>NC_050481.2:70327042-71074542 GCF_012460135.2 Molothrus ater
AATCCATCTCATGAAATAAATCATCACCAGAGAACTGAAAGGAGCCAAGGCTGACGAGGGCCAGTGCCCAGGTGCAAACTCAGAGTTACTCTGGGAGCATTTGCACGCATGGGAGTTTCTGGAGAAACTCTGGAGAGGGTTTGTGGGCACAGAGCAGCCCTGAGGGTTGCCCAGGAGGTTCAGGGATGCTCAGGAGGTTCAGGGATGCCCAGGAGGTTTGGGGTTGCCTTGGCCAGGTGCCTGGGCACGGGGAGGGAGCGTGGCTGGGGACATACGGCGGAGATGCAGCAACAGCATCCCACCCTCTCCCTCAAGCTGTCAGGAGCACTTCAAATTGGTGGGAGAGGAGCAGGCACAAGCTGGAATATCTCAGGAAGCTCTGGTGGGAGCAGAAATTGCTGGTGAGGGCTTTTCTTGGAGGGGGACACTTTGTTCCCAGCAGTGTTTTGGAAGGGCAGGAGTGGGAAATGCTTTGCTTGTGGAGGGGCACGTAAGCAAATTCTCTGTCCCCACCTCCTGCTCCTTGCTGCTCAATGAAAAAGCAGCTTGTCTGATGCCTCAGGTTTTGGCTTTTGTATTTTTCAGATTCTGTGCTGCTTTATTGTGGGGGTCTGGGCTTTATATTATGGGATGGTGAGCTCTGTGCACAGAGCAGGGAGACAAAACAATTCCTGCTCCAGCTGGGCACCAAGGACAAATGATCCAAATCTCAGGCCCAAGAGCACAAACAACATGGGCTGAAGAGAGAAAAACAAGGATGGGACTGCATGGGCTAAAGCTGGAATGGGACAATGAACTCCAATATGCAAATGGAGCAGAACTGATCAAAGTGAGAGACTCCATGACTGGTTGTCCATTTTTGGGTTCATCTTGTGTTCATTTTGTGATAATTTTGGTTCATCTTGGGTTCATTTTGTGACCATTTTGGTTCATCTTGGGTGCAGCCCTGGCTGGGCTCTTGTGCTGCCCCAGGTGGATCCATTGAGGCCTCCTAATAAATCCCTACTTTATTCTTTAACTCTGTCCAACCTCTGTTCTAGGTCAGCCCTCACAAGGCATCACATCCACCTGGTTTTGTAGCAGATCTGGTGTGAAATTTAAGCATTCTCAGGTTTCTCCCAACCAGAGCATCCACAGGGAGGGAGCCAAGGGAAGGATGTTTTAATTTGTCCCACCAGATGCTGTCCTTGAGAGAGGCAGCACTTTATGATCATGAACTTAATCCTGCCCAAACGCTTCTCTGGATTTTTGCTCCAGCACTGATGCAGAGGGAGAACAAAGCTGGTCAGAGGGATGGAGCAGCTCTGCTGGGAGGAAAAGCTGAGAGAATTGGGCTTGTTCAGCCTGGAGAAGAGAAGGCTTTGGGGTGACCTCATTGTGGTTGTCCAGGACCTGAAGGGAGCTACAGGAAAGATGGAGAGAGACTGGAGAGACAGGACAAGGAGAAATGGCTTCACACTGAAAGAGAGCAGGGTTAGATGAAATATTAGGGAAAAAAATCTTTACTGTGGGGGTGATGGACCCTGGCACAGGGTGCCCAGAGCAGCTGTGGCTACCCCTGGATCCCTGGAAGTGCCCAAGGCCAGGCTGGATGGGGCTTGGATCACCCTGGGATAGTGGAAGATGTGGAATGAGGTGACCTTTAAGGTTCCTCCCAAGCCAGACCATTCCATCATTTTGTGATTCTATGAATAGAACAGCCTAAATCTGATAAAGGTCAAACTTCCTGGGGAAACTGAGGCACTGGGTGCACATGAGACACAACCCCAAATCCCAGCAAACCTTTAAGCAGTTCCAAAGACAAACTTGTGGCTCCAGCAAGCACTGCCAACCACAAACCCTCTCTAGGATTTATTTAAGTGATGAGCAACCAGAAATAGGGTCCTCTTCTTCCTCACCAGCACATCCTGAACCCCACAGCATCTCCCACAGGGATTATCCTGTTCCAGCACTGCTAGAATGTTTTCTGGTGGGGACACAAGCAGCAGGACCAGCAGGGAAATAAAAGCTCTTAGAAGAACCCATCATTCTGTATTTTGTCATGATTCCACTTCTCTTTTTTAATGTGCTCTGAGGAGATGGGAAGCATTGCTCCAGGTCTGGGAGAAAGAAAGGACCCCAAAGGGAAAGAGAAGTTGCCCACAAGCCTTGTGAACCAGGGAAAAAAACAAAGGCAGAAATAAATATCCAAATGGGGGAAAAAAAATCAAAACCACCCTTAAAATGTTGTTTTGTTGCTCTTGTTTTGCTGCAGAGGAGTTTGAAGTTCTCCATTTCCTGGGTGTGCTACAGGAGCAGCAGAGTTGAGACTCAGGCTTTTAATGAAGTTTATGTAAATTTGGTGATGTTTATACTTAGCAGAACAGATTTAGGAGTACTAATAAAGCAGCAGATGAGGCGTAGAAAAGAGCTGGTGAAGTTTTCCACCACTGTTATTTTTTACCTTCCTCCCACCATTCCCAACAAAAAAGAGTCTGTTTCTGTTGCCAGTTTCTCTTCACAACAAGAGCTTCTGAAATGCTGTTTATCCTTCAGTGCTGCTGAAGCATCTCCCAGTTCAGTTTTGTCCCATTGCCTTCCCTCCAGGAGAACAACCCAGCCCATGTTTGTTTTCCCTTCAAGCAAATTAATTTTTCCCAACTCCACTTTGGGATCTTTGTTCGCTGCCAGGATTTTTGTTGGGCTGGAGTTGAAACAGCCTTTTCCTTTGGGAGGAGGTGAGGGTTTACCCTGGGTTTGGAGTCAGGGATGTTGAGGAGGAGCAGGATGAGCTTCATCCCTGGGGAGGAGGAGGAGGAGGCAGAGCTGGCCCTGCCCAGCAATGGGTGGTGATTGCTGGTGCTTTGCTTTTCATTATGCAAAGGGACAAGGCCTAAATTTAGGACTGGCATGGTCAAGGCTTAGCTTTGAGATGAAATTTCATCACATATTTTCCTACAGCAGAAGGAGAATCCTGGAAAACACAACCCCCCCCCCCCCAATATATAAGCAACCAATCTTGATATTTCATTCATTTTTATGGGAACTGATAATCTGTGGTTTTCAACATCCACTGGTGCTTTGATGCCCACCAGGGAGAACCTTGCAGAGGTTTCATGGCAGTAAATCAACGCCACCCAGCTGAGCTGAATCATGGCCAGATTTTCATGGAATCACAGAATTCCAGGTTGTGAGGGACCTCAAGGATCATCTGGTCCAGACAAGATGGTCCAGCACCATGTCCAGCTGAATCTTTTAAGTGGAAAAATCCCCCATTTCCCTGGGAAGATTATTCCAAGGGATGATTATTCTCCTTGTGAAAATTTCTCCTCTTATATCCAATCAGAACCTCCCCAGCTGTGACTCTTCCATTATTTGTCATCATTTCCATGTGAGTCCTCATAAAAGGAGTCTCCATCTCCTTTGCAGCCACTCTTTAAGCACTGGAACATGGGGATGAGGCTCCCCAAACCCAGTTCTCAGCCTTTCCTCACGTGGCAGCTTCCCAGCCCTTTGATTGTCCTTCTCCAGCCTGTCCACATCTCCTTGGAATGGCAGGGACCAAACCTGGACACACCTGGAATACTCCAGCTGTGGCCTGCCAAGTGCTGGGAGGGTGGAATAATGAATTATCCATCTCTGCTGGGTCTGCTTTGGCACAAAGGACAAGATCCCTTAATCAGACAGAGCTGCTGATCGGGGAGTTTCTTTCCTGGCAGGGTTTTTGTAGCTTTTGGGGATATCTGAGACCATCCCCTGCAAGGGAGGACTCCAAAGTTCCTGTTCAAAGCTGCAGAAGTGGCCCATTCATGTTTGGTTTTTTCTGGTTTTTTTGGGGGGTTTTTTTGGGGGGGGGGGTTTGTTCTTTTTTTTTTTGTTTGTTTGGGTTTTTTTAGTTGGTTTGGTTTTGTTTTTTGGTTATTTTTTTGTTTGTTTTTGGTGGGGTTTTTTTTTGGTTGTTGTTTTTTGGTTTTGGGTTTGTTGTTGTTGTCTTTGTTTTTGTTTTTTTTGGTTTTCTTTGGGTATTTTTTGTGGTTTTTTGTTTGTTTTGGTTTTTATTTAGTTTTGTTTGGTTTTTGTTTGTGTTTGGGTTTTTTTGTTGGTTTTGTTGTTTTTGTTTTGTTGGTTTTGTGTTTGTTTTTGGTGGGGTTTTTTGTTCTTTTGGTGAGTTTTTTTTTTCTGTTCGTTTGTGTGGTGGTGTTCTCAGGGGTCTTAGGATGAGGGAAGCGATGAGAATGTTGACTCCATGTTTCAGAAGGCTGATTTATTATTTTATGATATATGTCATATTAAAACTATACTAAAATAATAGAAAAAAGGATTTCATCAGAAGGCTTAAAAGGAAAAAGAAGGAATGGAATGATAATAAAATCTTGTGACTGATCAGAGTCCGAGACAGCTGGGCTGTGATTGGCCATTAATTAAAAACAACCACATCAGACCAATCCCAGATGCACCTCTTGCATTCCACAGCAGCAGATAATTATTGTTTGCATTTTGTTCCTGAGGCCTCTCAGCTTCTCAGGAGAAAAGATCCTAAGGAAAGGATTTTTCATAAAACATGTCTGTGACAGGTTTGGGGTTTTTTGTTTGTTTGTTTTGTTTTGTTGGTTTGGTTTTTTTTGTTTTTTTTTTTTTTTTTGGTTGGTGTTGTTTTTTTGTTTTGTTTTTTTGATTGTTTTTTTTTCCTCCAGCTCACCTTGGAGAAACCAATAATCCACTGCATCAGTCACTGACATCCAGAAACCTCCATGAGTATCTTCAGGGCATCCTCCTTGCCATGGGCATGAACTCATGGAATTTTCAGGCATTCCAGCATTTCCCTGGGGAAAAAGGGGCAGCATGAAGGAGTTGGGTGGAGCTGGGTGGGGAAATCCTTGAAATGGGGATGCTTCTGACATAATCAAAGCTATATTTGGAAAAGATGAGTTTTCCAGACTAAAATGTGCCTGAGTGATCCTGTTCCATGTAGTGACACAGGGATGGGGAAGCAGAAGCCACTGAGGAGTGATGGATTCACAGAATTTTCACTCAATGCTTGAATTTTCAGCTGCAGCTTTTTTTTCTCTGCAACCTGTTATGAATCTGAATATCCCTGACTTAAGGTGCTGAAGGAGGAGGAGGAGGACACTTCTAGAAAAAAAGTGTTCAGTCCAGGAACCAGCTGTGATTGCTAAATCAAGAGATTTAGACACATGGGAAGGGGAAAAAAAAGCAAAATGACTGAAAAGTTAAAAATACAGCCTGAAACGTGGAGCCTGCCTGGGAGCTGCATTTCACCCTGCTTTGCTTGTAGATCTTATAAACCAGGGAAAAAGGGGACAGAGCAGACCCAGAGGGTTAAAACCTCCAGGAAAGACAGGACAGGTGGAGCTAAATCAGTCCAAAACTCTCCCCTTAATTATCACACAAAAGATTTTGCAGAGTTACAATTAATCACCTCTGGGACAGAAGGTGCTTCTCAGAAAGGAGATGTTTTCCTGCTCTATTGATCATCAGTTTCAGGACAAGTTGATGATCCCACTAATTGCTGACCAGATACCAATGTGGTGCTGAGCTACCAAAATTCCTGAGGGTTTTTTCCTAAAGAAATCCCACCTGGAGTCCTCTTCCAGCCACTTGTGGTGGTCTGGGAAGCAACTGGGGGAACTGGAGAGCAGGGGATGTGCAGATCACAGCATCCAGCTCCTGACATGTGGGTGAGCCTCCTTAATCCAAGTTTTCATTTTAAAGGGAGAATAGGAACTTCCAGACAGGAGGATTTATAGGCAAGGACTTAACAGTTAAATTTATTCATGGCTAAACTGAGGAGCCCAGAGTCATTAAAGCATGAAATTGTGCCAGTCAATTAAAGCGTCAATCACAGCCAGCCTCATTTGGGAGAGCTGCTTTAATCCCAAGAAAAGAACAAATTTTTTTGGCCTAGTGAGAGAACACAGTGGCTTGAAGTTAGTTTTAGAGAAAATAGACATTTGCCAATGGTTGGTTTTTTTTATATATAGATTATTTTTTGCTGTGCTCCTTCCAAGGTGACTTGTGTTTCTGCTCAAGTAGAAACACAGATGCAATTTGAGCTGGAGATGAATTTTCACAGCAAACTCGAGTGGGCTACACAGCAAACAAACACGAGAACTCATCAAAGAAACATTTAAACCAGCAAATAGCAGAGTTCTGGGACATCTCTTGCTTTTCAGCACGATTCAGACAGATTTTCCTTTTGTTTTTAAAACTCAACAATTAGATGATTCTGCCTGTGACTTCATGCAACATGTATTTATTTTATTGGCTTTTAAAGCATTTTCTTCCCCCACTCTGGGTTGAATTTATCACCCACTCTGGGTGATATTTAACAAATGGTCACTGTCATTTGGGCCTGGTCACACAGAACAGGTCACACACCTGATGGTAATGGAGGAGAAACATCTCCAGAGGGGATTTACTGGGAGCTGACTGGAAGTTCTGATGTTGGATATGATCTTTTCTTCCTTAGCCATCAAAAATCAAGATAGGAGATAAAAGAGACTCAGCTTTGGAGGAGAAACAGAAGCTCAGGAGTGCAACAACTGCTCAGGGTGGCACTATGTCATGGTGGAGCTTGGTGGAGAGCTGAGGTGACCTTGCCACTCTTTGGTGTGGGTGTTCCACCAGCTGCAGGTGTGTCTGGAGGGATTTTGGAGGTGGGAGCAGCTTTGGGTTCCATTTCCAGCCGTGAAGTTGTGCCGTGAGAGGCTGGCCAGGGGAGGAGATGGTGGCTGAGCTGCCTTTGCCCTCAAGTTTCCTTTCCTGCAGACAACCCTGGCTGTGGTGGGAGCCAAGAGGAAGCTTTGGGGGATTTTTGGGTGAAGCTCAGGCTGCAGAGCAGCTCCAGACCCTTCTCTGGCTGCTATGGGGCACATAAGCTTTGCTCCACCACAGCTTTCCCTGGTGAAATCCCTTCTTGTGGCTTAGGGCCTCTCTCTGAATCAAAACCCTGTTTAAAAAACCCGAATTTCCTGAATTTCTCTGAGTCTGCAGCTGTGCTTTGTGCAGGAGGGAAGGGGGATTTTTTTGGATCCGTTGTGGGCCTTGGGAAGTTTTCCTTTTGGGATCTTCCCTGTCCTGGCAGTGTGCACAGCCCAACTGGTGAGGCAGAACCTACAGCAGTAGGATCTAGAACTAAATACATGGTAGATTTAGGTAGCTTGGCTTGAAATTGGAATTCATGAGGCCAAGGAGGTCGAGGAAGTTTTTTTTTTTTGTTTTGTTTTTTGTCAAGGAAGTTGCTTTGATACCTGTTGGAGGAGCAGGGCCTGTGGATGCACCAATCCCAGCTGCCCAGTGCCATGGACACCAGCTGCCCCCATTAATGTGTCTCACAGGATGGTTTGGGTTAAAGTGACCTCAAAAATCATCCAGTTCCACCCCTGGAGCAGGGACACCTTCCACCAGCCCAGGTTGCCCTGTCCAGCCTGGCCTTGGACACTTTCAGGGATCCAGGGGCAGCCACAGCTTCTCTGGGCACCCTGTGCCAGGGCCTGCCCACCCTCCCAGGGAACAATTCCTTCCCAAAATCCCATCCAACCCTGGTCTCTGGCACTTTAAAGCCATTTCCAACTATTCCATCCCTACATATCCTTGTAAAAACTCCCTCTGACCTCCCAGGAAGAGCACATCCCCTTGTGTCCATGCTCTCCTGGCCACCTGTGTCCAGCCAATGGATCCAAACTGGAGCAGCTGAAGGGCAGAGGAACAAAGAGTTTTTCTTGTAAGAGGAGACAAAAAAGATTTTTGCCTCATCCTGCCTTGACAGTGAAATCTAAGACATCATTTGATTGCTCTCTATAAATATCCTGAGCAGGGAGTGAAGGAAATCAGTGCTAAAAAACAAAAAAGCGACCTCATGGAAAGGTCTTGCTGCCAAGCTGGAATCTGCCCAGACCTTCACCAGGCTGGGATGGAGAGGGGCCTGAAAAGCTCCTGAAAGGAGGGAAAAAAGAGAGAGAGCTTGTTCTTGGTATGCCCAGACAGGTGATGTGTAACAAGGTGTCTGTGGGGTGCCCAGGAGGTCCCTCCAGTCCTCCTCTTCCTTTTCCTTCCTCTGGAATGAAGATAATGGCACCACACTGTTGGAACCCAGGACATTTCTCTGACTGCCCTGGAGGACTCGAGACCCTGGCAAAGGGCTCAGAGACCTTGGCATGGAGTCAAAACCACCTGTGCCTTTGATTTAGCCCATGGAAACAATTACCAACTTTGTGTGAGCAGTTACAAGCCACAAGAGTTTGAATAGAATGTTAGTGAATTTATCACAGGGTGGAAAAGTAGAATTTTGGGGTTTTAGAGTGGGGGTTCAAGAGGCAAGATGGAGAAATCTGGGCGTGTCCTGTCCTTCTTCTTCTTCTTCTTCTTGTCCTTCATCTCCTGCTGCAATGGTGGCACTTCTGGATTGGTTTAGGGTAGAGACAGACTGTCTAACATAGGTGATAGTATTGGAAAATTATTGTAAATAAAGTACATGTAGTTTGTAGTATAAAAAGATAACACCACCCCAAGGGCAGGGACTGTGCTACAACCCAGCCTGCTGGACAGATCTCAGCAGGTCAGAGAAAGAATGGAATAGATGAAAGAAAATAAACAACCTTGAGAACCACAGCCAAGGAATCCTGACTTCTTATTCCATCTCAGGGCTGGGAAAAAGAGACTTTCTAACACTTCAGGTGTAAGAGCCTAAATGAGAGATGTGGGACTCCAGGGGTTCTCCAAAATGCAGTTTATTCCATCCAGGAGTTACAGCAGTCCAGGGTGGTGGGTGACAGAGCCTGTGCCTACAGCTGTCAGCTCCAGCTGCAGCCAGGCCTGGAGACCCTGAGTTTAGGTCACAATGCATTATAGACTTTTCTTTTGGTCACAATATGTTATATACTTTACTTTTGGTTACAATGCATTATATACTTTTCTTTGCTGAGCATCTTCATCCAGTAGAACCAATCTAGACCTTAACTTTTATCTCTAGCCTATCATAACTACTGTAATTACCATATTCATGTCACTATTCTCCAATCACTATAAGTTAGTGCATTACAGTTTAAGCTAGAAGTTGTTTCTCAGTTTTCTTGCAGTGGAAAATTCTGAGACCTTTTTTCTACTTGCAACTTTTGCTGACTTGTTTGCCTGTGCTCTCTTTCTGCTTGGTAAAAACATCTTCTTGTTTGGGGTGGGTTTATCCTTTAAGTCATTAAAACCCCTTCTAACTCACACACCCTTTGCCTCCTTGGTTATCCAGTGAGACTGGCTCAGCAATTCTTTTCTTCTCTATCAAAACTTGCTTCCATCTCTATTCCTTCTTCAGATTCTACATTCAAAAATCTTTCTGCTAAGCATCTGTGAGAATTTCTTGTCAAACTTTCATCCTTCCCAACACCTGGGGTCATCTCAACACCAGAGACTCATCACTGCAACAAGGAGGGACTGAGCACATCAGCCAGGGAAGAGCACCGAGGTGTGACAGTGATTGGAGCATTAGAAATACCTGAGCCAGTCACATCTCACTGTAATTTGCAGCCTTAAAACCAAACCTAGTTAATTACCAGGCTGCAGACTATTTTTTCCCCTTCCCACCTGCCGTGAGATATTGTGCTGTGGGAAAAAATAGCACAAGTGCAAAGAAAAGCCTTAATAAAAGCTTTGGAGGGATTAAGTGGGTCTCATCTCTGTAGGTATCAAGGTAACTTTTCTCAGTGCTCAGAAGAAGTTTTCCAAGGCTGGCTGTTTGATTTATTGTCCAGATCCTAAACTGGAACATTTCTGCCTTGGTTCTGGCAATAAAGAACAAAAGTGCTAAGTGTGAGGTGTCCACATTGTGTTTCATTTCACTGATGGATGTTTTGACAGCCAAGAGATTTCTCACTCTGCTCTCTTCTTTTTTTTTTCTTCTTTTTTTTCCTGCATCACTTATTTTTATAGGACATTGGGGGGTGGGGAGAGAACTGAACTTCCCATCAGCTGGTGGCATCGTGTCAGTCAGAGAGATGTTTTCTGGTTAAATCCCAAATAATGTCTTCTCAGCTTTCCAAAAGCTGTGATATTTTTGAAGTGTCGCTGACTTAGTCCTGGTGGCATATGTGTATTTTATTTTAATCCCTGAATTAAAACAAAGATTTCTCCTGATGGCCTCGTTTGAGGCTGCTTGGACCCTCCCAGGTCAGCCTTGGCCCTGATTTGTCACATTAGTGAGGCTGAGCAAGCTAAATTTGCCAGTAATGAGCATGAAATGCCAAGGAGATATTTCTTTTGGGTCAGTTGAAGGAAGACTGAGGTTCCCCCAGCCCCTCTGGGGACTTTTCCACGTCCAGCTGAGCATTTGTGCTCTTGTCACACTCAAATTAAAACCACAACACTGCTCTAAATTCACTTTGGCCCAAGGTGTGGAGGGGGGCAGAAGAGTGGAAAACCAAGTGCTGGGCCAAGGGCATCTCCTGACACATCCCCAGGAGACCCAGCTGGGGCAGGATGGACACTGGGATCTCCTGCATTGGCTTCATGACCCTTGGAGAGCTTCCAGCAAACACTGAAATACTCAAAGTTTTCCCCTCAAATTGAAGATCCATATTATCACAGCAGCACAGACTGCTTTGGGTTGGAAGGGACCTTAAATCCCATCTCATTCTGCCCCCCTGCCATGGGCAGGGACACCTTCCACTGTCCCAGGCTGCTCCAAGCCCTGTCCAGCCTGGCCTTGGGCACTTCCAGGGATCCAGGGGCAGCCACAGCTTCTCTGTGCCAGGCTCCTCACCCTCACAGGGAACAATTCCCTCCCAATATCCCATCCATCCCTGCCCTCTGGCAGTGGGAAGCCATTCCCTGTGTCCTGTCCCTCCATCCCTCATCCCTTGTCCCTCTCCAGCTCTCCTGGAGCCCCTTTAGGCCATGGAAGGGGCTCTGAGCTCTCCCTGGAGCCTTCTCTTCCCCAGGCTGAAGTCTCTCAACCTGTCTCCATAACAGAGGGGCTCCAGCCCTCAGAGCCTCCTCCTGATCATTATCTCCCCTTACTTTTCTGTGTCAGGAATTGAAAGGTTTCTAACCCATTTTGGGGTCTGATTTTAATGGTGTCACTCACACAGACCCCAGAAATCCTTATCAGTGTGGGAATTCTGGGTCAAAGCCCTTGGCAATCATGCCAAATGTTTGGATTCAACTTTCCAAGCCACACTTGCAGCTCCAGCAGTGGCAGAGTTTTACACAGGAGAGGATTCAGATCAAATTCAGGTGCCTTCAGCACTGCAAAATCCCTCAGGGCTCTCTTTATTGTGCCTGGAAAAGAAACAGCTTTTTTAGGGTGAAATTAGTCTCATCCCTATCAGACATCTCCATTTGGCCAAGGAAATAATTTCCCAACTTTATTTCTCCCCAGCAACTGCAATGGGAGCGTTGTGCCATTACCCTAAGCATCAACAGAAACCTAAAATTAAACATTTCCACCTGTGGAACATTTAAACATAAAATTAAACATTTCCTGTGGTCCATGGAGAATTGTGAATCCTGATGAAGTGTTTTGGTGACTCTGGAAATGAGATAAGTGAGGGGAGATAAGCTTTGTGTCCAAACACTGCCAGGATTTGGGAACGCGTCTCTGGCAGGAGCTGTGAAAGGCAAAAGGAGCTCATTTTTCTACCCAGTCAGGTCCATATCCTTTTGAGGTGTTCCCTGAAAGAAATTCAAGGAAACATCTGGCCTTTAATGTCTAGACACCATCCCTTGCAGAGTTTAGATCCTGAAGCTCTCCCCTGGCAATGGGCTGAGGGAGGACGAGGCTCTTTCGTGCTGTGATGTGACCCAGGAGAGGAAAGGGAGTGTGGCAGCTTCACAGGACATCAGCTCAGGCCTTTCAGCTCCTTTTCACTCCCCAAATCCCTGTTGCTGTGCTGCCAAAGCCCATTGGGATGTTCTGAATCCCATTCCCAAATTCCTCAATCCAGGAACAGAAGAGCTGCGGGTCGAAGGTTGGGCTGATCTCCGTGTGAGTTGTGGCAGGAGAAAAGTTAATTTTCACCAATTAACACCAATTCTTGCATGGGAGACTGCCAGAAGAATATTTCCCCAGGCCTGATATGCCTGAAATATCCCCTGCTTTGGGAATATTTATTCCCAAATATATAAATCTTCCCTGTTCTGGGGGGCAGCCACATCCAGCAGTGGCCGTGCCCAAGACTTGCTCATCTCTAGGTCTGACCTTTTCACTCATTGCAAAATATTACTGGAGTTTCTGCTCCAATTTCAGCTCTTCTTGAGGATTTAGGACACTGGATAATAGAATTTAAACCTAAAAATGGGATGGTGTGGATGTATTGGTTTGCTGATGGTTGAACTGCTTTATTCTTTTCTAGTTTTCAGTGTTACCAGTAGCTTATCTTTGTCGATGTAGTTTCCTTAAAGCTTCTTTTAAAAATATATCAGTGATTTTGATAAGAAGGATCTGTACTAAAAAAGATTTTTACTGTATTAAAAAAAAGGAGAAGTGGAAAGGTTTTACATCACTCTGATTTCAAAAATTCACCTGGAATTGCTGGATTTTTCTTCCCCTGATCTTTGGTTCTGGCAGCTTTTTCTCACAGGGATATTTTTGCTTTCTCTGTTACATCCCTATTACTCCTGCCATCATTTTTCTAACCACAGACACAACCCTAGATCCTTTCTCAGAAATGTATTGTGGGGTGTTTGCCTGCTAGAAAACAGCCTTGCATTGTGAACTAGTGAGAAATAACTGTTGAAGGGTTTTGGGTCTAAAATCTGATGGTGCCAGAGACTTTCTGATGAGGAAACAGGAAAGATTAAGAAAAGATTCTGATTAGGACCACTTTTCAGAAAAAGAGACCAAGAGAAAAATGCTTTTTTATTATTAAATTACATACTTTATTTCTATTGCTACCATTCTACAGCCCTGGCTTGGTGTTGACAAGGTCTTGAAGTCTCAAAGGGTCTTTTCACCCTCCTCCCAACACTTTTCCACCACACCATGAGGATGTTGTGTCCTGAGCTGGCTCTGAGAGCCAAGACAGCTCCAAGTCTTATCCCAAGAGCTCTTTGAGGCGTTTCCCCATGGACTGTTTTCCAGGAAGGCCATGCCCAGGTCAGGAGGCAGGGCTGGGTGAGCCTGGGTTCTCCCCAGGGTGCTGAGCCTTCAATACAAGCCCTCAGAAAGAAGATTTCTGAGAAACATCCCTCTGCTTCCACGCAGGATCTGTTCTTGCTCGGGGCTGATGGCATTTCGATGTCTCTTGAAGATGCAGCAGAGAAGTGGCTCTTGAGGAGTGACAGCACCAAACTCTGATTAATGTCTCCAAGGAGAGTCAACCAGAATGATTTCCTTTGAGCTGCCTCCATTTCCATATGTAGCCCAGACTTTGCTTGACAATGCTGTAGAAATGTGATGCTTGGAAAAAAGCACTGCTTATTATCAGGAATATTTCCCCTTTAGCCTTTAAGGAGAGATGAAAAAAAACCCTCCCAAAGCTCTCTATAAAAGATCCTGGAATGTTAATTCTTAAATTAACAGGTTGAAAACTCTCCCACGCCACCCCTACCTGAGGATTTAAATTCTCATTTAGGAGACCTGCACATGGTCTGGGGATGGGAAGGAGCATGGAAATGTGAAGTTAAAAGACTGGTGGAAACCACAGCTTTCACCTCTTATTGCTTCTAATTTACCACAGAACCACAGAATGTCCTGAGCTGGAAGGAACCACCAGGATCATTGATCCAGCTCCTGGCCCTGCACAGACACCCCAACAATCCCACCCTGGGCATCCCTGGGAGTGTTGTCCAAATTTTTCCTGGAGCTCTGGCAGTTTTGGGGCTGTGCCCATTCCCTGGGGAGCCTGGGCAGTGCCAGCACCCTCTGGGGGAAGAACCTTTCCCTGATAGCCAACCTAAACCTCTCCTGGCACAGCTCCAGGGTTCTGTCACTGTCACAGGGAGCAGAGATCAGAGCTGTCCCTACTCAGGAGGAGCTCCAAATCCCTCAGTCTCCTTTTCTCCAGGCTACACCAACCAAGAGGCCTCAACCAATCGTGGTATGGCCTCCCCTTTAAACCACTCACCATTTTCACCTTTGGACACTCTCTGAGAGTTTCGTATCCTCCTTTTTTGTTGCACTGTCCTGGATTGCCAAGCAAATTGTGTTCTATTTGCCATCTGCATGGCAGCTGTCTTCTGTTCATTGGGCAGTTTTCCTTATCTCTTCCACAATCACTCCTCCCTCCAGGGGGGACATCTGCTGATAACAGCCATTGAATGTCACTGCATGGCTGATAAGAGCTACAGCATCCCATTGGGAGATGTGAGCCCAGGGGGAGGAGCCAAGCATTCCTACCTGGATATAATCTGGAGATGCTGGAACACCAGCACAGCCTCTCCAGCCTCTCCACTGGATTTCACAGAGGAACAGCAGCTGCCTCTTCCACTGCATCTTTAGAGGAAGAGACTGCACCCTTTTCTACAGGATCCCTGCTCTGACACTGCAGGAGGGCTGCAGCCACAATTCCAATTGGATGCCACCAACACCCTGACCCACAAGGTGTCAGGTTGTGTTCTGACTCTGGCAGTGTTGGTTTAGTTCACTGCATTGTTTATTTTATCCTTTTATTTTCTTCCCCAGTAAAGAACTGTTATTTCTACTCCCATATTTTTGCCTGAGAGCCCCTTAATTTCAAATTTATAACAATTTGGGGGTTTACATTTTCCATTTCAGGGGAGGCTCCTGCCTTCCTTAGCACACACCTGGCTTTCCAAATCAAGACAGGCACCACTTCCCGAGAGGTGGCTGCAGCTCATCTGGACACGTTCACCCCAGCAAACAGCAGCAGCTGCTGCCCAAAGCTTTGTCCTGGTAGTGGAATGACCGAGGCATTCACAGTCTGGAAGTGCACAGACACATTCAGATTGTCTGCACTGAGCAGAAAAATCCCAGCTCTGAGCAGAGCCCTCCCGAGCCACGCTCACAATTTACGAGCTCACGGCTGCGTTGTCACACACTGTCACCAAGTGTCTGGCACTTGGCCACTCTCTGCCTCCCTCTTCTCCTAATTGCTGAGTTAACAGACCACTGATCATGCTCAAAGGGTCAGAAATGTGAGGCTGAGAGTGGGAAAGAAGCTGGAGAAGTGGGTCCAAGTAAGGCAGGTTTTCTCATCACACAGAAGGAGTTAATTTTCATTGTCTTGAGCAAGTGCTGGGAGTTTCCAGCCACCCCCAAGCACAGCACACACTGCAGCCTGTAAAGATTTTGCTTTTTTTAATTGCTAGAGCAGCTCTTTGCCAAGTGGTGCAGCAGCAGAGTCCTGTTGCTGCTGTCCAAGGTCTGTGTGCTTGGAGGGAGGAGCAGGAAAACACCCGGTGTGTGTTGGCTGCACGGATCTGAGCCTGGAAATAGTCTGGGATTAGTGGTGAAAAACTGCTGGGAGAAGGGTGGAAAGACCCTTTGAGACTTCAAGACATTGTCAGTGAAAAGCCAGAATCTGCACAGTGGCAATAGAAATAAAACATGTAATTTGAATTATGAGCAAATAGCATGGAGCTTGTGAAACAATAAAAAAGTATAAAAATAATAAATAAATAAATAGTCTGCCCCCCTTGGAGGGGTGGATTCAGCACTGGGATGCTGGGACACAGCAGAGTTAGCACAGAAATCCTGGGAGCTTCTAGAGAAGCTGTGGTGGTGGGAACATCTGCCTCTGACAGGGACCATCTCCAGGATGGGTTTTTCGTGCCCACCCCAGTGATGATTTTGTCCAGCATTCACAGGATGTGGAACTCACCTGTATTTGTGTCATCCTCCCTCAGGCTGGCCCTGGTGGGAGTTTAGGCTGCAGAGAGAGCTCCTGTCCCACCCCCTGGGACACCAAGCTGCGATGCAGCTCCACCTTGGAGAATCCCAGAATGGTGTGAGTGGGAAGGGACCTTAAAACTCACCCAGTTCCACACTCGTTTGTGAGGGAGGTCCAGCTCTTCACACATTAAAGCATTTGTATAATATCATCTTTTAACTCCTGCTATCTTCTGAAATTGTGTGTTCTACATGGAGGATTTTGTCATTAAAAAAAAAAAAAAGTGGAATTGCCAGAGCAGCAGAGCTGTCTGCTTTCTTCCCTGCGTGCCAGGGCTGAGAAGGGCTGGGAAAATTTCTTGGAAGTGCTGAAGGCCAGGCTGGATGAGGCTTGGAACAACTTGCTCTAATGGAAGCTGTCCCTGCCTGTGGGAGGGACACAGTCCCCTGTGGCAGGGACTGATCTTTAAGGTCTTTCCAACCTTAATCATTCTGTGATTCTATGAAATACCCACTTTTTGCCTTAATATGATGATTTTAAAGCACTGACCTGCCTGTTGATCTGGTGGTGTTGGGGTTTTGCTTAAGCTTCATCTCAGAGTAATGCACAAGATAGAAAAAAGGAATAGTCAGGCTACTAAAGATCTTGTATAGTGAATATGAAAATTTCCAGATTAAAATGGCAATAAAGTAGAGAATAAAGCCCATTTCTTACCTAAGGACACAGGTGGAAAGTGTCTTGTGGCTGCCTTTCAGTTTTATTGACATGAGACTCAAAACAGCAGGAGCTTTTTCTCCTGGCAGGTCAGAGATCTGTAAATCATCGTGCCAAAAAATTCTGGATGATAGATGGAGTGGGAAATGAGACAGATCATCCAAATCCTAAAATACTGAAGTTGGAAGGGCAGCCTGGAGGCTTCTGAATCTGTGCCATGCTCAAAGCAAAGTCAGGTTCAGAGGCAGGTCGGGTTCCTGGAGCTCAGGTTTGAATTTGGCCAAAATGCCCCTCAGTTGCCACCATCAGCCTTCTGCTTGCCAAGCTCAGCAGTGCTCTGATGTGGGGTTATCCAATCCCAGATGAAAGATTGGCCATTCCCTGTGGAAAAACACTGATTTCTTGCACAGAAATCATGGATAAACAGGGAATTTCCTGAACTAAATATGGTTTGATGCCTTGAACATAGCAAAGGGTGGGAAGGCACACCATCCAGGCTGTCCTTGTCCTAGTAATTTTCCCAGAGTATCTCATATTGTTGGAAAAGGAACTATGGGTTGAACAGATTTTTATTTCAAGAGGAAGAATGTGGCAAAAGGCTGCAAGATCATAACTGGGCTGGAGAGGGTGAACAGGGCTGATCACTCATTCTCCTTCTTGAGATAGGGATCAGCCAGAGCCTAAAGAGCTCAGCAGGTGGTGTAAAAGAGGGAAAGAAGACACTTCTTCACCTAAAAAGCAATTAAATTGTGGAACTCGTAACCTCGGGATAACAGAGTGGGGAAAAATTAAGTAGAGGGGAAGAACAGCAGGTGTTGGAAGTCATTAAAAATTGCAAGAGTCCTCCTGGCTCAGCTGAGCCTTTAATGGGTGGGACAGGGAAGGATTCCACAATGGTTTTGTTGATCTGGCTCTGTAAAAATCTGGGTCTTGCTCCAGGTTGGATCAGCTTCCTGTGTGAGCTGGTTGAGGTTCCTTTGTCCCAGGAGATGGAGAAGGTGGCAGCACTCCTGAGGAGATGAGGAACAGGATGGATTTGCTGAGCTGGCCCTGCACATCTCCAGATCTGCCTGTTAATCCATGAAGTGCTGAGCTCAGAGTGGGGAGATTCAGGTTTTTTTGGGGAGAAACACAGAATTTTACTAGTTGGGCTTTACCTCTCTTCCCTGGCTCTGCTCAGTCATTATCAAAACCCTACAAACCCCCACCGAGGGCTTCTCAAAACTGCCTTTTCTCCCCAGATCTCCCTGCCTGCATTCCTGCATTTCCCCTGCACAGGGAGTGGAATAAAAAGCTGACTTGAGACCTCATTTAATGCCTGAATTAGTTCAATTTTCTCTGCCCGAGGCTCCTCATTTTTTTTCCACTGTCTTGCTGTTGGCCTGCTGGGAACCTCTCATTGTCCACAAAAGTTTCTCTCATCCTCCTAAATTGATGATTTTTTTTTCCCTGAGCTCAAATTTTTGCCTAAATATGGACTCTTTCAGGGCTAATTTCTCTTCATAGTTTGCTTAGGCACACGTGTGTGTGTGTGCTAAAATCAGTTTCAAAATGGCTCAGATTTATTTTTAAGCCAGGGTGGGTTTTTTTTGGTTTTTTTGGTTGTTTTTTTTTTTTTTTTTGCAGATGCCAAAAGCATTGATTCCTGTCTGATTAAAAAAAAAATAAAACCCACAGAGTATTTTCAGCATGATTTAGTGGCTCATCTACAAGGATCTTGACTGGCTTAACTAAATTGTTGCTGCTCACTCGTGTGTGGAAAAGGCCCTGGTGTCTTTGGATGCACATTATTTTATTTAAGCCAAACACAATTTATTCTTGGGGAGTTAAAAAGCCAGAGTTGAGGCTGATGTCTCAAAGCTTGAGTCAATCACTACTGGGAAAAGCAACCTATCTCATTATTTTTTGGAGCAAAATGTTTTGTTTTAGTCGAGCTATTGTCATTAAATATTTTTGGATGCAAACTTCTGACATTGTTTGTGGGAAGAAAGCTTTCCTTTTAAATTTTTTCCTTCATATTTTTCATTTTAAGCTGTAGAAGCATTTATCAGGTAAGCCTTGAGTGCAACAAAACGTTCAATTCCCAGTCAAAGCAAACACTGATTTTTTTTTTTGAGACACAATTTTGCTCGGTTCTTTGCTTAGAAGTAGTTTGGGGTTTGGATCATCCAGAATCCTATTCTTTCTTTTACTTTTTTAATTCTGGAAGAACCCTCAAACCAGAAAAAAACATCTATTTGCATGATTTCATTTAAAAAGTGAAACACTGTTTCATAGCTCTGTTGCAGAATACTTCCAAGGAGTGATAAAAATGCCATCACAATAAGGATGTATAGAGGAATTAAACAGCATTATGATTTTTTAAGGCAGTTAAAAAAACCCCTAAACAGAAAATAAGTGAAACAATGACCTTAGGCACAGCAATAAATACACTGCAGCAGCACAACCAGCTCCTGTTGTGTGCTGGATGTGGAATGAGCTGTCTCGGGGCTCTCCACCCTGCCAAGACAGCCTGAATTAGCAGCTGGTCAGTTTTCATGCAGACAGCTCTGTCAGAAGGGCAGGGAAGGAGCTGAGGGAGGAAAGTGGAGCCTGCAGGAGCTTCATGTTCCCCTGGCAGGGCAGAAGCTGTGACAGCTGCTGCTGAGATGTTGTGGCAGAGGAGATGCTGGCCTGGAGTGTTTTCTGGGAGAAAAAGGGGTTGGTTTTGTGAAGCAGGTCCTGAGATGGGCAGTCAGAGCGTGCCCTACAGACATGGTGTGTGGGACTGCAGTTCAGTCCTTTAGGATCATTCCTGATTAGGCTCTCCTTCAAATCTCTGCTCTGTCTTAAAACATCTCCCTCTGGAGACAGCAGACAGCCTCCCCTGCTCTTCTGTGCAATTCTGAGTCCATCTGTGAGGACAGGAGCTGGGAGAACATCTGGGCACATTGCAGTGTCCAACCTCACCGTCCCTCAGGACATTCCCAGTGGGCTCGAGCCACTTCCCCTGCTGTCACCCACCAGTCCAAACTGGAAATCTCACTGGGCATCCCGAGGAAAAGCAGGTCTAAAATGAGACAGGGTAGAAATGGCTGCTGAGAAGTGGCCAAATGAGAACACAAAACACATCACAGGAGAAATACTGATTGCTC
The DNA here is from genome assembly GCF_012460135.2 of Molothrus ater. Lineage (NCBI taxonomy): Eukaryota > Metazoa > Chordata > Aves > Passeriformes > Icteridae > Molothrus > Molothrus ater. The sequence goes on from NC_050481.2 coordinate 70,346,670, forward strand.
AACCAAGCCCTGCCAGCAGTCAGCCAGGACATCCAACAGCCAGCTCGGGTAGGGATGAAGGCCTCAGAGTTCCTGGTGGTGCCAGAGGTGGGACTGCACCACTCAAGCCAGATAAAGCAAATCTGGAGTAAAAAGAGGACTACAAACAACTTTCCCTGAGCCTCTGAGCAGTCTGGCTTTGACAAAAAACCCAGAGATGTTCAACAAGAACTGGAACAGACATCAATTACCCTGGAATTGTCCCAGGCCTGGTTGGATGGGGCTTGGGGCAACTTGGGATAGGGAAAGGTGTCCCTGCCCATGGTTTTTAAGATGAATTTTTAAGGTTCCTTCCAACCCAAATCATGCTGGGATTTTATGATATTATGATCAAACAGGCAAAAGTTTGTGGGGCTGCAAGTTTGAAACTGCAAGGCTGATCATGAGGAAAGACAACTGCAGGAAAGCAACTCCCATCACCACAAAAAAAAAGTGAAGAGACACTTTAGAGACCAAAGATTCTACGCCAAAATAAGGAAACCAAACCTTATTTTTTTTCTTTTTTCTTTTTTTTTTTAAGAAAAAGATAACATCATTCAGTGTATTTTTTCAAGCTTGCTGGACATCATACCGAAATACCGTAAAGCTGTCAGGGAAATTATATGGTTTTTTTTTCTGTTGTCAACCAAAGCGTGCTTTTATGGAGTCAATTAGCCACAAATGATGAACACACGTCACTTGTCTGGGAATGAATTACAGTACAACCCAATAAACACATCTGGCTTTGCTCTCTGATCATTGCCCTGATGAGCAGGAGGCGTCAAACTTCCCTATCCAACCATGAAGGAAACTCCGTGTTCGTTTGTGTTTCACCCTCCAAATTCATCTCCTCCAAGTGCTGCAGTGCTACAGTGTGGGGGGAACGGGGTCATTGGTATTTCTGCTCTGACGTGCAAACCTGGACGTGAGCTCAGGGTGTGAAATGCAATTACCTCGGGGAAAAGGGCTCGGATAAGCTGGGATGGCACGGGGACTTGGGTGTACAACGGAGCTGCTGTCAGATTCCACAGAGAAGTGCAGCCAATGTTGTCTTTACACAGGATTTTGTGTGCCCTCCACAGACATTAGAGCCCTTTTTGAAGGTGGAGAGCCACAGTCTTATAAAGTTTTTAGAGTTTTTTTTTAGCTTGGTTGGTTGGCTGGGAGGGTTTATTTTCTTTTCCTTTTTTATTTTTTTTTTAACTTTAATAACAGATGGGTAAACTGAGGCACAGAAAGGTGGTGTGACTGGCCCACAGTCGTTGGTAGACCTTGAACCCCCCCAGGTCTTGCTCCCACCTGGGACAGAGTGAGAAGGAAGGGCTGTTCCCAAAGTTCCCTCCACTTGTTCCCCGGGTGAGGGAAAGGACCATCACCCTCAGTGGCAATGTCTGGTGGGGCTGGACGGTTCCTGCCAGCCCCTAGGAGGCCAGAGAAGCGAGGGCATGGAGAGGCAGGAGGTCAGGCACTACAGGATGCACTCGTGCCTCTCCGTGGCTTTCAGGGCCTCGTGCATGCTGGCGGCCGAGAGCCTCCTGTTGATGTTCCTGTACCTGCAGCGCAGCAGGTTCCAGAAAGTAGTCCTCAAATCCCTGTTGAAGAAGGCGTAGATGAGGGGGTTGATGAGGGAGTTGGTGTAACCCAGCCAGAGCAGAGTCCTCTCCAGCCTCAGGGGCATGCAGCTGCAGCGGATGCCGCAGATGAACGGCCGCGCCGTGGACATCAGGAAGAAGGGCAGCCAGCAGAACGTGAAGGCCCCCACGATGATGCCGAGGGTCCTGGCGGCTTTCTGCTCCCTCTTGAAGATGGAAATGTTCTTGCGGTCCTGGCGGAGCAGCTTGGAGAGCGTGGCGCACTCCTCGGCGGCCTTGGTGCGGCGGGAGCTGTGGTGGGCGCGGGCGGAGGCCTCGAGGCAGTAGACGCCCTCGTCCTCGTAGTGCTTGGGGAAGTTCATGAAGCGGTGCTTCTCGGCGCTCACCTTGGCCGCCTGGTAGATGCGGCTGTACATCACCAGCATGACGGCCATGGGGATGTAGAAGGCCACCCCTGTGGAGTAGACGGTGTAGCCAAAGTCCTGGCTGATGAGGCACACCCGCTCCACCGTCACGTTCTGGGCCCAGCCGAAGAGCGGAGGGAGGGTGATGGAGGCCGACAGGAGCCACACGATGAAGACCATCTTGGCCATCAGCTTCCCATTCTGCCTCACGGGGTAGGTGAGAGGCCGCGTGATGCCCAGGTACCTGCGGGGAGGAAGAGGAGGAATTGTCAGGGGTTAGGGGCGGGTGCTCTGAGGTGGTTTTCACTCCCTCTGAGGTGGTTTTCACTCCCTCTGAGGTGATTTTCACTCCTTATCAGCTGTGAGGGAATTTTGGCCCTCAGAGGGGGCAAGAAATTAATTCAGCAAATTAAAATCTCCACAGGCATGGGATCTCTTGACTAAACACCACAATTTATTCCTCACTTTTTTGCAATCACCCCGTGCGTGGAATCACAGAATGGTTTGGGTTGAAATGACCTTAAAGGCCATCCCATTCCAACCCAACTAAACTCAATTTATTCCTCATTTTCTTGCAATCATCCCATGTGTGGAATCACAGAATGGTTTGGATTGAAAAGACCTTAAACGCCATCCCATTCCAACTTGACTAAACGCCAAAATTGATTCCTCATTTTCTTGCAATCATCCCATGTGTGGAATCACAGCATGGTTTGGGTTGGAAAGACCTTAAAGATCATCCCCTTCCAACCCCATGCCGTGAGCGGGGACACCTTCCACTATCCCAGGTTGCTCCAAGCCCTGTCTAACCTGGCCTTGGACACTTGCAGGGATGGGGTGTCCACAACACGAGGTGTCATTGAACTGCTGAACTCTTCATGATCTCCTGGGGAATAAAAATACTTTAAAAAGCTTCATTTTCAGGAATAAAAAAATGCCTTAAGAATTTTATTTTTCCACCAGAGAAATATTTCCCTATTCTGCACAGAGAACATGCAACAGCTTCCAGCCATGGCACATAACTCACTCCAGAGTGTTGCCCTTCCCAAGGAGACACCCAGGAGTGGGGTGGGTGATGCTCAGAGTGATGTGCCACAGGTCTGATTCCAGATGAAGGGAATAACTCCTAGCAGTGTTTAATGGGAAGTGGGAAGCACTGCAGCCTTCTCTTATTTGTTGAAGAAATACAACCTGCAGCTAAAATGGCCCTGGGAGACCAAGAAATAATCTTGCCTTTGGGAAGATTTAAAGATATGTCTGGATAAGCCCTGCAAGAAAAGCTGGAGAGTCGACAATGCTGTTTGGGGGCAGTTTTGGGGCCCCTCATGACAAGAAAGCCATTGAGGGGATGAGGAGTGTCCAGGGAAGGGAATGGAGCTGGGGAAGGGTCTGGAGCAGCAGGAGTGGCTGAGGGAGCTGGGAAAGGGGCTCAGCCTGGAGAAAAGGAGGCTCAGGGGGGGACCTTGTGGCTCTGCACAACTCCCTGACAGTTGTTGACCTCTGGAAACTCAAACAGGAATGACCCAAGCAGCTGGAGCCATCTGCTTGCTTGCACAGCCAGGAGCTGAGAAAGTGGTGGAGTCCAGCTCTCCCTCAAGAGGAAAATGAGTGGAGTTTGGAGTAGGAGATCCCAAAACCACCTGGTGACCCACAGACTCCCCAGTCCTGACCCGTGGGGTTAGGAGTTACCTTGTTATTTTGCCTGAAAGGAGCTGGAGGCTGCACCCACCCTCAGCTCCTGGTGGTGCCTGGGGTGTAAACGTGAACTATCCTGACTTTTGTTGGAGAGGTTTGTGTGATAAAGAAATTGTGTCAACTGTGGCTAAATTAGAATTGTAAAGCAATAAATCAGGGGGGGAGTTGGCTGCTGTCAGCCGACATTCCCCCTGGAAAACATCTGCCTGCTACTCAGCTCCAATCAATCCTGCAAAAACCTCGAGCCACTCATATGGATTTCTGTTCTGTTACAGCCTTTTTGATTCCAATCTCCTGCTGCCAGGAATTTTTAGGCAGGAACACATCACCTCTTAACTTGTTCTTGGATGAAAGGTGTCACTCCAGAGGGGCAGTGAGAGCAGCAGCTCTATGACTACTTTCTGCTAAAAGCCGAACAAAAAAAATGGAAAATATCTGTGGAGAATTTTACCTCTGCTGTATAATTTTTTCTCTGACAGTCAGTCTTAGTGTGTTAGGAGATTTTCTCTTCCCTGATTATTTCGCTTTTCCAGATCATCCCTCAAGATTAGAAGACGGAAATAAAATATAAAAAAAAATCTAATTTCTCCTCCCCTCTTGACTGCTAAATCAATTGAGAGACTAAAGTCTTCTCCCCTGCCTCCCTGATAAAATTATTTTGAATTCATTCACTGAGTTGTTCTTTCCTTTTTCCTTTTTTTCCTCATATTCTTTTTTTTGAGCTGGCTTTAGTCACAAGAACCAACCAAAACTCTCTATGTTTGGAGAATTCCAGGATGGTTTGGGTTGGATGGAATCTTCAGGATTATCCATTTCCACCCCCCTGCCACATGCAGGGACACCTTCCACTATCCCAGGTGGCTCCAACCCCATCCCATCTGGCCTTGGACACTTCCAGGGATGGAGCATCCACAGCTTCCCTGGGCAACCCATTCCCTCCTGATGGCCAAGCTGGGAGAATACCCCGCTCTGCTCCTGCAATTCCCAAATTAACACCCCAAAAATCACCCCTCTGGATATCCAAGCCACAAACTTCACCAACAAATCCATGCTGAGTTGTGTGCCACGCTCTCTCATGCTATTACCAGGTTTCTTTGGAAGCTGATCCGCCTGGGATTTGCTGAAACTTCAAGGAATTTACGAGGGAAGCACTCGGTGACGCGGTTTAACGAGCAGGCAAAGCTGACACATTTCATCCACTGCTGCTGGGGGAAACGGGGCCATTTTCAGGTCTTTGTAATAATTCTGAAATGAGCAAGGAGCCCTCAAAATAGGGCAGTGTTTACAGGAGGCACGGTGGCGCTGGCAGGCAGCGGAATTCGAGTGGAATTATCTCCCTTTGAGATTTTTTTAGTTTTTCTCTGTCTGTGTGTGTGTGTGTGTGTGTGTGTGTGTGTTGTGCTGCTAATCAAGTTTAGGGTAACCAGGTAGCAAGAGGCAATTCCCAGGATTTGCAGGCACTTGGTGTGGATTTGCAGGGCTGATGGTGCAGCCACTCATGCCAGGTGCAATAAATTCCTGCCACATCCCTGATCCTGCAGGTCCCAGCCCCTTTGGCTGTGGGGTGGGAGATGTGCCCCCATGGATGAGCCAATTCAGAGTGTTTGCTCTACACTCAGTGGGGATAATGGAATGGGTTGGGTTGGGTTGGGTTGGAAGGGACCTTAAATCCCATCCATCCAACTCTGGGGCAGGGACACCTTCCACTATCCCGGGTTGCTCCAAGCCCTGTCCAACCTGGCCTTGGACACTTCCAGGGATCCAGGGGCAGCCACAGCTTCTCTGGACACCCTGTGCCAGGACCTCCCTGTTCCTAGGGAACAATTCCTTCCCAATCTCCCATCCATCCCTGCCCTTGTCCTGTCTTTACGTTTCCTGATGTAAAGTTCCTCTGTGGCTTCCCTATAGGCCCCCTTCAATTTTTGGATCATTATGCCAGGGATTAAACAATAAAAAACAACCCTAACCTCTCTGGGGTGCCCCTTTCTCCATCCTGCAGCTGATGAACTGGGAAAAGATGAATCTGCACTCACACAGGGGGACAAATGAGCCTCAGAATTAGGGCTCAGAATTAGGGTTTCCTCGACCCCACTGTTTTACCACAATTCCATGCCTCCTCTGCAGCCAAAATAAGCTCCTTCTCTGATTTCCAAGCTGATGCCATTCCTGCCCCATCCTGCTGAGGGAGAGGAGGAAACAAAAGGCAGCTGGAGGCTGCTGAAGTGCCCTAAGTAAGAGCTGGTGGAGCATCCCAGATACAGAGCAGGATCTACCCAGTCTGGGCAAGGTTTGGATGAAGGACATGGGAGAGGCAATCCAGCAAAATGCTGTGCAATTTTTATCCCACTGACTTTGGGGTAGCATCCTTTTACCGAGGGTGACCCCAATTTGGAGCATAAAATCTGATTTTGGGTGGGAAATACTTCCCAGGGAAAGGGGAGAACCCCAGCAGAGCTGCCTGGGAAATGGATGGAGAGTTTTTTTCTCCACCAGGGATGCCAGAAGTGATGTGTGGGCTTTGGGGAGCTCCTTTTGTCAGCTTCTTGGCATTTTTATGGAGAGTTTTATCAAAGCTGAGCAGCCAAAAGAGGGGATTTTTTTTTTGTTGTTGGTGGTTTGTTTTTGGTTTGTGACATTAAAAAATCTGCAACATTGGCAGGCTTTTACATAAGGAAAATATAAGAGGAAGATGGATGTTTCCAGCATTTTTCTTTTCTGATTTCAAAGGAAATCAATCAAATCTCGCTTCAGACAAGATTAGTTCTACCAGCTTCAATCGAGAGGCTTTTAGGAAGCCCTCAGCATTAATAATCAATAACAGCAGCCTACATTTTAATAGTCCTCATCATCCTGGGCAAACCAAGTAGCTTTTCCATCTAAGCTAAGCAAAATATTGAGGACACTTCAGCCATCAATAAAAGCAGGGTCTCCTCCTTGGCAGGAACAGGCCTGACAGTGCTGACCAAGTTGGATTCAGGACAGAACAGAGGAAATATTTCTATTTCTGAGAAATACCAGGGCTTTTCATCTTCTTCCTCACAGGGCAGGAGGAAGAGCTGGTCCCCATCACTGGGGGAGGTTTGGGTTGTGCCTCAGTGAGATAACAATTTAATCTCTTTTGGAGCAGGTTTTTCTGCAAGCTCAGCTCTCCTTGTGCTTTTGGTTTTTGGTTGTATCAGCATAAAATTTGAGAATTGTGCTTTTGGAGGTGTTTCCATCAAGAGTCAAATGAAAAATCCTGCCTGTCCCAGGCTCAGGGGGAAGTGGAGATCCAGGCATGATCCTGGATCCTCAGTCCACCTCTAGGCACTGCCTGGGGATGCTGGGTGGATGTGGAGCGGTGATGCTGCACAGGATGCTTGAGACACCGCCCTGGGATGGTTCACACAATTCCCAGCCCATTCCTGGGGATCTCTGAGTCCCCTCCTCCTCTAATATGCACCAGAGGACGCCCCAGTGATTCCCATTCCCTCCTCAAGCCCCAGCACAGAGTGACCCTACAAGGCCCCTCCACTTGCAGGTTGTCCTTCCTCCCACCCGATCTGGGTGGGCACAGCTGGGGGGATGGCCCAGTCCCTTCCCTCTGCTCAATCCTTGCTGGTTTTCTCCTTTCCCAGCTGGAAATACATTCCAGACAACTGCCCTGCAACCACTCAACTTCCCCATCAGGCCCATGGCGTGGTGAGGACGAAATTCTGGGAGCAAACTGATTGATCACGGTGCAGTTCCTGTGCCAACGCATGAGGGACAAGCCCAGGCCAGAAAATTCAGGCTCTTTGAAAACCTCTTGGGACCCAGCTTTCCCCTCCCTCCTTCCCAGGAAAGACAAAGTGACATCAAACTCAGGATGGTGTCCTTGGGTATGGATCTGCTCTCTGGAGATGTGGTGGAGGAGTGGAATCCATGGCAAGGACTTTTGGGATAAGATCTCTCCTATTTGTGTGTGTGTGTTTGGAAAAGTCTTGCTCCAAGGGATGGGATTGGTTGGTTGGAAAAGGAGGGGAAGGAAATTGGAAGAGAAGGGGAAGAGGAAAAATAGGGAAGGGAAGAAGGAGGAAAGGAAAAAGAAAGGGAAAAGGATTGCATGTATCGGGGTTTTGGGGACTTGGGATGGGGTGGGGAGAGTTGTTGATGTGCTTGGCCAAGGAGAAATGAAAGGGGAAAGGGAAAAAGAGAAAAAAGGAAAAGCGAGGAAAGGGGAAAAGGAAAAGAGAAGGCAAGGCGAGGCAAAAGGAAAAGAAAGGAGAAAAGGAGGAAAAGGAGAAGGAGAAGGAGAAGGAGAAGGAGAAGGAGAAGGAGAAGGAGAAGGAGAAGGAAAAGGAAAAGGAAAAGGAAAAGGAAAAGGAAAAGGAAAAGGAAAAGGAAAAGGAAAAGGAAAAGGAAAAGGAAAAGGAAAAGGAACATTTCAAGCAAAGCCAGTCTGGTTAGTGTGTAGCCACTTCCCTGCTCCTCACCCACTGGGAGGAAGCACTGACACATTTAATTCCTATTTAATTCCTGCATTCCATCCCTTCCCTCTCACAGAGTCAGGCTCCTGCCAGCTCTGAGCACACCTGCTTTTTTTTTTTTCCCCAGCAGGAAAATTATTAAAATAAAGCAAGTTCAGCAGAAGAGCTGAACCCTGCCTGTGGCCTGGCAGGGTTTTTTCTGTCTACCAGCAGCTCTGAGCTGCCCAGAGCTGTGGATCTGCATCTCCCAGGGGAGCAGTGCCTGGTGGGGATGAAGGCTTTGGAGCAGGACTCGCTGCTGGCTTGCCTGGGGTGGGGGGGATGTCAGGCAGCAGCAGGATCCTCTCTGTCCTTTCTGCTTTGTCACCCGCTGTCACACCTGCAGATGTGACCGGGGAGGTGGCACAGCTGAAGGGGCACATCTCAGCTGTGGGATGTGTCCCTTCCTTGAGCTGCAGCTCCCAAAGCAGCCCAGCCCAGCCCAGCAGAGCCAGCTCAGCCCAGAGCGACCCCCGAGAAGGCAGCGCACGTCAGCCCCGGCCCCCGGCTCGGCAGCGCCATGGCCCCGCTGACGCAGCTGCTAAAATTAGAGCCACCAAGGTGCTGACTTGGCCAAGCCTGGCCACTCTGCCAGGCAGGCTTTGCCTTCCCCTCCCAGCTCCAGGTGTGGGAGGTGAAGCTAAAAAATCCTCACAAAATGCTCTCACTGAGCTAAAGCGGGGGGGTTGGGATCTTGGGATGGGGTGTGGGGAGCTGCTGATATCCTTAGGGAAGGCATGAGTCCAGGGAGCAGCACAGAATCCCACAGGATTGGCTGCAGAAGCCCTGGAACCTGGATTTCCAAAGTGCATCTGGGGTTTTTTTTGATTTCTTGAATGGTTTCATGGCCCAGACACCTTCCATGGAGGTCAGGTGCTGTTCCTCAGGAACAATGAGAAGCAGCTGCCAAAAGGGGGAAGACTGAGGAAGTAACTTAGGGAAGCAACTTGAGAAAACACCCTGAGCCCAGCTCTTCCACAGGGAACAAGGCACTGAGAAAACCCTCATCACCTGCAAAAAACACCTCCAGGAGCACCGATCCAACCAGGAACACCATCCTAGCAGCTCCCAACACCCCAAATATCAGAGCCCACCTGAGCCCCGGGCACCAACCCACCCCTGCCTCACCTGTCCACGCTGATGATGCACAAGGTCATGATGGAGGCGGTGCAGCACATCACGTCCATGGCGATGAAGACGTTGCAGAACACCTTCCCAAAGAGCCACTCTCCCCCCACCAGGTCCGTGATGGTGACAAAGGGCATGACAGCAAAGGCCACCGACAGGTCGGCGGCGGCCAGGGACACCACCAGGTAGTTGGAGGGCTGCCGGAGCTTCTTGACGATGCACACGGAGATGATGACCAGCCCGTTGCCGGCGATGGTGGTGAGGATGATGATGGAGAGCACGGCCCCGATGACGACCTTCTCGGTGTCCCCATAGAGCAGGATCTCCTCGCCGCAGTCGGTGCCGTTGTTGGTGAGGTTGGAGGGCGGCAGCTCGGGCTCGGCTGGGGCGGGAGGTTCCTCAGTCATGAATGGATTCGGGAGCGCTTCCCGAGCCGGCCGCTGCTGCTCTGCGCTCTCCACCAGCAGAAGGTGCTGCTCCAGAAACCTCCTGGGGCTGGCCCTCAGCAGCATGCTCCGAGCTCGCCACCAGCGCTCCCCCAGCAGTGACACCTCCAGTGACAAACCAGAACATCTCGTCACAAACAGGGCGAAGAAAATCCAATATCCCCTCATCCTCTCGCCCACCGTCACCACCCCCCTCCACCCCTCTGAGCTCTTGCTGCGGCTGCATCTCACGTGCCCGGCAGGAAGCTGCTTCCCAAGTCTCCTTAAGGACACGCATTTTCCCGGGGGATGCTTGGAGGAAGCCGCTCTCCACCTGGGAAGGAGCACGGGCTCCCTGCAACATCTCCCGGCTCATCCATGTGCTATTCCAGCAGAGAGAACGGCTCGTGGATGGTGTTTCCCTGCCGAGCTGTGCCTGCTGCTGTTGCACTTCTCCCCTGCATCCATACATTTAATCCCTTGCAGAGCCTCCTCTGTGCATGCGACAACACGAGCCACAGCACCAGCGTGGGCACAGCCCCCGCCCGCTGCATCCCCTGCCCGTGGCACACGCAAACTTCAAAGCCGGGACCGCAAATCCGCAAATCCCCGCTCCTGGCAGGCCGTGGCCACGCTGGGGCTGTCGGTAGCCACGGGAGAGGATCCGTGGCATGCAGCACATCCCGGGTACCACGCACAGCCCAGGCATCCCAGCTCGCTCCCGGAGCCTGAGCATCAGCACCACGCTCGGCTCCGAGAGCCGCGGCCGCGCTCCCACCCCCGGCATCCCACCCCTGCCATCGACAAGGAAACTTCAGGGCAGGGCTCACCCCTGGCTGCTCCGAGCATCGTGCACAAACCTGCATCCTCTCTTTTTTTTTTTTTAATTGTTGTTGTTGTTTTGTTTCAAACCCCATTTCCCCCCTTGAAGTTTTGTTTCAATCCCAGCCGGATTGCGGCCCCTTCCTCCCCTTTGCAGCATCCCCCGGCTGCCGCCATGGGGGGGGTTCCCGGAGTTACCTGTGCCGAGGGGGTGAGACATCCTCCAGGCGAGCCCCTGCGAGCTCCGGGCGGGCGAGGAAGCAAAGAGCCACCCCCGGAGCATCCTTCTCCCCTCCCCGCCTCGCCGGTCCCTCCTACCGCCCTCCCCTCGCCTCTGCCGGGCAGGGACCCAGATGGTCCCCGGCTCCCTCGGAGCCCCAGGGAGGAGCAAAGAGCGGGGCGGGGGGGGTCCGGGCTGGATCCTGCAGCGATGGGAGGGAGCGGGTGAGGATCTGGAGGGAAAGGCTGGAAGTTGAGGAGATGCCTTGGAGCGCTGAGAGGCAGGAGAAGCAGCCTGGAAGCCAGCAAGGAGGGCAGGCACGGGGAAAGGCGCCCTTCCCCGTGATTTTTTTAAAGGATTATTTTACAGGAGAGGGTTTTTCCCCTCATTCCATGCATTTTTCCAGCCCTCCTGGGTTGTAGCGGGTCCCACGTTCCTTCAGCTCCACGCAGCAAACAGCCAGGGAGAGGCAGATCCCTAAAGATGAGCCTTTCCTAATCCCAGAAAACTGAAACAGAGACTATAAAAAAACCCCAAAAACCGGGAAAAAACATGAGAGACTCACATCCACTTCCCTCCCCACCAAATGTTCCACGGGGACTTTGGAGCTGGGGTCACTCTGATATTTCCACCCAGGGATGTCAGTCCCAGTTTGCTCCTCCTGGGGTGGAAGATGCGGGGCAGAGCCAGCTCCTACACTGGTTGTTCCCAAGGGTGATTCCCTGGGGAATTCAGCCCCTCTGCTGCCTTCCCGGGGGCATGGACAGTGCGGGGCCCACCCTGCATCCCTCGGGATGGGCTGGGAGGGGAGAGGATGTGGCTGTGGAGCTGTTGGCAAATTCGGGAAGCGATTCCCGAGCTCTGCCCCAGCCCAGCGCTCGGCAGCGAGGTGGGAATCTCATCCCAGGACATCCAGAGCACAGAAAAATACCTTGAAATCTCAGTGATGCCAGGCACTGCAGGGATTTTGGGGGCAGATGTTCCCGGAGGGGGGGGGGGAAGAAAAAAAAAAAGAAAAAAAGAAAAAAAAGTGCATTTGCAAGGAAATCGCCGGTGAGCTAAAGCAGGGCTGTTAAAGCTGTGCTTAACGCTGGGGTTCCTCCTTTGCTGCTCGAGCATCGCAGTGTGTGTGGGAGGCTGGTGAAAATAGCTTCCTCACCAGGCCAGGACGTGCTGGAGGAGCTCCGGGATTTATTTTTTTTTTTCCTTTTTCTTTTTCCATGCCAGGTGGGTTTTTTTTCCCAGCCCCTCCAGAGCAGGGATGAGCTGGGGTGGGATGGGGCTGATGCACAAACCCTGCAAGGGAATTCACTCAGATTTCCCAAATACACCCAGAATTTCTGAGGAGGAAAAGGGGGATCTGCAGAACTCCCTGCTGCAGGAATCCTGCCCGATTCTGCAGTCTCCAAACCCAGACAAATCCAGCCAAGGAGAAAAACACCCCCTAAGGACCAGCTCAGGCAGTCTGGGGCCAGATGCCTGGAGAATTTCAGGGAAACAATCTGTGCCCGAGGCACAGATCTGCTCCCAGCCCTGGGAGAGGGGTTGGAGGGAGGATACGGGGTGGGGGACACACTGGAGGGGGTTTTTCCAGCTTCCCTGGTGGGTTTTTTTTCAGCCTGGAGGGGTTTTTTTCAGCCTGGAGAGATTTTTCCAGCTTCCCTGGAGGGGTTTCTGAGACTGGAGAGGTTTTTCCAGCTTCCCTGGAGGGGTTTTTCAGTCTGGAGAGATTTTTCCAGCTTCCCTGGAGGGTTTTTTCCAGCTCAGAGGGGTTTTTCCACCTTCCCTGGAGGCTGCTTTTGGGAGAACACCACAGCAAGGAGCTCCTGCACACTAAGGAGAGACAGGGAAGGATTTTGTGCTTGAGGCATCCTTTGGAAGTAGCTGGTTCATGCTCAGAGGTCAAGTTCATGTCCTGGCAGAGAGGGAGGAAGGAAGGAGAAAAAGCGATTTTAGACATGAGGAGTTTCCTGGGTTTCCTTTGCTCTGCCCTTCCAGGACTTTTGGCAGAGCCTCAAAATCCTGCAAGAGCTGCAGGGACCAGAACTGACCCCACTCTGTCTCATCCCAGCCCCATTTCTGTAGGATGCCACCTACAGCTTCTCCCTTTCAGCCCTCCCACAGGTCTGGGAACCCCAAAAAGGAGTTTTCCCCCATTTTTTCCAGGGAAATGAGCTGCTCTCATAACTTGAGGAGCAAAATCAGGGACAGAAACTCACTCATGGGACACTCACCAAGCAGCCTGAGGGCACATTCTTTGCTTGGGTTGGTTTTGAGGAGGACAGAAGGGGAAAATGCTAATTCTCATGTGAAGAAATAATTAAAATAATTATTATTCTTCTGGCTGAAACCCTCAGTGCAGCATTTCTCCAGCCCCAGGCCACGGTGACCTTGCTGAGACACTGCCTCTGGGGCGAGCTGGGAAGCACTAATTACATTTAATGGCAATTAAGGGGAGGAAATGGCCAGCGTGCCTCAGCTCAGCACTCACTGGAGCTTTCTGCCTTTGGTTTGGAGGGGCAGGGATGATGCTGGAGCAAGGTGGGATCAACCCCAAAGAAGATTATCCATGCCAAAAAAACCCCAAAAAAACAAACCAACAAGAAGCAGAAATCACAAAATAAAAAGTTTCCTGCACCTCCAGCAGGGGAGGGGTGACCAAAATCCTCCCAGCACTTCAGTGCCCAGATCTATTATTCCATTTTCATGTACAAATGGCTGTTTTATTAACAATTAATTGTTAATATTGAGCCCTATTAAGTCTAATGGCGAGGTAATAGGCGCAGGTATTAATATGCAAATTTGGAGAAATCTCATTAATTCCGAGGTGTTTCCGGGTCCAGCATCTTCCCTGCAGCACAGATGTTGACATTTCTCCCTCCCAGCAGGCAGAGCCTGCCCAGATGGATAAAATGAATCCCTTGGCACTCTCAGCTTTTAAGGAGCATCCCTAAGGGTGGATTTGACCTGCAGGGAAATTCGGGATGAGCAGTCCCGGGGTATCCAAAGCTTCTCTGTAGGTGCTGTGATCAGGAATAACAAAATCTGAGGTGTTTTAGTGACCCAAACCCCATCCCCTTCTCTCCATGGGCATCTCCTGCTTTCCCTCTGAGGCTCCCCCAAAACCAGCCCTGATGAGCATCAAGGAACATCTCCCCAGAATCACCCAGCAAACACAAATAAAGTGAATAAAGTGGTGGGAATGTGGTACCCAAGAGACGGTTGGATCTCCCAGAAATTAATCCCTTGCCTTGGGGTCCAATCCCATTAGATTTAGCTGTAATTTTAAAATTTACCTAAAATTTTAAAATTTAACCTTTAAATTGACCTGGAACTTAAAACTCTGAGAGAGGATTTTGGGGTGGTTTCTTTCCTTATTGGTCCTGCCTAAAATAGAAAAAAAAGATTAATAAATGAAACTTTTCAGTTGTTTTTAAAGGCTCCCAATACATTTTGCTGTTTGAGCAGGTGAGGAACAATTGGAAATGTCACAGGAAAACAATCCACAGGATCGTTCATAATTCATTCCCAATAATTCATCTCCAAAAGGTGGATTTGCTGAAGTGTTTTAATCCCGTTCCGTGCAGCCTCACTCCCTCTGCTGGAGCCGGCACAGACAACAGGCAGCTTTTAGTGGAGATTTACAAATTTTGGTTACCTGGGAAGGCTCTCAGGGGTTTCTCCTTTCTCCATCAGGGCAAGATGCGCCCCCAGGCTCCCCCGATGGGAGCTGGGACTGCCCTGGGGACGTGGGGATGAGCTGCAGGGCTCATTTGGGATGAGGAGGTGGGAGAGAAGCCCCTGATAACAAAATTTTGGCTGCAGCCTCTCCTGTCCACCCTGAAGCTGCCCTTGGTGGGTGCCAAAAGGATTTCCAGAGGGGCTGGGGAAGTTGGGGCAAAAAAACAAAAACCCAAAAACCTGAAATAGGAAAGAGTGAAAAAAAGTGATTTAGGTGAAGTCTCCAAGACAAAGCCCTCAGCCCTGGCTTGAGGCTGTACTCACCCATTTGCCAGATTTTGATTGGTGATTTTATTTGTTATCCTTAGTGCTGGTGATTTATTCAAAGAGATGGAAGTGCAGCTTGTCCTCCTGCTGCTCTCCCAAGGGTTTGGGAAGAGACTGGCTTTAGGCTGGTGCAGTAAGAGAACAGATTTATTCTGGGGGCTCAGATAGAGAGAGGTCCTCTTTGGTGCCAATTGGTGGTCACCAATTGTTGTGGTGTTGTTGTGGGGGTCCCCAGGACGAGGTGAGAGATGAGAATTGACTCCAAGTTCTCAGAAGGCTGCTATATATAATAATATATATTTAATATATTATAATCATAATATATAATTATAATATATAAAATATATAGAATATTTAATGGTTTATTATTAATAATTATTATATATAATTATTATATATGAGAATAATTATATAAAAATAATTACATATAATTATAATAATATATAAAATATATATTATATAATTATAAATTTATAATAGATGAAAATTATATTAGATATAATCATATAAATATAAATATGAATATAATAATTATATTATATTATATTATATTATATTATATTATATTATATTATATTATATTATATTCAGTATATTATAATATATTACATAATATAATATAGATAATATAGTATATAACATAATTATGCATTATATATAATATTAACAAATTAATAAATTTCAATTACTATTATTAATATAATATAAATTATATATTAATTAATATAATACATTAATATAATAAATAATATAATATTATATATAATATATTAATATAGTATAATGTTATATTATATTACATTACATTATATTACATTATATTGATATACTAAAACTATACTAAAGAAAGAGAAAGGATACAGTAAAAGGAAAGGAAAAGGAAAGGAAAGGAATAGTAAAAACCTGTGACTGACCAGAGTTCTGACACAGCTGGACTGGGATTGGTCATTAATTAAAAGCAATTCTCATGGAATCAATCCAAGATGCACCTGTTGGTGAACAACCTCCAGAGCACATTCCAAGCAATCAGATAATTATTCTTTACCTTTCTTTTCTGAGGCTTCTCAGCTTCTCAGGAGAAAAACCCTGGTGAAAGGATTTTTCAGCAAATATGACAGTGACAGTGCCTGGGGAAAAACCCTGGAGCAAAGGAGGCTCAGGGGGGCCCTTGTGGCTCTGCACAGCTCCTGACAGGAGGGCACAGCCGGGGGGGTCGGGCTGTGCTCCAGGGAACAGGGACAGGAGCAGAGGGAACGGCCTCAGGCTGGGCCAGGGGAGGCTCAGATTGGATATTTGGGAAAAGTTCTTCATGGAAAGGGTGATCAGGCATTGGCACAGCTGCCCAGGGCAGTTTGGAGTCCCCATCCCTGGAGGGATTTAGAAGCCATGTGGATGTGGCACTTGGGGTGGCCTTGGCAGTGCTGGGGGACCTGGGTGATCTCAGAGGGCTTCTCCACCCTGAATAATTCTGTGATCTTGTAACACCTCTGGACCATCCCCATACAGAGCAAACCTTTCCTGGCCAAACCCTTCCTAGAGCACAGCAGGACAGGTCCCTGTGGAGCAGCAGGAGGAGGGGACATTGCTGCAGGACACCAGCCTGGAGCTCTGTCCCCCTGGGAGCAAACCACTCCATGAAAACTTTTTCTGCCAAAATTTTTGGGTGCCAGGCTTTGGGCAGAAGTTTTTTCTTGAAGGCAACGCCCTGGAAGTGTCCAAGGCCAGGTTGGACAAAAAGAAATTATAAAATGAAAAAAAAAATCAATGAAATGAAAAGCAAATTAATAAAATGAAAAAGAAATTTTAAAAATGCCTCCAGGTTGGAGAGGGCTTGGAGCAGCGTGGGACAGTGGGAGGTGTCCCTGCCCATGGGATGAGAGGGGATTTAGGGTCCTTCCAACCAAAACCCTTCCATGATTTCTGTTTTTCACACAGGGCTTGGGGCTGGGTGAGCTCGAGTCAAGCCCTGCACCCACCAGGTTCCCATTCTGGGCCCGGGGTTCTCCAGGCTCGGTGCCCTGGGCATGGAGGGGATTGGGCTGGGGCTCTCCGGAGGCTGGAGCAGATTCTGCAGTTTTGGGAGTGGAACCCACCCCGGTGTTCTCCTCCCTGTCCTTGTTCTCCTCTCTGTCCCCTAGATGGCACCGGTTCTCAGCGCATCAAACTCCCGGTGAAAACCAGCAGGTTTTGGGGCCAGAAACAAACACAAAATTTAAAAGGGGAAAAAAAAAAAGAGGAAGAAAAAAAAAAAAAAAAAGAAAAGAAGCTACAATTAATTGGTTTTTTGGCTCACACACTGAAAAATTCAGATTTCTGACCCTTGTCTGGCTGCAGCATTTCTGCTGCTTTCTCTTCTGGTCCATCTCCGGGTTCTGCATCCCCCCAAAATTCAGGGCACAGGGAATAAGTGGTTCCTTCTCCCCAGCTTTGCTGCAGTGGGTATCTGGGGGCTGTGACAGACCCTGGCACACCTGGGTCGCTCCAGGAAGATATTTCAGTTCTTGATAGGGCTGGGAAGTGCAGGGAGGAATATTCCAACTCCCTTTGTAGTTTAAACCCAAGCAGGAGATCGAGGAGGGAAAATTACTGACAAAATCATCAGTTTGAAGATGCAGCCACCCTAAATAATCCCTTTTTCCACGCCCTCCATGGCACAGGGCAAACCCACACATCACATCCCTGGGGCCTGGCTCTTCCTTGGACACTTTATCCATGAAATTTTGGGCCATGTCACATTTCAAACCTCCTGCAAAGCTCCTGGCAGAGCACCACGAGTGTCCTGGTGGGGAAGGAAGGACAAAGGACAAAAAAAGAGGGAAACGTCCCCACCTGACCTTCCCCAGCTCTGCACCAACATTTAAACCCATATCATGGTAAAATCTGCTCTGGACAGGGGCGCTTGGCACCTTGCAGAGGCTCATCCCAAGGAAATCCATGCAGTGGCATCCAGAAGGTGCCACACACGTCCCATCCCCAGGTACCTGCAGGGTCCCCACACCCCCAAAGGGCTCTGTTGTGTCAGAGCCCAGGACATTGCTCTGGCTGCCCTGGAGGACTCCAGACCCTGGCAGGGGGCTCAGAGACCTTGGCAAGGAGTCACAACCACCTGTGCCTTTGATCTTAGCCCATGGAAACAATTACAAGCCATAAGGGTTTGAGTAGAATGGTAGTGGATTTATCACAGGGTGGAAAAGTAGAATTTTGGGGGTTTTAGAATGGGGGTTCAAGAGGCAAGATGGAGGAATCTGGGTGTGTCCTGTCCTTCCTCTCCTTCTTCTTGTCCTCCATCTTCTGCTGTGATGGTGGCACTTCTGGACTGGTTTAGAGTAGAGACAGACTGTCTAACAAAGGTGATAGTATTGGAAAATTATTGTAAATAAAGTACAGGTAGTTCTTAGTATAAAAATCCAACACCACCCCAAGGGCAGGGACTGTGCCACAACCCAACCTGCTGGACAGATCTCAGCAGGCCAGAGAAAGAATGGAATAGATGAGAGAAAATAAACAACCTTGAAAAGCAGAACTGACGGAAAAGCAGAATCTCCACTTCTTCTTTGGTCGTGGGACTGGGAAAAAGACTTTTAATACCTTGGGGTCATCTCAGCCACAGAAACCCCAGACTGTTCGAGTACAACCACTTCCCACCCATTTTCCTCTCCTGTTTTGGGCTCTCCAGCCTGTGCAGGAGGGAGCAGCCCTGGGCTGGGGCAGGTTCAGTGCTCTCTGCTCTTGGCACATCCCAGCAGTGCCCATGGCACAGCAGGGAGCATCTCCCATCCCAAAAATCCGAGGGAATCAAAAATCACCCAAATTAACACCACCCAAACTGCTGCCCCTTTTCCTGGGGTCCTGTCCATTTAGGAATTGGGATTTTTAGAAATAAATAGATTTATATGAGGGTCACCAGCATTGCTTTAGGGCAGCTCGTGCTGATGAAGGTCAGAGCTGGAGGAGGAATCCCACAGATCCTGGGGAGATGCAGTGGCTGGAGACCAGGGACAATAAAATTGTTGTAATATTGGCATTAAATATATATATATATATGCATTATTTAGTTATCACCAACAAACAATAATATATTAACACCAATACTGATATAATATTAATAATAAAAATAAATATATATCACTAATAAATATAAATAAATATATAATATGTAATCAATATATATAAGATATGATCAATAAATATATAAATATTATTATGTAAATACATCAGTATTGTAATATATGTATAATAATATAATAATATATCAATATATAAATATCAATACATCAATATTATATGTATAATAATATATCAATATATCAATATACAGGGATTGATATATATTATATCAATATATCAATCTTGATATCATAATATAAAAAAATAAATGTTACAATTTATATAGTGGCAGGCTCTGGATTGTCCCATGTCCTGCTCTGAGACCCACTCAGCCATTGCCAGCCTCACCTCAATCTCGTGTCCTTGTGAGCTCCTCTCTGAGTTGCAGGAGGTTGGAGTTGGCAGCTGGATGTTGGATCCTGTGGCAGGTAACAAATCCACTCCTTGGAGAATTCCCAGGCTCCCCAGTGACAACTTTCACCTGGATTTGGGCTCATCTCTGCTTTGGGTGATGCCAAGGAAGTCAGAGCCAGCTCCAGATGCTGCCAGTGCACCAAATCAGGTAAAAGGTGCAGTTATTCTCCATCAAATGATGAAATAATCCAATTTTTGTCTCCCCAGACTCTCCTGTGTCAGACACGTGCTCTTACAGTCACAGCTGAGATGCTCAAGTGCTCCAAGTGCTGGGGATCACCCAAATATCCCCAGTCCCCAGAGAAACACCCTCAGCACTGGGAGAGAAACCAGATTAAAGAAAACACAGGGATTGGGCAAAAAGTAGAAATATATAAACAGCAGATTTCTTTTTATTTCCATTTTAAATACAGAGCTTCCTTATACAGCCAAGGAATTCCCTCTCCCTCCCTCCCCTTCCAAGTAACTTTTATCAAAAGAAATCCTTCACTGGAAAATCAACACCAGATCAGGGACGTGCTCTGGGAGAGCCTCTTTAGCAAGTGCAATATCCATGGGCCAGAAATCCCTGAACAGGGACCTCCCTCACTTCAAATCCTTTCTCAGAATCCTGGGAAAAACCTCCTGGGCTCCCAGTGGAGAAGGATTTAACCAGTTACACATCATGGGGGGAAATAAACCCAGCACTGCTGCACATCACTGGAAATCCAGCCTGTGCTGCAGGGAGAGGGGATGCAGGGCTGGGGATGAGCTGGGTCTGCCCCTGGAAGGTTTCTCCTCTTAAGCAGGGCTTATCCTGCATTTACACTCCCTCCAGGGAAAGCAGGAGGGGAAATGAGGGAGGATTTAAGATATTTATGTATTTAGGATGTGCCTTTCTCAGGTGGGATCATGGGCAAGGGGTTGGTTTGCATTCATTTGAGGGTGTACTTTGTTTGGGTAAAGTTTGGGGCTTTCTAGGAGCTGAACTGTTGCAGTTTTTAGTTTTAGAATTTCTGCTTTCTGGGGTAACATCTCATAGGATCATGGAAGGGTAACATCTCATAGGATCATCTCATAGGATCATGGTCCCTTCCTGACTTGGAAGGGACCCACAAGGATCATTGAGTCCAATCTTTTTGGGGACAAGGTACAAACTCCCACCAACAAAGAGGACAGGGAAAAGAGGGGATAAACACCTCCAAAAATAGCAGAGCCCTCAGTCACTGATTAGAGCAGTGTGACACCACAGGCTGAACCCTCCCAGGGTCAATCAGCAGCTCCTCACTCCCCAGTGCCAGCTGTGCTCTGCAGCTGGATCATTCCTTCTCCCATGGGATCCCCTTGGACCTGCAGGGTTCCTCAGAGCATGGCCCAGCTCCAGAGGGACACACCCAACACCTCCCAGGGCCTGCAGCTTCCAGACTTGGCCGCTTAATCCCAGAATCAGAATTAATTTTTAATTATCAGAAGTGGTGGAGATGGGAGGGAGCTCTGCAGTGAGGGGCCTGGACACAGGGAATGGCTGCCCACTGCCAGAGGGCAGGGATGAATGGGGGATTGAGAAGGAATTGTCCCCTGGGAGGGTGGGCAGGGGCTGGGATGGAATTCCCAGAGCAGTTGTGGCTGCCCCTGGGTCCCTGGAAGTGTCCAGGACCAGGTTGGATGGGGCTTGGAGCAACCTGGGCTAGTGGGAGGCGTCCACTGGAGTGAAACTGGATGAGCTTTAAGGTCCTTTCCAACCCAAACCATTCTGTGATTCCATGAAGATGTGACTCCCATAAAATCCTGCTCCCTGGAGGTGCTGTTTGAAATCAGTGGCTCTGGTCCCAGATTTGAGCAACGTGATGCTTTAAACCCCAGGGAAGTGCCAGCACAGCTCCCAGGGGAAGCAGCTCCAGACAGGAGGGGACCCAGCCTGGCCTCTGCCACCCCCATCCAGGAGCTCCCCCCCAGCACTGGGGATGCTCAGGGCACCCAGGGCTGCAGAACCACCCAGGCCATCCAGCCATGGGAAACTCACCTCAAACAAGCATTCCAGGACACCAATTGCTGCTGCTGGGCAGATGAGCCAACAGCTTGCACTGAGTTTTGGGGGAACAGACACAGCAGAGGTGCTTGAGCCATCCCTGGATCCGTCTAGGCAGGTGGAAGCTGCTCCCAGCCCTCCCAAAATCAGCACTGAAATCAGTCCCCCACGTGTTGAACTTGATGAGAATTTCCTGCAGGGTCCTGCTCACATCACTGCTGCAGAGCTCCTGCTCCTCTCCACGTGCTAAGAAATCCCAACATCACTCAGAACAGGAGGGAGAGACTTTCTTTTCTTTTTTCTTCTTTTGTTTTTCCCAACTCTTTGCATTTTGCTCCCTTCTGTGGCCGAGTGCCCCTTCTGTGTGCCCCTTCTGGGGCACTGCTCCTGCAGCAGCAGGAATTTGTCTCCTGGATGAGGAGCAGAGTCTCCAAGTGAGCAGCAGCTCCCTGCAGGAGAGGCAGATGGGGAGCAGAAGGCAGCAGCTCCCCCAGGACAGGCTCTTCAATATTTAATGTGACATCAGAGCAGAGCAAAGCGATCCCAGCTCATGCAGCGTTTTGTACAAGGCAGAGAAAGACACAGCCAGGGAAGTGTGAAAGGAAAACACCCAAAAGCCAAAGAGGAAAGTGCTAATTTGTGATTCTAAAGCTTGTACTGCAACAACTCCCTCCCCCTGCTCTGCCCACAAGGTTGATGGTTTGCTCTTTGCAAGCAGAGCTGCAGCCACGAGTGGGATGAACAGGGATTGGTCCTTCAATGCCTTAATTAGACAGGAAAACCATTAGAGATGATTCTCTTCCAACATTCACAGGCCTCAGCACAGAAAACAACACAGCCCCAGCCCATTATGTCTATTTGGGCTCTTTTGGAAGCTTGGCAGATGAAAGGAGGGCACCCCAGCTGGAACAGGGGCCATAAAGGAGATTTTTGAAGAGATGGGGAGGTGCAGGGGCTGCACTGTTATGAATCCTCATCACTGATCAGACACTGAGCAGCCACTGCCAGACACAGGCTCAGGTTCTCCAGGAAAAATTCCCACTCAGCATTTCCCAAGTGGAAATTCCAGAGGGAGCTTCTAGAATGGGCTGGGGAAGCAGAGAGCTGGCTCAGGAGGTGCCAGCAAACAGCTGAGTTTTGGGGGGACAGACACAACAGAGATGCTTGAGCCACCCCTGGCTCTGCCCATCAATGTTCTAGACAGGTAAAAACCCAGCAAAGGGCAGATTCAGAATGCAACAAACAATAAAAAAGGTTGGGAAGGAGTACCATGAATGTGTGATGATGGTGCCACTGCCTGGTGGGACACACAGGAGCTGCTTTAGTGATGTGACAGCTCAGGTCCCTTTCTGGTTGCTGAGAACTCCACAAAAACCGCCCAAACCAACCCCTGCCCTCCCACCTCCAAATCCATCCAACTGGGGGGGAACTTCCAGCTCCTCCCAGGAGTGTCCACAGAGCAGAGTGCAGCAGCAGCTCCTAAAGCAGCCAAAGATCATCAGCAGAGGTTTGTGAAGTCTCTGGGTGCAGCTGGGGATGTGGAATTTTGGGGAAGAACCTACAACTGTACAGAAGTGTGGCCATCCCCCCTGTTTCTTTCCAGAACATCCCAGTTCCCTGGATCATCAGGAAGTTCATGTTGTGTCCCACAGTGCTGGGGCTCATCCTGGACCCCTTCACCATCAGCAGCTCTGAGCCAAAGCAGATGAATCCCTTCACTCCATCCCCATCCTTCTGCAGCACATCCAAGTGGAGCTTGACATTTATTAAATAACTTCAAATGTTGGTGCCAGGGAGTTTGGGGTTGTTGCAGTGCAGGTGTCAGCTCTGCTTCCCAAGCAATCCCAAAAGGGCTGCACTGCTTGTTCAGCAAGTTCCACCTTTTCACCAACTTCCCTTCATTTACATGGACAAACACATCAAATCCCCCACACAGCATGTCTCCAAAAGCAACAAAATAAAGTCTCAGACCAAGAAAACCAGTCAGGTACAAATCCAATTTTAATTGTCAAGCTCACTTCTAGCTCCTACATTCAACGCGAGGATCAAAAACTACAAGTTTGAGAGTAGAATTTTATTCTATCTCCAGTTTCTGATCGTTTTGGCAGCTGTCAAATGGCAACTTCCAAAATCCACTCGTTTCAGAAGCTTTTCCCTACCTTGCAATGCCAGGTGAAGCCCACAGACTCTCCCAACAGCTCTTGACACCTTTCAGACTCAGTTCTTTGGCAACAGTTACACAGAGCATTGTGCGTATATAAAGAGCTTATAACAAAACTTCTTTTACATTCTAATTGTCTTAAACCTTCACAGAAGTATTAAAGTGCTCAATCAACTCTGAATAAACCCTCCTTCCCTAGTCAGCTACTTCCTGGAAACGCCTGCACTTAAGTCAGCAAAACCAGAAGCAAACAAGAAGAGAAAAGGCATGGAAAAAATAAATAAAATAAAATCCTCTGCAGGATCATGAAAATCCCTCCTGAGACAAGAGGCCTCGAGTCTCACATCTCCCACCCAAATATTGAGACATAGGTTCAAATGTTCAGTCAGTCCAAGCCAGCACAGCTTTTTTTTCCCCCCCCTCAAGCTGTGCTGATTTCCCATCAGTTGATTCTTGGGCCCCTGACTTCTGTAAGAACAAAAACCCTGCAGAACAGAATCCTACTGATGCTACAAAGAAAACACAAACACGAAGTCACACCTCTGAAGGAAAAGAAAAGATACAAACAAGAGTTGTGGTTGATATTTAACCCTCCCTGCTGCCTGGATTTTCAATTCTCTCTGCACCATTTGACACTACCTGAAATGGATCTTTTAAAAAGGCTTTAAACGGGGACATTTTTGGCTCTTCTAAGTGGGGGATGGAGGGTGCATCTCAAAATTATTTCACCTGGTAAAACCTGCAGGCCAGTCCACCCCACTGTGGCAAATCCCACCCAGAGCCTCAAAGAGGACCAAAGCCACATTCCCTTGGGGACATCCTGTCCTTCCTCCAGCCACAGCACCCAAAATATCCCTTAAACCACCCCCCAAGGTGACTTTTTCCTGTGGAGACAGCAGGAATTCACCCACAGGTCACGTGTGTGTTCCAGCTTTACTCAGCCAGAGGACGACACCTCTGATTGCAGCTTTGCTTCAATCTTTTGACATCTGTGGGAAAAACATGTTATTTCAGCCTCAGCAGCCCTCTGCACTCCCTGGCTCCCAGCAGGTCCTGAGCTGCTGCCTGTCACCTGCCCTTTTGCTGTTGACTGAAGATCAGACAGAGTTGTGCCACCTCCGAAATCCTGCCTGCCCCTGCTCCTGCACGCAGCCCTTGCCAACAGCTCTGAGTGATCCCGCCTCAGAAATGACTCAAAAGCCAGGGAATCTTGGGGAAAATGGTCAGAAACCACGTTTGGGTTTGTACCTGCTCTTGTCAGACATGCAGGAGCTGCCCCTGAGGCTGCTGAAAGCCAAATTCCCTGCCTTGATGCACTGGGGTGGTCACCCTGACCCTGAGACTTCTCACATCATCTTGGTGCCACATGGAAGTTGTGTTTTGCTGTCTGTGACATTGTTTTGCTTGCTAAGCTGAGGGGTTTCCCCTTCAATTCCCTCAGGGATATAAAATCATGGATATAGGAACTCTCACTGCTCTCCTTCAGAGTCTCAGTACAAAGGGTTTCGTAAGAAAATGCAAAAATTAGTTCTGCACACGTGTTTGAGAGCTGTGGGCAGCTCCACAAAGATTAAATACCTTCTGATCTTTAGTGCAAATACACCAAATCTGCAGTGGCTTGAGCCTAGCTTAGCATCAGCACAGGAGCTTTGCACCCAAAGCCTTCCTCCCTCATGGCTGGGTTGGTCTCCCTCACCATGCTAGGGTGGGAGGAGAAAACTCTGCATCATTTACTGGGCAAGTAACTGGTAAGAAACATTTCTCTGTGCTGATAAATTCAGATTTTACATTCCTCTTCTTCCCTCATTTCTACTCTTTTGAAAGTTCATCATCGAGGTCCACAATTTTCTGAACATTTTTAGCTGTGACCTGTGATGTGCCAAGCACTGAACTAAAGGGCAGCTTGTTTCACAGTACTCCAAATAAGAAAACTGACCATAGTACAAGCAAAATTAAATAAACTGAAATATAAAAGACAGCAGAAGTTAAGATTCATCCAGAAATATAATATAACATCTGGGAGGGGCGGGGGGGGGGGGAACTGGAAATCAGCTACACAACAGAAACAATGAAATGACCAACAAATATTGATTAGGTGAAAAGAGGAAATTTTTCATTGCATTCTGTACATCAAAATTAAATGAAAAATTCACATGGTGGAGCCTCGAGACAGAATGATGAAGGTCTCAAGCCACAGGAAGGAGAAAGCAAAGAAAACACCTTGAAGAAAGCAACACATGAACAGAACCAGTAACTGAGCAGCTTCCAAAGGAATAGAAGTGACCATACCTCAAATGAGAAAAAGCAGCACTGAAGCAGAGAGAACAAGTATATGGTCAGGACATGGTGGGTAACACTGACTGCACAAAACACTTTGTGAATTTGGAAAGAACCAGGCCTATTTGTATATCTATGCAAAATATATACACAACTCCATATGTATATATGTACACATAGGCACTACTGTACATATGTATATGCAACCTCCACACAACTGCCCTCTGGGTGCAAGCAAAAAATGCTGCAGTTGTGCAAAACCCTACAATTCTGTGTTTGATTACCCAGGAGAAACGGGAGAGAGATCCAAACTAATGCCCAAACAGCTCAAACCCAGCAGGGGTTTCATCCACAGGGCCATGTGAGCCCAGCCTCTGAACGCTCCCAGCTCATCTGCTGGGATTAAACATTCATCCAAAACTGTGGGTTGTAGCAGTACACATTGCAACTGTTTCCAAACCCATGAATGTGAGAAAACAGCCACCATCTCTGCTGCCATCAGTGGTTTAGCACGAGGCCATCCCACCCAGAACACCAATTTGGGAATACTAGGTGCACAGGGAATTGGAATTTCCAAGGCCAGGCCAGGGCTGTCATTCTATAAAACAAGGGTCTGTTCTTAGTGTTGGGGACGAAAAGGATGTGGTGCATTAAAAAATCCCCCCCCACCCTCAAACAAGGGAACACAGGCCAACTCTGGATGCTCCAGCCATGCAGCCAGGCTGATCTTTGGGGTTGGTGTGCTTTGGGGGTGTGGAAAGAAGCATTTTCCATAAAGCTCCTCGGCCTGACAGCCCCAGAGAGCAGCGTCCTCTCAGTCCAAGGCTCCCTTGGTCTGGCACAGGCCCCATGGAGCTGTGACAGGAGTGCATTGCCAACGTCAGAGCACGAAGAAAGTGGTGAAAGGAAGCTGCAGGGATGGTCCCAGGCCTTGGCTGGCCCCCAGGGGCTGTCTCTGCTGCTCTGCAGGCAGGGGACACTCAGTACTCTGCATCCATGGCATCCAGGTACTTGGCCTCGATGATCCTGGGGAGCAGGTTGTACCTAGGGCAGAGCAGAGAGAAGGAGTCAGTCCTTGTTTGTGCAGCATTTTTCTCTTTGTCCTAAAGCTCCTGGGTGAGATTGGCTGTGGGATTCACCCACTGAGGGGGACAGCAAAACCCCAGAGAAGTGGGGGACAGCAAAACCCCACAAAAGCAAACACAGCTTTTATTTACAGAGCAGCAGCGCCAGGCTCCCTCTGCAAGAGCCTCCTCCCTCCTTCCAGCTGGAAAGAGAACATCCTCATCCTCATCTTCACTGGAGGAAGTCACTTTCCTAGAGCTCTGTCTCCACCAAGTCCTCAGGGTGACAAAAATACAGAGGTGAAGAGCCATGACTCCAAACAAGACCATCCTGACCTGGGGTCTGGCTTCTCCACGGACAGGGATGGACAAACTCCACATGTCCATGGAGATGCATGGACAAACACATGTAAAACAAATTACTTCAAAAAATTTTTATAAACTTACTTTAAAAAGTAAGTTTACTATAAAAAAAATAATTCAAAAAATTACTATAAATTTTTTTTAAATTTGATTTTTTGCAAGAACATCCTCACAAATTAATGTATTTGGATTAGAAAGGCACTGCGAAGTTGTTCTTCTAAATCTTGTAAATAAATAAAATTATTCACACAAATAAATAAACTTATACACATAAATTTTAAAAAACCAAATAATATATTTACATAAATAAATAATATTATATACATAATTTTAAAATAAGAGTGAAGACTACTTTCATACTACCTTCACGCATTAAAAAAAATTTAAATTTATTTTAAGAAGTGTTTTTAAATAATACTTTTAACTAATTAAATATTTTGTAAATAAAATAGTTTGTATTTATTATTATTTTATTATTTTATTATATTATTATTAAAGCGTATTATATTATTTTATTATTATTATAGGGTATTGTTTTATTTTATTATAGGGTATTTTATAAATAAAATACCCTATGTACCCTATTATATTTTATTTTATAAATAAAATACCATATAATAAAATACAAACTACAACTCAACAACAACCACAACAACAAAAAAAGACAAAAAAAAATCCAATGCACATTTATATGGCATTTTGCCTTGTTTAACAAGGAGGTGACTCTTCAGCTGTTAAAATAACTCATAAAGCACCAAAAAATCAGTTTCAGATTTCAACAGCTGTGCAAGAGATCCCAAACATGACTTATTAATGAGAAATACCAGGATGTCCTTAAACAGACCCATCATAGAATAAAATGCTTGAGAGCCCAGATAAGAGAACTTGGCGAGAAGATTCTTCTGTGGGCAACCAAAAGCTCGTCATCCCAAAGTTCTGAATCTAGGCCAGGAACTGGGAATAGCCAAAGAGATCAAGTTTTCTTCCAACAGGCTCTTTTCCACTGCAGTCATGGATTTCAGTGGCTTCTCAGTATCTGTCTGAGACCACACCAGTGATCCCCCCCTAATGACAACACAAATCATGTTTCTCCAGCTGTTGGATGGATGGAAATGTGGCTTTGGGACGTGGCTGAGTTCTGGATAGGACACCAAGCCATGCCTTGTTTGATTCTTGAATTTGCCCCCTGGCTACTGCCCCATCTCCTCTTTCTCCCTTCACTTCTTAAAAAAAAAAAAAAAATTGGAGAAAATGTATTAAATTTCTTCAAGTGCTTCATCTATTTAGAGTGCCAAATCTTTGGGAAAAAGTCATTAACTACAGAGCTCATGGATCATGGTGCTGCCTTCTTGGCTGGAGGCCACAGAGACTACATGAAGGCAAAAGAAATCAGAGGAAGCAAAGCCAAGGGCAAATTTCCACGCTGTGCCAGGCAGCAGCATCTCCCCCTTGGCAGCAGGGCTGATTATCCAGCTGCTGGGAAAGAACTGCCCTGGAAAGAGAAATGAGTTAGCAACACAGAGGGTATAAAGTGACAGCATCTGATTTACTGAAAAGAAGATAGATTTGCATATTAGTAACTAGCTCTGAGTACAAAATCAGGTTTTCTGACTGCATTCTCTCCACACTAATTGAGCTTTTTATACCATGTCCAATACCTGAATTTGGCTGAGTGTGCCCCACGTTTTCTGCTCTGCACTGAGCTGCAATTCCCACAAGAGCCACTCATCCAGCTCTGCTCACAGTTGGAATATTTACCAGCCACTCATCCAGGCACCCCAAGTGCCACCAGTGTGAAGGGCAGGTGAGGCATTACCACCAGAGGAACAATAATTTCTGTGTTTTCCAAGCCTGTTTATCTTTTAAAATCCAGCCCAAATGGCTCTGACATGATCCTGTTGAAAGCCATGGTGGCTCTAACATTTGCTTTTGTTTCAGAAAGGACTGGACCCATCTTTATCAGCCAAGGAAAACACCACAGCACAGGTGGTGCAGAGCAGCAAATTGGCAGCCCTGAACTTTGGGATCAGAGGCAAAATCTCTGAGACTGCAAGCTCAAAGTCAAGCAGATATCACTGGTACCATGCTGGCCTAAAAATAACCAAGTGGACTGGAAACTTGATCTGTTCCTTCCAAGATCTTTTTATGGCCTCTCATTATATCCACAGGACTGAGAGCATGAATGATTTAACTGGAGAATGATGGGCAGTGGCTGCTAATGAACCCCAAGGAAGAAATTAGTTAAATTTCTTAATGATTCTCTCTCAATTCTCTCTGTAGGATATTGTAGGGACCTCCCAGCTTTAAACATATATTTTAAGTTTAAATGTGGCCAGTTTCACCCAACTGATCATTGTCAGGGGCATCCAGCAGTGCAGGAGGTCTGGGAGGTCACCACAGCACTGGGTAAGAGATGAGGATTCCTCTTAGGAAAAGTTTCCAGCTCTGCTGGAAAATCCAATTGCAAAGTGATAAGGAACATTATCAAATACTACCTAGAGGTTTGGACTATGGCTTCTCAGGAAGATCAGGCATCTCCCAGGCACTAAAAAGGAGAGTTTTTGCCTCCTGGGAAGCTGGAAGAAGAGCACTTGCCAGCCCAGAACTCTCAGCACAACTCCCAGCAACAGTGAAATCCTGATTTCTCCTCAGGCTTGAGCAGTTGGGTTAAAAAAAAAACCAAACCCTTGTTATTACCCACTTCCAGGAGCTGCTTACTCTGGAAAATGGAGAAAACCCTCCTGAAGCACTCACTTCATCCAATAGTTGGGATTGGAAAGGACCTCTGGCATCACCCAGCCCAATCCCCCTGGAGCAGGTGACACCAGAATGTGTCCAGGTGGGTTTGGAATGTCTGCAGAGAGGGAGACTCCAGGGCTGCTCCCACCCTCAACAAAAAGAAATTCTTCCTCACTGTGGTGGAAATTCTTGCGTTTTCGTTTGTGGCCATTAGTCCTTGTCTTGTCATTGGGCACCCTGGAAAGAGTCTGGCACCATCCTGGAGATATTTCTATGGATTGGTGAGGTCCCCTCTCACTCCTCTCCAGACTAAACAAGTCCAGCTCCAGTTTCTCCTCTCCTCAGACTTCCAGCAACCCAAGCCTGAAGACACAAGGCATGGGAGGGAAAAAAATACAACCAAGCTTCCTACCTGATGGGGATCATCCCTATCATGATGAGGGGGAAGATCATCTTCATGTAAGGCAGGGGTGACATTCCAAAGCCACAGAGGATGAGGAGCTGCAGGACCTGCAGGCCTGTGAAGTAGTGGATCTTCCTCTGGGGAACTCTGCGGATGTAATGGGTCGGAGGATAAGCGGTCTGGGAAGAGAAGAACCACGTGTTAGACATGCAGGGACCTGGACTTGTGACCCCAAAATGGAGCTTTGGGACACCAGGGCTTGAGGGAAGTCATCGATTTGTACAATGCATGAATCACCATCAGGGTCCTGGAAAGGTTCAGCAGCTGAACACGGGATTTGTAGGGTTAATTCCAGAAACCACAGCATTGGCAGCAAGACCCAGAGGATGAGTGGGCATTGAGAGCCTGGAGAGAACACAGGACAGCCCTCAGGGCCAGGATTGCCTCTGGGAACATCTGGAGTGCCATGAAATACCTTGGGAAGTGCAGTAATGAGATTCCCTGAGGAGGATTGGGATTGTCAGGGCTCCACAGCCAGAGGTGGGAAGGAGAGCAGATGCATCCAGGTGCTGTTCCTGTCCATGGCTCCTCCCCCTGACACCCAGCTCCTCTTTATTTTAAAGCCTTGCAAGGCTCCAGGCTTGCCCCTGGTGCTCCCATCTCTTGGCTGAATCCCTTTAGGGGTTCAGGAGATGAGGGAAATGTGGGAAGAGGCTGTGCTCACACTGTAGGGATTTTCTCAGCTCCCATAAGCCACCCATTTTTGAGAAATAAGGGGGGAAAAATGACATTAATAGGCTAAATATGGTGGTTTCTTTTGACAGCTCCTTGCTCATGTCTGAGCACAGGCTTTGACTCACTGTCTATACATCAATGAAGAGGATGAGCGACTGTCTGCTGGCACCAGCACAGCCTCAGTGGCTTTCAGATTGTGCCATGACTCATTAAAAGGTTTCCACAAAAGGGAGTTTTCCATATTTGAGAATACTTTTTAATTTTGCATGCCAAAACCTGGAAAATTCCACACATAATTCCTACTGAAACCAGAAGTAATAAGTCACATACATCAGTAGCTGTTCAAAAATTGACATGACATGACAAATGTAATCTTTACCCAAATTTCACAGTTTTGACCTCTGGGATGTAATATTAGAGATCAAGACAGATTAGCAGAGATGTAGAGCCAAATACTGGGCTTATTAAGCCCTTGACCCTTGTTATATAAGAGAAGGTGAGCTGGAGATTGCTCCAGGTACCACCTACACTCCCAAACAACACATTTTTAGCACCTGTAACAGAGACAGGTTTAAAAAAACATCTTCCAGGTTTGTTTTCAGCCCACATCACAGAGGTTTCAATAACACAAGTAATTTCATTTTGAGTTTAAAATCCTATCTTGCTGTATTTTATACAAAATGAAAGTATAAAACAGCACCAAGAAAATACCTGCCTGAAGCTTTGCTGGCGAAATCAAAGATCATAATTTCTTGATGTTGTGCTTATTATATTTTATATTATTATTTTTTTAAATGCATGTACTCTGCAGATGACAACTGTGGTATTCACATTTTCTGGAAAAATCCCTTTGCCCAGGATTTTCCTCCTGGGAAGCTGAGAAGCCTCAGAGAAAAAGAAAAACAACAATTCTCTGATTTGCTTCTCCTGTGTTTTGTTCTTTTGAAATGTGTTTGGAGATTCTTTACCCACAGGTGATTGTTTCATTGGATTCTGCTGTGAGTTGTTTTCACTCTTTGGCCAATCAGGGCCAAGCTGTGTCAGGACTCTAGAGAGAGTCAGGAGTTTTCATTATTATCTTTTTAGCCTTCTGTAAGTATCCTTTCTGTATTCTTTAGTATAGCATAGTTTAGTATTTTTTAATATAATATAGTATCATAAAATAATAAATTGTTATCTTTTTAGCCTTTTGTAAGTATCCTTTCTGTATTTTTAAGAATAGTATAGTTTAGTATTTTTAATATAATATAGTATCATAAAATAATCCATTATTATCTTTTCAGCCTTTTGTAAGTATCCTTTCTGTATTCTTTAGTATAGTATAGTTTAGTATTTTTTAATATAATATAGTATCATAAAATAATCCATTATTATATTTTTGGCCTTTTGTAAGTATCCTTTCTGTAATCTTTAGTATAGTAGTGTTTAGTATTTTTTAATATAATATAGTATCATAAAATAATCCATTATTATCTTTTTAGCCTTTTGTAAGTATCCTTTCTGTATTCTTTAGTATAGCATAGTTTAGTATTTTTTAATATAATATAGTATCATAAAATAATAAATTGTTATCTTTTTAGCCTTTTGTAAGTATCCGTTCTGTATTCTTTAGTATAGTATAGTTTAGTATTTTTTAATATAATATAGTATCATAAAATAATCCATTATTATATTTTTGGCCTTTTGTAAGTATCCTTTCTGTAATCTTTAGTATAGTAGTGTTTAGTATTTTTAATATAATATAGTTAAATTAACCTTCTAAGAACATGGAGTCAGATACATCATTGCTTCCTTTGTCTGGGGAAAACCCAAATACAATACACGACAGCACAGGGGGGGGTTAAAAACTCCCCCAAAAAAACCCTCATTAAAAAAATAAACACCTCACAAAAAAATCCCACACTGAGAGTTCCAACAGCTGGGTGGCCAACACAACTCCAGGTACCTGTTCCTTGAGCAGCAGAGCCACCCTCTCAAAGAGCTGGTTGCCATCGATGGAGGTGAGGGCGATGTAGAGGAAGAGGCCGAAGAGCACCGGCTTTGGGATCCACTGCAGGGGGAACGGGAGCAGCAGCAGCGACAGCCCCACCAGGAAATTGGCCATCAGACTTGTCAGCCGGGTCTCCTTCACACTCACAATCCTGGCAGCAGGAAAAGAGGGCTTAGGAGATGGGAGAGCACCCCGAGATTCCTGTTTATCCCAGCGGTTGCTCCATGGAGCACATGTGCCACCGGGGAAAGGGAAACTCATCCCCACCACTGAAATCAGCACTTCTGGCCCCGTGCTGACATTGAGGAGGCAGAGCCTGGCTGGAGCCAGGCCAGGCACTTAATCCACAGCTCAAACAGAGCAGCTGGAAAAGTGCCAAATTCCCCTTCTGTAAAGCTCTACAGATCCTATCCTGAACTAAATTGCCCTCGAAACTGATTCTGTTTAGCACAATGCAGAAAAGAAAAAAAAACAAACCAGCCAAGAATCCTCTTTCTGGTCTTTCCTTCCCTTGCTTTACCCTGGGCACATGCAACTGGCTTCTTTCCCAAAGAAAACTCATTGACTTCTCCAGGATATAAGGAACGTCTTGGAGGGAAAAAAAAACAACAACAAACAAAAAAACAAACAGAAAGTCAGCAGTCTCCTCCTGAGAGCAAGTCAGCATTTCTGATGGATTTGAGGATCTCCCTGTTTACATGGAAGGGAGTGCTGAGAGCACCACACAGGGATTCTATCCTGCTGTGGGCAACTGCCTATTACCATGCTAAACATGTCATTAATTAATGCAAATTTTCCAGAGCTGACAGGCCACAAATTGAGCTTTTTTTGAGGAGAAGACTGACAGGAAAGCAGGCAGCAGCTTTAACAACCTGCTCGAGGGGAGGCTGCTGTGTTTTCAGTGCACTTCAGCTAAACCTGTGAGCATCTCCTCCCAGTCTGAAAAAAATCACCAGAAACAATAGGAGGAAAGGAAACCCACATCTGTCAAGACTACTTACAAGGCAAGAAAAAGAGGATTCCTTTTTTTTTTTTCTTTTTAGAAGATAAATCCAACAATACAGTGGATCAGCCAGTGAATAAATCCCCCTATTAAGAGGGAAAATTTTTGTCCATAGGTTGTTTTGGTGTCATTTAGTGACCTCATTCCCTGGATGAGACCCCTCAAATTCTGAATTAACTCTATACACAAATTTCTCTGAGGATTAACACCAAAGATCTATCAGAACACACTTCCCTCCTTTGCACATGCACTGCTGAGACTTCATAATCGCTTCTGTTCTGAAGAAGATTGAATTATTGCAATATTAAGTTGGAGAGTTTTGCTCAGAAGTAAGATCAAGTTGAACTTCAAATCTGTTTATACCTTCAAGGAGCAAACAGGGATGAAGGAGCCTTCCACACCTGTATTTGGGCAGGGAGGGAAAGGGTGACAGCCCAAAGCTTGCTTTGAGGATTTGGCCAACAAGGGAGAATTAACACCATCAGTCATGAGACCTGAGCAACAACAGGTACCACAAACAGCACACAAAATCCTGAGGACAACACTGGAATTCTTCTGTGAGTAGTGGGGCAGGTCCTACAAACAATCCAGGATTACCAGGACAGGATGCACAGAGGTGTTAACCTTTAAGTAACCTTCCAACAGGTTTAAACCACAGCTTTTCTCCTTCCAAACAGATTTTTTTGGATCCTCTTGCAAGTCTCCTACATCCAAGGGGTCCCTGCCAGTGCCTAGAGAGGCTGAGGGAGAGCAGAGTGCTCCATTCTTGCCAGCTCCGGTGGAACTGGGACATCACCTAAATGGACAGAGTTTGGCATCTTTCCCACTGCCTCCAGGTCTGGATCACCACAGAATTGCTGGAGATGAACAAAACCAAGCAGCCTAAAGTGCAACTGAAGTGCTGTGCCAGAGTAATTCCAGTCTGGCCACTCCAGAGCTGCCAGAACCACCACGAGCCTGCACGGTGGCTCAGAGAAGCAGGAGTTTAAGGAAGCACTGATTTAACCTCATCCAGGTACAGCAAGAGTTCCTCCAGCACCAGGTCAGCCTCAGAGGAAGAATTTCTGCTATTTCACACAGAGATCTCTCCTCCTGCTGGGGAGGCTCCTGCCCTGCAAGCACACACAAGTCTGCAAGGGAAGTCATGCAAGTGGAAGAGCTCAGGAACAAAAGGAGCTGCAAAATCACATTTCCATCAGATGCAAGGCTGCAAGAACAAGCTCTGAGTGGCAGCCCTTAGGTAAGAGATTTCTGAAGTTCATGGAATTTTCTGCAGCCATCTCTTAGGGATGCAGCAATCACAGCACTGTGTTTGATCACAGGCAAGATGTACTGCAATTGCTGCCAGCTCCTGCTAATGCCACTTATTAGTTTGGAATATTTTATCAGAACATAGCTGAAATTGCTCATAATTGGCCAAACATGGTATTTTTAAAACTGATGTTCCCAGCCTTAGATTGGTCTTCTGCTAATTCCAGCACCTCATTTCCAGAATAAGAACATCATAGTCACATTAAGTCAACAGAGGAATCCTTGATTTCCATGTGTTCAGAATCTGGTTTGGCCCTTGAGGAAACAGCTCCAGAAAGTCTGTGCTGTGATAGAAATAAAGTAATTAATGGAGATTAAAGAGCATAATCCAGGCTCATTTCCCCAAAATCCTCTAAATATGGCTAGCATGGGATTAGCCATTCCTGAACTTCTCCAAGTAAGCAACAAGAGCCTGTTTGCAGATTGCCACAGGAAACTGAAATCGTTTCTCTACAGGGGAGAAGAAAATTTTGCTTTCAGTGTGACAGATCTTTATCCTTGTTTATATCATCATCCTGTGGGAGCTTTGATTTGAGTGCAGGGAAGGAGCCTGCCAAGGGAGACAGAGTTGATTTTCTAATTGAGCTTCATTTCTTTTTCAGCAGAGCTGGCTAAGAGGGAAAAAAAAAAGAAAAGAAAGGAAAATAAAAAGATGACTACATTGCTTGGAGCCTCCTGTTCTAGCCCCAGTGCTTTGCAGAGAACAAAAAGCTTAGGTCTCAAAGGGAGTTCAAAGCACTAGGAAACCCTCATTCCCTTTTTCACTCCCAATATCCAGCTCCCAGCACCAATTTGCCTCCAGCAGAGCAGAGCTGTGCCATGAGGAAACACCCTCAGGGAGATCAGAGCAGCCCTCAGCCCTTCCAGGATAATCCCTGGAGCTGTATCTTGGACAGAGTGGCCAAAAAGGCCTCTCTGGTGCTTTTTTTTTGGGCCAGCTGGGTGAAGGAGGAGAGGAGAAGTGCAGGAATTAGTCCTTAGTTCAGGCAGGGGACTTGACTTGGTCAAAGCAAAGCCAGAATACAGAATCATGACAGTGGAAAAACAGAAAAAGAGGCACTTGGATATTAAAAGTGACAACAGGAGACACAGGAGGGAGGTTTGGCACATGGGTTTCAAAGTGTGAGGTCTGCATTTCTCAAAGAAACAGAGTGGAGTTATCCCAGAGCAGATCATGGACATGAGGAGCAAGGGCATGGATAAAAACTCTACAGAACTCAAATTTCAAAGGTGATTTTTTTCTTTAAATAGGGTTTAGCATTTATTCAAGAGAGACACAACTGTGGAAACAACCAATAGTAACATATCCTAATGGGAATACAAACCCAAGGGACTGATCTCCCAGGAAAAGACCTGCAAAGAGTTACAGGGAGCAGCAGAACTCAGCAATTTCCAGATGTGGAAGGTGAAATTTGTCCATCCCTGACCCAAAAATCAGCTGTGCCTGGCTGGGCTGGGCCATTTGGCACCAAAACAAGCATGAAGGCAAGACTGAGATTAAGACAGACCTACTCCATCCCCCAAAGTCAATGATCACTTAGCCTCACTTTAGGTAAGTGGCAAAGCAGAAAATGGAAACCAAGGCAGGGTAATTAAAACTAATGGTATGTGAGTGGAAATTACCACTCTTGTGGTAAAAGCACTCAACTGCAACAGACTGAGATCAAACAAGCCAGATCTGCTCCAGAGCAGAGATTGTTTCATGAGAAAAATGTTTTTAATTTTTTTTTAATAGGTCTGTGATAAGAATGTGTTGCTCAGCTCAGAGCAGCAGAAGAGTTGGTCTTAAATAGAAACCCATGACCCAGCCATGGCTTCACACTTGTTTTTGTTTAAAACCCAGAGAATTTAAGCATCTCCTTCCCAAAATGTGGTGGGAGATGTTATGGGAGCTCTGAAATAATGGTGCATTTTTCCTCCCCTTCGTAATAACCACCAGACAGGTTTCAGGCAGTGATTCAGCTTTGGATTCTTTCTGGGGAAAGCATCTGGAGAGATCCGGCCAAAGCATCTCCTCAGCTTTCCACAAGGCTGAAACTGAAAATGGCCTTGGCTGACTTTTCCAGAGGAGAATTTGCAATGGAGTGGGTGGGATCCCTGTAGGATGTTGCCACTGGCCAGAGCATGAATTTGAGTGCTTGAGTGAAGGGGATGAAGCCAAATCAAGGCTCATTGGGTGCATCTTTCCATCACTTTCCTATCTGGAATACAACACCCAACACACCAACCACACCAAACCCACTGTTCCCAAAGGACTGGGAAGGCACAAAAACGAATCCAAAGAGCTCTACTTACGTCTCATAGATGTGTCCACTCTCCACCCTCTCCTCCACGTAGGCCAGGGCCCGGACGTGCATGGGGGAATGCGGGAAGGCCGCGTGGATCCAGGGCAGGCCGAAAACCGAGAGCCCCGTGTTGATCAGTGCCACCAGCAGCAGGTCCCAGTGATAGGCTGTGCCCTTCACCAACCTGCAATGAGCAGTTGGGGACAGCAGTTACACCCTACAGGCTGCCTGTGGTGGACACTCAAGTTCTCACACACACACACACACACACACACACCGAGATTTCACACCTCTGGATTTACCGTGTGAACACTAAAGGAGTGAAATGTGATGGTTTGCTCCCCAAAGTTGTTGTCATCTGGACAGAACAAGGCTGAGCAGAAAGGCAGACCACTGAAGTAATAGCCCGTGAAAATTTCATCGGTGTTTTTCTCCTATATTTATTGCAAAGTCTACCCAAAATCCATGCGTGTGTTTGCTCACAGAGCCCACGTAGGGAGTGGATAAAATCCTGAGCATTTGTTGTCAAAGTACTGACACTGAAGTTTCTTGTTTGTTAGAACAAGAAACTGATCTGTCTCCTTCCCCACGAGCAGAACACGTGCTTGGTATGCTGCAGTAATCCCCTAATTATGTAAGTGCTACTGCATGATAAGAAAATGGGACAGGAATTCATTAAACTTCAGCTCCTCCTTGGTAGTCACAGAATCGTGGAATGGATCACAGAATGGTTTGGGTTGGAAGGAACCTTAAAGATCATCCAGTTCCAACCTCCTGCCATGGGCAAAGACACCTTCCACTATCCCAGGTTACTCCAAACCCCATCCTACCTCTCCCTGGACACTTCCAGTGATGGGACAGCCACAGGTTCTCTGGGCAACACATTCCAAAAGGCTGGTAGCCACCTAAGGAAATTTGCTCCTAAGTTCATCAAATGCTGCAGAGCCCCCCTGTTTTATTTTTTAAGTGATGGGGAATCTGACAGCCTTCACTGAGGAGTATGAGCACACCCACTTTGCCAGGACTGTGCAGAAAAGCAGCACCAAGACTGAACTCACATCGACTTTAATAATTTTTTCCAAGGTCTGTCCCTTTCCTGAATACTCCTATCTTGTAGGAGATATTATGAGATATTATGAGTAAAGAGAGATATTATACTGAGATATTATGAGTAAAGTTTAGAAAAAAAGCTGGGGAAGGATTCAGCTCTCACACTTTGAACCCTCACTGGAAGGTCTAAGGCTTTA
This sequence comes from Molothrus ater, assembly GCF_012460135.2. Classification (NCBI taxonomy): domain Eukaryota; kingdom Metazoa; phylum Chordata; class Aves; order Passeriformes; family Icteridae; genus Molothrus; species Molothrus ater. Next base: position 70,385,576 of record NC_050481.2, read on the forward strand.
TCTTCTGCCACTGGAGCACTTGACATCCTCACAAAATGTGAGGGATCAGCTAAATTCTCTGTGGGCACCACCAGCTGGAAAGGGAGCATCCTTTAGATGTCAATGCCACCCAAACAAGCTCCACTGAACACCTCAGCACAGACCTGGAGCCACCCATGATACTGCTGGACATGAGGCACATGGAGCTGGTAGAGCTGACCCAGCACATGAAGATCAAAGCCATTGTTCGGGCAACAGAAATCTGGGGTGGGGCTTGTTTTGGGACAAAAGCCTGGTCCCACTGGGAGTGAGCCCCTCCACTGACTGAGGAGGCTATGGGGTGAGTGGGTCAGGGAGGTGTGTACCCTACAATGCCTCTGGAAGGTGCTGGCAGGAAGGGTGGGATTGCAAACGCGTTTCCTGCGTTGGCTCACGCCTTGGAAACACAGCCCCTGCTCACGTGCTGCTTTCTCTGAGCAAAGGCACCTTCAGCACCTCAGGGTCATTGTTTGTTGTCCTCCCCATTCTTTTCAGAAGGCTTTAAGGACATCAACCTGTTGGAATGAATCCAGAGGAGGCCACCAAGATTATCAGAGGGATGGAGCACCTCTGCTCTGTGAGGAAAGGCTGAGAGAATTGGGATTGTTCAGCCTGGAGGTGACCTAATTGCAGCCTTCCAGGACAAGGGAGAACGGACTCAAATAGACAAAGAGTAGATTTAGATGAGATATTAGGAAATAATCCTTCCCTGTATGGGTGGCATAGGGTGCCCAGAGAAGCTGTGGCTGCCCCTGCATCCCTGGAAGTGTCCAAGGCCAGGTTGGATGGGGGTTGGAGCAACCTGGGATAGGGCAAAATGTCTGTGATGGCACCACAAACAGATGGTGTCAAGTTGTAGTTTTCTAAAAACATCTCTAAAAACCCCTGCCCCAACACCTGATCAGCTCAGCTCTGTACCCAGATGCTCTGAAAAACACTCTAAAAAACTCCAAAGAGTATTTTACATTCCTTAAAGACACTCTAGTGGAAAATACCAAAAGTGTAGAAGAAATTCATCTTAGCCAAGAGATGACCCACTTACATACAGATTTATGCAACACTTAAAGGGATATAATAGAGATAAGAGGTGGTCAAAGGAAACGAAATTAGTGTAGCTGAATTTGAGCTTGTCTCCTCTCTCCTAATACTGTGTCACTCCAGCTACAACATGGAGAATGCTAATGGATATTATGCAAGGAGAGAACCCTCCCACGCATCACATTAGCAAAAAATCCTCAGAGACGTGGTAGTTTCCCTGGGAAAAAAGTCATCCCCGTTCATTCTTGACATCACATCTGATTGCAGTTGGCACAAAAACATCAGAGGGAATATTTTAATAGTGCAACATCTCAAGTTTGCATGTAAGTGAGACTTATCAGACATTGGACATATTGTTTTATTGCACTTCCACCTTTTTTGCAGTTGGAATTTACCAACTCGAAACACTCCTGATGCTCAGCTGCAGCACGTTGCGCTACAGCATTTTTGTAGGTCATTGACTTCTCATTTTCAAAAATTCTCTGTACTGCAAGAGCAGTGCAAGTGTCCACATGTGTCAGACACTCCCTAAAATATCTTGAGGTGCATCCAAAGACCTCGGACTGTACAGAATATCCACTTCACATTCACTATGCCACCTCTTGTCTCCCAAACTCTTCTGAAAAATGTCTTGAGAGTTTTAGGGGACAAATGATGGTGTTGGGCAGAGAGTAAAGAAGAAACAGGTTGAGGTGGTGAGCTCATGGAGGATTTGTGGTTTTGGCTCACTGCCACAAGACCAGGCTTTGGGGATGGTGAGGAATTAAGCAGCACAGTTACCTCCACCTGTGACAACAGGAATTCTTAAAAACACACCCTGAATACATTTCTGATGTTCAGACAAGCTTTGGGCTAGCAGTGGTGGTGGCAGACCCAGGGACATCCCTCCACAGAGGGCAAAGCAGCACCAGAGGTGTTACCTGTTCTCTGGGGCGTTGGTGAGGGACGCGACGATGTTCTGCTCGATGAAGAAGAGCATGGAGAGGAGAAATCCCAGCCCCATGGCACTCATCACGGACCCAATGGACAGGGACTGCACAGGGGCCAGCACAAACAAGCTGTCAGAGGCGTTGTAGTTAAATTTGGACACTGAAAAGAGGAGAAGGATGTTAGGAGGCACCTTCTTACAAAACCATCAATGTTTTACCCACACCACGAAGTACTGGGAAGCAAGCAGGAAAGGAGGTGTGATGCTCTGGCATGTGGGAGCCTGGAGGCCATGGAAGATGGGTCCATCTGGCTGGTTTGGTTTATTTTTTTCCTCCATCCATTTATGACTTGGCTGCCATCCTGATAGGACAGACCACTGCTAGTCCTAGCAAGGCATTACAGATATTGGAGCAAAACAAAAGAGGGAATCTTGTTTTCCACAGATGCAACATGTTTTTAGATGAGGAAGCCTTATTTCTAACCAGCACCATAATGCTCAGCTCATCAACCCACAGAGGCATTTCAGAACTTCCTCATCTCCAACAGGCTGTGCAAGGCATTTTAGTATAAAATCTAAATCAAAACTGCTGCTATTGGAAGCAATCCATGGCTAGGGATAAATCACACATGGCCACACATCATTTTGCAATCCAACTGGATGGAATGGCCATCACAATAAAAAAAAGCCATTTCTTATTTGTTTCCATACATTTCCTCACATCACCCGCTCACGTCACTGCAGGACAATGCAATTCCTGTCCCCATTATCACTTCCTGATATGGAAAAGTTGATCTATCTGGCCAATGAATGGTGTCTCATTTTTAGATTTCCTTGTGTAACTTAGAGCTGCCCAGATGCTCTGCACCATTTCACCTAAATTAGGAAAACAAACTGGAGACAAAGAGGACGAACTGGGATGACCAACTCCATGTTGATATGACTGGCAACAACCCTTCCTGCCTGCTGATTACTCTGCCCTTTGTTCTTTGCCAGAAATTGTTCATCTCCCTTATTATGACACATGCCTCAAACTCATTGAAAAGACACATCTGGATAATTTTTCTTGCCCCAGACTCAATCAGGGTTTTGAATGACATAAATCTAATAGTGAGGAAATCTGAGCTCTTGGTGGGAGGTACACACAGTATTTGTGAAATTATATGGAAGAACTTTATTAGCAAAACCCTTCTAGGCTTTCACTTCTCTCTTTCATAAACCCCAGTATTCCAGAGAACAAAAACAGAACTCACTTTCAATTTCATTGAAGATAAAGGAACCCACAACAGAGAAGGTCAGGACTGAAATGGGTAAGGCACAGTCGGACAGAATTTCACGTACCCTCGCGTGCAAATATGGGCTGAAAAAGAGAAAAAAGTTCCCATCAGCACCCCACTGTCAGGATAATCACTCAATCCAGACAACATTTAATGCTTTAGAAGTGAAAATTCAGTCCCATCTTGCAATGCTGAAGTGAAAATTCAGTCCCATCTTGCAATGCTGAAGAGATACTTGGAGTGACGATTAGTCTTTCACTCAGCCCTCAATCTTCTGGAACCTAAAACCTTTGAAGGTTGATGAGTGCAGAAGCAAAAAACAAAGAAACAAGAACATAAGATGCAAGCTAGAAAAAAAAAGGCCTTCAAGCACCAATTTGTGTCTCATTTGCACTTTACTTTAATTGATTCCTGCATCTCAAATGAAGAGTTTTAAGAGGAATAGGAGCAAACCCCAAATCAGAGCTGATGTTTGACTCTCAGAAGCACACTGAAGGTACATTCCCAGTAGACCTTCCTGCACCATCAGGAATTTTTGCTGAGCAAAATGGTTCAATGCCTGTTTGGAGAGAGATATAGGGATCCCAAATGGGAACACAAAGCTTTTTAGAAAGTCACTTGTGAGGCCAAACCAAAGACAGAAGGACATTGTCCGCTGAACAAACATTTTGTTCTGCTGGGAATATTTTCCTGGTGGCCCAGGCAGGTTCATCTCTGCCTCTGGCTTCCACCTGATTTTCCTGGGTTGCAGAATTGGTGAGGTCACACCTTGAGTGCTGTGTCCAGTTCTGGCCCCTCAGTTTGGGAAGGACATTGAGATACTTGAGTGCGTTAGAGGGGGCAACAAGGCTGGAGAGGGGCTGGGAACACAAACCCTGTGAGGAACAACTGAGGGAGCTGGGGTTGTTTAGCCTGGAGAAAAGGAGACTCAGAGGTGATCTTATCACTCTTTACAACTTCCTAAAAGGTGGTTGTAGTCAGGTGGGGTTGGTCTCTTTCTCCAGGCAGCACTGACAGAACCAGAGGACACAGTCTCAAGCTGCACCAAGGGAAATACAGGTTGGGTATCAGGAAAAAGTTTTTTACAGAAAGGGTAATAAAGTTCTGGAATGGCTGCCCAGGAAGGTGGTGGAGTCACCTTCCCTGGATGTGTTTAAAAAAAGACTGAATTTGGCACTCAGTGCCAGGGTTTGGTTGAGGTGTTGGGGCTGGGTTGGACTGGATCATCTTGAAGGTCTCTTCCAACCTGGTCATTCTGTGAATTAAGTTCTAAGCTGTTAATGACTCCCTCAGAGAGAACATGAAACAATCAGCAGTCTGAGCTCTAAACAACTCACCTTTTCTTGAACTGATAGAGGGTGTGGCCGAGCCAGAGGGTTCCCAACATCAACATGAGGCTGAGGACGGCGGTCTCGCGCCCGTAGTGCCCATCGTGAGTGCAAGTCTGGTTCTCGCTCACTGAGGAGTTCATCAAGAAGCTGGTGTTGATGCCAAGGCCTGGGATAGCATCAGCCCCTGATTTCCCATCTCCTTTGTGGTCATTGTGGTAATATTTCTTAAAAACTGCACAAACAACCAACAGGCAAGCGTTAGGAGAGGACAATCAAAGCAAGTAAAATAAAGTGGGTTTCTTGCTTGATCACGAAGTATTAACGTTATGCTTCGCCAGCTCTGCCTCTCAAGCCTGCAGAAAGTAATCAGAGCTGTTGCTCTTAGCTTCACAAATTGATTTTTTCACTTTTTTTAACAGTTAAGTTAGATTAATCTATAAAGCAACACTGTAAGGACTTCCAGTGCTAATTATGTGGTTTTGTTCCCAACACTGGAAGCACTGCTGTTACATACACATATAAATATTTCTATCTAGACACCTGCTTTCAGCAGCCTGGCAAACAAATTCCATCAGGATTCTCTGGAAACACTAAGAGCAGCCAGGCTGCACAGATCCTTAAGTGGATTACACAGTGTACACTAATTACTTTTCTTCCAAGGCTAGTCCAGATTTTAGAGGTAAGTGTTGATACGCAAAACCTGGCAGAACATTTAAATTTACAATGCAAATTAAAGTTACAGGCCTGAAGTAAACCTGCACAAGCAAAATACCCAGCAAAGCCTCTGGAACTGTCCATAAATGTTTTAGATCAGCTCAAAGGCATTTATATAAGGAATGGACAGCTGTAAAGACCCTCTTGCTCTTGAGCATTTACTGTGTTCCCATTTCTATGTCACTGGCTGGCTCCAAGTGTATAAATATGGTTTTGGGATCATTTGATCTCTTTGGGGAAGAATAGCCTGAAGGAGCAAGTAAAACCAGAAGATGGGATTTGGGCTTTGCAGCCTCAGTGTTCCCTCAATATCTGCTCAAATGGCAACATGCAGCATCCACACTTCCCTGTACCCATGGGAAATACAAAAGCATGGAAACCACCATGCCAGAGCTTTGCAGTCCCATTACCTTTCTTCATTTTGGTCAAAATACCCCTTCAAACTTTGCATAGAGAACTTCAGGGCAAGACCATCCTCTCTAGGCAAAACCACAACCACCTGAAGCTTAGGCTAAAATGCACTTCCTAACATTTCCCTCACCCTCAAATAATAATCCAGGTTCTGAAAGCCCCAAACACTCCAGCTTTTCCATCTGCAGTGGCCACAGGGAAAGCAGTGAAGACAAACTAATTCTGAATATTTGAAAAGAAACTTTGAATGTTCTTGTGCAGCACAACCAATATTTGCAACCATCTTGAGTCTGGCTGAAGCCCAGGTTGTGTTACTGCTGCTTTGGAGCTCACCTCAGTGTAAAATGCCCCAAGTTCAACCAAGAAGCCATTTGAAATGCAGTAATGAACTTTCTTGCACCATCTTTGGAAGGATTTAAAGGTGCTTTAAGAGGAGTCTTGGCATTCCACAAGTGGATGAGGCCAGCGTGGCATGTAGGCCACGAAAGACAAGACTGCCTCTCATTCAATACATCTGTACATAAATTTAAACATCACAGAAGGTTTACAGATCAAAATGTAACCTCTCAAACTGCACCAAGAGCAGCCAGGAGTGAGGAGATCATCTTAAAGCTCCAGAAAGGTTGCCCCAGTGAGGAGCAATTCCATCCTGACCCCGGTCCAGAAAGGTTCCCCATCGCGTGCTATGGAAGAGGCTCTGCTCTCCTTTATTTCCTCCCTCTGTGCTCCAGCTGCCTCAGCCCTGGCAGGACACACACACACACACCTGCTCTGAAAATAGGTAAAAAAACCCAAAACCTGGGCCCGAGGGCACTGCCATAACCCACAGCCTGGCACAGAATGGGTGGTTAGAAGATTTGCACTTTCTGGCTCTGAACGCCAAAGGACGCTTTTGTCCTGACAAAAATGATTCTGGCAGCATTTCCTGGGAATTCACAGCTGGCCAGGGAGAAAAGCCTGCTCACCCTGAGTGCTACTGAGTCCTAGGGACACATCTGAGCATCAGAGAAACCAGCAGCACAAACAAGCCAGGAACTACAGAGAATATATTTGCATTCCTCTGGATTAAGATTTGGACTGGAATGAGTAACAAACAAGTGACTTTGTTTTGGATTTTGTAGATTTTCTCAAGCTCCCACAGATGGCTATATGGTAATAACATATTTATGGCTGGGATATATTGCAGCAATATATTTGGGGCTGATCTTTGGTGCTCAGCTTGACTACATCACTCCATGTTCCATCTCTGAGGCTGCAATTCCATTTTTATGCACCAACCCAGGCAGGATTGCTCCAGTCCCCCCTGGATAGAGGAAAAAAACCTTGCTTTACTCTTGTATTTTAATTCAAGCAACAAGAACACGCCAAGACAGAGAGTGGAGGCCTTCATCTCATACCACCTTGCTGGGAAGGATTTGATTCCTGAACATTTCTGGTTTGTTTTCACACCAGAGCTCAGTGAACCTCGCTGCCATCATCCAGAGAGAGCAGCAGAGCCAGGGGTGCCCTGGCTGAAGCCAAGCCCTTCTCCAGCCTCCAACAACATGAGCTGGCTTTGTTTTCCTCTGCCTGCTCAGAGGAAACCATTTCCTGCTCAGTGCAGATGTCAAGATCAAACAAACACGGCCTCGGTGGCCGGGCCAGGCAGTGAAAACAAAGTGTCACCGGGACTGCGTGAACCCTCACGGCTTTGGTTCCCCTCCCCTCCTTTCCTATGCTCTGAACAGGCTGGGAAAACATCTGGGAAGAGGTGGCATTGTCCCCTGGCACTCAGGAAGCCAAGGCACGAACAGGACACATTTAAACAGCACCGAGAAAATATCAGCTTTCACTTCCTACTGAACTGCTCAACCAAAATTTTGAGTGGGAGGAGGAGGTGGCAGCAGTGAACCATCACCTCCTCAAAAACAGGCAGGGAAGAACAAAGATGAGCCTGTGGCCATGAGTTGACTGGTGACATGTTTATAAATATGGGCTTTAAGAGGGTTAAGGATAAAAAGTCTGTGCCTGCCAGCACTGGTGCCCTCCTGTGTCAGGAAACAGCTTTGGTCCCACCTGTGGAGCCCTGAACACTCCCAGGTGCAGCTGAAGCCAACATGAGCTGGCAAAGGAGTGTTGGTGTGACTTTATTACCATCATTCCTACAAATTCATCCCTTCACAAGTACAAAGAACATTCAACTGGTTCACTAATCACACATAAAATCCCAGAATGTGTTGGGTTGGAAGGGATCTTTAAGATCATCTTGTTCCACCCCATCCCATGGGCAGGGACAGCTTCCACTATCCCAGCGGGCTCCAAGTCCCATCCAACCTGGCCTTGGACACTTCCAGGGATCCAGGGGCAGCCCCAGCTTCTCTGGGCACTCTGCCAGGGCCTCACCACCCACACAGGGAAGATTTTCTCTCTAATATCCAATCTAAACCTGGTTTCTGTCAGTAAGGCCACTGCCCCATGTCTTACAGCATCTTCTCCTGTTCCCACTGCAATACTCCAAGGATTTACTTCCATATTTCTGAAAGTCTGGCAGACAAGAGCAATGGATGCCTCCAGCATTTTTAACCTCTGCTATGGGAGACCAGCTCTGGGCTACAGAAACTTTGTGAATATTTGCTCATTTTTACAGAGCAGCTGAATGCTCTGTTGAGGACCACCTGGAGACTGTCCCATGCCTCTAGGACAGGGCACTGAGAGCCCACACTCAGCAAAGCTCACAGAGTCAACAACTAACCCATAAAACCTCTGCCTCACCAAGCTCCAAGCAGGATATTTAAAAGATGCAGGTGTTCTACAGAGAAAAAAACCACTCTCTGATTGCACAATCAAAGCACACAAGGCAATTAAGGATTCCCAGTCAAGCGAGAAAGTTTCTCACTTCAAATTGCTCTGCAGTGTCAAATCTCTTGGAAAGCATTCCCTTGCAAGCCTGAGTGTCTTAAAAACAAGGAGTGTGCTTGGGTGTATCCTGAAGGATTTCAAAGGATAGCCCAAACTTTGGGATGTTGGACAACAAATCATAAAAATCAAGGAATTGTCCAGCTCCTCACTGGGATGAACAGAAATGCTGCCACTCACAAGGTATTTCTCTACCATGATTCACCTCCTGAAACACCTCCTGCCAATCCCCGTGGGGAGGGAGAGAAGTGACAGAGGAATCTGTTAAACCCCAAGGCTCTCCAAGGAGATTTAGAATTTAACCCAGAAATGGGAAAACCAAATGGCTGGAAAGGGCAGAGGAGATTTAGGAAGGTGCTGGAGGCACTGCAATCCTTGTACTGCCATTAGAGAAGGGTTTCAGATCCCAGGGAAAACCAGGAAATCTCAACCCATCTTTCAACTCCCTCCCAGAGTCTGAATAATGAGTGAAGGAATAAGGACTCCAAACACTGCATTCAAATTGGACTTTTTTTTTTTTTTGCCAGCACTCACATCAATAACATAATGGTTTCTCCATTTGGTGAAAATTTAGAAACCAATTCTGTCTCAACCAACAGAAATTAGAGCTGCTAAAAATTCTGCACACCCAGGTAAACTGCTGACAAAGGGTGGCTTCCATCTCACACACACTGATTTTCTTTTTTTCCCTGAAGACTTTGAACACAGAACAAGCAAACATCACACATTTTTGCAGCCTTGTGCTTGCCTTTGACAAGGCAGCAAAGCAGAGATCTGCTCTGAAAAACACTGTTGCAAGACTTACCTTTAACAATGCCTTTGATGGCATCAAGCACAAATGTGATGGATATAAAAAGTGCAATTATTTCTTCTGTTGACCTGTGGAAAAAGCCCAGGAATTAATAGAGCTGCATTCAACTCTGCTCAAAGAAAAATTAGCATATTCATCAATTTACATGAAAATATACCAATTTGAGTTAGGCTCCAAGTTAGAAACAAAACCCAGTAAATCAGAGAACTTCTTTCAAGCTGGAACAATAAGCCAAAATGATACTTTCCTCATCTCACAAAATACATTTTGCAGCAAGTTCATAATTAAGGAGCTTGTGGAATGTGTAATTTTTCCATTTGAAGAATAATCTGATCAAAATGTGACTTCTTGAAAATAGCTACCTTTTAAAGAGCTTCATCAGGAGGCTGACATTAAAGAGGGAGTAGATCACAAGGAAAAAGCTGTTCCAGAGTCCAATCCAGGCATAGAATGCACTGAAATCCAAGTTGTAGTCATCACAGATTCCTTGGATGACTGCAAAAGTGAAGCATTCATGTGTCACAATCAGCTCCTGTCCCTGCCACCCAGTGATCCCCATCTGCTCCAGGCCACAAAGAACCAATTTCAAGACTTTACCCCAGCGCATTTATTACAGATACCATTAAATCCATATTCCTGCACTTCCACTGGATCAACACAAACTGTTCTCCCCTTCCACCACAAGAAATGGGGAGAGACACTTGGAAAAATGTTCTCCCCCATACTGCTCAAAGCAATTTTCCTTGGGATTGAGGCTACCAAAGCAGTTGGAATTTGCTCTCACTGACATTTTGGGATGCTGTTGAGCAAGGGGTGTCACAGCTGCTCTTTCCAGCCCCATCCTCTGATTATCCCCACAGATACTGAGCTTGTTCCTTTGGCTGATCTCTGGTTCATTGAGATCAGCTTGCAATACCTGGAAAGCTGCTGATGATACTTTAAAACATTGATTAGAAAAATTCAAAACTTAACAAACCCAAAAAACTTTGTGTCAAGGTGGTTAAACACAGCCACATGAGAAAACCATTACTTAAACAGATTTCCTCAGTGAAGCTGAAGAAATGCTTATTTTCTTTAAGTTTTTTCTCTGAAAAATGATTTTTTTAGAAAAACAATTTGAACTAAACCAGGAGCTGGTCTTGATGATCCCTGTGGGTCCCTTCCAACTTAGGATATTCTGATTCTGATGGTGATGGAAAGGGGAGGAATTGATTCAGGTTTTGAATCCCAGAACATCCTGAGCTGGAAGAGACCCCCCAGGATTATCCACCCAACTCTTGGCCCCACACAGGACACCCCAACAACCCCATGATGCACCTTAGAGCCCCGTCCAAGCATTTCTTGACTTTGTGCCTTGTAACTTCCCAGAGGAGCTTGTTCCCATGCCCCACCACCCCCTGGGGGGGAACCTTTCCCTGATAGCGGCCATTAAACATCAATTTATCAAACAAACCCAACTCAAGCTCTACAAAGCTCTCACCCAAAGTCCCAATCCCTCAAATCCCCTGCTGCAGACTCACCATTGATGTAGAGGGCCAAGGGAGCTGTGGTCAGCAGCACCACCAGGGGCTGCCCTGAGAAGAGGGCGTAGAGCAGCCCTCCAATGCACTGCCCGAAAATCGTCTTCCGCACATCTGGAATTGGGGAGGGTGGAAACAAAAACAGGGAGGGAGTTGGGTCAATCCCTGCCTCATCCAGGAGCATTCACAGGGCAGAAAAACCAACCACTAATGAGGAGAAGAAATGTTTAAAGAGTGCAGAGGTAACACACTCATAAATCAAAAAGTGACCCTTTATTCATATCTGTAATTTAGGTTTCCAGCTGTTCAGCTAACTGGTGGACTCTGGGATTTTTTGTGTGCATCGTTATATTTTATATATGTATTTTAAATGTATTTATTTTATTTTGTATACATTTTAAATGTATTTCTTTTATATTGTATACATTTTAAAAGTATTTATTTTATTTTAACACCTATAAGACATAACCAGTGCTTGTTTGAACTGTGACTGCAGCACCAACTGCTTCTACAACTGGGATAAAGGATGATGTTTAGCTCTGTCCCAGGGATTTCAATGCTGATAATCAAATCCAGGTCAAAAGCACAGGAGCTTGTACCAAGAAAAATGTGCAAATAATTACATTAAGTCAGCATAATTCAAAGATACAGTAGCATACATCTGTATCAGTCCAAGTCAGATGATAACACCAAAAGCAGTGTTCAATTTTTCTGGTTTTTAACAAAAGTAATAAACTTAATTAGAAAAAAATCCTTCAGTCATGATTTTGGGTTTGTTTTCCCCCTGTAAATAAAAACTATCAGAACTTTCTGTGACCATAATGAAATTTTGAATACATGGAATCAAATGCACTAAACTGGTAAGTTTAAGAAGCACAAAACTGATGAACTCACCAATAGCTCCTCGGGTATTTTCATCATTGAGGGACCCAAAAGCAATGGCTGGAAGGAGGCAGGCAAAGTACAGAAAGATCATGGTTGTGATGTATTTCCCTATAGCTTTGTTGTTCCCAATAATACCTGGGGCAAACAAAAATCATGTTGGTAAAGCACTGAAAACCTTCTCACATCAGCCACAGCTACTGTTAGTTCATCTTGAGAAGCAGAAGTTCAGTCCAAACTTTAAATATGTAACCAAACTGTTAATATTTGATTCTGGACAACCTACACTCTTCTGTTCATCTGGGACCAGAAGTAGCACCAAAATTGCCACCAGACATTTTTGACATCATCAAAACAGGAAATACAAGAAGCCTTGTGCTCAGTTTTGTGACTCTGCAGAGCTTGGAAGATGATCAAGGCAGAAACTGTAAGTTTAGGGTTCATAAACCCCCACCCCTGCCTTTTTAACACCAACTTTTCAGGCATTCTGGACTGTGTCCCTAACGAGCTTCATGACAATCTCTTGCCTTCTCTACTTTTGTCTCGGGCAGGAAAACATGAAGCATTTCATTTTTCCCTAGACAGATGTCCAAGGCTGTAGGTTTGATCAATAATATGCTACTCTGAGCCAAAAAAAATGGCAGAAGGACAAGAAACAAACAGCCCCAGGAATGGCTACATTGAAGTTTGATTTACCAAGCCCTGCCGAAAGAACAGCCTCTCTCTTTTCCATCCACTCACCCCCCTCTCATCTCCATCGGAAAAAAACACGCCAGGCCAAAACACAAAGCAGCCAGAAAGAGAATTAAAGTGTCAGAATATGGATTTAAGAGCCTCTGAAGTAGCTTCCCTTCCCCTTCCTGTTTTCAGGCTGATGTTGCTATGAGCTCACTGGGGATGCACAGGAGAAAGGATGAGATGACAGCAGCTGATGTTGCTCCAGGAGAACACAAGTTTTTCCACAGAACAGAGAGGATGCACTGGAAAAAGTCTCCTCAGCCTCCAGGCTGCCTTTTCCACCATCCTTGATGGTGCTGTTCCTCTAAAACAGCTGGAGGTGCTTGGAGCTGCCCAATTCCCCTTTCTGGAAGGCTCCAGAGCCAAGAATTCCCACACAGGAATCTGCCCTGAGCTCCTAAATGTCCATCTAAGCTTTTGCAGCATCAGTGCCTTGCTGAGAGAGGTAAAACAAAAAAAAATGAGTTGGATCAGATAAAGGAGGGCTTGGCTTTTGAGGTTATAGGTGCCACACTGAAAATCTTTATCACCAGAATGAAAAGAACAAAAATCTCTCAGTGACTTTGGGATCTTATCTAACATCTGCTTTCTGCACCATTTGCAGGGCAGAGATAAGGATGGAAGGAGGATGTAAAAACCCAAAAATCAAAGGTGATGTGTCACGAACAGGCAGCCACATGAATAAAGGACACCTTGTGAGGTGCCTGCTTGCAGGCAGGAGAGGAACAGACACAAAGAGCACTTCTGATGCTCAGCATCCTCAAACTCCAGGCTAAAACCTGACAAGAGACACCTCAAGCATGCAAATATGAGTTTGACCTTTTGGGAGTCATCAGACCAGCTGTTCCCAGGCAAATTCCTTTCCATTTATTGGGAAGATCCAGAAACCACAGGTCACATTAATAAACCACTCCTGGCAACTCAAAGGAATTTAATTCTCACAGATGAAGACATCCTGTGATCCTGACTCCAGCAGCTGCAGGCTCCTACCTCACACCCCAAACTGCTCAAAACCTTTAGAGAAAAGGAAGGATTTGGCAAGACAAACAGGGCTGAGGGGAGGTTCCATGAATAGACACGGTCACACCCTCGTTCAAAGGATTCTGTCACTCCAAAATATTGCTGTTTGGACAAGGGAGTCTTTCCAATATGAAAGGTCAGGGGCAACAATGCCTGGAAGGTTTGAAATAATTTCTGAAAGGACAACCAGGTCCAGAGAAGCAAATAATATCTTTTTTAAAAGGTTCAGGTGGTTAAACCATAGCATGAGAGGGCAGAAGGAAGAAACCTTGAAGAGCATCACAAAATTTCATTTTCAGTTTCTATCCTGGCAAAGGAGCCCTTGCTGGTCATGGAGGTCCTTGTGCATAAGGACATGGCCTCAAGCTAGCACCAGGAGAGCTTCAGCTGAACATCAGGAGGAATTTCCTCATGGAAAAGGTTGTTAAACACTGGAATGGGCTGTCCAGGGAGGCAGTGAGTGCCCCTCCCTGGAGCTGTCCAAGGAAGGCCTGGAGGTGGCACTCAGTGCTCTGGGCTGGGGACAAGGTGGGGATTGGGCACAGCTTGGACTCAATCTTGGAGGTTTTTTCCAACTTCAGTGATTCTGTGATTCACCCTGGCTGGGTCCAAGACTTCCAGCACTTTCTTTAATCCATAATCAGCTAGATAAGATTCTAGGATCAAGAATCTTTCTGGTGGGCAGTGAAATTCCCTTTGTAATGGAGACAATAATTACACCAGATTAAACACACTCCTTCCCAAAGCTGACTGCTCACTCTTTAATTGCAGTCACGACCAAACATTGCCTCTCCTTCTACAAATCCACCTGTATAGCAACAGGCACTGAAATCCAGCATTAACCACAATTCTTCTGCCTTTTTAAAGCCAACATCTGGTGAAACCTTTTCAGGATGTTCTGCAGCCCATGGACTGCTGTGGCTTCATTCAGAAGAAGGTGAGGTGCATTATGATGGCATTTCATCTGTGACAAGGCTCATAAAGCCACTGAAAAATGTGTCACTCCACCTGCACCATGGAAATTTATAGCATAAAAATCAACTCTTGGTCCAGCTGTGGAATCTGAGTAGCTGATTATTACAGGAGCATTCCCCTGAAATTAAGGTATAGCTACACACTGGAATGGGGAGCAATTATGTTCATCAACGTGACAGTTCCATTTTACCTGCCTTGATTTCTGCAATGTCACAGTTTGTAGAGACAAGGTTACAATTTCAGGGGAAACTGCAGCAATCCTGGCCTCACTTTGCTTGGGATTCCACAGCAGTAAGTTAATGACCAGCAGCTCTGAAAACTGGGTTTACAGTTCCTGAAGTCTATTAATTGTGTATTTACCAAATCAAAATCACAACTGATGGACATTCTCTGAAATATCCTGTGCAAAGAAAGTTTAATTACAATGACCTGCAGCCCTAATTTAAAAAAAAATCATATTAAAAACACTGTAAAACTCAGAATTACAAACTTCTCCTAAAGCCCTCAAAAGCTGGGCTTTCATTTATGTGGTAGCTGCTGTACTCTGCCCAGTGTTGTGAAGATGAATCTTCCCTGAAGTCCTGTGAAGAGTAAATCACAGAACAAGGGGGACTAAGAACTCAACTGGAACAGGAAATGCACTCAGGGAGTTTGGAGCAGAAGCCAAGCATATGCTGAGAGCAGAGAGGCATGAAAAATCAGATCAAGGTTCAGTCTTTTCCCTTTCCATCTCACTCCCTTCAGCCCATTTCCCAAGAAATCCTGGGTCTCTTGGAAGGCAACATCCATCCACAAAACATGATGCTTTTATGCATCTTTAGAACATTCCCATCCACCACTGACACAAAGAGACCCCAAAGCAACCCAAGTTGGATGTTTTGGGCAATCATGACAAGTTTGGGATGTTAAACTTTGGTACCCAGGTGGTATTAAGGGATGAAGGGCTGCAGGGTGATGCAGGAGCTCCCTCATATCTGAGCTAGGGCAGGAGAGACAGGGAGAAAGGGAAAAGCCTCTCTGCAATCCCTTTATTTCCCCTCCTTCCCCAGGAATGGAATCCTGACTCACAAGGTGGCCAAGGCAACCAGGCAGGAAAGCTGATGAGGATTTGGCACACACCAAAACCAGTCCAGGGTCAACACTTCTCTGGGCTCAGATCAAGGTTTAAGCTCTGAGCTACCTTAGACAGCCAGCAAAACAAAAGTTCTCTTTCAAATCCAATTTCTCCAGCACTTTCAAGCCTTCCTTCTTAGCATGCCCACATTGCAGGGAGCTTTGGAGATCTCCCTCCTGCAAAACACCACAGCAAATCCCAAGGATCTGCCAGCAGACCTCAGGAGCTGGTTAGGGACCCTCTGCAGGACCAAGGACAGGGAGAAATTCACACTTCCAGCAGAGCTATCCACCCACCACAGCCAGGCATCAAAGACACAAGCTCAGAAAAAACAGGGAGAAAGAGAATAAACCTCAGTTCTCCTCTTTTTCCTTCATTTTCCCTCCCCAGGAGGTGAAGGAATATGGATGTTTAAGAACACAGCATCAAAGCCTCACCATAAAAATCTCAGGCACCTCACATTTCCCACTGGGCACTTCAGGCACTGCAGTTGTGTTTGTTCCTCTGTGTTGTCCCAGAAAATAACACTGAAGAATGAGGACAGCAGCTTTCAGGAGTTTCAGAAATCTTGCATCTGAGTCCAGGCAGAATCCCCTTTCACTCACATCAGCCTCAATATAAAGAAATTTCTGGAAGCTCCAGTTTGAGGCTTAAAGAGTAATAAAATCGACACACAAGTGCTCTGAGCCAATTTGACAGGATCAGGATGAAGTTCAGTCACACTGTTTTTTTAAGATAGAATCCTACACACAAAGGTCACAGCCAAATGGAGTAAATTCCAGTTTAAAGGAAAACTACAGGATTCTCAGACTCAGCATAACCCAGTTGTTCATCTTCAGATGCTCCTGCTGGAAGACATCTATTAAAAGCCATCTTTATCACCAAAATCCTGGAAAAAAAGTTTAGAAACTCTTCCTTGATCCTTTAACCCATTCAGTAAAATGCACAAGACTTTGCCACAAAATGAAGTTGATGAGTTCCTAATCTGGAGTAAAAAGGGGGGAAAAAACAAAAAAGAGAGAAAGACTTTTTCCTTTAAGGGAAATTTGTGCAGTGTATGAAGAGGACCAATCCCACAAAACTCCAACTGGCCAAAGATTTCCTGGTCCTACAAAAAACCTCATGATTTATCACCCTGCCCCTGATGGGTTTATCTGTCTAACCCCAAACCCCAGGATGCTTCTGAGATTGAGGATTTAGAGACTCCAACCATCCAAAACCGAGCATCTTTGTAATACAGAGCTCTTTGATGGTGCACATGTGGCTGTCTGGAGTGCAGATACTGGGATAGTTCAAATCCCTCATGTTCTGATGCACCACTGCTTTAAAATGCTCCAGGAATTCCACATTCCTGATCACCTTCAGTCTCAGTGGTTTATGGCAGATGCTTCATGCTCCATCTGCTTTTCATTTCAAGCAGTTCCTTAAAGAATTCAACCTAATTTCTGGGAAGAAATGGCCATACTAACATGCAGTGCTTTTTAGAAAATCCCTTTTTCCCCATTTCCTATTGAAAGGGCACAACTGCTCCCAAAATGAGAACCTCCCATTTGAGCTGAAGTAGTTCTGGAGTTTCATTGGGCTCTTTTCCACTCTCCAGAAGCTGTATAACAAAACACTGACACTTTTTAACCCGTGGTTCCATTTTATCCCAATTTTATGCCCATTCTGTACATCAATGTGTGCAAAGCCTGCAGAGCTCACAGCCAAGAGCCCAGGGCTGAGGCAGCACCCACAGGGTCCAATATGGATGCAGTCAGAGCCAAAATATGGACCCTGAAGGGGGCTTCCAAGTCTGCTGACAGCCAGAATTGGCTGCAGGACCAAAATTTGATGGTTTTGTGCCCGCTGAGCTCAGACAGGCACAGCAGACACTGCTCTGTCTTGAGGCAAACACGGGTCTCCACAAGGCACTTCTGCAGCAGTTCCCTTCTCAAGTGCTTCAATATCCCTTTATAATGAAAAATGAGCCTTTGACAGCTCTAGAAAGCCAAAGGGATGAAGTGTCCAGATTAGGAGCTGAAGTCCCCTGCCAGACCTGATGCCAGCGATGCACATACCAAAAATCGTTTCTGTTTTATCCAAATCCTTGCTGCTCCCCTGAAAATCATTTTACATCCCCCATCCTCCCCAAAACACCCTCACATCCCCAGAGAAATCAGCATTAGCCCTCCCATCACACCAAGTCTCCTGAAAATACGTTTCATCCCAGCAGTGCCAAAGCACCTGGAGAAAGCACCCAGCACTCAACCCCTGTGCTAAGCCAACATCTCATTCACGTTCCTCTGCTGGTTGGAAGGGGGTGAGGACACACATCCACAGCCTTGGCCAGGCTGCTCTGAAGCTTAAGCTGCCTGTGCAAGGTGGCTTTGCAAGAGAAGACTCTGAAAATTGGGGTCTGGGTGTGCATCTTGGTTTTTTTATGCCTAATCCAAAGAAGATCACCTCATCTCATGAGCCTTCACAGCACCAGTGCACTGAGGGAGGCAGGGACACACATTTGAGCTAAGGTGGATTTAACAGCAGGAAGAGATAAATTCCTGATGTATCTGATAAATCTCCAAGGTTCTCCCTGCCTACACTTTAATTCTCTGTTTTATTTGAACTTTCTGGGTATGAGATTGAATATATTAACCAGCTCCCCAACAAGCCAAGAAACACATTTTGATGTCAGGCTGGGGCTCTGTAATCTCACTTTGCCCTGAAGATTCTGCCCAGCCTTCAAGAAAGTGAAAGTCTGTGAGTGAAAAGGGAGAAAACAACTCTTGAAAACACCAAGGCCACTGTGGGAGCTGCATCAAGCTGAGGCTCACTTTAAACACTGTGTGCTGCTCCTGTGATGTGGTGGCAGCGGACGAGCCGTATCCTGTTTTTCACAACACTGGGCTGAAGTTACCGCAGCTCACATTTTGTTTAAGCATTCTCAACTCCCACAGCATCACTATAATTAGTGTGGAGCCAGCTTGCAGAGGCAGCAGAAAGGGCCTATCAGGCCAGTGCTGAGTAATTAGGTTGCAAGGAGTTGATGTGAGTCTACACACGGTAATAATCGATCCATTTAATCACCGCTTAATAAAAATTAAAATCCTCATCCGCGCACAGCCAGAACCTTCATTAAGGAAACGCTGCAGGAGCCTCATCTCCAGTGCTCCACGCTGCCCATTCACAGGCTTTTGCCAAAACACCCTTTTAAACAAGGGCCAGGAGAGCTGTTACACATATCAAAGCACACATTGAATGCACACTGTAAACAGGACATCACATCACAAAAAAAAAATCCCCACTCGCGGCAGCGCTTCCATAAACATTGGCCAACGTACCATCGGTGAAGTCCAGCGCGTACACTGGGAATCTTCGTGCAATGTCATCAGAAATCCCCTTGCCAATACTGAGAAAGTCGTGCAGCTGAAGAAAGGAAGGAAGTGCTGTGTCAGTGTAAAGGCTCATGCATTGTTAAAGAGATTAAGCTCCTTATTCAAGCCTGATAGGAGCGAGAGGGCTCGTTTTCAATAGGGCATTCAAATCCCATCTTGTCGTGATAATAAAAATAAACTCACCGGGATTCAATTTATATCCTCGTAGCATTGTAAAGGAGAAAATCCCCCAGACCACCCTGTTTTCCTCCCTTCCTTCCCTTTTCCCCCTCCCATTCCTATCTGCATCCCTGCTTTGCAGGTGAGGGAGCTGAGGATCCATGGGATGGATCAGACATTGAGTGCTCTGGGGTTAAACAGGTCCGAGGCGCCTTCCCCATCCCTCCACACAACTTTTCCTTTAGATGCCAGCACAAAAATTCCCCTAAATCCACCTGAAACCTCTGAAAGAGGACCCCCAGCAAGTGCTTCTTCCTTGCCATTGCCATGGCAAAGGGAGACCTCAAAGAGATGTGAGGGAATTCAGGTTGTCTGCACCTCAAACTCCATCAACAGGGAAAAGCTTGAATAAATCCACACAACCATCATTTCTGCCCTTAAAACACAATAAAAACACTGGGGAAGGGTTCCAAAAATCCAACATGTTCCCTTTTATTCCTGGTTTGGGGGCCTGCAAGGTGCAGTGGGATTGCTGATAGGATCTGCTGCTCAGCACAGGCAATGAGGAGCTTGTCAGGAATATGTGACAGCTGCTATTGACTCTCAGCCTCCCAGTCCTCACAACTCCTTCCTTATGGAAAGCACATGGAAAGCATCAGGGTAGGCAACACTTACAAATGAGGCACCTGTCAGATTTTTTCCTGTTACTCTCAGAGCACACAAACCACTCTGAAAATCAAATGCACCTTTATGCAGTGATAACAACCCCAGCTGCCTCAGCTAAAACATTTCATGTATTTATTGCAGAAACAGGCACAGAAGACTTATAAGCTCTGCTAGGGAGTGTAAGGGGGGAAATAAAAATTACAGACACAAAATTTACACTGACAGATCATCTCAAAGCAGCAGGGAGCTCTTCCTTTGGCTGCTTTATGTGGAAAGTGATAAAAATGAGTGCTTTATAAAGGTACAGTGCTCATTTAATGGACTACACACAGCTTTGCCTTCTCTCCTGGGACTCACCTGTTTGCAGCACCTGGAAAATCAGAAATACAAACAAAATAAAGAAGGGGATATTTTCCTTTAGGAGGAATACACCAGGCACAGCAATCACTGGGTTTGGGGTGCAAAAGAGGAGCAGCTCCTTTATCAGTGACTGTATCATCTCAGATTTCAGCTATTTAAGTCAATTCTGTTGCAATGTGCCAATGCACCTGTAGGACTTTTTGAACTTTAGGACAGTTCCAACTGTAACCTGAACAACCAGGATGAGGAGACAGATGTGTTACCAGCAAAACATCTGCATTTGAAGCATTTCTGAACAATCTCTGCATTTCAACCATATTTGGTGGTAGAGTTGGACATCAAAGCCAGATGCACTCGAAAAGCAATTTAATTTTTCCCCCCAGAAAGAGATTCCTGAAGGCATGAGTCAGCCAGAGAATCACAATGGCCTCAGACTGGGATGTTTACTTATCATGCTGCAGTGAGCACAGGGAAAAGGATGGGGGAAAAGGATGCTCAGGGTGTCTCATCTTCCAGGGGAGGAGGAGCAGTGGCTGCTGCTGGCCTGGGGCAACAGGGAGGGGGCTCTGGGGAACAAAACCTATTCCAGGCAGCTGGGAGTGTGCAGAGGAGGAAAGCACTGCCTAACTCATCCCACAAGGCACCAGGGTTATGTTTAAGACCCACCCTGATTTCTTCCATGCACTTATTTCTTGTGTGTGTGAGTGTGAAATGAGGGTAGGGGGTGTCAGTGGAAGCTCACCAGCAGGAAAAGCTGTTCCTGCTGTTGGGCTGATCCTCCTGTGAGCTTTCCTCTCTGCTCTCTACCCTCAGACTCAACCTGGGCTGCACCACAGATATCACAGAATCACAGAATGGTTTGGGCTGGAAGGGACTCAAAGCCCACCCAGGCCCACAGGCAGGGACACCTTCCTCTAGCCCAGGGTGCTCCAAGCCCCAGTGTCCAACCTGGCCTTGGACACTTCCAGGGATCCTGGGGCAGCCACAGCTTCTCTGGGCACCCTGTGACAGAAGGATTTCTTCCTAATATCCCATCTGAATCTACCTCTTTCAGCTTAATGCCATTCCCCCCTCTCCTGTCACTCCATGCCCTCTCCAGCCTTCCTTACAGTAGGAGGCTGCTAAAAGACTGAGTTACAAAAGATGAAAAAAATAGAAAATATAAAAGACTGGCCTCCAAAGTTACAGCCCTTTTTTGGTTTCACTTTTATTCCCCCAACCTAGCCAAATAGATGAAGTTCATGAATTTTTCCGCTTTGCATTCCACAAATCTCTCCCAGCTTCTTGCCATTATTTGGGTTAGAGGAAGAGGCTAAGCCAGCACTTAGCAGCTACAAAGCCAAACATAAAAAATGTGCTCTAACAACTCTGACCCTTCCTCAGCCCTCCCCAAAAGTGCAGGAGTATTTTATAGAGATCAGGGATGTGAGTCTGTGCAAAACCACAATATCCTTGGTATCCCCCTCCTGCTGATGCTGAGCACACACAGCCCCCTCAGCAAATCCACACAGAACACAAAATCACAGCCAGAAAAACATCACAGCTGTTAGGGGCTCCTCCATGAACAAAATCACAATTAGATGCCTCAGTAAACAAGAGGATTTCAGGCTGACTTAATTATGATTGAGTACATAGCCTTGCCTAAATAATCCTCTGAGATGAGCCAAAGCAAAGTGACAGTGCTGTAGGCACAGCAGGGAATGTGACTGTCACATCCCCCTCAGTATTTCAGCAGAGGTAAAAACAAGCACTTGCAAAAAATCCCACTCACACCCAGAATTTAAGGCTTGTTTCCTCTCCCATCACTGCAGGATCCAAGAGGCCAGATTTTCATGTCACCCAGAGACTTTACACCTTCCTGAGAGCTCACTTGTCATAGGCCAGGGGCTCCTGTGAGGGTGTTTATTTCTCTGGGGGTGGCTGACAGGTTGAAATTACACTCCTGGCCTCACATGGGTTCGTGCTCATATTAAATGCTTCTTCTCCACAAGGGAGGAAAAGCAGGAGATGGCTCTCAGGAGCTGAGGAATCCAGTCTAAGAGCTCAAATCAACCTTACTTCTCCAGGCAAACCTTGGCTTGCCAGGAAATCTCCTTTCCCAGCTCTTTGTGCTGGCAGGGCGAGGTGGGGATACAGAGGCTGAATCTCCCAAGAGCTCAAGGATAAAATGGTTTTATAAAAACGAAACACTTCAGCAAACCCAGGCCCACAACTGTCAATGCCAAAAGCAAGAGCTGAAGGAAGAAGTGTCACCCTCCACAGCACTGGCTTGGAGAAATCAGGATTCTGCCTGGCCAAGGCTGCTCTTCCAAGCAGGCCAGCAGGAATCACCAGTCTCAGGGCCAAAATCTATAAGCTCAGTGTCTCATCCAGCCCTCCTCACCAAACCACAGAGCAGAAAACCCTCTGGAGACATTTTTTTGCTATTTTTAGCAAAAGACAAAGTCAGACATTTCAACTGCTCTAACAAAAACCCATTTGAAAGGCCCGGTATAGAGGGTTAAACCTATTTTAGGTAAATTACTACTCCAAATATCCCTGCCTTGCATGACCGGGGTTTAAAGAGGGTTTCAGGACTTGTTCTGCAAAGTTAAGAGCAGATCTGGGGTCTAGCAAAGTTCAAAGCACTACCTATAAGCAAGGGGATTCCACAGGAAAAACATGAGCTTTGCTCATTTCCAGATGTGCAGATCAAACCCCTTAAATCTATTCCAGGGGGGAAAAAATAAGTGATAAGTGAAGCAGCTCCTGCACTATAAGCAACCCAAAGCTTTGGGGTTATTTGTAATGCAGAGACAGGAGCAGCATGCTGGGGATGGCACAGTTTGTTTTTCAGGTATGCTGTCTGCTTAAAGAATGGATTTCTGAACGGAAAAACAAAGCAGTGACCAACACACAGGAAATTCCAGAAAAGAAAGCTGAGTTACAGCATTTCCCTCCAACTTTAAAGTACAAAGCAAGTAATGTTTTACAGAGCTACAGATCAAACAGGGAGAATTCAGGCCAAATACTGACAGGCAACTTTTAAGTGAAATTACCGTGCAGAGATGGCCAAGAAGCTTTTTGGCTGCAGGAAAGACAAGCAGCAGCTTCCTCCAGAGCCTTCTGATTGTAAGGATTAAGTACCTTGGACTGACAAGGAGCAGGGATCCATTAATCCCACCCTCCACTAAGCATCTGGAATCAAAGTCCTGCAACCATTTCAACCCCCAAGTGCTCTGCATCCCTTCAACACCTTCAAGTGGCTTTTTGGAGATTTATAGCAAATCTGAGGAAGGTGGATGTGCACAAAGCAGAAATTTGGGGAAGCCTTGGTGGTAAGGAGCTGGCTGGGAATGCTGCTGCATCCACTGGACTCAAATGTTCACCTCCTCACCCCAAATCTCCATGGATGGATGATGGATGGATGGATGGATGGATGGATGATGGATGGATGGATGGATGGATGGATGGATGGATGGATGGATGGATGGATGGATGGATGATGGATGGATGATGGATGGATGGATGGATGATGGATGGATGGATGGATGGATGGATGGATGGATGGATGGATGGATGGATGATGGATGGATGGATGGATGGATGGATGGATGATGGATGGATGGATGGATGGATGGATGGATGATGGATGGATGATGGATGGATGGATGATGGAGGATGGATGGATGGATGGATGGATGGATGGATGGATGGATGGATGGATGGATGGATGGATGGATGGATGGATGGATGGATGATGGATGGATGGATGAAGGATGGATGGATGGATGGATGGATGGATGGATGGATGGATGGATGGATGGATGGATGGATGATGGATGGATGGATGATGGATGGATGATGGATGGATGATGGATGGATGGATGGATGGATGATGGATGGATGGATGATGGATGATGGATGATGGATGGATGGATGATGGATGGATGGATGGATGGATGGATGGATGGATGGATGGATGATGGATGGATGGATGATGGATGATGGATGGATGGATGAGGGATGAAGGATGGATGGATGGATGATGGATGGATGGATGGATGATGGATGGATGATGGATGGATGATGATGGATGGATGGATGGATGGATGATGGATGGATGGATGATGGATGGATGATGGCTGGATGATGGATGGATGATGGATGGATGGATGGATGGATGATGGATGGATGGATGGATTTTGACACCAGGGCATGGCAGAGGTGCTGGCCAAGCCTCACCTTGAGTTGTTTGCTACCATGTGACGTGTGCCCATCTTTCCTTCCTGAGGGTCTCTGATTGGCCACTGTCAGCAAGTGGCGTTGGTGCACCAAGGCCTCCTTGAACTCCTCCTCAGTTTTGGTTTCCAGAAGCTTCTGCCGGAAGGTTATGTCTGAAAACATCGTGGCAAAGGTCCTGCCCACTTCTGTGGCCGTTTTGGTGCTTTTCTAAGCAGGGAAAAAAAAAAGAAGAAAAAGTGGTTATAAAACCATTTAATTTCACTTCTGAAAGGTAAATCCCATAATTTATTCCTCTGAAGAGGAGCCTGCCCAGCTCCAAGGATCCCAGAGAGACCTGAGGGAGGAGGGCACATGCGGAAGCTGTTGCAGATGAACACACATCCACAGCAGAATCCTCTGGAGGCACCACCACAGGTCCTGAAGCCCTGATCGATCTTCACTTGATCAACTTCCCAGAAACCAATCCAAAGCTGAATCATGCTGAATGTGCACTTTATCCCTGGTTTCCCTTCAAGACAAGACAAAAATCTTTGCTACTTAACAGCACCTCAGCATTGCTGCTCCTGGGGTGGGAATGTTTCTGCAGGTACTGATGTCTTATCTGAAAGACTGAGATTATTGTGCTCATCTGATTCCTACTTTCTGGGCATTAAAACTCAATTCATTTGGCCACTCTGAGGCAATTCTGGCAGCACAAGTGGAGGTTGAGAGCTCTCAGCTCAAGTAACCACTGGCACAGAGGAAAGGATGGGAAAAAACAGCTGGGAACCCACACAAGGAGCTCTTGTCTGTCTTCACTAAATGTTTGGAAGGGACAGGAGTCTTGCAGACATGAAAAAAAGTGTTTATTTTCAGGATTTAATATTTCTGTGAGACACAGGCCTGATCTGTGGGGGATCCATCTTCCAACAGAATCCAAGCTGCTTTCCTACTGCAGGAAATTAAATGCAAAGGGAAGAGTAAAGGAGGCTGAGGTCCCCATCCCTGCACAAACACACCAAAGCCAAGCTCTCCAGGCCCTGACCTGCTCACCAGCTCCTACTGTGGCCAGGACAGGTAAGATACTTGCCAAGACTAAATTACACAGAACCACAGCTCATTAAAAGCTCCTTCTGATGCCAAGTTTTAACCCACCCACCTCTTCTACACTCCACACTCATCAGGCAGCAGCTACCACAGACACCCAAACATTCCCCCAGCCCTGGAGAACCTCCAAGCTCCTCACTCTGCTGTGAAAAGAAGAGTGAGCATCTGTGATTGATCCCAATTGCTTCTCATGATTCACAACCAAGCAGATGAACAATTTCTCCATGGACACAACCAAATAATTCAGTGTGGGTGACGCAGAAGCTCAGGCGTGGGTGGCACTGAGCTGGTCCCAGAGTCATTGCTAATGCTGTCCTTCCTCCATCACTCACATCATCCTCCTCTCTGCCATTTGCTCCGAAAAACTGTGGCTGCCCAATCTTCCATTTGCTCAAAAAAATTGTGGCTGCCCCATCTTCACTTGCTCTGAAAAATTGTGGCTGCCCAATCTTCCATTTGCTCCAAAAAATTGTGGCTGCCCCATCTTCCATTTGCTCCAAAAAATTGTGGCTGCCCCATCTTCCATTTGCTCCGAAAAATTGTGGCTGCCCCATCCCTGAAGTGTTCAAGGCCAGGCTGGATGGGACTTGGAGCAACCTGGGATAGTGGAAGGTGTCCCTGAATATGGCAGAAATTGGAATGAGATTGTTTTAAACGTCCCTCCCAACCCAAACTATTCTGGGATTCCATCACCAGGAATGTCCCTTCAAACACTCACTAGGGCACATTCAGTTTAAGTTTCTAGAGAGAGGTTTGGATTTAAGTGAAGGGTTTTGCCTAGGACTTGCTTTTACAGCCTGGATTTGCCAGCACAGAGGAGGCTCCACCTTTCACCTCTAAGCAGCAACAATCCTCGGGCTGGATGCTGCAAGGATTGCTTCAACATTCCCAATGCCCTTCCAATTTTTCCTTCACTAAGGAGATGAACAGTTTAGAGAGGATAGATATTTGCAGGAAAACTCTTTTTTTTTCCTTCCTCAATATTAGCAAGGCCAAGAATCTGGATTCCCAGCATAACAAATGCCCACTTTGTGGACTTGCCCCCCTTCCATTGAACGTGATGCTGTCAGCAGGTTAATTATTTTAACTGCTGCACCAGAAATGCGCACTTGGGGCTGGCTCCACCAACCCATTTAAAATAAAAAAGCACATTGGCAAGTGCAAGCTCTGTTGGCCTCCACTCCCTTCCCTTAATTTGATGCTGACCATCGGAATTGCAAACTCTGGGGATCCCAGCGGATGCGGAGCCGCTGGCGGGGGCTTTGCACGTAGCTGGCCCCAGATAACAATGAGGGACAGATCCATGGAGCTGCACACAGCTCCAGGTGTTCTCCCTCCTGCTTTGCACAAGGAACATCAATATGTTTTCAGCCTGTTGGCTTGGAGGTCGATGCCAAAAGCAAGTTGGGAAAGACCTGCCAGAAATCCTGGGAAAGAAGGAAACACCAGTATTCCCATTTAAATGTGGGTGGTGGTGAAGGGGGGAGGAGACAGGCCAGAGCAGCAGGTCCCAAGGTCACATAGATAGCATTGAAGAGCAGGAAATTGAATCAGGACATATCCTGTCCCAGGAAAGGTCTTCAACCTCTCCAGCACCTCCCAGGAGCACAGACCCAGCAGCCCCAAGGTGTAAACAGCCAGCTGGAGTGTGAAAAGGTCTTGAGCTTTGAACCACTCAGCCATCAGCTGCAAGAACCACCTTGGTCCGGCCAGGGCTTTCTAGGAAGACAGGATGGTGATCCCCAATTAACCTTGATGCACCCCATGATATCAGAGTCAGACTTGGATGATCCTTGTGGGTCCCTTCCAACTCAGGATATTCTGATTGCAGTAAAAGTGTTCTACTGTGCCATTCTTGTCAACACCAAAGAACCAGAACTTGAGCAAGCTTTAACCTTGCTGTTTCAGGTGTTAAAAGCTCTGAATCCAAAGAGCCTCAGGGACAGTCTGACCTTAAAAGCACCACAGCTCCCAGAAAGTCTCACCCTCACTGTAACAGAGCTCAAAAAAGAATCATCTTCCTCTTGGCTACATTACCTCCAGCTGCTGCAGCCACACGTGCAGGGTAAATGTCAGCCCCATCAGGGAAGTTTGTTGGGAAACAGCCCAGACCTTTTGCCCTGGGGCACCAGCTGTAGGCTCACAAGAGCCTTTCAGAAGCTTGGCTTTAGCAAGAAACTGCATTTCTTACTTCTAAAAATAGCAGCTCCAGCTGGAGAGGGGAATCCATGGAGTGTTAAGGGCATCCCAGGTGTGCATGGGGACTAGAGAGTGTTCTCCTCCCCATCAGGATGCAGGCCATGAGACAAGGACACAGCCCACCAATCCACCCCTCACCAACAGCATAAATCATCTTGACAGCTGCTGAGAAGACCTCAGGCCTTTTCACATCCCCTTGTGTTTTAAAAACAAACCAATAAATGTTTAAAGACACTTCTTAACCCTTGGAGGAGCCCAAGGAAATGCAAACTCAGGAGAACCCCCTGAAATTATGGAGCAAGAAGAACAAAACTCACCATCTTGGGAGGAGCCAGGACCAGTATGACAAATCTGACTTCACAGGAGTTCTCCCCCCAGTTCTGAGGCCTCTCCAGGCGGCTGATGCAAACGTGGCGTCGCTGAAGGGACTTTATAGTGCAACTGTGGGGAAAATGGGATTGTCACACTGGGCCCCACAACACCAGGCATGATCTCCCCTGGTGCACAAGGTATAAAAACACATTTCACCTTTGAGAAACACACGATGGTGTTGGTTGAAGACATCTGAAGCCTTAAACTTTTAGTTACTATCAGCCTAATTCTACTCCCTTCTGTACAATTTGACATCCATGTTTTTATAGGAAATACCTTTCAAGATTTCAAGGTGCATTCTGTCTTTTCCTCCAGGTGCTTTTTAACAGCCAAGAAAACAAATGACAGAGAGCACAACACACTGAGTACCTGCAGAGCTACAGAAGCTTCTACACACACACACACACACACACACACAAAAACCCCTCTTATTAAAAACCACCTGCATTATTGGAAAGCAGATTACATTTCATTTCACCTGATCTCCCAAGGTGCTTCTGGAAACACTGAGGCAAAATGCCAAGCCAATATACTCCCGCTTCTGCCTCA
The DNA here is from genome assembly GCF_012460135.2 of Molothrus ater. Classification (NCBI taxonomy): domain Eukaryota; kingdom Metazoa; phylum Chordata; class Aves; order Passeriformes; family Icteridae; genus Molothrus; species Molothrus ater. The sequence goes on from NC_050481.2 coordinate 70,414,237, forward strand.
GGCAGACCTCTCTGTTGTAATGGCTTCCCCCATTTGCTCCCAGCTGTTGTTTTCCCCTTTCTGGCTCCCAAGTGTTAAAGAAACCAGGCTGACCTCCCTGCTCAAGAACCACAGAGATGGGATTAGTGCTTGGAGAGAAATCCTTGGCTGTGATCCAGGGGCTGGGATTAGACTCCCAGAACCAAGACTAGCAAAGAAAGTTGTGTGGAATAAACATAGGGATCATCTCCAGAGGCTGTGAAAGATCAGGTCTGTCTCCACCCCAGGCTCTTTAAGCAGAGCTGGGACCTGTTCAGCTGCCACTTTTCCTGCTGGGAAATTTTGGGGTTTGCTGCAGGGGCAGCAAGTGGGTAATGCCACCCTGGCATGCAGCTCTCCTGCTCCCTTTAAAGCCACCAACCACTTCCCAACCCTTCTGTAAACCACTGGTGAAAAATGCACACAGGGTTTGCCTACAGACACCCGGAAGAGGTATGGAAGTGTTTTCCTGCCTCAGAGTTATTATTATATATTCCCCTCCTTTTACCTGGTTCAAAGTTATTTCAGCTGCCTCCTCCCTTTTGTTCATCTAACAAGCACCTATCATAGTCCTCCAACAAGAGGATTTATTTCTCCAATTTTTCTTCCATAATCCATCTATTTCTTTCCTTTTAAGATGTATTCTCACCCCCATGCACCCTAAGGGCTGTTCCATTAACAAGGTCTTTGGCTGAAGATGTCCTAATCTGGACCACGTTTAATTTTCTATCAAGTTCTTCAGTATTTGCATTGAAAAAATAAAAATCACACCATCAAGTATTTTCTTACTGAGTTTGACTTCCAGATCTCAGACTGGAAGCAGACTGCTTCTATAAATTAGTCTCATACAGACACTTGTCTGAGAGCAACCAAACAGCTTAATTAGAACAATACACAGGGCTTGAGAAAGATGACACTGGTTCATTTATTTCCTAACTTCCCTTCACCACAGCCTTTTGTTCTTTTTGTACTCGAATCAGCTTTGAAAGAGAAAAAGATCAAGGCAGGTCCTAAGGTGAGGAATAAATATCTTTTGAAGTAATTGAAAATCGAGTGCAAGCTACACTTGTTTTCACAACCAAAGCCAAGCCCCTGCTTGCAATCCAGCTGTGGCTGGACAGCAGACAAGTCTCCTTGTGTTACAGCTCAACAAGCCAGAGGGGACATGAACTCTGGGCTCTGGACCAACTGGAGAACCTTCAAGTGGGCCAACACCTTCAGTTCTGTCACCTTCACCCACCTGGTCACCAGCAGTGAATGATTACTGAAAGCATTAACATTATTCTGAGCTCAGTTCTCAGCATTTGCACACCTCAGCTGCTGAGCTTGATGCCTTGTGAAGGCTGACCTGGAGCAGAGGCTGGACAGAGCTACAGAATAAAGTAGGGATTTATTAGAAGGCCTCAATGGATGCACCTTGGGCAGCACAAGAGCCCAGCCAGGGCTGCACTCAAGATGAACCAAAATGGTCACAAAAATGCACAACTGGGCATGGGGTCTCTCACTTTGATCAGTTCTGCTCCATTTGCATATTGGAGTTCATTGTCCAATTCCAGCTTTAGCCCCTGCAGTCCCACCCTGCTTGTTTTTCTCTCTCCAGCCCACGGTGTTTGTGCTCTTGGGCTGAGATTTGGATCATTTGTCCTTGGTGCCCAGCTGGAGCAGGAATTGTTTTGTCTCCCTGCTCTGTGCACAGAGCTCACCATCCCCTCATATGAAGCCCAGACCCACACACTAAAGCAGCACAGAATCTGAAAAATACAGAAGTTAAAACCTGAGGCATCAAGCTCATCAAATAATCTGTTTTGAAAAGGAAGGTTTGCTGGGCATTTTGGCCATCATTTCCACCCCAGCCATGGCCAGCAGCAGCAGGTATCAGCACCTGTGGCTCACAGAGTTGTACCAACACTTCCCAGACACCTTTCCCTCCCTGCCATGTGCACCAGGCAGGGCCTGACCAAGCAAGAAACCACTCAAGTACAAAGCAATCTGGAAAAGCCTATAATAAAGTGCAATAACAGAGCAAGCCACATGTTCTGGAGTTTTCTTTCTCCCTGGAGTGAGAGGGTTATGTTTCAGCTCCATGAATTGTCTCCAGAGCTGTGTTTTCCAGAGATAGGAGTCCTGCCAGCAGTGCCACGATCCCACTTCAGCACAAGAGCTTCTTGGGTACAGAGGGAAAACTGGACTGTGCAAAACTGAGCTTTGCTATTGGGTCTCTCTCACATACAAGATCATTTTCATGGCAGCCACTAAAAATTTGTGTTTCTCTTGGTCAGGAGTTCACTGTTTCCTTAAGCTGAGGGACTGGGCAAGAAGAGGATCCCACAGCACCGAAAGGTTTCACACAGTGGAATTAACATTGACAAGACACCAAGAAATTCACTGTCATTATCAACCCTTTTCATCTCAAATGGTTTTAATCCAGAGTGCTGGAGTTTGAGGTTTCTCAAACTTCTGAGAGTCTCCTCCAGCTCCTCTGTAAAGAATTCTAAGGACACTGACACAGGGATCTAAATCCCAATATCACACCAGTAAAATTGAGAATTTCCAACACTTAGGTCAATGTACAAATAATTTAGATCAATAACACCTTTACAAATCAGGCTGGAGTTGATTTAGTGAGGGCAAACCTGATTAAAACCAGATTGAAACAGGTGCCACAGAGAAGATGGGATGTACCTGAGCCTGGCTGCATGGAGGGGAGGAACAGTGCAGAATGCAGCCTCATCTCAGTCTGCTCTCCCTCTGTTACATCCATTTATTTGGGGAAAAAATGATGTTTCAATACTTTCAGTGCAAGGCCAAGTCACTTCTGCCCATGCATCATTCAGCAGCTCAAGCTTTTCCTCAAATTTAAGCCATTATTTAGCTGACTCAAATCCTATTCCCTGGTGTAGCACTTACAGCTCCCACTTTTGTTTTAATTCCAGAATCCAGATACGAATACAATACAAACCAAAACTTCAGTCCCAACTAGAATTGTGCAAATATTTGTAAAAGACACAAAAAAAAATAAAGTTCTCTGGTTTACATGGAGAAATCCCAAGCCAAGCAAGACTGCAGGTGAAAGTCAGCACAGCTCAGACCAAGAAGAAAGTCACTTTCAAAATGAAACAACTTTTTTTTTTTTTTTAAAGTAGCACTTAAACAAATTCCCACTAAGAAAAAAAAAAAAAAAGCTGGAGTCTAAATTTCCCCAAAAAACTGAGAACTAGCAAGACATTTTCAGCTGACTCTAAATCAAGTCTGGTTTGGTCAAAGCCTCCAAGTTCCTTTTTGGTTTGACTTGAGCTACATTTGATTCTCCCTTGGTTTGGCCAGAAAGCTGAAAAATCTATTTTCACTCAGTATTAGTCAGCCCAGGAAATGCTGGACTATGATTTAATGAGATGCCAGGTTGTGTTCTCAGCAGTTTTATCTTGATGCCCCAATAATTGAGCTTGTAAAAAGGGCATTTAAATGATAGCACAAATTCTGCTTCCCTGTGCTCCTCTCTGCCTCTGGTGGTGCTGAGGGTGGCACTGGGATGGTGAGAACTGGCAGTGCTCCACCAAAATCCCAGATCCACCGAGTCCCACGTGCCCCAGGTCTGCCCCACACCCAAGATGTTATCAGAGTAATAACACATTGCTCAAGCAAATCATAAAAAGGGTCAAATTATGGAGACCTAAGAGAAACAGAAACCCTCTTTTAAAAGGGCAAGAAAGGAAGTTAATTCAGAAACAAATTATCCCTTGCAGTATGAAAAAGTGCCCAGCAGAGGTAATCAGCCAGCCAGCCTCTTCCTGTCCCCACACAGAACAATGACACTTCTTGTTCTCAACCACTGCCAATAAATCTTCCTTTGCTGAGCAGCTCCAGGCACCAGCTTGGAGAAACCAGGATCTGCAAGTGAGGAATGAAGCTGTGGCCAGGCCAGGCAGCTCACCCACAGCCTGGCACAGGCTGGTCTCAGCCACAACACCCCCACTCCAGGCTGGAAGTCCTTCTGGCCTGGGAAATGCACCTTGCTGGGCTCCAGGAAGACTCATCCTCTGCAGGGGGAAGGATTTCCTCCAGGTCAGTGAGTATTGAGAATTCTACTCCATCACACAGCACCTGTAGGAGCTCTCCAGCACCACCTGGGATGGCCCAGCATGGGGGGAGAGGCCTTTAAAAGAAAATTAATTGGTTCTCTGCATTCAAAGAGCCCTTGCCAGATGTTGGCTGTGGCACTGGGGCTATCACTGTGATATTGTCTGAAAAATCCCTTTCCCTGCATTTCTTCTCCTGGGAAGATGAGAAGCCTCAGAGGAAAAAAAAACAATATTATCTCATTTGCTTCTCCCTTTTTTGCTGCTTTGGAATGTGGCTGGAGATTGTTTACCAACAGGTGCATGTTTGATTGGTTTCATGTGATTTGGTTTTAATTAATGACCAACCACCATCAGACTCTGAGGAGTCAGTCATGAGTTTTTAATTAGTATCTTGTTAAGCCTTCTGTCTGTATCCTTTCTCTTTCTTTAGTATAGTTTTAGTATAGGAATTAATATAACATAATATAATATAATATAATATAATATAATATAATATAATATAATATAATATAATATAATATAATATAATATAATATAATATAATATAATATAATATAATATAATATAATATAATATAATATAATATAATAATGTAGCCTTCTAAGAACATGGAGTCAGATTCTCAATTCCTCCTTCATCCTGGGGACCTCACAAACTCAACACTGGGGTCATGGTTTGGAGGTGAACACAGTGGTGCTGTGTTAAGGGTTGGACTTTTCCAACCTTCCTGATTCTGTAAGGAGACTTCTCATCCCTGTTCAGACCCTGCAGGGATCAAAACAAGCCATCTTTCTTCTTCAGGACCCAAATCCCTAATGCAGAGGTTGAATTTGAGCTTTTCTTTTCTTACAACAGCACCTGCAAAAGCTTCGGCTCTCCAGCATAATCTGGGAAAACTCAAAATGGGTAGAGAGGCCCTTAAAAAATTACATGGTTCTCTGAGCCCAAAGAACACTTGAGAGATGATAGCTGTAAATTCTGCAGAAGAGGCTCTTGCTTACAAGGCTCCAAATCTTGTAATCATCCCTCTAAATGAAAATATTTGTTTTAAGCAGTCCAACTGTTTTAATTTCCCATTTTGCCCTTTAAAAGAATAATCTGAGGAAGAGGCAGCAAGTGAAGCATCTCCATTTGAAATCTATTCAACATCTAAATCAGAGACAATGTGACTCTTCTAGAAACCCACAGACCTCTGGGTCTGGAAAAATCCTTAAACACAAAAAATGGACTGGCATTAGTTCTGTTGAGAGTCACATCTTTCACAGTAATACATTAAATTTGGGATCTAACTCCTCAAATTTTGATTATCTCAACAGCAGCCTTGCTGGTTATCCAATATCATCTCACAATACCTATTTTTGAGAGGCTACCTGGGTTTTTCTGTGTTAAACTCCTCCACAGGAGTCACTGCCATGACAGGCTACATCAAAGGCAGAAATTCTATAGCAACACAGAGCACACAAACCACTGAACCACTCCTTGCTTGCAGAGAGGCTTTTTTCCCCCTCTGCTCTGCCTGTTAAAAGAGCTTCAGGAAATCACTTTAATGCCCAGTCCATGTGCTTTAGCAATCCAGCCAGAAATGGCTCTACAACTACTCCATCCAGACTATGGAGCAGCTTGATTTCACATTTTTCTAAGGATTCAGCTCTGGAAATCAGCACTTATATCAATCTGCTGGCAGGGAGAATCCAACCTGGAAGCTGGGATGCCTGGGGAGTTCCATCAGCTCAGGGACATTTATTCCATAACCCACTGAGATGATGTTTTTCCTAGCAGGACACGAGGGAGAAAAATCCACCAGCACCCAGTTAAGCCATTTTATAATCATATATCCTTCACTCCAAGAGGAAAAAATTAATAATCAGGCATTTTCACCTTCATTTGTCAGGCAGTTAAAGAAGGAGTGGGGTGTGATAGGATTTGGCTTGTGATAGAGTCACCTCTTCATGGGACAAGGAGGGGTTTCTTGGCCTTTTTGAGGCACAAAACTGCAACTCCAAAACCAGCAGCTCCCACTGGAGCTTCTTTCCCATTTATGCCATGGAAAGCATCCAGTTTACCCCTCTGTGCTGGGATCATGACAGGTCTGGGTGCTTCAGGGGGAGCTCCAAGCACCCTCCTGGCAGCACCTCTGCCTGCTTCAGTCATTCCATGCTGCAGGTCCTGTCAGCAGCTGAGCTTCCTCACTTAAATAACTGAGGAAAACAGTCCAGCACTCCTCACTCTGGGACAGAAATCCCTCATCCCAGCTTCTCCAAGGAAACAACCAGCAGCAGCTTCCCAGGGAAGCAGAGGAGATCTCTGGGCCAGTTTGTGTCTTCCTGTTCTGGCAAATGCTGGAATAGGAGGAAAACAGAGTTGTGTCCATGGTTGCAAAGGTATGAGATCTTGTCCTGGGCTGATGAAGCTCATCTGTAACTCTCAAGATTTGCTTTCTAGTTAGGAAATGACCATGTACACAAATAGAAACCTTCATTCTTCCAGAGCTGGACCCTGGAGCATGAAAGGCTTTGATACTCTCAGCTCTCATTTTAACAGGAGAATCCCAAGTTTTCCATAAGTTGATGTAGCCTGGTCAGCCTCCTCCTCTTGCCTCCTCAGAAAGATCAGGTTTTGGTCATTCCTGACAAAACCACCCCTAAAACCTGCAGTGAATCAGAATTCATTGTTTTTCTGGACTTCACAGGAACATTGAAACCTTGAGATCTTCAATTCCTCAAGGGTTTGTTCTGCCCTGAAGCCCAGATCCATATAGAATGTCTGACCTTGCTGGAGCTTCCCTAGACCTGAAACCATCAGGAAAGCACCAAATCCAACAGAAGCAGAACAATTATCTCAACCCTAGGTTTTCCTCACTGCTCTTTTCACAGAGGATAAATCAGATAAGAAATAAGAGCCTTCTTTCCAGCACAAAGGAGAGGGAAACACATTTTTGTCTTCATTAGGAATGTTCTTCTGCAGCCAGGCTCTGCACAACTCAGTGAATATCTATAAAATTCCTTCCTTTCTCACCCCAACCTAATTTCAGCTGTTAATATTTCCCCTCATCATCTATGCAGAAGCAACACCACCAAAACCTTATCTCTGAGCTGTTCCTCCTCATTAATATAATCTTATTATATCAATTTTATCTCATCCACCAGGAATTAAAAGTTGGTTAAGGTGCACCAATCCAGCAGTGCTAATTTAAAATTTAGCAAAGGGTATAGACCAAATGCAAGGATAAAGAATAGCAGATATCTTAAAGGTTCTTCCCACTCATATGGAAAATTTTTTCATCAACAAATTCCTTTTACTTCAGAGGTTTGGAAGCTGTTTTGCAATCTGACTTCAAGAAAAATGTAAGATCTAAAAATATGGTTCACAATCTGTTGCACAATAACTCCAGCAGAAATACAGTGCAATAATTAGATAATTATGGTTAATAACTCATCATTGCTTTCCCACCACTTTCTTCTCCCTCTTCAGAGCAACAAAAGGAAGAAACAAGGAAAGTTTTGCACAAGACACCTTCAGGCTGTGAGCTTATTTTTTAAATCATCTCTTGTCGTGGAAGCCAGGATTACTCACATGGATGCATTTAAAGCTTTGGCTCACTTTCCTAAGAGGCTGAACCCACCCTTTTCACTCTCATGTATGTAATCACAGCATTTGCATCCTGACCTTTAAAATCCTTTGGTGTTAAGGCAACACTCCCCAAAACCCTCCACAGAGCTGCCTCACCCCACAGGAGCAACCTCCATCCTCTCATCAGCAGCACCTACATATCCTTACTGCTGTTACCCTCCTATGGCATCCAAAGAGGAGAAAACTGCCCAGAAGTCCTCTTGGTTGACACCATTTTACTTTATAAACTAGTTTTGTTCATTGTGGTCCTGCTCTGTAAGTGCCAGGTGTAAAAAAGTAGCACAAAAAGCACAAAATATCATCCAGCTCTCCTCTCTCTCAGGACACAGCCCTGATATGCCATCACTTCTTTTTCACATGGAGATCACATCCTTCTCTTTCATAAGAGATTCAAAACAAAGGGGAGATTTTTCCTTGTTTGTTGATGGTGTTGTCTCCTTTTTGATTTTTTTTTTTTAATCCTCTATTTCTCTCCATTTTTCCCCAGCCTTAAGCAGAGGGCAGGAGAAGAAGAGCAAGCAGAAGGAAAAGTATTGTGACAGTTGTCCCAGCAAACTGGCTGTGAAGGCTAAAATATGTGCATGCCTTTAGGCACCTATCCCACATATCCCAGCCATTTCTCTGGGAATTAACATATTTCTTGACAACTCTGACTTTAAGACTGCACAGGAATAAAGCAAGAGTCAAAAAGGCACAGCTTTGGCTGGCTCAGGGACTCAGGTTCTGGCCTGTCCCCTGTGAAGGGACAGCCTGGCTCACCCCACAGGCCTGACTTGGAGACAATAACTTCAAACCCCAGTTCTGGTCAAGTGCAAGCTGGGGTGAAGCCACCACATCTCATAAATCCCAGGTGACAGAGTTCTTAAGGGCCTGCTCCTCCAATGTTTAACAGTGTTGACAATTAATCAGCGTCCAAATTAATTGTCAGACAAAGTAATCAGTGTCTAAATAGTGTGGAATGTCTGACTTCAATTTTCAGCTACAAAGTTTGGATGGTTCCATCAAAGGACCTAAGAAATCTTTTGGTCCAGGCTCCCAGACTTTGGCAGGCAAAGCAGTCCATGAACCAGTTTGCTTGTCCCTTTGAGAAGTTCCTTTATTAGCATTTCTCAGTAATTAGCATTTTCTGGCTCATTTTTTCAGCATTCTTAGCTTGTTAACAGCAGATTTCTATAACATCCAAGAGCTGAATGCCCTGGAGGGGCTGTGGTCACCTACTGCATGTGTTTGCAAAGAGAAGCAGCCCAGAGAGAGACAGATCCCACAGGGTGGATGGAACAAGCACCACCATCTTAACCCAAAAGGGCACATTCTGAACCTCTGCTCCTCCCAGCAGCAGGAAAAGGTTTGGATGTCAGTGATTTTGCTCATCTAAGCCAGGTACTTACATGATACAGAGCCAGGACTGCTGATACTGCACTCCCGTGACTGTGGCTGTGACCCCTTGAATTGTGTCTGATAGAAGGTGAACTGGGAAGAGAAGAGAGGGAAACATCACAGGCTGTCCTCATTTATTCTGCAGCTGTAAATAACATTTCTGTCTAAATGGAAGCTGACTACTAATCCCAAGCATTCCTATCTGCCCAGTGGACTAATGCAGGGGTGGGGGCTGACAGAGAGAGATGGAAACATTTGCCCTGCTGCTTTTGAACTGCGTCCTTAAACTATTCACAGCTTAGAAAGGCAGCTGCTTTCTCCTCCCAACATCATCCTCCTGCAGTACTGGGTTATTAGATTAGCATTATCCACCACACACACACAGACAGGACTGGGAGGGATGTCACCTTCCCAATCCCCTGCCCTCTCTCCCCCTCTTCCCAGCTACTGCTCTCACACTATTTTACAGCACTACTTACTTTTTGTTCTTTATTGGCAGAAAGCCTAAATTTAAAGGGATTACAAACGCGAAGCTCTAAGACAGGTAGCAAGAAGTAACCAAAGCATGAACATGCTTACTACATGCTCAGGACTTGACATATCTGTTAAACAAATTCACTCAGGCTGTGACAGTTACATTTGAGGTGCGCTGGATATGACTGTGCATTCATTCCTGGTGACTCTGAACCATCAAGGGTGCCTACAGAGAAACAATGCTCAGTTAAGCTTCTTCACATCTTGGGCTAAAAGGCAGTGTTTTTTTAGACTACACTACAACTTTTTTTGATAGCTTAAGGTGATACCAGTTGTTGATAGCTTAAGGTGATACTATTTGTTGATAGGTTAAGGTGATACCAGTTGTTGATAGCTTAAGGTGATACCAAGCCAACAACCTTGGCCAGGGCTGCCCCCAGTTGAGCTTCTGGAGGAAAAAATCAAGTGTCTCCAATTTCCTCCAATGGGCTGGAAGTGACATAAAAGGATCAACCCTCCTCAATTACTCATCCAAAGCAGGCAAAATTCCTCAGCCTGTGTGAATTCAGGTGGAGAATCACAAGGCAAAGGAGCCTTTGCTGACGAGGACAAGCAAACCAAAAGGGTCCACGCAGACAAGACACCCCAGAGAGCACCACAATGGATGATCTTAATTAAACAGGGGCAAGACTCCACCAAAACACAAAAACCCTGGAGAAATGAGGCCCTTCAGTCTGAATGACATGGAAAAAAAAAATCAACCCACAGAGTCACATGCAACGTGCAAGCCCAGGGACCACACAGTGATTGTCCAGCACACCCCACCATGGCAAGGATGGCAAATGAAGAGCAGCCCAGCAGCCAAAGCAAAGCAAGAGCTGATTACCGTTCCCTTCCCGTGGGGTCCCTGAATCTGTGAATAAAGTGTTCATGATTTTTTCGAAGTTGCAGCTGGGCTCCATGTTCTCAGGATCCTCGGCGAAGTGTTTCAGCATCTCCCGGAGAACATCGTCCAAGGACGTGGCTGTTTCATCCAGGATGATGCTGGCTCTGGCCAAGAAACCATCCAGGTCTCTCTGGGCTCTCACCTCCTCCTCAAAATTCTTTAATTTCAGGTACTGTGTTGAGAAAAGAGCATGAGACAGCTGTACACAAAACCAGCAAAGTAGAATTTGGGTCCTTCACAAGCAGTTTTGTTGAGGTTAGCACCCAACCAAAGATTCTACTGGCCATTCAGATCACAGGAGAAAAGGCTTTTTATGCATTAATGTATTGAAGGTTTGCATTTTCAAGGCTTATCCTAACAGTGTGCCCACAGGTACCATTTATACCCTGACACAGAAAGCAGAATTTTCAAAAAAAGAGTTTTTATGTGGTTGTATTTTTTTTTTTTTAGCCTAGAATAAGTTGGTCTAAAAGCAAAAATACTTAAGGTAGCATTTAAAATCTTTTTTAGATTCAAATAATTCAGGAAGTTTGAAAAAACATGGGAAAGCTATCTGGGAGAAATGGACACTGAGCTCAGCAGCATGAAAAATCACCAGTATGAATCTCAGTGCCAAGTCAACCCAGTGGTCCTCAAACTGGGAACCATCTGTCCCCAGTGCTCCCAGTTAGGGAGCCTGAAGTGGCAGGTGGGAAATCTCATCCAGCCCATCAACTTTGCTGACATTTGCTAAATTTCTGTTCTTTCCACTTCCATGGAAGTTTTCTTCCTTTGTGGATTTAGCTTTAAAGCAATAGTGAGTAAAAGACAGCAGAGGCTGAAACTATCCCAGCTCTCTACTGGTTCCTTCTGCTGTCCCAGACTTACTGGCCTTGAGATGGAAGAGACAGCCCCAGTGTGTCAGGACTCAGTTTCTTCATGCAGGAAAAGTTAATTCTTTATTCACACAACTCATTTAATGCAGTTTTTACAGCCCTCATGGGCAACTTTAACTGGTTAATAGCTTTCTTGCTAATTACTCTATTGGTTAGTAAAAGGTATTTTACTTGTCTATCAAATATTTCTTTTCTTGAATTGTTTACATATTATCTTCACTGATGGGACTGAGCTTATTGTTTATATAGATGTACTTGTCTTCTACCCTACAAATAGACTGTTGTGTTAACAAACTCTCATTTTCAAGATGTTTTTGCATGAGAACTTGCAAAGTACTTATCTGCACTTAGAAGTGATAGGTCAGCTATTAATTTAGCAGAGCAGCCCTGATTTTATGAGGCTTTTCTTTTATAATTTTTCTACCTGTCTGCAACATATGTTCCAGATCCTCAACTCCTTTCTGTACCTGTCAGCTGGGAAAGTGATTAATTGAGTGATCAAACTACAAATTCCCATTGCAGAGTCCTTGGAAATCCACACACAAGCACTGGACAAGGAGGGCTGGCAGTCCTGGCCCTCTCCTTCAACAGCCTGAGTGAGGAAATGGGAACTGAGCTGCTCTATGGATCTTCCTTCCCATGGGAAAGCTGCCAAGCTCAATTTGTGATGCTGAGAACCAGATTGTCAAGAGACATTGAAACCCTCAGCTCCCCTCAGGCTCAGGAAGAATCAAGCTCTGATTTGCTTTTACAAATCTGATCCCCAGGTGCCTCCACAGCCAGGACCGTGCCACATTTCCCCCAGGGTGCAGGGCCATCCCTCATGGGTCCTCTCCTTCCATGCACACTCTCTCTTACCTTTTCCATTTATAGACACAGGCAAAAAAATGCTAACATCTCCCTAATTACTGTAATTATCACAGCAACTATCAAGTTGTCAGTACACATCCATTGCAATTAGCACTGTTTTACTTTGCATCAATCACTCTTTCCACAGCATCCTTGAGAGGGAGGATTCTCTGAAGCGTTTCAGCTCCCACCCCCAAGGCTTTGGAGCCATCTGCTCGTAGGAGAGGAGACAGTGACACAGCTACAACTCCACCTCAGAAGTGCAAGGAGTGAGTCTGTCTCAAAAGTGAGAGCAGATTAACCTACACCTGTAATAAGAGCTTTCAAAATAGCAAAGGTGGCTTTGTGTCACCAACTTCTGGAGAGAAACAACCAGAAGCAGAACAGCAGAAGGAGAAAGGGGAGGGACAGGAAAAAATTAATCAAAGGCATTCATGTGGGTTATCTGCCCAGATCACAGAATCACAGAATGGTTTGGGTTGAAGGGACCTTAAAGATTATCCACTTTCACCCCTGCCATGGGCAGGGACACCTTCCACTATCCCAGGTTGCTCAGAGCACTATCCAGCCTGGCCTTGGACACTTCCAGGGTGGGGCAGACACAGCTGCTCTGGGCAAGCTGTGCCAGGGCCTCACCATCTTCATGATAAAGAGTTTTTTCCTAATATGCAGTCTAAACCTATCCTCTTTCAGTCTGAAGTCATTTCCCCTTGTCCTGTCACTCCAGACTATTTTCAGTTACCTCTTCCTATCTTTCTTGTAGCTCCCTTCAGGCACTGGAAGGCCCCAGTTCATCTCAATCAACCCTCATCCTGCAGCAGCAGCTCAATGCAAATCAGGAGGATTCAGCTCCAGCTGAGCCACAGGCTTCAAGCAATGCCTTGGAAAAATAACTTCCATGCCCCACAGCTGTTTCATTTCCCTGCTGATGGTCCTTTATAGGAAATAGGGGGAAGACTCATATTTATCATCCATTTATCATTATTATCAGTTCCTAAGATTAGGGAAGGCATTGTAGAGTCATGGAATGGTTTGGGCTGGAAGGGAACTCAAAGCTCATCCAGTTCCATCCCCTGCCATGGGCACGAACACTTTCCACTAGCCCAGGATGCTCCAAAGCCCTGTCCAGCCTGGCCTTGGGCACTTCCAGGGATCCAGGGGCAGCCACAGCTCCTCTGGGCACCCTGTGCCAGGGCCTCACCACCCTCACAAGGGAGCATCTCTAACACCCAATCTAAATCTACTCTCTGAGCTTAAAGAGGCTTTATGCACATTAAACATCACAAGGCAAGCAGCCACCATGAAAGGAGAGAAATCCATCACTCCCTGAGACACACCAAAATCAAATTACTGGAAGCACTGGCACAGCAAAGCCTCAGAGACAGCTCAGGCACCACTGTTCCAGCCAGGACCCCCACTGGGTTCAGGGGAGATTAATGAAGGCTCCCTCACTAATATTTTTAGCTGGATAGTCAAGTCACACCAGGAAACTTGATGCTGGAAATTCGATGCTGGAAACTGCTTAGGATGAAACCCAAGTCAGCTACCCAAGAGCCATTTGAACAGCTCTGGGCATCCTTGATTGCAAAGCTCCACCTTGCACCGTGACAGGAACAGAGGCTGTTGTGCCAAAAAAGGGGGAAAACACTGAAACACCCTCCCCTGACTTCAGACAGGCCAAAATCACACATTCTAACTTATCAACAAGGCACAAATTGCAAGCTCTCTCCTGGCTGGCTGCTCAGGAGGGAGACACCTTCACTTAGAGCCACCAGCAGATTTTCTGTGGTGTCCAAAAAATCCCATTCTGCTGAGCAGAGTTCTGCCTGGGCTGCTGCCATGGTTCTTTGGGCCAATTCCCTCAGAACCACTCTGTGATGGTGATTAAATAGCTCAATCTGTGTGAAGAACCTTTATTCCTGCCCTGCTATATAGCAAATTGCCTGAGACACAAACTGCCCTCGCAGAACCACAGGCTTCCACCAGAGACAGGGACAACCTACAGGGAAACCTCTCCAGACCAAGCTTCTCACTTCTCTGCTGGTGATTCCCCCTTCCCAGACACTTGGAGCCATCTCCTCCATGAGTCAGGTCTCAATTTCCTTTGCATTTGAAGCACAAAATTTCCACTCATCCTCCCTGGAGGGAAAAACTGGCAAAAGTGTCTTTTTCTCAAGCCCTGCTAAAGCTCTCTGGTATTTATGGCTGCACAGCACACTAAAGTGCTCAGTATGAACTACAGGCCAGAAACAGCAAGAATCCTACAGCTCTGAAAAGGAAAAACAAAATAGAAGAGACACTTGTGAGTTAGCAGTTTCCAACTATTCCTTATCAGAGGCAGATCCTGCATTTGGGCTTAGAATTTGCACTTTTAAGTGATTAAGTTCTCAGGTTACTTTCAGTCAAGTGTGTATGACTGAGAACCTTGGCACTGGGACTAGACAAGACAAATTAGGGATAAAGACATTTTCATTCCTGAGCATAGAATTGCCTATTTTAACTTTCCATGATTCTATACCAAACAATGTTTAATTTTTTTTTTTTGGTGGTGGCTTTGTTTTGGGTGGTGTTTTCTTGGGTATCGATTTGCTTTGGGGTTTTTTGTTAACTTGGGGAAAAGGTTTCTAAAGCTATCACACATTTCCTCCCACTACTAATTCACACTTCTGAAATATCTTTTCAGGATTTGAGCTGTCTTAGAGTCCTAAAGCAAAGCAGAATTAAAGAGCTCTCTGGGATTCCCTAAAAAGCCCCCAAAGCTTATAAGGCTACACAAACTAAAACCTCAAGTCACAACCTGCAACAAAGCCTGAAATCCAAGACCTCAGGCACTGGCACAGCTGCCCAAGGCTGTGGTGGAGTGGAGTCCCCATCCCAGGAGGGATTTAAAAGCTGTGTGGAAGTGGCACTTGGGGACATGTCAGCGGTGGCCTTGGCAGTGCTGGGGGAATGGTTGGATTTGTGACCTTAGAGGGTTTACCCAACCTAAATGATTCTGTGATTTACCAGGATCAGTGATGCTACAAGTTCCCATGACAACAGCCACTCCTTCAGGCAAGAATTCAGGACAACTTAATGCACCACCAGCCTCACAACCCTAAAGGTGAAACTTCCCAGAGAATCCGAGAATTAAAGAATGGGTTGGGTTGGAAGGGACCTCTAAGATCACCCAGTGCCACCCCTGTCATGGCAGGGACACTTTCACTAGCCCAGGTTGCTCCAAGCCCTGGCCAGCCTGGCCTTGGACACCTCCAGGGACCCAGGGGCAGCCACAGCTTCTCTGGGCACCCTGTGCCAGGGCCTGCCCACCCTCACAGAGAAGTTATTAAAAAACAACCCAATTCCTCCCTGAGTACTTTCTGAGCCTTTCCACAGCTGAAGGTTTGGAATAACAAAGCCTATTGAGGTTTTTTTTGCACTTTCACCTTATCATTAGAGAGTTACAGTCTCAAGAGCAAGTGTAAACTAAGTGTGGGCTCCTAATCCTCCTCCTAGCCTGCTGGTTTCCAGGGATCTCACTCCTGCTGAACCTCATGAAGGATGACTGAACAGCTGGAATAAAGAGGGAACCAAATCCCAGCCATGTCTGCTGGGTGTCTCTGTTTCCAGCTCCAGAGGAGCTCAGCAGCCAGGACACACTTGGATCCCTGTGGAGGCAGCTGCAGAAGAGAAAGTGATGAATTAACATGTCAAGGAATTGTCTGGGACAAAAAGCAGTGGAACAATCAGAATTACAGAGAAATTGTTCTGAGAATCAGCAGCACGTGGCTTTTTAGGTTTAAAGAAAGGGAGAGGAATTGAAGAGAAGAAGCATTTAAATGCCTTTTGCTTAGGCCAGCAACAAGCAGCCCCTCAGTGTATTTCATGATCCTTTTCTGTACTTCTGGATGATGAAAAAAGCAAATTGGTCACACAGCACCTCTACTTACCTTCCTTGATGTGTGCAGTAACACGCAGCCAGCACCTTCACTTTCAGCTGGAAAGAAGGAAAAAAAAAAAACCCACATCAGAAGAGTGTTACTATCAGAGGTACCTGACAGGCAGCAGGAGCTGAGCAGGAGGCTCAGGAGGAGGTGAAGCATCACTCTCTTGGCAGGGGATGATCTCTAGAGAAAAGCAGAGATTCAGTTTTTACAACATCTCCCATTTTGGAAGCGTGAACCAAGCACACTTGGATTGGCATTATCTGATCACTCGGGGATTGTGTCTTGCAGCTTTTTTTGGCTTGGTTTTTGTAACTCTGATGTATTTTTACTCTTCCCTTCTCTCCCTCCCTCTCCACCTCCCCAAAAATCTAACTCCTAATCCTTGAAGTAATCATTTAATCCAATGCATCGCTGTTTGATAGATTGAGGCTACGATTTCATGAGTCACCCTCGTTTGGAAACCCTCCTTGTCCTCGTTAAGGAGTCAACAATAACAGCCAGGCACTTCCAAGGGATTGCAGGCAGTGACTCCAAGATGAGCGCATTAATGTCCTGTCAACTCACCACGCTGCCTCCATAAATCTGAGGAGAAAGCAACACAGCTCTTGGGAAAGAAAACTGCTGTTTAGGGACTAGTAAATGTCATTGAATACACAGGATGGGGGAACCCGGGAAATTCCCACTTCAAACTTCCAAGCGCCAACAATAACATTTTCTTACAGTAACTACAAAGAATTTTTTGGCTATCAGCTACAAAACAAAACAAAATCAAGCTGTCTTTGCCAAAAGCCCACTCCTTGCAGCCAAGGCAGCCTCTCTGTGGCATTATTTGTCCCACAGGTACCTTTTGTGCAGAGAATCACAGAACAGTTTGGGTTGGAAGGGATCTTAAAGACCATCAAGGTCACCTTCCACTTGACCAGGCTGCTCCAAGCCCCATGCAACCTGGCCTTGAACACTTCCAGCCTGGCATCCTTCTCCTTAAGTTCTAAAAACCCCCCCCCCCAAAAGCCTGAGCTGCTACCAAAATGAAGCACATGAACAGCTTTAATTTGAACGAGCGCAGTAGCAGCAGCATGGAAAAACCCACTGAAGACCAAAACTTTTCCAGAGGCCAAGCTGTGGAAAACTACAGAGATGTAACACGGAGTTACAGTTATTCAGATGAGGGTTTTGCTTCCTTTCCAGATCTCTGCTTCCAAATCCTAACCTGTAAGAGCTGCTGCAATCCCATGACTTGGCCACTCACCTTCAAGCCAAGCCCTGCTACTCTCCAAAAAATAAGCTGAGGGTGTAACTCACGTTAGAACTCCAGAACTCCAGAAAAAAAACCAATTATCTTTTGCATGCAGAAAGCTGATTTAAACAGAATCATTGCTGATCAAACAGAAATTTGAGTTTTGCCCTCGATGGGGTTCAAAGGCTCCAACTCAAAGTGGGAGCAGAGCTGCAGAAGAGAGGGAAAGGATTGACTTCGTCTCCCCCTAAACAAAATGAGGTGGTTCAGAGGCTTTGATTACATCACCCAACTTCTCCCAGATTTCACTTGGATGCTGCACATGTGTTTAAAAGCATCACTTAACCAGACAAGTCTGCTGCTGCAACAGCCCCAATTATTCCTGCTTTTGCTGCGCCTTTTCGAAAACACAAGCTGTTTCATCTAAAAAATGCAATTTATTATTAAAAAGCAAGCACCCAAATAAACCAGAAACATCAAGCATTTTCCCCAGGCTCTCACATCTGTAGTTCTCCAATGCTCACTTACCCAACTTTCAGCCTAATTACACATGCAGAAGTATGCGGGGAGATTTGGAAGCCCATAAATATTCATTGAGAAGAAAACATGTTTTGGTTTATCTGCTTTTGCAAGAAATAGTTCTGGAGAGACAAAAAATACCCACAGTCCTGAACAATAGCAGGCACATGCTGAAGAGAGAGCTGCAGCCTGTCCTCATGGATACATGGAAATGGAACAGAAATTCTTGTTGTGCTTTTATCAAGCAGCAACTCTTGGTTCCTCTTATCATTTTTGAGGTGTATCAATCTTTGCTGACAGCTCTCTCACTTACCCAGCTGAGAGCACCAAGTGCTGCTTTATCAACCCAAGCAAAAACATCTCATTACATCTGTTGGAGCAGGATCTGTCAAACTTCTCAAAAAAGCTGTTCTGGGTACAGAGGTGGCACTTTGGAAAGCCCAGACCTTCATTCATCATTCATCCCAACAACACACAGCTCAGATTTCATCCAGGCAAGGAGATGGATGGGTATGTCCATCCCAGTTCTGGGCTGGTATCTTAAATGCTCACTGGAGTGCTACCAAATCACTCAGGGATAGCAGCAAATCCACTGGAACACGACAAAGGGCAGGGAAATATACACTGAGACTTCTTAAGTGCTCTTCTGCCTTGCTCACAATAAATATCCATTTATTTCCTGCTGGGCAATGTGGGATCAAACCCTGCAGGAGGTTGCCCATGACACATCCAAAGCTCAAGTCCAACCACCACCAGCCTGCCACTCATTTTCTCCTCCTCCACAGCACCATCCCTGCCTCCCTCCAGCCAAGGAGGGGGTAAAAAGAATCAACACCGTTGGCCCTTGCTCCTCCACTAAGGAGCCCTTCATGGGAATGACATGGATACAGAAAACCCTCGATTCACCCTACAAGAAACTCCCCATCAATCTCCTCAGCCAAGAGCAGTAACTTGAAAATCTAAGTAATTTGAGACTTCATACCTGAACGTCACAACGAAACTCTACGAGGAGTTTGAGACCACGTGAAATTTTCACGTCTATTTTTGTGGCCCTCCTTGCCGGACAGAGCAGGCAGCAAAAGCCTATTTTAGGCAAGCGAGCGAGCAAGGGGCATTATTGTGTGTCTGAGGGAGAGCTGCCAGGGGTGGCTGAGCTTATCTGTTGGGCTCTGCTCCAGGTCCTGCCCAGGGGAAAAGCCAAAAAGTCAGCAACGCATCCCCGACATCCCCTGGCAGGCAGATCAAGGCGCCACGCGCATCCCGACGTTCTGGGATGCGTGCACACAGGCACGGAGCGTTACTGGGAACCCCACGAGCGACTCCCAGGGAGCTCAGTTGTGACAACACTGAGGAATTGTAACCATCAGACCTTGTGGCACACTCTGCCTCTCCTTTTATTCTCCAAACAGGCCCCATCCAACTTCAACACAAATGAGATTTAATGCTTGGAAGTTTATTTGCTCGGTTTCATCACAGCTGCTCTGATAATATCCCTGAGAGCAACCCAGAGAAACAAAATCCCCTCCTTGCTTCCCTTCCACCCCCTGCTTAGGTAACAACATCTGCCATTCAAGCCTGAAAACAAACCCCTGAAAGTCAAATACCAAAGTTTAAGGTATTTCACCTTTTGTCTTAAGAGATCTCCTTTCACCCAGGATCCCTTTCCATCCTTTTCCTCATCCAGGTCCCCAGTGCTGCCCTTAACACCTGAGAAAATCCAAAAGCCCTTGGAGCAAAGCCACCACTGGATGCCTGCAGCATCTTAAGAGAGTATTTTATTTTGCGATAAAAGGAGTGGAAATTAGAGAAAAAGAGCTTTTTGGCTGTGCACATTTCTTTAGATCTACAAACACTCCCTGGTGCATCTTCACAGTAAATATATATAAGCACAGTAAAATAGAGCAGAATACTGTATTAGCACTTCCATGTTTTTCCCTGAAAAATACCAAGGACCTGGTGTGAGTGGAAGCATTTAAAGTTTTGAGGGCTTATTATTTAAAAAAAAAAATCTATTTTATCTTTGTTTTTTATCAGGGATAAAATCTAAGACTCAGCCACTCAGAAAAAAACTGTTCTGCTTTTCAAATCTGCCTTAAAAATATTTAAATAAAACCCCATCACCACATGGGGTGACAGGAGTTTGTCAGGAGCAGTGGTGACCCCTCTAACACACCACAGGCAGTGAAGGATTGCACAAACAGGATCTCAGAGGGATTCTTTGCTTTGCTGTCCTGAGCCTGGACTAATCACCATCAGATTTGAATAATTTTGGTCAAATATTGTTAGATAAATAACTGTGCTTTCATTATCCCACATTGCCACAACAGGTGATGAGGAAAAGAGCCCGAACTCTGCTGGGTTCATCCCACAGATCCCCAGGTCAAAGGCAGGTGGGAAAAAGGATTCTGGAGCAGCAAAAACAGCAAAACAGGGGAAGAACCATCCCTCACACTCCTGTGTGGGCAACTGGGAAAGAGAGGGGACATCACAAAGACTGATTAGGGGCAAGGTGTCACTTGTCACACCCGTGTGCTATAAAAGCCGAATATTTAGCGAAGAAGCCCACCTGTGGCGGATTCTATTGGAGCAGGGGGAAAATGTGCATTTTTTTCCATGCACTTTAAATCCCACAGGGGGGATTTAGCTGCTCCAAAGCACCAAGGTGAAGCACAGAGAAGGGAGGCTGCTGCCTCCGTGCAGAAGCACCCGTGCTCCCCCCACACCTCCCTCAGCTTCCTAAGCAGCTCTTTGAAAACACCCTGGTCAGGAAATTCGGAGGGAGGCCGTCCCCTCCCCGGCACACAATCGCTATATCCACTTTCCATTAGAGGGTAGGAAGCCTCAGGAGCCCAACATCCCACTCTGACATCAAACTGCTAAAACAGGAGTTATCAGATGGAACGCGTGGGTCAGCATTGTGCCTCGAGACATAAAAAGGACCTTGGTATTAATGTGAGGAAATGTGACTATTGTGTGCAGAGTGATACCCATTCAAGCCCAGACCACTTGTCTCTGGACCTTACTCTCTCTGGAATATCCTTGGCGCCAGCATCCAGCTTTTCTCCTCGTCCCCTTGAAGAAAAAAAAAAGTCATTTGGGCAGGGGCTGGGCCAGGATTTGGATGCCGTGTTTTGTGGCAGCGGGCGTGCACGTGTGCGCCTCTGGAGCACAGGAAACTGTTGATTCTCTGTATCTAGGAATGATCAGTTTGAGCAGGGTGGAACGGCCTTTAATTTCTCCTGAAGCGTAATTGGTGTTCCGCTGCTTCCCCCCCACACCCCGGCAGAGCCACATCCTGCTTTCCAATTGGCTTCTCTTTGCTGGTAGGAGTTTGGCTTGTTCTCCCCAAAACGCTCTAAAATCTCCAGTCTGAGCATCAGCTGCAAGTGGGAAAAGTTCAGCAGCTACAGCTCCACAAATCCTTGAGAAACTGTGCCTAAATTTAAGGAAATATTGTGCAAAAACTCCTGCAATGTAAGGAGAGGTTGAATTGTTTCAGAGCCTCAAACTACAAAAACAACATCCAAAGAACTGTTTTAAAAGCCCAAAATACAAGAACAAGATCCAAATGATTGTTTTAAAACCTGAAACTGAAAGAAAAACCCAGGATTCAAATGATGAAAATATAAGCCTGGCTGATTTAAGGGAGCTGCCAAGGAGATAAGAACACTGTGACTGATGGCAAGGATGTGCCCCCACATATTCCCAAGACTCACTTGCATGACCTGTCCAATAAACTTAAGGCCCAGCTAAACCAAACTGCTGTATTTATTTGCAGGGATTTAATTCCAGGTGTGCTGCAGATAAAGCTTTCCTGGACAAAAGCCTGGAGTGCCAGGACAACGGGGAAATGGTTTCCCACTGATAGAGAGAACATTTAGATTAGACTTGAAAAAGAAATTACTTTACAATGAGGGTGGTGAGGCCCAGTTGCCCAGAGAAGCTGTGGATCCCTGGAAGTGTTCAAGGCCAGGTTGGATGGGGCTTGGAGCAAACTGGTGTAGTGGAAAACATTCCTGCTTACTGCAGGGGGGTTGGACTAGATGACCTTTAAAGGTCACTTCCCACCCAAACAATTCTGTGATTTTACTTGCAAACGTTTATTGTGACTTCAGAAAAAGCCTCAGCCTAAAAACCACCCTGATATTCCCCCAAAAATACAGATCCCAGGTCCAAAAGCCTCCAGCTTCAGATAAACACCCACCTTCCTGTTAGAGCTACGAACATTTGCTGAAAACAAATGTTACCACCAAAATCCAAGTTACAAGGATGAAAAGCAGAAGAGAATTAGCAAAACCTTCCATCAGTTTACACAAGGAAGCACTAAAACACCCAGGAGAAATGACCCAAATGTCACCACTGAGCAGCATTTTAGTGCTCAAGCATCTGCACTGCTTTGGGCTCAGTACTCCCTGCAAAAAGGCAGCCAGTATTAATTAAAAATAAGACAGACCATACCTTGAACCCCAGATTTCTTCAAGCCATCCTGTTTTACACACACCTGTGCACAAAGCCCAGTATTTTATGTCAGTGGTCATTTGTTGGAGTTTTATTGGTCGTGCTGTGTTTTGTTGGCTCAAAGCTTAATCCCACACAGTGATCTTTTAAAAACAGAATTGCAGTGGAGAGCATCCAATTATGCTCATGGAGAGCTGCACGCACATCACACAGAGAGGAACAGCTCAACAGGATGAGGCAGAGCTGTCACTGCATCTGTAATTCCACCTTCACTGCCTGCCAGCACCTGCATCCCAGGGTTCCAACTCATCCCCTCCCTAAATGGGAATTTTGGATCTTTTAGCTCTTTATTAAGGTGGGCAGCAACCTCACAGCAGCTAACCTAAAAAAGTTCTCCAGCAGGAGAGAGTTTGGGCACCACATTCAGCCAAGAGAGCCCATTTTGACTCAAACATTTCACCCAGCTTGGAGAACACAGGAAAATTAGATGAGGATGCAAAGATTCCATTTCCATGCTGGTTCTCCTCTGTGTTTTCAGAGCAACAGAGGATTTTGTAGGATTCTGGTGCACCAGCTCCCCAGGGGTAGGAAATGAGGCGTTTGGGGCCTCTGGCATTGCCTGGGGAAATCCTACTTTTATTTCCCCCTCCTTTCCAGCTTGGACAAACCATGCAAAGGTTCAGCTCCAGCTTTGCTCTAGGAAATCAAAACCTGAGTATAAAAACAAACCTCCTAAAGCTTCCAAAGAGTGGCAGTGACAGAAAGGAATTTCTGTGCAGGGAACAATTCACTCCCAGACACACCTTGGCTCTGGCATAATTAAACTTCAGTTTGGGAATTGGGTATTTTTTTCAGAAGTTCAGGGTATTTTTCTTGGAGGATTTTAAGGGGTTCATCTCAGCCACCCCTCCAGGAGGATCAGCTGTGCCCTGGGCAGCCACAGATGTGTATAAAATCCAGCCTGGAAGAAACTCCAGTAAAACCATCTCTGTAAAGGAACTGATAGCCCAGATGACTCCTACACCTGGACTCTGATGAATGCTTTGCATAACAGTGAAAAAGTTGGATTTTGGCTACCTGGATAACTTTGATGTTGTAATAAGGAAAAAAAAAAATCTCTTTTTTCACATATGCCCTCATTGAAAGTTTGGGCTTTTGCTCTGTCTGAAACTCATTTTTAAAATCTCCAGCCTTCCATTTGAAACAGGACCCCAGCACACCAGAAATCCATTTTCCTTAAAAATTCTGATCATCTCAGCTGAAAAAAAAAAAAAAAAAGGATACAACTAATAGCACCAGCACAAACAGCAGTGCTTCAGGGAAATAAGGAAGCCTTTTTTGTCCTGTTTTGAATGGAAGGGAAAACACAAAAAGCCCAGAAGGACACACAAGGAAAGTGAACTCTTCAGATGCAGAAGAATCCACAGCACTTGCATTCCTCATCCCCAAACAATGCACCCCACGGCATTGAGTCCTGACTGTCATAGCAGAGCACAGCTCTCTTAAATCTTTCAATTAAGATGGCATTTGTAAAATTGTAGGCTTGGAAATTGCTGGATATTATTCCTAAGTTCAAGTCATTGCTCAGAGTCAAAAAGCAAGACTCCAAGATAGTCAAACAGGGGTCCAGGCTGTGCCTAGTGTGCATCGCCATTCCCAGTAACTGCTCACTGCAGATCAATTGGGATTTGCATGTAAAAATACCTTTTAACAAACTTAAAGGACTCTCTGACACTGTGACACCAAGAATAACCCAGAGCCTGTGCATTTAACCTCTAAAATAGCCCACATAGGCAGGCTCCAGCTGCTGGGACAAATCCAGGCTGCTCTGTGTCCCAGAGTTGTGTTTTCCCAGGCACATCCCACAAAATCCAAATTTCACAAACTGGGTGGGAAAGGACCTTAAAGATAACCCAGTTCCACCCCCCATCTGTGGGCAGGGACACCTTCCACCAGACCAGGTTGCTCCAAGCCCCATCCAACCTGGCCTTGAACACTTCCAGGGACTAAAGAAGGTTTTATCTAATTCAGAACTACTTATCTTACTAAAATGGAAAACATTTTCTAGCAAAATAAAATGGTCACTACAGCTAAGAAAGATTGTCACAGCTACCAGCCACAAAAAAACCTCTTTAGCTGTATTTGACTTGATTTCTGTCTTCTCCTAAAACCTCTGTTTCTCAGACCTGGCTTGGCACTATGTGGGATCTCAGTTTAAATCTGTATTCCCTTCCTCTTCCAGCTTTACTTTTCAAAAGATTTACTAAGCATCAGCACTGGATTTTATGGGAAATTAAGCCAACGGGATTTTGTGCAAAAGGAAAAGTTAAAAATTGTGTATGAAATGAAACAAAATGACAGAAGTTTTTGTGAAGGGCTTGGCTATTTTCCTCCCTCATCATTTATCAGTACTGAGGATATTAAATCACTGTGCCTGAAGCAAAGGTTCAAGGATGGGTTGGACAGGGCCTGGAGCAACCTGGCCTAGCGGAAGCTCTTTCTACCCTTAAAGAAATAACATTTAAGATCCCTTCCAACCCAACCCGTTGTGGTCCCGTGAAATCCCACCAGCAGGACCAACCCCCCTTTGCCACCCCTGTTTCTTTGGGGCCACTCACCAGTGGCGCTGGGAGCGCCCTCGAGGTTGACGTTGACGAAGAAGCGGATGCTGTCCGCGGACACGATGGTGGAGTTGACGCCGTCGAAGAGCTCCTCGCTCGCCGCCTCCTCCTTCGCATCGTCCGTGTCGCACTTGAGGTACCCTGACAACGAGATGGGGGTGCCATAAGAGGGCAGGCTCTCAGGGCCCGTTGTGGTTGTTGTTGTTGGCAGTGAGGAGGTGTCTGTGGCATCCGTGTCCGAGTCCAGGGCTGAGGAGCTCTCAGCCATCGCCGGGGCCTTGTGAGGCGCCGCTCTGAGGCCCTGCGAGGCCCCGTGGCGTTCAAGGAATGGCGCCCAGCATGTTCTGGGGTCACCTCAGCGGCTTTTTCCTCATGTCAACGGTGTGGGCAGCAAGGCTCAGCCACAACATCTTGCTCCCCTTCAGGTAAAAGCCACCAGAGGATGAAAATGCTGCATAAAAACGCCACCAAAAGTAAGAGTTGTGCCCCAGCCCACCCCGAACCAAACACCTCGACCGAGCCAAGGCCGCGCCACTGCTTTGTGACGCGGCGATTTGAAACTACAGGTGGAAAAATTAAAAAAAAAATAAATAATAAAAATTAAAAAAAAAATTAAAAAAAAAATTAAAAAAAAAATAAAAGAAGTTTCCAAGGTGATACCTGATATGGACAGAGAGACCCAGAGTTCCCCACGGGGCAGAGGAGGGCAGAGGAGCAGGTCACTGGGGGTGGCAGCACTGAGAATGCGAGACAAGTTTCTTAATTACACCACACAACTCCTTAGCCTTTTGCAAGGCTTTAATTAGAGTTTAACCCAGCCTCATCCAACAGCAAAGTGGTCCCTGCAACATCTCATTAGGGAGCAGCTGGAGGACTCTTGTAGCACACTCATGTATCATGTTTAATTAGGAGAATTAGGGACATAATAGAATGTCGATTTTTACATTACCAGGATTATTCAGCAGCTTCTCCTCATCTTCTTACAAGTCTTTTATGCCTAATTTGAAGCAGGAGGGAGATATTTCATTAGCTGGCTCTAGGCACTACAGTGAAATGAAAAGGGGGAGCTTCAAGGCAGAGGCTTGAATGGAAACTAAAATATTGATGGCTTTTTTTAAAGCCTCGTATAAGCAAATGTGGAGGCAGCAGCTGAAAGCAGCACATGCTGCCTCTGAGGGATCGAGCCAACAGTTCTCCACCACAAAACACAAACCCTGAGGAGTGAGGCCACAAACAGGAACTCAGTGACACAGGACAGGGGCTGCAGCATTTCCTGCCACGAGCTGATGGAGCTCAGCATCCCCCCAGAGGGCTCAGAGGGCGCAAAGGGGCTGCAGGAGCTTCAAGCCTCCAGATGACTTCTAAAATGCTTATCAAAGGTGTGGGAAACCCTGGTGGATAAAGCCCCTCAGATTAACCCCCCTCCTGATCTCTGCCTCTTTCACCTTAGAGCCTGACAGGAATTAATGTGAATAAGCCCTGTCAGAAGTGTTCTGAAGGCTTCAAAAAGCATCCAGGGTGCTACTGTCCCCATCCAGCAAAGCCCACTGAGGATATCATCCTCTGCTGCTGGCAGAGCTTAGGGTGTTTGCAGCCCTGCATGATGGAAACTTGTCCAGACAGAAAAAAGTGAAGTGAGGAAAGTACAGGAAACACCTGAATGCTGAGGGCACCACCAGCTATGGAATCTCTGCTGGCAGATGTGGCAGGGATGGACAACAGCCAGACAAGGTGCCTGCTGCCATCAGCAGTACTACAAAGTCCCACACAAGCATCTCAATCCCCAAACTAAGTCCCAAAGTTGGGGTTTGGTTCCTCCAAAATGCATGATGGACACCATAATCTCTCCTCAAAGCTGAGCACCGACAGTGCTGACATTCCCCTCAGTGTCAGCAGAGTTTGGGCAGCCCTGCAAAGGAAAAAAATCAGCCTGGGGAAGGCTCTTTCCACCTCAACCACCTGCAGAGGAGAAAAAAATCAGCCTGGGGAAGGCTTTTCCCACCTCAAGCACATCCAGAATTGCAGCCTCAGGGAAGTTCTGAGCTTCATCTCCAGCCTTCCCACTCACTGGGTCAGATGGGAGACACATAAGGATGGCTTGAGCACCCAGCTCTGAGAACATGGCTGAGCTTTTCCTCCCTGTCCTCAAGGAATGAGATGGGTAAACAGGGAAAAGCCAAGCAGGGAAAATGATTTATTCCTCTCCCCAGCCACTGAAAGTGGTTTGATAAGAGGGTGGCAGTGGTGGAAACCAGAGAGGGCTGGAGACAGGACAGAAGCAGCCCAGGAGCTGGAAGAAGGGCAAGGGTGGAGTAGGATCAGAGGGTTGGGCAGAGGTCAGCCAGGACTCTGGCAAGGGAAGCATCCTCTGTTCCTCCCTCTTTAGAGGAGGAAAGAGCAGAACAAAAGGCAGCCGAGCCTCGTGTCCCTTGGGCAAGGCAGGGACAAAACACTCGGCCTGCAAATAATCCCCAACCTGGGCTGGGCAGGAACTGCACTCCCAGACAGGTGTCTGCTCTGCCACTGAACCACCTCCAGGCTCAGACCACTCCTGTTTGGAATCCTTCAGCCTATTTCATCTGCCAGGAGCTGGAAACCATGAGCAATTCACGCCTGTCAAATGCAGGGTGACCTCGAGGTGACACAGGCTCTGCGGTGGCAGATGCACCTTCCCTCCGAGCTGCAGCCCTGCCTCCAGCCCTGGCAGCTGCTTCCCCCTCATTCCCTGATGCTCACTGAGTGCCACCCCCGCTGCTTGAAGGGCAGCAGATGCCACAAGCGACAGCAGAAGCTGTTCAGCTCCTCTGGAAGTCTGATGGGTGTTTTGCAGAAGTTCAGAGCAGGATCTGATGTTGCTGTTGCAGAATTTGTGCAGTTACCAACCAAGTTTCCACATGGAAGTCCCAGAAACGCTTCACAGGCTCTGTCAGGAGCAGTTGCTTCAGAGACAGAGGACAGAGTTAAACACCTTTTTATTGGCATCAGATTTCCTGGGGGAGAGTTCAAGATCTCCAAATTGGTGCTGTCTCCATCTTTGTCACTGCAAGTTGGCACCTTCAGATGAAGGCAGCGTTTGCTCAAGTGCCAGGAGCTCTGTGAAAGGGCCAGTCAGAGCTCTGAGCACAGAAAGTGCCACTCCAGCCCAAAATATGGTCTGAGAGGGGAAAGAGAGGGGAAAGAGAGAGAGGGGAAGGGAGAGAGGGGAAGGGAGAGAGAGAAGAGAAACGAGAGAGAGAAGAGAGAGAGAAGAGAGAGAGAAGAGAGAGAGAAGAGAGAGAGAAGAGAGAGAGAAGAGAGAGAGAAGAGAGAGAGAAGAGAGAGAGAAGAGAGAGAGAAGAGAGAGAGAACGGAGAGGAAAAAATGGAGAGAGAAGAGAGAGAAAAGAGAGGGAAAAGAGAGGGAAAAGAGAGGGAAAAGAGAGGGAAAAGAAAAGAGAGGGAAAAGAGAGGGAAAAGAGAGGGAAAAGAGAGGGAAAAGAGAGGGAAAAGAGAGGGAAAAGAGAGGGAAAAGAGAGGGAAAAGAGAGGGAAAAGAGAGGGAAAAGAGAGGGAAAAGAGAGGGAAAAGAGAGGGAAAAGAGAGGGAAAAGAGAGGGAAAAGAGAGGGAAAAGAGAGGGAAAAGAGAGGGAAAAGAGAGGGAAAAGAGAGGGAAAAGAGAGGGAAAAGAGAGGGAAAAGAGAGGGAAAAGAGAGGGAAAAGAGAGGGAAAAGAGAGGGAAAAGAGAGGGAAAAGAGAGGGAAAAGAGAGGGAATAGAGAGGGAAAAGAGAGGGAAAAGAGAGGGAAAAGAGAGGGAAAAGAGAGGGAAAAGAGAGGGAAAAGAGAGGGAAAAGAGAGGGAAAAGAGAGAGAGAGAAAAGAGAGAGAGGGAAAAGAGAGAGAGAGAAAAGAGAGAGAGAGGAAAGAGAGAGAGGAGAGAGAGAGAGGAAAGAGAAAGAGAGGAAAGAGAAAGAGAGGAAAGAGAAAGAGAGGAAAGAGAAAGCGAGGCAAGAGAAAGAGAGGAAAGAGAAAGAGAGGAAAGAGAAAGAGAGGAAAGAGAAAGAGAGGAAAGAGAGAGGGAGGAAAGAGAGGTTTGGCTGAGGAGGAGCTGCAATACAGTTAAAGCTGGCTCAGACCAGTGCAGCCCTCCTACACCATGAAGAACACACTGTGGTCAGGATAATCCCCTCAGTCCACCCTGCAGGACTCATCTCATGGCAAAGAAATAGAAAAACCTGGGAAGTGCACGAGAGCAAGGAGAGCAAGCAGCATCCTTCAGTGCTGCAGGAGCAAAACCCCCTCCTCACCCTCTGCAGCCAGGAGCAGCAGATGCTTTCACCTTAAAGACTCCTTTACTTAAAGGGTCTCCCTCAGCCCATACTATGCAACATGAAAATAAACCAGAATAACTAGAAAATAAACTCAATTTTATGCAGGTGCTGGGAAGAAAAAATGAATAATTAGGATTTCTCTGGTGATTCCCCTCCAAAGCATCAGCCCTTCCTCTGTAGTTCATCCCAGACCTGCTGTGTTCTGATATATCAAAATCCACCCAAGATCAGGCTGGATGGGGCTTGGAGCAACCTGGTCTGATGGAAGCTGTTCCTGCCCATGGCAAGAGGGTGATGGATGATCTTTAAGGTCCCTTCCAACCCAAACCATTCCAGGATTCCATTACTCCATCCCCTGCCTTCTCTCTTTCCTTACATTCTCAGCTCCATCTCCCAGCTCCTGCTGCTCTCAGCCCTCTCACAGCTCTGACAAGGTGCCTGCCCTGCAGCTATTTAGCTTTGGAGCTGAGTTTTAGCGCCCAGGGCTCTGCAGGGAGCAGCAGTGACTGCAGCTGCTGCCATCAGTGGTGGCACTGAGTGTCCCACTGCTGCTCTGGTGGCACCTGGCAGCTGCACCTGGGGCAATAAAATCAGCTGAGCAGGAAGCTCAGCCTCAGCCACGTCAGATCAATTCCCTGGAAAAGCTGAAGTGGGAGCAGCACTCCCAGCCCAAGGGCTGCAGGCTTCTCCAGGAAAGCCAAAAACCTTAATCAAACTCAATTTCCTGGGAGAAAAGCAGCTTTATTACTAAAAACATCCTCTCACACCCCAGGTGATGGGAATTATTCCAGCCACAACCCCTGCACAACCTCTCAGGTGACAAAGCCACTTGTGGAGCTTTAACCAACATCTGCAGGCACAAGTCACTAACTCAGAGCAGTTTTCTGGAAGCAACTGATTTTTACCCTCAATTTCCAAGGCAATCTCTTCTCCAAGCCTGGAAAACTGCTCTCATCTACAGCAATGGCTATTCCCTCTGTCAAATCCAAGCCCAGGCTTCCAAAATCATGGAATTGCATCTATCTCCTCCTCTTCACCCCTCCAAAAAACTCTCCCCAGAAAGCCAGGAACCTCAAACTACATTAAAGGAGGCTTTCTGAGCTATGATTGGCAATCCAACACTATCAGCTTGTCACCTTAAAAGCCATTTCAGATTCCTCAAGTGAGTTTTTAGGCACAGAAGGCAGCAAATTGTTTTGGAGAACCGTTTTTGCATCCATTTTCTCAGAGGAATTACAGGTCAAGTACAGAAGGTCAAAGGAATCAATGATAATAATGTATATTCAATAGCTTTTAAAGGTAAAGGAGCATCAGCTGGACATGGGCATTACCCTAAAATCCAGCCTGGTTCTTTTGAGCACCCCAGTGCCTGGCTGTAACAGAGTATTAAGGATCTCAAGAGAGATTTAAGCCTAAAACCTCACTTGATAATGGTGGCATTAAGTTAAAAAAAAGTCATCTTCACCTAATTTTTTTCCTTGTGGATTTTTAACTTGCTCTAGCCAGGAACAGACACTGATTTTCAAGAAAGGCATGAAGCTGTAATTAACCTGAGCTCTCAGAGGGTTTGCTTTGCTCCCTGAAGGCTCCAATTCACTGCACCACTTGGAAAACACCCAAATCCCCAACTTTGGGTGCAAAAGGAAACTCAATTAATAATGGAGCATCCACCTCCAAGCTGACCTTTCCACTCTGCACAGAAAACACAGATTCCTGGTGCCTCCATAGGTTAGGTAACCTTCCAGTCAGTTAACCCAGGCAGGGCGAGAGCAACTGGAGGATTCAGGAGAGATCTGGAAGAACTTTGTGCAAGTGTTATCAGTTCTCCATCTCCAGAGAATTCCAGAAAAAAAGGGTTTGAACAGCACCCTACTCCCACATGAACCAAAGCAAGTTTGTGGGCACATCTCACAGGCTGATTCCAGCATAATCACCCACTTCCTAAAATACTTCTCTTTTTTTTTTTCCAGAATAAAATGAGAGCAATTACATTGCTGTAACCACATGTTTTAGGTAAATGCACACCGAAATTTCACACATCCCTGCTGAGGCTAAACTGCAAAGTTTGGGCTTTGTTTTGCATAATAAAAGTCATAAAAAACCTATTCCTTCCTAACAAATTATTGCATTTCACAGACAAGAACAACTCCAAGGCTGCAGCCAGCCAGCAGCACCCAAAGCTGTCTCCCACCCTGCTAAAACTGTGAGGCACAATGATTAAATAAATCTGGATGCTTGCTAGGATTTTAAGCTTTTTCTCTGGCTGAGAGAGTCCCTGGCAAGGCTCACAGGAGATTTCTTTACCCCTGGCAGCCACAGGGACACTGTGCCAGCCCAGGAGCCCACTGAGGGGCTGGGGGTGTCCCCAGACCTCATGGTTGGACTGCTGAGGGTTTGCTGCAAAAAATTCATCAACCAGAGGAGGACCCAGAGTTTATCTTGAATACCTTGGTTAGAAAAACTCCTTTATTAAGATTCACAGAGAAGTTGTGGTTGCCTCATCCCTGGAAGTGTCTGGACAGAGCTTGGAGCACCCTGGTCAAGGGGAAGGTGTCCCTGCCCATGGCAGGGGTGGAAGAGATGGTTTTTAGGGTCTCAACTAAATCACTCTAGGTTTAAGCCAAATAATTGGGGTTGGCACAGGCAGATCTTCATGTAGATGGGATTTAGAGAAGTGTCCCCCAATGCCAGACCTTCCACAGGTACCTTAAGAGCCAGGGAAGTGTGGGGTGAAGCTTTTTGGCTCTCCAGCACTCTCTATAAAATACAGATTTTCTGCAGCAATGCCCACCTGCTAGGATGATGTCAATCCATTACCTGAGCTCAAGGGCACAGATTAAACCACAAGCTCCTCTTGGAAAAGCAAAAAAAAAAAAAAAAAAAAGAAATCCAAACCAGAGGTAGAAAGTGCAGAGCAGGTGAGTCACCAAGAGCAGAGCTCTCCCACATCCCTGCACCATTGGCTGACCATAACCTCAGCTGCATCTTCCCAACCCTACTCCAGCCTTTTGTCATGAAGGGCCAGATGAAAACATCAAACTTCCCCTGTCACTTCAGTGATAATTCATAACAGAGCTCCAAGAGCTGATCTGTTGCTGCTGCAAAAAAAAAAAAAACCCTCCAAAACAAAACAAAAAAAAAAAACCCAAAACAAACAACACCCGGGCACTTTTGAATTAATTCCAGTATTGTATTTTGCAGCCAGATTTCTAGGAAATGCTGTGAATAATCCAAGTAATTCAGTGGAGTGTTGTGGGGGTTTTTTGTTTTGTTTTTACAGAACACAGGAGCATGTGGAGTTTCAGTGCTGCAGCAGAACCCTCAGAAATCAGGGATGTTCCTGCTCCTTTTAGTATTTTATTAAAGGCCTCCTGATAATTCCAGAAATAAAAATGTGTGAGAGACCTGTGAGCCATCTCCTGGTGTTCTCCCACAGGTAGCAGCAGTTCATCTCCTGCTGGCAAACTGGGCATCTCATGGGAAAAAACCCATTGTGAAAGGACTTGTTTCACAAAAACATTTAAATTAATCTCCTTCTTAAGAAAACAATTCCAAGACAGATAAAGTCAAATATATTTTTAAAAAATAAAAAAAGAAGAAAAAAGAAAGAAAACTCCCCCAGAACACATACCAAGCTGAACTGCAAACTGAAAAACAAAAACAAGCAGATAAAATATATCCAAACATCCCAAGCCAGACTGGGGCCTTGGGGCCCTTCAACACAACTGTGATTTATTGTGCCAGCAAAACCAATTAATAAGTCAGAGGAGACCAAGCAGTGAGGGATTTGCTCTGGAAGACCAGAAAAAAAAATTAATTTATGCTGCAGGATCTGTTGAGCCAGCTTTAAAACAATGCAACAATTCAGATATCCCCACCACTGCACTGGGATTCCTTCCCTCAGATTTTGCAAGAGGAACCAGAAAACTTCTGGGTTTGTGTCTTATCAGGGAAAGTTCTTGGCTCAGTTAAAAACCTCATCACAATTTGGGCAGAATTTGATCGCTTGCAGGTAATTCCAGTGCTTTTAGAGCTCCACCTCCATGAGGAGGGTGCAGGATGCTCACAAGAGACAATGAGGGGCTTGATGAGTTAATTCTGAGCCCTGATTGCTGAGCTGCATTTTATCAGGACTCCAATTATCCCCAGGTTTGGATTGGGGCTCCACAATCATCTCATTACTCACTCACATTCACCAGAAAGAAAACTCATTTGTCAAAACAACCTTAGAGAAGATTTAAGTGACTTTAACATGCAAGGAGGGGACACCAATTACCACCAGGCCCTGCCAGGTTTGTTTGTGCAAGAGGCTTCTTCCAGAGACTCAAAAAATTGAGTAAAAATATGGATTTTCATCAGCAAGATGGCAGAGGACAACTGTTAAAACTGGCAGTACACATGAGCTGAAAACAGACCATGGCCATCAGATGTTATCAAATCTGCTGCCACCACCCTCAATCAGAAATGTCCAACTGAGTAGGCACAAATTAATTTCTTTTTTTTCTCTTAATATTGCCTGTACAGAACAAACTCCTCACCTGATTTTTTTCCCAGCTGCATTGTAAGTATTTACCTCGTGCAAGGCACTAAAAGCCACAAAAGTTGCTTTCAAGTTCTTCCAAAAATAAGGGAAAACTTGAACTCAAAGCTGATCTCCTTGATGAACTTTCCAGATTTTTAGCTAGTTAGGTTGGGAGATGGTTGGGACCATAACAACCTCTGAATTTCCCAAATAGTCACATATTAATTCACTAGAAAATCCTTCCAGGGCTTTCCCCAGCTCCTCAGTAATTACAAGAGCTACAAATTACTAAACACTTGAAGTTTTTATGGATGTAAACGTCCAGGAGGTTCTTCCAAAGCTCTGCTTTGGTGCTGCAGCCAAGATCATGCTTACTACAGTTCTTTCAACTGAAAATGAGTTTTCAACTTTTAAATTTTAACAGTGCTGAGAACACAAGAAGGGTAAAGAAAAGTTAGCTGGCAAAAGACAGACCCAGGCTCCAAAGAGAGCCTCAGATATGCTCAGAAACAAAAACATCCTAATTACTAAGAATACAGAAAACCATATGTATATGCAAGATCCCAGGAGGAGATAAGCAAAAAAGCTCCACTCTACACAGAGCAAGAATATCAAAAGATGCTGCCCTGCTGAGAAAAGGGAGGAAAATGTCCAAAAACCAGAATTAAAGAGGTTTCTTTTTTTCTTTGCCCTCTTCAGGGGGACTGGGGATTTTTATTGCTTCAGAGGTGGGGCAAGAGCATCTCCTGCCTGGCAGATCCCCACAAGCTCGGTGATTTCATAGCTCCATTTCAAAACAAGCTGTTTTGAAACCCTGTGAAAAGGTAACATCTTTATCTGTGGTTTCCTCCAGCCCTGATGACGTTTTGGGGTGAAGGCTTTGAGAATCTGAGGGCACAGAACCCCTGCAGAGAGATCACCAGAGCAGCACAGCGGGGCGGGAGCGCTCACACCAGCACGCTCTGGGATGTGCTGCCCATACACCCCAAGGCCTCGGCTCAGTCAAGCAGCAGAAGGTGACTCATCACTCCACAGCAGCTGAACTCTTCCAAAAGGTCACTTTGTAATGAGGAGTAAGAGTGGCAGCAGCTCTGAGGGTGAAATAACCAAGAAATGCAGTGTATTTCCAATCACAACACGACGAGGGCCGAGGAGGAACTTGTGAGCAACGTTCCCTCCTTCCCCAAACCACACAAGCACAACAGGAAAGCACCACAGAGCTTCTCAAAGCCCTCAGAGGCAGCTCCAAGATACTGCCTCCTTAAGACAAAGGAGGAAGATGAGTAATAACTCAAATACAGGGCAGAAATGCCCATTGCCATGGCACCAAGTCGACAAAAGAAGAAGCCTCTCTCAGAAGATGCCACAAGAACAAAAAAATATTCAGAGATCTGCTTTGGGGTGTTTTTTTTGTTGTTTGTGGGGATAGTTTGAGGAAGGCAAGACTGAGTCCTGGAAGGGGACAGGTAGAGGCACCTAAGATGTCAGGACAGACAGCTGGGCTGTGACAGAAGGGTTTGGGAAGAAGTAGGGGCTTGTCCTGCCTCCAAAACCAGCAGTGTTTCCCCCCAAGCCCTTACACTGCTCTCAGGCAGATGCTGGGGGCTCAGTCACCTCCCCAGGTCCCAGCCTGGGTCACCCTCTCACATTCCCAGTCCTCAGGAAAGCACCAACCACATCCCAAGAGCCCACAAGCGAGGTGGGGAGGAGGGAAGGAGCAGGGCTACCCCAACGTCACACCCCACATGCCCTCAGAACACCTCCCTGAGGTCAGGCATTATTTTCTGCCCTTCTGCAACTCAACCCAGCCTCCAGAGAACACCTCTGGCTAGAGATGAGAGGACTGGCCTCCAGTTTTGTGCTTTGACTCCCCAAAATTTGTTCTTTGTACGAGAAAGGGAGAGCCAGTGCCAAAGGAAGTACTGTCACCAGTGGCGCTGGATCAGCTGACATCTGGCAGACATTCAACTTCCCCTTCCAGATGTCAACCTAAGGCTTGGCCCCTCCTGGAACAAGAAAGATGAGCCTTGTGACAGCTACAAGCATCTAAGGGCCTAAATAACCAGAGAATTTTAGTCTTTTTTCTCAGCATCTGGAAGTCCTGAATATTTCCAGCACTTCCAAGGGCAGGAAGCCCCAAGCCCTCAGGGACTACTTCCTGAAGAGGCTGGAACTCTCCAGAAGACCTCTCCCTAATACCCTAAATACATACTGGTTTGGGGGAAAACACAGGACAGAGGGTTGGAACAAGATTATCTTTAAGGTCTTTTCCAACCAAAATTATTCCATGATTCTATTTCTCCAAAATCAGCAGAGAAGATGGAACTTCAATACCTCCAAGATCTCAGTCATCTTTGAGGCAGATGATCCAAGTGGAGGCAGATGATCCAAGCTTTCAAATGCCACCATTTCATCTTGCTTCAAAGAAAAAAAAAAATCTTTGCAGTAAAAGATGTGTCTGCCAGAGCCATCCAAGTTTTGCTTGATGCTCTTTGGCAGGATGTCTCCAAAGGGATCCAACACCCACGCATGATCCCCACTCCAGAAAAAGACAAGCAGATACACCTGCCAGGCTGTATGACAGGAAAACATCACAAAAGAACTTGAAAAACAAGGAGCCACCCAGAACAGTCACTGATGACAATGTGGAGTTGATTATTTACTGCCTATCTCAAACATCTACAGGATTTAAAAACACGGAGCCTGCTCCCAGTACTGGATTACACAACCACCACACCAGACTGTTTTCACATCACACTTCAGCTAAATGGATTCTCTATCACCCATGTCACGTTTGCAGCTACCCCTGCAGTGCAGCTCTCCCTCCAATAAGGTGTCTGTGCAAAAAAGTCAAATAATACTTGCCACTCTCTTCAAAGAAGTATCCATTCCTTGACATCGCTGCTGGTGGAGACTCTGGAGAAGACAGAAAAAAAATGAAACATGAGAATCATCAAGATGCTGAATGTCTTCACTTTGCAGCACTAAGCCAATCCCAAAATACTGCAGGCATCAGTTTTTCCTGAGCGTGGTAAATATAACTTTTTGCTTATTGATATTATAGCATTTACCAGAAATTTCCTTTACAGCCACAGGCAGTACTTGGAAAAAAGTGTCAGACATCCTGGGCTGGGACCACAAAAGAGCATGGCTAAAGATCAGGATGACTCCGATCATCTCAGGTATTTATCAAATCAGAACAAGTATGTCAGCAAAAATAAAACTAAACATCTGAAAGGATTTTATAAAAATACAAACCACAACTAAGCCAAGGTTGTACCTTATGCTCTGATAAAAAGAACCAGTTTAATTTAGAAAAAACAACTCAATTTTGATGAAAATGGGAATTCACTTTCCATCCTGCTGCTCCTAATCATTAGGATATCCCCCAAACAGTGTTTGGCACTTGAAGATAAACCCCAGAACCCTCCAGCCTTCCTTGGCCCACTTCCTGAGCTGAGGTCCTGCAGGCAACACCATCTGCACCAACAGGCTCTGGTGAGGAAGCCACAAATGGGAAATGATGCTGAGCAAGAGCAAATCCACCAACACAGCAGCAGCAGGGATGGATCCCCAGCATTTATTAGGGACAGGGGTTTTGCTACTGAGTCAGTTCTGCAATTCACTGCTGGCAAAGCAGCTACTGAACATCTCTTGGTGTGATAACAGGGCACAGGAGCACCTGCTCTCAGGTGTGACCAAAGCCTGGTGCCCAAACCCAGCCTGGCTGCTCTGAAGGCTGACAGAAGGTGACAGCTCAGCCTGCATGGGCACAGGCAGCAGCTCCCCTGGACAGGTGCACAGCCCATTCTACATCAATAACAGAGCTCTTGATTTCAAGCCCTGAGCAAGAATCACCCAAGCAGCCCCTTGGAAACATGGGACTTGATGCTGCCTCTTCACACACTTCTTCCCAGCCAAAATGCAATCAGAAAGAGGAATAGGTTTGCTGTGTCTCTCCCCAGCTCATTAGGCTAATCAAACATTACCTACGCAAGCCTGGGATGAATTTGGGCCAACAAGGAAAGAGGTTTCGCCTGCCTTATTGTTCTACAGATTAGGCTTCCTGCTTTTCCTTTGAGGTATGACACTGTTTCCCAAAGACCCTTTCTCTGCCCCATCACTTCTGGCTCCCAGGTTGCAGGCTCTTTATTCCCTTGTACAGTGTGCCACGTTTTCAGGGCTCACAGTTCCTGCTGGTCCCCCGGGAGCCCTTGCGCACATGACGGATGTAAAGTCACTTGTCACTGACGGCAGCACCTCCCAGCCCTGTCACTTGTCACCACTCAGACCTTCCAGTGCCCACAGGTTCCTGAAGGGATACCCTGATGGCCATGGAAAAAAATAAAAAAATAAAAGAGCCAGCACATAAACCAGAGGGCAATTCCAGTGTCTGGTCCAAGGGAGAAACACAATGTTCCAAAGTTCATCCCAGAACAATGGGCTGGAGGAACAAACGGCACCGAACTGTGGCCAAGGGGCACCCATTACACGAGTCAATTGTTTCCCTCCACCTGGAAGGGAAGGAGAAGATCCATCCAGACTGATTAGCATGTTAATGATCAAAGGAAAGTTTTTAAAGAGGCTCTTATTGTGCAATGATTGCATTTACGTATTTCAGGGAAACAAACAAAATACGCCTCGGCGGCCGGGCGGATTACCCAAGGAACCCACATTCCCAGCAGGATGGTTTATCCATTTCTCACTCCTCTTATGGCTTCTGAGGGAGCCTGAAGCAACATGTTCGTCCTTCACTGGGCAAAATGAGACCCTCTGCTCTTCCTTCAACTGAACACAGCTATTTCTGCGGGTCGATGCTGTCTAATAATCAGGAATTGGTTGGTTTCTTCCTCAGAAATTCCTTCCAGCTGCAGCATCCCAAAGGTTGGCATCACACCTTTATGGGAGACTGGTTTGGTCCCTGCTTGGACCAGGCATGAAAAGGGCAAGGCTAGGGTGTTACAGCAGGCAGTGCCATTTCATTAGGTGCCACTGGTTCCTCTGAGTCACTAATGAACCACAGTCCCCCCGGCAACATGCTCGGGTAATTATGGTGGAGGTGCTGTTTTTTTCAGATGAGTCATAAAACAGAGGTCTTAACCTTGTAATTAAAGATGCAATGGCACGTTTGGGGAAAAAAAAAATTAAAAAAGCCAGGCGTTCATCTTACTATGTCCTGGCAAAAACCCAGCCCTGGTAATTTGTCTTCTCCCAACATAATGCTGTCCCACAGCACCAACCCAATTCAGACTTCCAAACAGCCTTGTTGGCGCCTTTGGAAAAGCTCTTCCATCCCCCACGGAAGGGGCACATTAACATCAGGAACCTGTGCCTGGCGTGCCCAGGAGGTAAAAGGTGATGGGTGTTTATACAAGCCCAGACACGGGCAGGGAGCCATGGGAGCAGCTGAAAGGTCAGGGATTAGCACAAGTGGAGGTGGGAAGGGTAAATTGGGGGCTACAGCATCTGCACCTCTGATGCACTACAGAATTCAACATTCACCTGACATTTTCATACAAAAATTTGGGTTGGGAGGGATTTCTAAAGGTCTACTCCACCTTCCCTGCCATGGGAAGGGATATCTGTAACCAGACCAGGCTGCTCAGCCATCCAGCCTGATCTTGAACATTTCCTGGGATGGGGTATCCACAAAATCTCTGGGCAACCTGCAAAAAATTTATTCCTTATGTCTAAACTAAACCTCTTTTCGTTTAAAGCCATCACCCCTTGTCTTGTCCCAAGAAGCTTTGCTAAAAAGTCTATCCCCACCTTTCCTAAAGGCCCCCTTTAAGCAGTAAAATGTTACAGTAAGTTTTTACCCTAGAACCTTCTGTCCCAGCTCTGGATAAATTAGGAGAAAATGTCTTAAAACGTGTCCTCTAATACAGGACACCTCTTTTCCAGTTTGAACAACCCCAAGTTTTGAACAGAGAAGAACAAATCAGACAGATCTCAGGGACAGCCCAATTAATCTCTTTCCTCCTTACGCCCCAGTCCCTTTCTCCCCATATTCCCCAACCAGCATTCCTTATGCTGAGGGATGCTACCTAAGGACAAGGCCAGCTGGCTCCTGCTGAAGTGCAGGCTGAGGAGCAGCCAGAAAGACAAACACATCAGCAGCTCCACCTGCTCCCCTCTCCTGGCACTTACAGGATTTCACATCCAAGGTCTCGGCTCCTCGGCCGGGTTTTGCTGCGCTGGGTTTGGGTTGCGCAGAGCTGACAGCAAAGCTGAGCCTGCTCTGCTCCAGCAGCCACTGCCTGGCACACACACACCAACCTTGTATTTCCTCTCCCCACCTCACCTCCACTCCTGAAATTAAAATGAGTTCAAGCAAGGGCCAGTTATGAAACACCGCAGTGATCGATGCAATTGCTGGGCTTAGGGAAGCCTGGGCAGGAGTACAAGTCTCCAAATTCATCAGGTATCAACATGATAATGCTCCGGTGTTTGCCTGAAGTTGCAGAAGTGTTTCCATGAAGGATAAATTTTCCTCCAGCCTGCAAAGTGCAGGGGCTCAGGGGTTCCCCCTCCACACACTCTCAGATCCACCAATCCCACACTGTCAGTTCTTTCACTCAGGTTTTCTTTCAAAGGCTCCAACAATTAAAGAAAAAAAAATCCAAGCAAAGAAATTTCAGCAAGACAAATGCTTCCAGAGACAAAGCTGGAAAGCACTACCCCAAGGAGCAAAGATGGAGCACAACAACTCATTCCTGTGCCTCTGAGAGGTCTCAGAGAGGTCCTGCCTCTCTTCAGACTCCTCACCCATCACCTCCAAGGACAAGCAGACTCTCCAACTGTTCTCTCTATCCAAAGGCAGAACAAGGTGCCACCTTCCAGCGTCTACCCAAAAGCACATGGTGCAGCTCTCTTTTGACAATTTAAGCCGTGCTCTTCTTTTCTAAACATTAATTTACTCCAGAAAACAACTTCCCACTGTCACCCCAA
The DNA here is from genome assembly GCF_012460135.2 of Molothrus ater. Classification (NCBI taxonomy): domain Eukaryota; kingdom Metazoa; phylum Chordata; class Aves; order Passeriformes; family Icteridae; genus Molothrus; species Molothrus ater. Next base: position 70,455,024 of record NC_050481.2, read on the forward strand.
CCTTATTCCCTGCAGGGATGCCTGTGAGATGAGACTAAATTGGAGAGGCACACGGTGTTACCACTTCTTTCCTTCCTCAAAATGAAAATTTCTGAGCTTCCCGAGTGCTGAATTCAGAGGTGAAGAGCTGAAGTGCTGCAAAAGAGAAAACAAAGCTGCTTTTTCTAGACTCAAGGATGCAGCTGGAGATTTCATGGCTAAGCCATTACCCTTTGAGCTGAGGCAACAGCAGCGACCCCAAGAGCCACCAAGGCAGAGGAATATCAGGGAATCACAGAGGATTTGAGCTGGGAGTTAAAAGACCATCCCACACTCTGCCATGGGCAGGGACACCTTCCACCAGACCTGGATATGACATTTATTTTTTAACTGGCAGCAGAGTCAGGGTTGCTGTTGTTGTTTAAGGTGCTGGGATGGAACAGCTTATCTGCCATGGGAAGCACGAGACAAGAAGTGGGTGTATTTCCTGATTTCTTACATTCTTATCATTTTTACATTTAACAACAAACCCCTGCCATGCCATCCTCCATTATTAAATTCCTGTGCACACTGCATCTCCAACTAATAACCCATTTTGACCCTCTTGTTTTAAAGTTAGCAATAAGTTCCCTTGAGCCTTGCAATACTGGAGGATTATGAATAAAAACACATTCTCGGGATACTTGGGTAACTCAATTACAATGTTCTGGTGCTGGCATCTTCCAAATAAACAGCCCTCTGCAGCACAAGCCTTATACTGAAGTGAAACACAGCTCTGCAAAAGCTTTCTACAAGTACTGCCATAGCCTTTGGCATTTATGGATGGCATTTTTTGGCTTAAATCTCTAAAAATTCTAGTGCCTTGATAGTTAATTGGAGTTTACTTTGAGACAACACCAGTTTGAAAGAGGTACTGGGGAAGACCTTTTTTATTTACAGGTCCTTTAATATTGGCAGTTCTTGGGTAGTCTGTAAACACGGGCAACTTGTACATCTGGAAAATTTAGTTAGCCCAAAGTTCTGATCAAAAAACATCATGTAGCTTCATTATCCTTTACTCAGGGTGTGCTCCAATACCCTAATTTCACAGAATGGTTTGTGCCAGAAGGGTCCTTAAAGACCATCCAGTTCCAACCCCATATTCCAACACTTTCCACCAGACCAGGTTCCTCCAACCCCATCCAACCTGGCCTTGGACACTTCCAGAGATGGGGCAGCCACAGCTTCTTCAACACCCTCAATTTCCATCATTTCTCCTGGATCTCTGAGGACATTTCTCAGATTCATCAGCACATGCAATGTCCTGCCTCAGAGCTGATAAAGCAAAACACATCAGCCTGTGAGTGAGAAGTCACCACAAAAGTCACTTGTTTGTGCTGCAAAAGCCTTGAGACTTTGCCCATTTCCTCCCAGGAAGAATTAGCAATTATTGCACCACACTGAACTGCCCAGTCAGATAACTGGGCAGAAATGGGATGGGTAACTGGAAAGAAATCCACTTCCCAGAAGACATGCAGGACTTGAGCTGTGCAGCAAGGTTTTGGCCACTTCCAGCTGACTCCAGGAGTTCACTGAATGCAAAATGAGGAATGTTACAGTTAAGTTGCACCCCCTCAAACTGATCCAGGGATAATTCCAGCTTGGACAAATTCATGGTCTCATCCAAGGCTTCAAGCTGGTGGAAGATGATGCAGCTTCCCCCATCCAAAGCTCCCCAGTCCTGCTGTTCAATATTAAACTCTTAATAAACTCTTATTCTTTGCTCTCTCCACCCCAACGTCCCAGGACAAGGGATTCCTATACAAGGGATTGGGATCTGCATTCAGGTTTCTGCAATTTGGAGCAAGGGGAGAGTCACAATTTATGTGCTTTAAATACCCAATAACCATTTGATTATTGGGTATTTAAAGCACGTAAATTGTGACTCTGCTTCCCTTCTCCACCCAAAGTCAGCAGAAAGCCAGACTTTGGAGAAAAATCACATACAGAGGAAATAATACCTCAGGGAAAACCTGTAGGAGAGAAGGAATTTTTTAATTATGTGGAGCATTGACTGAAATGGAGTTTAAAAATCTCAGTGTGCAGCAAGAGCTCAACGGGAGGAGGATGAGGAAGCCTCCAACTCCTTTGATAACACAACTGCATCACAGCAGAACAGGACAGGAGCTTGTCAGGCAGCAAATCTGATCACAGCCAAGATGATCAGCTCCAAATACATCAATATTATAGTTTTTCTCCAACACAGCCTCTCTTGTGCTCTTAAAACAAGAGATTCTGGGAATTTTCAAGAAGAACCAAGCAGCACAGGCTCTTGGTGGAGACATTCCCTGCAAATCATTTAAAACCACCCAAGTCAGCAAGAATTAATGGACAGCAGCAAGCAAAAAGCTATTCTGGCTGGAGTTGCCACTTCTCATTTCTATCTACACCTTCAGCAGCTGATTCCTTCCCACAGCTCCACCTAATTCAGCTGGAAAAGGCTGGTGAGAGCACAGCTCCTGCTGGCATAGAAATTGGAATATGCCCCTGTGCTGCTGGTCTGGGCAATCACAACTGACAGACAGGAGGACAAGGGCTGGAGATTTGACTTGTTTTTCTCCATGCCTAGAGAAGTGTGACCAAAAAAAAAAATAAAAGAAAAAAAGAAGAATCACAGCAGTCAGGGTTTCCAAACTGATCACTGTCATTCAAGTGGAAGATCAGTGAGGGATGCTTGGAAAGGAAAGTGCAAAGGTAAATGGTGTCTGATGCTGCCTGTGGCAAGCCCAAACACAGACCCTTCCCTAAAAAGCATGGATAAAGGCAAAGAAAAGCATCAAAGACAAAATTCCAGAGGGGCAAAAAGACCTTTTTTAAGTCATCAAATGGGGAATATCTGCACTGGGAGTCCCAGGGAGTTTTTTCTTGAAGGGCCGAGTCAAGATCAACTAACAGAGTCTTTTTAGGCACAGCTTTGCAGCCTGGCTGTCCTCTGGCAGTGCAGCCACACATCCATCCCCAGCAGAGCCTGAGGGGGATAATCCTCCCTCCCCAAGGCACAGCAGAGCCCTGTCCCTGCCCAGCTCAGTGCCAGGGCTGCAGGGAAGGGCTCTGCAAGGACACAGCCAGATTCCATAGGCAGCAGCTGGGATCCTGCTCCCCCTGGTTCCACCCATCGCAGACAGCAAAATACCCTCCCAACACAGCTCCCAAAACCACCAGGAGAAGAGCAAAGAGTGGGACAATGCCCCACAGGGCAGCTGGTACCCACAGGCAGGGCAGCTCCCCTCTGCCTGCTTCTGCTGCCCCTCACCTTCCTCAGCTCATCCTCCTCCTCCTCCTCATGAGGCTGGGAGGAAAACCACAGCCCCTGAAGGGAAAAAAAAGCCCAGCAGACCTGGAGATCTAACAGAGGCAGCAGAAGGGTGCCTGGCATCACTGAGCAACAAAACAGGAATATTCAAGGCAGATTTTTACCTAAATGGGCTGATTAAAACATTATCTGCATGCAAATATCTACAAGAAATCAACTCAGGAGGTCCTGAAAACAGTGTAGGAGATAACAATGCCCCAGAAACATCTAAATCCACTCTGAAGCTCTTCACCCCAGTAAACTTTTGGAAGATGAAGTGTTGCTCAGAGAGACACTGAGGAGGAAGGTGCTTTTAAAGAGCCCCAATCTGATGACAAATTAGTGCTCCAGCCCAGAGACTCAGACCTGCAGGGACACAGGCTTTGCCCTCCTGATGTATAAACACATCCTCTAGAAAACCTTACAGGAGAGAATGTTTCTGTTAAATAATTCTTCAGAACTCCCTTTATGTGTAACATAAAGGAACCTGAATGCTCCTCTTGCCACAGGGGTGCATCAATGTGTTGCTTATTCCCCTATCCCCTTACCAGAAGTATCCCCAAAGGATTTTCACCATTTCTTTGCTTCCCAGAAGGGTTTCATTCCCCCAGATCCTTGTTTTTAGGACTCAAAACTCTGGATTATCTAAACTTAATATCACACCCCTTGGAAATGTCCCATTTCTGTGATTTTTGGAGAACACAAAGCAGTCCTCTGACATTTCCAGGGCTATCCTGAGTCACTTGGATATAAAGTTTTGCTTCATGGATTTATCTAAACAGTGTCCTCCAGCAGAGTGGGATGACATCCCAGGCAGAAAACAACTCCATGGCTTTGAGGCTCAGCAGGCACTCAAGGCTCAAACCACGGATTATTTGCAAGGAGCTGGGTATTCCACTGAGGATGGAAATGGTGTGGGGAGGTTTTAAGTTATGCCACGGGGCACTGTGGTAAATGAAACCCCAGAACTCATTTTCACAGTGGCTGGCTGGGAAAAATAAAGCATCATATTGAAGGGATAAAGCAGGAAGCATCCTCCTGCCTGCTCCCTGCCAGGCAAACACCCACCCACACACAGGCTCAGGGATCAGACGTGGCTGTTTTCAAACCAAAGCCTTTTCCTCGCTGCATTGAACAATTCCCCTCCTCAGCTTCCTCCAGCTTGCCCACTGCAATAAAACCAGCTAATAAAGAGTCACTGGGTGCAGCAGTGACAGCTCCCACAGACCTCCCCACCCTCCAACCCCAAAAAAAAGAAAAAAGCTGTTTGGATTTAGCAGGAGCACCACGTTCTCCAGGTTGACTCATCACAATTTAGCCCACCCAAACAATTAATATCCGAGGCTGCCTCCCAGAGGTGAGCTGCAAGAGGAAGGCACCCTGCACATCCAGAGTCATGCAGGAGATCCACTCCTCATCCACGGGATTTCTTGGCCAGCATTTCACAAGTGAGCAGGACGATTTCAGCAGCAAGGCATCAACAACATTTGGGATTTGGCTGTTGGACTATTCTAGCTATTCTCCTCCTTTTTGCTTTTTGGGGTTTTTTTTAATTTTTTTTGACAGTTTTTTGGAGGTTTTGTTTTCCTAGGGGGAGGTTTTGTTTTGTTGGACCCTCTAAAAAGTGATTTAACTCTTGCAAGGATTTCTTGCTTAAGCACTACATGGAGAGGAGAGACAGCAAACACCTCCAGAGATGCCACAAGCTGGCAAAGGCCCAAGATCAGGCCAGTTGAGGCTCTTCAGCAGACTTTTCCTGAAACATTTAAATAATTTAGAAAGCATTAACTCTTACTGACAGCTTCTCAGGCAGCTCTTTCCCTTGCAGGGCCCTATCAGAAGCCTCATCACTCTTAATCCAAAAGAAAAAGAGATACTGCAACAGCCCCAAACCCTGGTTAGGGTTGAAAATGGATTTTAAAAGATGCCTGAGATCTTTTTCTCTGCTGAAATGCCTTCTTTGTACAGACAGGTCTTCCAGAGGCCACCACCTGCCACTTATCTGCAGTGGCACTGTGTAAACCATGCAAAAATGGTTAAGAGACAGTCTGACAACATTTTACTGACTTGGGGCTATTCAGAGGGTGGGAGCTGCTCCCTGCAGGGGTTTAAATGTGTAAATACTGCAAAAATTAAGCAGCAGGGAGGAGTAAACTGGTGGGAATAAGCCTTTCTTGGGGGTTGAGTGGAAGAGATGCTGCAGCACCACCAGTCTCACTCTGGAACATCCCTCCCTCCTCCAGGGTACCAGGGTCATGTTTTGGAACAAAGTGAATTTCTAGAAAGTTTTTTTCCCCCTGCTATCTTATCACCAGCAGGAATGAAAACAGCTGCTGAAAAGGCAGCAGTGGCTGAGCCAAGCTTTAACAGCAAAGTTGTTCCTGCATCCCTTCCCACCAGCACCCCCCAAAAAGGCACTGGATGGAACAGATCTAACCCACAGAAAACCAGAAGTTAGGCCAAACCTAAGGTCTGTACTGGAAACAGAGCACTGAACCCAGCCACCTGATCACCAAACACATTTTCAGTTGTGCTTCTCATCGAGACTCAGAAAGAAAAATTTCCCTCTGCCACAAAAAGCAAGAAGAGCCCAAAGGATCCCCAAACGGCCACAGAGCTGCACTCTGCAGCCTCAGAAACAGGGTCTGCAATTCCCACCAGCTTCAGCAGGACAACACAAATCACTCCATGCAGTTTCCCATGTTTGGGAGCCATAAAACAACATCAGTGACAACAACAACACAGGTAGGGGGAGAGGCAGCAGCAGCAGATCCCATTTTCCAGTCCATCATCAATCCAAAATTAAAATGCCCCAGTCCAGTGATGAAATAACTGCAGACTGACAAGCTGAGAGATAATGTTATTCAGTAGGATGTTGTTTATGGTTCCTCTGCAAGGCTTCCACGGCTACAGCACCAGGGATGATGTTTGGGAGCATTTCAGACACACCACATCCATGATTTTGTCTCCACTCAGCACTGCACTTCCCCCAAGTGAAACAGCTCTATGTAAAGCTCACTGACAGGCTGGGAGGATGTTTTGCCATTAATTAAGAGAAAAACCAGAACAGAGAAGCTCTTCAGTGCTCATCTCCCCATGCATACCTTGAAACTAAATTCAAACCCCGACAGCCAGCGCTCTGGTTAATTTAAATGGAATTCAAAAGGCATTCTCCCATCCTTAAACACAGAGACACCCAGCACAGGCAATAGATACCATCACTAAGCACAGCAAAGCCCATAGGAAATACATCAAGCACTGCCTTACTTTAGTGAATTAAATAATTCAAGAGCTGGCAGAGCTGCTTTTTCAGATTTCCTGACCAAATGCATCACCCAGCAACAGCAGCGCTTCGGTCTGGGAGGGGTTTTAAGACCACAACTTACCTGCACTACTTCTCCAAGAGACAGAGATGCCTCTGCTCCCCTCAGGGCTGCTCCCCCCAGGCAGCAGCACTTGTCCCCAAAGGCCACTCGCTCAGGTGGCCGAGGCAGAGCCGGCTCCTGCTTTTTCACTGGCTCCAACATGAATCCATCCAGAGCATCTTTGTCCCTCACTTCCAATTGGCGAGCGGCGGATGGGTGGAGTGAGAGCGCGACCCATTAGCTCCCAGATGGACACCTCCAGCCCAGCTCTGCCAAACCCACACCTGGGCAGCACCTCTGCACATGCCACCACTGCCCCGAACGAGGATTTGGGATGTCTCCTCCTGCAGCCACCCGGATCCCAGCACCTCTCAGAGCTGTTTGCCTCCAAGAGCAGAAACAGAGTAGTTAAAGCGACCCAGCGCTCCGGAGAGTTTTGCTGGATGCAGGATGGAGAAAGCTCCTGTGCCTCCTTAAAAAAGAAAAAAAAGCTCTGTGCCAGCCAGAGCTGAAGTGAGAAGATGCTGTACCTTACAGAGAGAAGTACAGGGAAAGCCAGAGGATGAAAAAAAAAAAAAGGAGGAGGGGGGAGAAAAAAAACCTGCTGCTGAGAGGGAGATAGAGCAAATTCCTTAAAGATACAGCTGCCCTGCCTGCCGGGCTCTGGTGCTTCATCCAGCTCAGCTGCATGGCAGCAGCAGTGCAAGGGTTAATGCATGCATGCAGTGGAATGAGAAACAGGGCAGCAAGTCTGAGCTCCAGCAGCAAGTTGCAGAAATTAGAGCTGAAAGACCTCACCTCATCCGAGGGGACTTAAATCCCAGCCTGTGTGCCCAGCACTGGACCGTGAGGTGCCTAAAAAGCTTTGGAGGGAAGATGCCACATCCTCTCCTCCTGCTCCAGCCTATTCTACACTGCTTCACTTTCCTTACAATTCCAGATCTTCAGCACAATAAGCCAAGTCTCCCCCAGAGACTTAACCCTCAGAGGAATGGTCTAAGCTGGCCAAACAAACAAACAAGAACAAAACAACAACAACAACAACAAACCTCCCCAAAGCAACATCAACTCAGAAAAGGCAGAACCCTACAAGAATAAGACAGAAATAAACAGCAAATTATCCAAATGCTGGCAAGGCTGGGTCACTCCCCTACTACAGCAACTCTGACAATCCCTGTGAGTTCAGTAAAATAATTCCCAGTGATGATATTTACCAGGAGGCAGCAAGCACTTCCCAGAGCACAGCAAGGGGAGGCAGCACCTGGCTGGGGAAGGGGCATCCCTTTAGCAGCCACAAGCCCCCATCCCCGGGCCCTGCCCCAGGCTGCTTTCCTCTGCACAGAACCACAGGCAAAGCGTGTTTTTAAACACCTCCCACGCCTTTTCTCTGCTGAGATTGCTCAGCCAGTCTCCTCCATTTTTTATTTTTTTTTTCCTCCCCTTGCCAGGCCACCTGACGAGCTTTTCCAGGTAAGGCACATCACAGACTGGCAATAAGATGCTAAGGAGGTAGAGCGTGGTTCAGAAAGTGTTTGAGGGTGGAAGAGACCCCTGGAGGTCTCCAGTCCCACTCCTTGCTCCACCTTTAAAGAGAAATCAGGGCAATACAACACCAGACATCTTCCCCAAAGAAAGTTTTATAAGAAGCTGAGACTCCCCTCTTTAGGATCGACACTTAGAGAGTTCAGCCCCTAAACCAGCAGGATTCACCAAGCTCCCCATACGACATTAAAGCAAGATTTGAACCAAGCTGGAATTTTTAAGGTAACTCCTCGTAGTGAGACAAACCTGCAGAGAGCATCTTCAAACCTTCCTGTATCCCCACACCTGATACCTTCACTAACAGTTCAGAGGATACCTGACAGCATCACAACCCCAGAGGTGAACCGAGCCCGCCGAGCCTCCAGCAGGTATTTCAGGTTTCACACAGTGCCGGATCCATTTCAGCAAGTGAACAAGCTCAGGAAACAAAAGACTGCCTCAGATCAGTTTCTATTTTTAATTTTTTTCCATGCTGAGGTTGTTTATCAGCTCTCCCTGGGTATAGCAGGGACCAGAGCTGCTCCTTGGTGGAGATGCCAAACTGTGGGACCAGGACACCATCACCACAACCACACCAAGTCCCACCTGTGCTGCTCCCATCTCCAAACCCTCCTCAAACCCCACCTGGGCTGCACTGCTGCCCCGTCCCAACCCTTCCAAACCCTGGGCACGCACCATCCACCGGCCTGCTCCACCTCTGCTGCACCAAACGCTGCGGCCACGGGGCCAAATCCTGGGAAGAGCCAGCACTGGCCCCAAACTGGCCGTAGGGAGAGCGCAGGAAGGTGAGCCGGGGGTAGCAGAAGGACGCCGGCTCCATCAGCACGGAGAAGAGAGGAGAGCCAGGTACGAAGCAAACCGCGTCTCCCTTCGCCTCCTGCAGCGTGTACTGTTGGGACATGCAGTCTCAGAGCCTTCTCCCAGAGAAGTTCCTTTTTTCCCCAAAGGATTTAGTGCAAAAATAATAATAATAATAAAAAAAAAAAAGAGTAATAAAAGAAAGCCCAAAGACGGCGGAGCAGCCCCGCTGCTGCTGTCAGAGCCCAGCAGAGCACACTGGCAAGGCAGCGTCTCCAGGCTGTATTTAAACGCCCCTCTCAGAAAGCAGAGATGCAGCACAGGAAGAGACAAATTCCAGCTCTGCGTCGGGCTGATAAGCCAGGTTTATAATATTCAAGAAGTATTGGCATTACTACAGTTCCTCCCCCCACCCCAACCTCCTCCCGCAACGAATATCTTGTGCAGGAGCTTGTTGTGCACAATAAGCAAAAAAAAAAAAAAAAAAAAAAAAGAAAAAAAAAGAGCCCAATCCCTAAAAAAAAAAAAAAACTAGAAAAATCAGCCTGTTCCGGTGGGAACAGCCAACACGTTGAATAAAACAAACACACGCGTGTTAAGCCCTGGGGACGCAATTAGGCTCGGAGCAGGGGGAAGAGGCGTTTCGCTCCTGGAAAAGGAGAATAAACCTGGTGCCTCACACCTCATCCCGTGGGGTGGCTCATCCCAGGGGGGCACTGCAGGGTGCCAGCACCTGCCCCAACACCAGGACAGGAGGAAGGTCACCTCATCCTCCTCCCAAGTTGCTCTGTCCTCCTAATTTCCACTCCTGAGCCCCTCTCAGTGGGTAACACCCAGCAACAACTCCACCTCCACTGTTTGGCCAGCTGAACACCTTGAGACAAAGGTTGCCCAGGTCTCAGCATTGACCAGCTGAGATCTTCTCTCCACCAGCTTCAGATCCTGGTTTTCCCCAGCACAGCCCCCATTCAGCACTGCTGGCATCCATTCCCACCATGGCACAGCTGCCACAGCCCCTCCAGCCTTTCTCCTGCCACTTCCAACAGCTCCTTCAAAGCTGAGGAACCCCAAAGGATGTGTGGGGAAGCAAAGCCCTCACCCAACACCAGCATAAAGTGTAACCCACTCCAATGCCTTGGTTCTCAAGTTTTCCTCCCCATGTTTTTGCACTTTCTCAGCAAATCTCTGACGATTGACACTACTCTTGCTCTGCTCTGTACCCAAATCTCATCAGATCCCTACCCAATCTCAGAGCTCAGAACCTCCTTCAGTAGCAGAGGTAGAGTGAAGCCCTCAGTCCTGCTGGTTTTAACTGGGAGTCAGAGCCAGGGATAATTTAGAAAGAGGGAGTAGAAGAACCCATGGAGCAATGAGTGACAGCAAAGCCCTTTGATGGCACAGCCAGCACTGACAGATGCAGGAGCCCTCAGAGCCGCGGTCTGCAGAGAGCCTTTGTGGAGAGCTGAGCCCAGAGCAGAGCTAGGAAGTTGTATTTCTAATAAAAAAGAGGAATAAAAAACAAAACTTGGTTTTCAGCATCGCCAGGTCCCAGCACCAACTGCTGAAGGAGCTGCTCTGCAAACTGCACAGTCACACAGCACTGCTCAGACTCAAGTAAGGATGAACTTTGAGGAATTCCCTTGGCATTCCCAGTTTTTTACCACACTGCATCCCAGTTTGGATGGGAATAGCAAAGGCAGCTTGGATTTAACCGGTGCTGGATGCTTAACAAGGATTTGCATATTTAGAGGGTAGATAACACCTCCACGGTGATGATGATGAGTTATTAAAGTTTCCCAGGCTTTGTTTCCTCCCAGGGCAATCCTACACAAGGAACCAGGACTGAAGTGGGTTCACATTAGGAGGAGGTAGCTCAAGTGCCACCCAGCCTACTGAAACACAAAGGTTCTGAGAACCCTGTGGCTTCCCAGAGACATCTCAATCACAGCACACTATTAGAATTACTTTAAAAAACCCAAAAAAGCAGCTTTCCCCAGTTAATGTGATTTAACACCTGTCCTTAAGCATAAAGTACCTATGCAGAACATCGGTGCAGTTCTGCCAGGATGGAATTGGAGGTTTCAGTCTTATTCAGGCAAATAAAACAGCACGAGGCTAAGCTAGGTAATTCGAGACTAAAATCCAACTTTTCAACTAAAGCTTGACCTTGAGCCTAACTCTTACCTCAGCTGCCTCCTGCAAGAAAGATCAAACCAAACAACAAGCAGGCAAATTGAACAGCACCAGGCTAAGTCTGATAATTCTGGATTAAATTCCAACTCTGGAGCTAAAATCTGACCCTAACTCTTACCTCAGCTCCCTTCTGCTGAAATATCCAACTTCTCACTGACACTTTCCTTTAAGCCAGCGCAGAAAACTTCCCTTGTGGATCCTTTCCCTTTGAAACCCAAGACATCTTTGTTTTCACACTGACTCAACACAAAAATAAAGCTTGTTTTAATAAATGTTTACAGCCTCAAATGATTTACTACAGCTTTACTAGAAGTCAAGCCACTCTGAGCTTACACACAGATATCTTATGCCACCGGGTGGGTCAAGCAAGGGCTCCAGTTAAAAAAAACCCCAACCCTTCTTTTTATCTGCATTTATTTAAACAAGCTGAAGCATTCAAACTGCCAAGGAACAACAGGAGAGCCGGAGGGGAACTTCCTCTGCGGTCCATCATTCTTAGGGAGCACCAACTGTACAAAAGCCACAGATATTTCAAAACTGGAGGGCTCTGGCTGAGATGGATTAGCCAACAAATCCCGATTATAGCCGGGAAGCGGCGACGCGCGGCTCGCAGGGGGGGTGGCAATCACTGAGGTTGCTGTGCAGACAGGACTCCAAGTGTTGCCTCGCTGTTCCAGCCTCCCAAAAAACCCCAAAAAAGCAGCCACAAACCCCAGAGCAGGAAGCCAGGTGAGGCACAGCTGGATTTACTCAATCCTGGGTCAAGCGGTTTACCCCATGCGCCAGCACTTGAGGAGCAGGAATTTGGCAGAGGAGGGACAAGGCTGTGCTCACACCTAGAGACAATTCAGGAGAAATCCTGCAAACACTGAAACAGCTTGGGGGAAAGGAGAAAATTCCTTGAGGGTTCTCCATGTGCAAATCCACACAGAGAAGCTGGGGCTGCTCCTGAATCCCAGGAAGTGCCCAAGGCCAGGTTGGACAGGGCTTGGAGCAACCTGGGCTAGTGGAAGGTGTCCCTGTCCATGGCAGGGGTGGAATGAGATGGATTTTAAGGTCCAAAACCCAAACCTTCCCATGATTTTCTATTCCTGCAGGACATCCCAAACCATTCCATGATTTTCTATTCCTGCAGGACATCCCAAACCTTCCCACGATTTTCTATTCCTGCAGGACATCCCAAACCTTCCCATGATTTTCTATTCCTGCAGGACAGCCCAAACCGTTCCACGATTTTCTATTCCTGCAGGACAGCCCAAACCTTTCCACGATTTTCTATTCCTGCAGGACAGCCCAAACCTTCCCATGATTTTCTACTCCTGCAGGACAGCCCAAACCTTCCCATGCTTTTCTATTCCTGCAGGACAGCCCAAACCTTTCCATGATTTTCTATTCCTGCAGGACATCCCAAACCTTTCCACGATTTTCTATTCCTGCAGGACAGCCCAAACCTTCCCATGATTTTCTACTCCTGCAGGACAGCCCAAACCTTCCCATGCTTTTCTATTCCTGCAGGACAGCCCAAACCTTTCCATGATTTTCTATTCCTGCAGGACATCCCAAACCTTTCCACGATTTTCTATTCCTGCAGGACATCCCAAACCTTTCCACGATTTTCTATTCCTGCAGGACAGCCCAAATCTTCCCATGCTTTTCTATTCCTGCAGGACAGCCCAAACCTTCCCATGATTTTCTATTCCTGCAGGACAGCCCAAACCTTCCCATGCTTTTCTATTCCTGCAGGACAGCCCAAACCTTTCCATGATTTTCTATTCCTGCAGGACAGCCCAAACCTTCCCATGATTTTCTATTCCTGCAGGACAGCCCAAACCTTCCCATGATTTTCTATTCCTGCAGGACAGCCCAAACCTTCCCATGATTTTCTATTCCTGCAGGCACCACCAGGTCTCCAAATGCCAACACGGCCGTGAAAAAGCAGCAGAGCTAAGGCAGAACATCAGCTCTAAATGAAAACTTTTCCATTAAACCGGAGCGGGGAAAGCTCCGGAGGCACAAACCCACCCCGAACACCGATCCTCACCAGAGGTGCGGGGACAGCACGGGTGACAAAGCTGCTGTGCCACCTACAGTCACTTCTGGTCCAACACAAAGTCCCTGCAGCGGTCCCTGTCACTTCAGCCGGTGTCACCCAGCGCTGCCGCGGCCATGCCGGTGAAGGAAGCGCTTCCTCTGCAGGGCAGCGGGGAGACACCGCACAAAATAACTCTGAAAGTTCACCCGAAATCACGCAGAGAGCTCCCAAGTTCATTTAAACCCTTCCTCCCCCCACATTTCAAATTAACTCCTTGCTGGGGGTCTTGCCCAGCACGGACAACTGTCCCAGCTCTTCGCATTAAAGTTTCGCTTTTTCTGCCTTTTTTTTTTCCTCCCCTCCTTTTTATTGCGGTTTTTACACCAACACGAAGTCAGGCAACCTCATCCGCTCGGCAGAGCTGAGCAGCACCCGGTGCCCTCTGCCCCATGCTGGGTGCAAAACAAGGCAAAGTAAAAACGGGGCATAAAACACCCCCAGAACAGCCAGAGCCCAACTTTCCATCGCTCCTTTTCCCCTCTGTCGTCCTGTCCCACCGCATCCCCGGGGCTGGAACATCCCGCTCTGCTCAAGCAGCTCAACTTTAGGAGTGTCACCAACACAAAAAAATAAATTAAAAAAAAAAACTTAAAAAAACAAAGCAAAGGGAAGATTTTTCACCCCCCTATCCCAAGAGGGAAAACCAGAACACATCCCCCTCCAAGCCCACCGCATCCCGCCGCGTTCTGTGCAACAAGCAGAAGCCGGGGTAGCAAGCGGGGGTGGCAGGGGGACAGCCGGGTTCCCCCGGTCCCCCCAGACCCCCTCGGAGCCCTGTCCCTCACCGCAGGGCTGGAGGTGGAAGAGCCGCCGGGCTGCCATGGCCGCGCCGCTCATCCCGTCCGCACCATCGCCGCGCCTTCGCCTTCCCCGCCGCCGCCGACGGGGGCGGGGGGGGGCAGAACTTCTTTATTTATTTTCCCCCGCCGAAAATAAATAAATAATGAAGAAGGAAAAAAAAAAAGAGAGAGAGAGAGAGAGAACTGGGTTTTCACCCCCCACCCCCCCCCGCACGCGCGCCAATTAAAAAAAAATAATTAAATAAAATAATAATAAAAAAAAAATAAAGCTGGAGAAAGTCCCGAGCGAGGAGCGCGGCTGGGAGGGGAAGGGACAGGCGGTGTCACAGGCGGCCGGGTCCTAAAGCCCGCCCGCGGCCCCGGCGGGGACAGCGACACCGCAAAGCCGGATCCGGCCCGCAGAACCCTCCTCGGGCAGCCTACAGAAATTTTTATATCATATATTGCGTTGGAAGGGACCTCAGAGTTCAGCCAGTTCCAGCCCTGGCCATGCAGGGACAATTTACACCAGCCCGGGTTGTTCCAAGCCCCATCCAACCTGGCCTTGGGCACTTCCAGGCATCCACAGCTTCTCTGGGCACCCTGTGCCAGGGCCTCACCATCCTCTTATTGGAAAAATCCTTTCTAATATTAATTCATGTCAATATGGACACATATCCTGCAGGTTAAGATCACCCCCCACCTTGTTCCAGCACAACAGGCCCTGGATTGAGGCTCTTCCCTTCAATGAAAAATTAAATCTTAATTTTCCAGGTTAAAACCATTCCCCCCTTGCTCCAACACAACAGACCCTGCATTGAGGCGCTTCCCTTCAATGAAAAATTAAATCTTAATTTTCCAGGTTAAAACCATTCCCCCTTTGTTTCAGCACAACAGACCCTGGATTGAGGCTCTTCCCTTCAATGAAAAATTAAATCTTAATTTTCCAGGTTAAAACCATTCCCCCCTTGTTCCAGCACAACAGACCCTGGATTGAGGCTCTTCCTTTCAATGAAAAATTAAATCTTAATTCTTCAGGTTAAAACCATTCCCCCCTTGTTCCAGCACAACAGGCCCTTGGATTGAGGCTCTTCCCTTCAATGAAAAATTAATTCTTCAGGTTAAGACCACCCTTCCTTGTTCCAGCACAAAAGGCCCTGCATTGAGGCTCTTCCTTTCAATGAAAAATTAAATCTGTATTCACTTTTCCAGGGGTGCAGGCTGCTGGAAGCATTAGCAGGGCAGATGATGTTCATAATTTCAGAGCAGGGGAAAAGCACAGCTCTGACAAATCTTGCTTCTCCCATCAGGTGTGCTCATGGACACCGTGGGGTCCCATCATCCACACTGGTTTTCTCTGCCACTTCAAAATTCCTCTGAAATAACCTGGCACAGAAATTTTGAGTCAAAACCAACCAGCTGGGGGTCAAAATAAATCCCTGGGGCACAGCACAGAGAGGGAGCTTGAGGTTCTTGACCAAACCAAGCAGCAACAACAAAGTTTGAAAAGCAGGGGCAGAAAAAAGCAACCTGCAGCCTTTGCTGTAGGAAAAACCAGGCACATTTCAGTTCTTATACCATAAAGGTTGGACTGGGACTGCTTTGTTTCTATCCATTTCTTGATTTTTCTTTCCTCCAGAAGGGTCTCAGCTGATCCAGCTACAGCAATTTGGGAATCTTGGAATGGTTTGGGTGGGAAGGGTCCTTAAAGACCATCCAGTGCCACCCCACCTGACATGGGCAGGGACATCTTCCACTACCCCAGGTTGCTTCAAGCCCTGTCCAACCTGGCCTTGGACATTTCCAGGGATCCAGGGGCAGCCATAAAATTTGGATATTGGAAATGAGGGGTGAAGAAGGTTTAAAGAAGTCTTACTGACATCTTGGCTTTTGATTGCTACAGATCTTGGTGTAGAGGCAGCATATCCTGAGTGAACCTTCACCATCCTCTAAATCAACAAACCACATCCAGGGGGAAAAAAAAAATCCCAAATCACCCAGGAAAGCCCTTGACATCATTTGAACTGAGGTGGGAAACACCCAGTCAAAAGTTGAAGGTTAAAGCTATTACTCCAACATTATTCTCATACTTAATCCAAAACACAGCACTTTACCAGCTCCTGAGGAAGAAAAAAAATCAACTCTATCCCAGCCAAAACCAGGACATCACCAAAAAGAGGAAAAAAGTGTGTGTGGGGGGATTTGGTTTTAATCCAAATAATTTAATCCAATTTAATTTATGTTGGCTTGGAAGATGCATTTGTTGAGGAAGTGAATGTTTGAGTGGTTTCAACTGTACATGTTTATGTACAACATTTAACTCCGTGCCCACGTTGAGCACGTGGCAGCTGCCCCAGGTAAGAGGGAGCCCAGTGTGCCCAGGGGTCACCTTGCCAGCTCCTCCTGAAGAGGACAACCAGGAAGGACTATGGAATTCATGACAGCATGCAGGGACAACTTCCCAGGGCCAGCAAGTCTCTTCCAGGAGTTTTGAGATCCCTTCCAGTCCTGCATCCTATGGGCTCTGAGCTTACGGTAGAAAACTTGACCCTGGTATTAACTCCCTTTTAATGCACCAACCCAATTATGATAAATTATCATTAAAGCAGTGCCTGTCCCATGGTAGAAATCTTAGCCCCCCACCAGTAACATTTTCTGGAGGGTATCAGCTTATCTGCCACCATGCCAGGCACCAGAGGGGACATCAGATACTGCAGTGTCTGGCTCTCTCTGGTCTGTCCCAGCTCTGCAGACCTGATCTCTGCAGACATTCTCCACTGTCACAGCCAAGCACAGTCACCCAGGGACAGCTGGATCCAAGGAGCAGCAGTTCCACCCTTCCCCAAGCCCATCAGCTGCTGAGGAGCCTCATCCCAACATTCCCCTCCAGCAGGTTCTTAACTTTATGCACAAAGCCAACCTCCCTCCCAGGCAGAAGTTCATTTTCCTCTCTTATTGACTGACTGGTTGGCATTAAGCAGCTCTTTGTAGCCAGGCTGGTTTGTGGCTGGAAAACAGTGGGAAGTGGATTTTTGCTTCACAACCAGATCATACAGGACCTGCTTGCCTGGTCCAGCAGGATCAGCCAAGTATCAGCAGAAGATACTTGGGTTCCCTCCAAGGCAGGGACAGATGCCAGGTGTATTTGCTTTTTAGCAGGATGCTTTTCCAAGACTCTGATTGATTTTTTTTATATTATTTTTTTTTCTTTCTGGTGGCCTCACATTGGAGGCTGCAAGAGCCTGGACACAGAAAGTAACACTAGGTGGACCCAAGCATTGCAGAGAAACCCTTATCCCATCCTCATGAAGCAGCACTGGGATTCCCAAGCTGTGACACAGCCAAGACTTGAAACAAAAGCAAAGAAATTGCTTAGGAGATCCAAATTAAAAATTTAGGCCATACCACCATACCTGCAGCCTGGGTTGTTTTATTCTGTTTGCATCATGAACTCCTTAAATCCCACCCTTACCTCCTTGCTCTTTGAATGCAGCTCAAGGGAAACCCAAGTTCTCTTCCCATCTCCTGCTGCACATCCTGATTGTGCCATCACCTGCAGGAGACACTGCAATAAAAAAGCACAGCAGAGGGAGCAGCGACCTGCTGGGAGCTCCAGGTGACTCCTGCCTTGGAGTCCTGGTCATTTGGGATGGGGTTTAAGTGTTCATCCCACCACTGTTCTCATCAGCCCTCTCTGGCCTCACCCCTGGAGCTGAATGCCACAAGAGCAGCTCTGGGGATCCCATTCCAGGACACACATTTCAGGCTGCTCTGAGGAGAACCAGGCTGGTTTGAGGCACCAGGTTTGCTTTCAGGAATCAAAGAAATTAAATTTGGAAGCCAAAGGAGCCAGTGACCTGCAGTTTGAGCAGATTTTGAGACTTTGAGGTGAGTTTAGCAACTGCCATCTTCTTTTTGGCACAAATAATTATCCCACTGAACAGCATCAGCTCACCCAGGTGAAAGGGAGCACATCAAGCCCTCCTTGAAAAATCAAATATTTTAAGGTTGCCCTCACCTGAGAAACTCATCCAAATAAATAAAAGACCATGAAATCCACAAAATTATTCCAGCAAAAGGCACAACAGTCCCTTCAGCACAAGGGGGATAAGGAGAGTTTAGGAGGCAGCTGCACAAGGAGCACAACCAGAAATATGAAGCTTTAAGGTAAAGGCAACATTCTGCTGCCCCTTGCTCATGCTCCCAACCAGAAGGTAAAGAAAAAAGAAAAGAGAAGAAAAAAATCACCTACACTTGATGAAAATGTACAGAAACACTCACTCCTTTGTCTCCCTCCTGTACAATCTTTTCCCCTAGCGAGGGAAGGAGCCCAGTGAGGGCAGAGCTGGTGCTCAACCGAGAGCTGCTGGGAAGGTCAGGCTCCTTCAGCTGCAGATTGCACCCAGATGGTGATTTCCTCCTGGCAGTGGCAGGAGCTGGGGAAGGCAGCCAGGCTCCAGCAGGCTGTGCCAGAGCTGGAGGCAGAAACTCCCTGGCCAAAGCCATGCCAACATGCAGATCTTATTAGGCCAGAGCCTGCAGCCAGCTCGTGCTGCCCCCGGCTAGAACAGGGAGATGAGAGCAGGGCTGAGAGCTCAGACATCACCACTGTGCTCACTGCACAGGCTTGGCCCTGAACACAGCCCCTGCTCAGGCCCTGAAATGTTGATTTGCAAAGATCTCCCACCTCCAGGAGGTGTTTAGGGACATAAAAAGGGAGCAGCTCCCACCTGGCTGTTGCCTCCCTGGGAAGGAGCCACAGCACAGAACTGCAGCTTGGAGAGAATCATGGAATGGTTTGGGTTGGAAAGGACCTTAAAGCCCATCCAGTGCCACCCCCTGCCATGGCAGGGACACCTCCCACTGTCCCAGGCTGCTCCAAGCCCTGTCCAACTCCAGCCACAGCTGCTCCAGGCACCCTGTGCCAGGGCTCCTCACCCTTCACAGGGAACAATTCCTAATTCCAATATCCCACCTAACCCTGCCCAGAGAGGGAATTGGGGTAAAAGTGAGAAAAGTCATGGCTTGAGACCACAGAATGATGGAATGGTTTGGGAAGGGACCTTAAATCCCACCCCCTCCCATGGGCAGGGACACCTCCCACTGTCCCAGGGTGCTCCAAGCCCTGTCCAACCTGGCCTTGGGCACTGCCAGGGATCCAGGGGCAGCCACAGCTTCTCTGGGCACCCTGTGCCAGGGCCTGCCCACCCTCCCAGGGAACAATTCCTATTCCCAATCTCCCATCCATCCCTGCCCTCTGGCAGTGGGAGCCATTCCCTGGCTCCTGTCCCTCTCCTGGAGCCCCTTCAGGCCCTGCAAGGGGCTCTGAGCTCTCCCTGGAGCCTTCTCCAGGTGAGCACCCCCAGCTCTCCCAGCCTGGCTCCAGCCATGGAGCAGCTCCATGGCCTCCTCTGGACCACCTCCAGCAGCTCCAGGTCCTTCTGATGCTGGGGGAGAGAGGAGCAGCAGCAGATGGACGTGGTTGCTCTCACAGCCACAGTCTGTCCTCAGGCTCCTGAGCACTGCCAGTCCATCCAGGGCAAAACTTGAACCAGAAATAATTGTGGTCCATTCTGGTATAAAAGAAAAAGTTATTTCCTAAGGAGTGTGGGATTGAAATCCACCTCCCAAGCAGCAGCTCAAGCTCTGCTCTGGCCCTTCAGCACCTGGGTGTCAGTTTTGCCTCCTGCAGCAATCAGAGATCTCTCCATGGAGCTTGTCAGAGCCCATCCCCATTCATGGCTGGCTAACAGCAGGATTGGGGTCTCTGTGTCACACAGGGGCTGTCACACACGTGCCTGGAGCCTGCAGAGAGCCCAGGCTGTGTCTCCCTACTGCCAGAGACCAACACATCCTTACAGGACACAGCAAATCCTGGCAGAATATGGAATATCCTGAGCTGAAAGGGACCCACAGGATCATCCAGTCCAGCTCCTGGCCCTGCACAGACACCCCAACAATCCCACCCTGTCCCTGGGAGTGTTGTCCAAACTCTCCTGGAGCTCTGGTAGCCTCAGGGCTGTGTCCATTCCCTGGGGAGTGGGGCAGTGCCAGCACCCTCTGGATAAGGAACCTTTTCTTGATTTCCAACCTCAACCAGCTCCAGCCATTCCCTGGCTGCTGTCCCTGTCACAGAGACCAGAGCTGCCCCTCCTGTCCAGCACAGTGACATTGCTGAGGCTCAGCCATGCCACTGGAGCCACTGAAGAAGAGGGGGACATTCAGCAGAAGATGGTTTTCCACTGCTCTGTTTTTTTTGTGGGGAAAATCTTGGGAAAATCCTACCCTTAAAATGATGTTCCAGCTACACAAAGAGCCCTGCTGCCTAATGAGCACATCTTGGGCAGAGATAAACACAATAGATTTGCACGGAGCCACAGCTGAATAGCTGACTTCAGCCTTAGTTTAGCCTCAGAGCATTAAGAGATTGTTGATTCCAGTAGAGAACACACTTGCCAACCTTTTTTTTTTTTTGTGTGTGTGTGTGTAAGAGCACAATTTAAAGTTAAAAACCCTCAGTGACTCCAGGCACTGGCAACCTCAGCCCCTCTCAGGCAGTCAGTGACCACTCAATGTGAATATTTTCACTTCTGCTGGAGGCAACGTGCTGGTGATAAGGAATTCAGCATGGTGGTTATTTATTTTCAGAACTCAAATGGATTTAGTAAGAAACTCTGCTCCTTGCCCAAGACTCAGCTGAACATGTTCTGAAGCCCAAAGCCCAGAGCAGCAGCTCCAGATGATGTCATGTAAGAGTGCAATAAAGAATTACACAACGAAAGCAGCAGATAAAAAACAGGGACAATCAGCAGCTTCTCAAGATGTAATGAGGAATAACCTTCAATCCCAGCTATGCAGAGCCCCTTGACTAATTATTCCAGTTAAATCACACATCTCCACAGGCATAAATATTTACCTGAAACCTTCATGACGAGGAAGAGGACACCGGGCAGCAGTGCAGCTTCACACCAGGCAAAGACACACAGGAAGCAGCAGAAACAAAAACAAGCCTAATGAAGATCATTTTCCAGGCAAAAAAAAACCAAAAAAAAAAAGCAGATTTTAACTGACTCAGCAGCAGGTTCATGAGGACTTACAGCACAGAGAAGTCATGAGCAACTGGAAGAGCTTCCAGACTAGCTAAAACTCCCACTTTTAACACAAAAATGGATCAGATTCTGGGATGTGGTTGTGAAGATTCTTCACACTGGGCATGGTGACTTTCATCTCACTGAGCACATACAATTGCTGGCAGCAAACTCCTAAGGACAGAAAAGAAAGAAAAAATAATAATAAAAAGCCCCTCAAGTTCCACAAGCAACTTCAAAGCCCAACGGGGTTTTCCTCACTGCTGAAGGGGATTCAGAGTTCATTGTGCTCGTGGAACTCAAGTTGGGCTGCAGGGAAAACCTCCTGCTTCTCAATCCTTGAGGTGCCATCCTCCCCCAGCAGTGGGGCAGAGGGGGTGAGGGGCAGGGATGCACAGAGCACCCCAATAAAACCATTACAGGTTCACACCTCGAGCTTCCACACAGCAGCCTGGTCCAGGATGGGATATTTGGTGAGAGGATGTGGCAGAGGAGGCATTTCAAGGGATGTGTCAAGCACAGGTACCAGCAAAGGGCTGGGTGGGAGAAATGGGGGCAGCAGCTCCTGGCAGGTCCTTGAGGAGAAGGAGAATTCACTGTGTCCTCCATGGGCTCACCAAGAGCACAGAGTCAGGTTGGGGAGCCCATCCCTTCAAACCAACAGCAATTTAAAAGAGTTTTGTACTCTGAAATGAGTAAAACAACAACTCGTGAAAACCAATGCAGCAGCACAACCCAACACTGGGGCTGAGTTACCCTCCCTACTGCCACATTAACCAAAACCCAGCTCTTCTAATGCTGATAGCCCAGCACATGTTCTTCAAATTAATTTGGATCAGCAGCATTCCCACCACCTGGAGAAGGGCATAAATAAAGCCCTCAATGCCTTCAGGAAGCAGGTCAGTATCTTTATAATGATATTTTTGCATTAGATGCCACAGACTATTGATGGCAGCAGGGATTTAGTGGCTCCCACTGAACAGTGACAAAGGAAAGACTCTGACAGCAGAGAGGGTTTTTCCTCCAGCCAAACACCTCCCTTTTCCATGAGAGGGAAGAAAGAATAACCAGCTGGACAAGCCATTCCTGAGGTAAAGTATTTCCAGCCAAAAGGGACCTACAATGATCATCTAGTCCAGCTGAGAGATTAGATCTGCCTTCTGCAACCCCTTCTGGACAGGAAAAACTGTCCCAGAGGGATCTGGAGGTTTGCAGCTTCCTTTTCAGTCTTTACAAGCAGAAAGGGAAACTTTTAAGTACTTGATACCCAAAGTAAGAAGCCTGAAATCACCTGCAGGTTTACAAAGAAAACCATTCCATGAAACAATTCCAAGTAGGCCACGAGTTTTTGCCATGTTTTAGTGCCATGAGGCAGAGGAACAGGAAAGGACCCCAGTGAATTTTGGGAATTTTGACTCACTAGCAGGGAAGTTTTCCAACATTAGGCCAGTTCAACACCAGTCTGGTCA
The DNA here is from genome assembly GCF_012460135.2 of Molothrus ater. Classification (NCBI taxonomy): domain Eukaryota; kingdom Metazoa; phylum Chordata; class Aves; order Passeriformes; family Icteridae; genus Molothrus; species Molothrus ater. Next base: position 70,477,660 of record NC_050481.2, read on the forward strand.
TCATCTCCTAGGAGATTATTCTTCCTGCACAAACCAGAAAACCCCAAAGGTTGTCATGTAAAAAAATAAGGGGGGGGGATTTGATGAGTTTTACTCCTTTTTAATAGAGGAGAGCTGGAAGAAAAACAAGTGATTCTTATCTCTGAATTCAGTGCTTCACTATCAGTTCTGTGCCAAAATATAAAATTATTTCCTTGCTACAGGAAAGATTTCTACATGCAAAGAGATGCAAGGCTCCATAATATTTATATTGTATTTATTTCATAGACAGCCCATTCATGCTCCCCTTTGCTCATTCTCCACCTGAGGCTGCAGAACCATAGGAAATCTCTTTTAATCCTGTTGCTGCCTCTTACCCCAGTGAGCAGAAACAACTTTTACACCCCGAAATGACCAAACCCAACCATTATTTGCCACTTTGAGAGCTGCAGTTCAGAGCTGTCCACCACCTGCCAGGCTGCAGCTCCTGTTTCTGCAGAATTCAGCTGAAATTACAACTCCTGCTCCCTGTCCTTCTCTTCCAGGCTGTATTTTGGCCTCTCCTGGCTGAAGAGAATGTGCAGACTTCAAAGAGCCACCTACAACAGTGCTGGCACCTTCTCATCCATTGAGATGCTTCTCTCACAGACAGGCTGGCTCCTGGCTGGAAATCCTGAGAAAATAGATAGAAATAACTGGAATTAAAGCAGAGAGTAACTTGAGAGTCATTTCCTTCTCTGGAGAGCTCCCTCATGCCCTGCCCTTTCACCAGCCTCAAGTCCCAGTATGTGGCAAGAGATTACACCCAAGGACAGAATAAAACATGTCAGGAGCACAATATCTTTATCACCACATTCTGTCCTTCCTTTTTTTGGGGTGGTCCACACCCCCAAGAGCTCAACCAGTTTGAAATATCCCCAAGGATGGGTTTGTGGAAGGAGCCTTGGTGTGATTTCTGAGCTTTCAGCACCAGAAGCACCAAAACAAGGGGTTTTCTGAGAAAGGGAATAAAAGCAGTGGTGTAACACCCACCACAGAGCAGCTCTGAATGAAACCAAACATTCTTGGTAGAAAGTCCAAGGTCTTTGCTGCCTCCCCCACAAAGAAAACAGATGAGAAAAATAATGCATTTCAAACCCTCTGCAGACCTCCAGTGTCTGAGAAACTGCAGCAGACTGATATGAAGAGAGGCAGCAAGATTCAGCTCAGACTGGCCTGCAATTCCTGTTCCCACAGGAGAATGTATTTACACCCTGATAAGCTGGGCAGCAGCTTGACTGGGGAAGTGTTTTAGTTCCAGAGTGAGAAACAACTCCTCTCTTTGCAGCATTTGCTTCCCACAAGGCAGCACCAGCCTCAGACGGTTTTGTCTCCGAGCACTGAAGCCTGCTGGGAACCAGATAAGCAGCCAAAATTAGGGTCAGAGTTGATGTTATTCCACCAGCTAATGCCCAGTGCTGTTCAGAGCAGGATCTTTTAATGATCAAGTTTACTCTCACCCCACACAGCTCTAAGCTTTGGGAGGGAGAGGTCCAAGGATGCCTTTTCCAGAGCAGCCAAAACTGACCTTGATCCCCTCCCTGGACCAAACACACTGATCCACCTTGCCAAAAACTCCTTCAGGTACCAGAGAATCATGGTTTGGGTTGGAAGGGATGGTAAAGCTCATCCAGATCCAAATCCAGACCCTGCTATGGGCAGGGACACCTCCCACTATCCCAGGTTTCTCCAAGTCCCATCCAACCTAAGCCTGGAACTTGTGATATTTTTGTCTTTATCCACAAACATGCCAAGCCCTCACTCAGCAGTTCTTCCCTAATAAAACATAAAAATGTTGAGGTGAGAAGCTGCATTCACATCTACCTCATCTCCTTGTCCATGCAGATCACTTCAGGCTGGTTGAGGACCCTTCCTCTCCCAGCTCCTGGGGGACATGAACTGCATCCCTTTATCACCTTCTCTGCCCATCCCACTGAGACACCCCCTGAACTGCTGCCACAAACAGGGGAGCAAACAAAGGCAGCATTTGGAAGGAGCAAATCAGGGAGGCTGCTGCCCTGGCATGGTTGTTTTCAGCCTGGAGACACAAAACAGACACTCTCAAAGGGTTTTAAGAGAGAGTTTGCCTGCCGTTACAAGTATTTATTGATTAGAGACTGAAACACCACAGCAGTTCATTGCCAGCCACCTTCTGGCTCCAGGGCTCCCCTCCAGCTTAGCCAGGCTGTTTTCATGCTTGCTACACCTGAATTCTCACAGTCACAATGTCCCCTGCACTCTAAAATGATGCTACCAACAGCACTAAGGACCAAAAGTTCATTGTGCTCATGTTGGGTGAGTGATGCAAATCCCCCCATGGCTTCTCTCATCTCCCTGGGCTCGAGGCCCTCATTGGGATGGGGATATTCCACCCTGGTCCACACTGATCAATCAGGGGCTCCTGGTAGTTTTAGCAAGGAGCTCTCACTGAGGGTTTGAGCTGGGTTTGTGACCCAGCTTTGTGTGATTTCAGCACAAGCAGCTCTCCCCAGATGTCACATCCCTGTTTTTTTTTTCCCCAGCAGGAGGAAGGAGAAGGGAATTCTGTCCTAGCAGAGATAGGCTGGTTCTGTCCCAATACCAGAACCAATTCAGGCACAGCCTGAGAGAGTTCCAGAAATGTTTGGACAACACTCTCAGGCACAGGATGGGATTCTTGGGCCAGGAGTTTGACTTTGACAATCCTTGTGTATTGCATTTGTGGGGTGCCCTATGGCAGGAAGGAATGATGAATCATACTCCATGTTCTCAGAAGGTTAATTTATTATTTTATGATACTATATTATATTAAAGAATGCTATATTAACTGTACTAAAGAATACAGAGAGGATATTTACAGAAGGCTAAAAAGATAATAATGAAAACTTGTGACACAGCTTGGCCCTGATTGGCCAAAGAGTGAAAACAATTCACAGCAGAATCCAATGAAACGATCACCTGTGGTAAATAATCTCCAACCACATTCCAAAGCAGCAGAACACAGGAGAAGCAAATCAGATAACTATTGCTTTCCTTTTTCTCTGAGGCTTCTCAGTTTCTCAGGAGAAGAATCCTGGGCGAAGGAATTTTTCCAGAAAATGTGAATGCCACACTTATGGGCCCCTTCCAACTCAGAATATTCTACAATTCAATGATTTAAATTCTACCCCGAGCAAGGTGAGATCTGACAGCTCTAGAGAACCCCAAAGTCTTATCCCTTCTTGCCCAAGAAACATCCTGCAGCTCAGGAAAGTCTGGCCCAATTTGTGGTTGATTCCAGCCCATATGCAGCTCATCCCTGCCTGGATCTGGTGTGGGCTGGGACACCAGGCTGCATCCAGCCTCACTCATTAAAAAGGTTGAAATCACTGAGTGGCAGTGTTCCCATCACACAAAACACCCTGAGGTGCTGACAGCACCATCCTGGCTGGATTCAAGGTCATTTTCTGACTTTCTGAAAGACTAAAAGGTTCACCTGGCACATTTCCTCTGTCGTGATCAGCAACAAGAAATAGCAACTGGGAGGGAAGAGTTGAGCAAGCCCTGTGAAAACCATGAGGAGCTAAAGGCTCAGCCCCTCTCCTTGCAACATCCACCCAGGGTGAGTGTTCCTGGCCACAATTCCCAAACAAACATCCCATTAAGGTTTTGGTTCTGCAGAGAAAGCAAAAGCCTGGAGCACTGTGGGCTGCCAGCCTTTGAACACAGTGGGAGTTACTGGTGATGGGGATGGAGAGGGAAAAAGGGCATCTCAAGAGGGTAAAACCAGCTCCTTTTACTGATCCATGAATCTGCTCCAGCCCACAGCCCTGGACTGGATAAAAACTACCAAAAAATATCAATTAAAGAGCTTTTGGAGCTTCCCAGCCTATGGAGAGGCTCCCTAAGGTGCTGCCAACCTTTGAACACAGTGGGAGTTACTGGTGATGGGTATGGAGGTGGAAAAAGGGCATCTCAAGAGCCTAAAAACTGCTCCTTCCACTGATCCACAAATCTGCTCCAGCCCAGAGCCCTGGACTGGATAAAAACTACCAAAAATATAAATTAAAGAGCTTTTGGAGCTTCCCAGCCTATGGAGAGGCTCCCTAAGGTGCTGCCAACCTTTGAACACAGTGGGAGTTATTGGTGATGGGGATGGAGGTGGAAAAAGGGCATCTCAAGAGGGTAAAACCAGCTCCTTTTACTGATCCATGAATCTGCTCCAGCCCACAGCCCTGGATTGGATAAAAACTCCCAACAAATATGCATTAAAGAGCTTTTGCAGCTTCCCAGCCTATGGAGAGGCTTCCTAAGGTGTCCTCCAAGGGTTTAAAATGAGGGCTCACTCATCCTCTGAGGTCATTTCAACATCTCCAAAAATCCTGCAGCAGGGAGACCTACAGCTCTGCATTGTGTCACAAAAACAGCTACCTTCTGTTAGATTTTAAGCAAAAAAAAAATTTCCACAATATTTCTTTTTTCCCACCTTTGACCACGCTCTTCAGTCTCCTCCCTTGTGCCCTTGGAGATTTTTATTATTTCATGATTTGTAAGGCAGAAACTCCTCCCTGCACTCCCAGTAACCAAGAGAACTCTCAATCAAAGGGAGATCAGATCAGACAAAGCCCTTCAGATCTCCAGCAGCACAAAGACGATCAGCTATGGCCTGGAGCAACACAACCTTCACAGGCTATTTCAGGGAGGTTAAGCAAATTTGGCTCAATAACACAAGTTTATGCCCCCTCTCCTCCCTGTAAATCATGCCCCATTCACAACACTGGAGCCCAGATTAAAGAAGACAGGGTTGATTAGCACCACAAAACTCAAAAGAGGTTAGATAATTATCCAGTCATTATCCCAGCAGAATACTTGTGGCTAACACGCACAAAAAAAATGAAAAATTCCCGAAGTTTGGTGCTTGATGAAGCAACAGCACCTCTGCTCCAAAGAGAGGTGATTTGCAGTGATTTCAACCATCTGGAGGAGTTTTTTCAGGAGGCACAAAGCAGAGCAGAACAGGGAGCTCTGAGGGAAGGAGCCGAGGTGCTTTGAAGCAGCTGAAGGTTTCCCTGTAAGAGGGAGAGATAGAGACATAATTCCAATAAATCATCCCTGAGCAGGCTGATGTGGGGTGGGATCAGGGCAGGAAAAGCAAAAATCCCCTCCAGGCTCTACAATCCCTGCACTTTGCAGCCAGGACTTCCACGTGCCCTGAGCACACAGTGCCCTCATGGTGGCATTTCCCTTCCCAGTGTGGGATGGGAGTGCTGGGAATGGGATGGGGACACCACAGCTGGGGTCACCAGGCAGCCCCCAAGATCCAAGAGACCCCAAAGCTGCCAGAACCCCCCTCTTAACAACGTTCCAGTCCTGGAGCAGGGTTTGTTGGCACAGGAAAAGGGGAAAGCAAAGCTCTAGTGGCATCCCTCAGGGCTGGAAGCTCTCCAGAAGTAATTTTTGGGTGGGTTCCAAACCCTTTTCATGAACAGCTCCCAGCCAGTCCAAACTTCTGAGGGCTGAGGGGATCCCAGGCATGGCCAGCTTGGGCTGCTGCCCACGTACCTGAACCAGGAGCATGGAGGGTGCTGCAGAGCCAGTGAGCTCTGGAGCTATCCAGAGTATCCCAAAATCCCTCCAGCTCCTCCTTCAGCCACCCTGGAGCTCTGCAGGGCACAAACCTCAGCCCCAGCTGCCCTCCCCACCCCACAGCCTGCAGATGACCCACAGGGCATTCAGCACTGTGACAAAACAGAAAATGAGATTTATCCCCATCACACCAGTCAGGACTTTTCAGGGCACTTTTCATCCAGCCCATGCTGGGACAAGCCCTCCTTGTGCTCCTTAGGCTCTCCCATCCCAAAATTTCCCAGTCTCCAGCCTCACCACCCCAAATCAGAGCTTGGGGTCACCAGTGCTGCCCTCACCACCTCCCCTGGCAGAGCCTGACCATGGCCATGGGACACTCCACCACCTTATCCCAATCCAGAAGTGGTTTTTTTCCTTCTCCACCACAGCAGCTTCAGGCTGGGCTGATCTACAGGAGTTTTACAGGGCTCTGGGACGCAAATCCTCCAAAAATATCCGGGAAAGGGCCACCATCCCTGAGCAGGAAGGTCCCCAAGGTCTGGAAGGAGCTCCAAGGGGAACTCAGCAGCTTCCTGCTCAGGGCAGCTGTTTGTGCTGGCAGCCCCACCTGGGGACACCCCTGCCCTTCATCCCAGCCTGGGACAATTCCCCACATCTCAGGCCAGCCCCGGGGCTGTGTGTGAGCAGTGGAACAAAGCTAAAAGGGCATCGGCGAGCATCCCAGAAGCAGCTCATCCTTTCAGCATCTCCTGAGGAGATGCCCCAGGGCATCCCCCAGCTCCTGAGCATCAAGAAAAAAGGGTTGGAGGACATTAGGACAAAGATAAAGCCAAGTTCAAGAAGAGAATAGAACAGGAGCAAATTTTACTTCTCTGCACACCCAGTAATGCATCTGGATGATTCTTCCTCCTCTTCCCAATGGCCTGTGACCTCTTCCTTGCTTGGATAACCCCAAACCCCCAATCCCATTCCTTTTTTGCCCACAGACAGGGGCTATCCCTACCAGGAGCATCAGGGAAGAAACCTAGAGCTGAGAACAACAAATTCCCCATTCCTGGCTGGAATGGAGGGGAAAGAAGAAGAATAAAAATAAAAAGTTAAGAAGTGTGCACAAGAAATGCTGTCATTTATCAAACAGCAAGGTTGTCTGTGAGGCAGATCCCAATTAAGGGTGTCAGTTTGGAGTGACACAATATTCCCAGCACAAACACATTTAATTCTTGGATATAATCAGGTAGGTGGCAGAGGGAGCAGGCAGCAGCTCCTCAGAGCCTGTGAGCTGAGGTGAGCCCCAGGCACAAAATAAATGCATCTGCTGCTTTTAAACATGGATATTACAGAATCATGGAATTAATTGGGTTGGAAGGGACCTTAGAGACCATCCACTGCCACCCAGGGACACCTCCCACTAGCCCAGGGTGCTCCAAGCCCTGTCCAACCTGGCCTTGGACACTTCCAGGGATCCAGAGGCAGCCACAGCTTCTCTGGGCACCCTGTGCCAGGGCCTCACCAGCCTCACAGTCAATAATTTTTTTTCAAATCTCCCCTCTAAAGCTGTTCTCTTGCAGAAAGTCTCTCTATCCATAATAGACTTTAAGGTGCCTAAAAAAGCAATGTGGGCAAATTTTCCCCCAAGTGTTTCCCAGATCCAAAGAAATCTAAGCAGGTGTAGACAGAACAAAGCACTCTGCAGAAAAATCTCTGCAGCTATTTCATCTTCAGTTAAAAATCCCTCTGCACATTTGCCCCAATTTCTGCAGCCTTTAGCCCCAGATCCCAGCCCTGAGCTGGCCTTGGGGGAGGTATTTGGGCTTGTGGTGGGGCTGACCCTGAGTGGGTGCCCAAGCAGATCTGTCACACCCTTCCCAGCTGGACAAGGCAGAGAAAACACAACAAAAAGCTCAAGGTTGAGACCAGGGCAGGCAGAGATCCCTCACTGGTTAAATCAAGGGAAAAGCAGACTCAGTTCAGGGCAGTTTGTTTTATTTATTGCCAATCAAATCAGAGCAGGGCAAGGAGAAGTAAACCCAAATCTTAGAAAAGCCTTCCCCACACCCCTCCCTTCTTCCTGGGCCCAGCTGGGTCCACCTTGGAGCCTTCCATGAGACATGGGGACAATTCCAGCAGCTCCTCATGGAAGCCACCCTTGTACCCCTCACCCATCCCAACCCCCAGAAAATATTACGGCATCAAAAGCAGAGGATTTTCCCCACCATGTGCTCATCCACACAATGGGGGTTTGGCCTTTCAACCCTTCAGCCCCTCCCAAAGTTCTGTTCATCAACTCCTTCTCTGCTGTCCAGTGGTGGTGATCACTTCCTTAAATCTCAATTGGAGGCCAGCTGTTGCTGCAGTAAAAATCCCACCCTCCCAAATGTCCCAAACCCAGATCATCCCCTGATAACAACACAAGGGGTGGGTAAAAAACAACTATAAATCTATAAAACTTCTCCTAACATATATATACACATGATATTTGCCTTTTAATTGTGAGATTGCTCATCACATTACTCACCTATCACCTCAGGCTGTTTTTATGCTTGCTACACCTGAATTCTCCAACTCAGAATATTCTCTGCACTCTAAAATGATACTACAAACACCACTAAGTACCAAAAGTTCATTGTGCTTGTGAGAAATTGTCCTCACTTTCAAAAAAATCTAAAAGGTTTATTACAACTTAATCAAAAATACAGCAGGAGACTGAATAGAGAAAATATTATGGTGTCAAGAGCAAAGGATTTTTCCCACCATGTGATCATCCACACAATGGAGGTTTGGCCTTTTAACCCTTTGGCCCCTCCCAAAGTTCTGTTCAGCAACTCCTTCCCTGCTGTCCAGTGGTGGAGATCACTTCCTTAAATCTTGGTTGGGGGCCAGCTGTTGCCATAGTAACAATCCCCCCAGTGCAGGCCTTTCCCTCTTCTGAGGGACACCAGGGCCACAGCACCACCCATGGGGACAGCCTCACCTCTGGAAGGGTCCTCACCCACCTGTCCTGGCCTCTCAGTTCTCCAGATGGAGCCAAGAAAGCCATTGGGTGTTTTGCTCCTGGGGTGGTCCTCTGAGGGAAACCAGAAGGCTCCTGGGCAACCCAAGAGTGGGGTTTTCTGTAGTGGTGGAACCAACACTCAGCCTGCTCTGCTCCCTGACTTTATCAGAGACAATGTCCATTATCCTGTGAGCCTGGGCACGAGGGATCCTCGGGCACAGCTGGGATAAGGGCACAGGGATACTGGGCAGGTGGCACCACTGGAACACTCCTGGAGACCCACAGGGAGCTCAGGGTGCACAGGCCTGGACTAACACCACTGTTCCCTAATAATTGAACCTCAGGAGCAAACTTCATTCCTGATTTTGGCAGCATTACCTCAGCTGTGAGTGACCAGAGCAATGATTTTACCTTCACACTCCTAAACCCAACCTTATGGAGAGCTTGGTGAGTCCACCAGGGAGTCCCAGAGCTTGTTTTAGGTAGGTAGACATCAATATTTTCATTCTAAGGCTAGGACCTGCACCTGAGTGCTCCAGGTTCTCCACAGTTTGTGCAGAGGTCGACAGGACACCAGAGGCATTATTAAACATGGTTTTTTTTCCTTCCCATCCACTCTCATAATCAGTGGGGAAAGCAGACTTGTAAATAGTTCAGTCTATCATGCAGCACTGTTTATTTTCTAAGAGGTTTCCAGGCAAAACAGGGTGGGTGTTAACTTTTTATAATCCCTGCTCTGGCCTGGGAGGGGATGAGGACACTGGACATGTGGGATATCCAGGGTCCCCTGGGACACTCAGGCAGAGCTGGCCTGCAAGGGGACAGGGACACTGGGCATGGGGGACCCCTGGGAGCCCCCCAGGAGTCCTGAGGAACCCCAAAATCCAGGGCCACTGGTGCCCATCAGCAGCAAGCACAGGGCACAAAGGCAGAGGTGGCCTGAGGGGATGAGGGGCAGCGACCCTGGGCACGTTTCACATCCCCCTGCCCACTCCATGCTGGCACACAGACTCTTCCTCAGGGGTGACCAACACCAACACAGTGACCAAGGCCGTTTCAGGAGGTAGCTGCACTTCATTAGTAGTAGTAGTGCACTTTGCAGCAAGGTCAAATCATGAAATTCAAACATCTTGAATTTGTCAGAATGGGCTTTGCTACATCAAAGAGACCCCCAGGGAGGGATAAGGATCAGAGAGGGGCACTCTGTGAAACCACTGAGAAAGCCACAACTTAGCAAATGGGTTTTATGGAAAGTCCAGAGCGGGTTTGTGCTGCAAACTTAACTCTTCCACACAAAGAGGAGCCCCAGGAGGGGCACGGCCTCCTTCAGGGGGTCACTGCACAAGAAAGGGAGCCCCAGCAGGACTCACAGCACAGCAGGGCCTGCTTTGTGCTGCACCATGGGACTCCTGTTCTGCACATCTGGGCTTGGACTGGGCTGTAGGGTTCTGCTTTTCCTCCTCAAGAGCTTTCTGGAGAGCCAATGTGTCCCGTTGTCAGCACCTCGGCGTGGCTGAGGCGATTCTGGAGGCAGAGGGTTTGTCCAGCTGATGCCTCAGGTTTTGGCTTTTCTATTTTTCAGATTCTGGGCTGCTTTAGTGTGTGGGTCTGGGCTTCATATGAGGGGATGGTGAGCTCTGTGCACAGAGCAGGGAGACAAAACAATTCCTGCTCCAGCTGGGGACCAAGGACAAATGATCCAAATCTCAGCCCAAGAGCACAAACAACGTGGGCTGAAGAGAGAAAAACAAGCAGGGTGGGACTGCATGGGCTAAAGCTGGAACTGGACAATTAACTAAAGCTATAATTGGACAATTAACTCCAATATGCAAATAGACCAAAACTTATAAAGTTAAACTATAAGTATAAGTTAAAACTTATAAACCCTGTGACAGGTTGTCCATTTTTGTGACCATTTTAGTTCACCTGGGGTGTAGCCCTGGCTGGGCTCTTGTGCTGCCCAAGGTGCATCCATTGAGGCCTTCTAATAAATCCCTGCTTTATTCTTTAGCTCTCTCTACTCTCTGTTCTGGGTCAGCCTTCACAAGGTATCACAGCCTCAAGAGAAGGGACCTCGAGCACCACACCTCCCCCAGCCCAACAAAACAAGGCCCAGAACAGGTACAGAGAATCAGCTCCTTTGGAAAACACCTCCCAGACCATCAAGTGCAACCTTTAACCACATGGTTCATGTTTTTGCTCCTCTCAGCTCTGCCAAATCTCTGCCAAATCTCCCCTTGGCCTTTCCCTGACATCTTTTGTTTCACAGCAAAGCCTCCTGTGAGGTGACACACACATGATTTAAGCCCTTGGGGCCTCCCCAACATCACACATCATTGTCACAACCCCCTTCTTGTGCCACCCCTGCCTCTCAGGGCCACTTGGCCACCAAACCCCCAGCCAGGACTGCTGGGCTAAAATCCCTCTGAAGTGATCCTGAACTCCTGCCTGGTTGGATTGTGCAGGGATAAATCTGAGATTGTTTTCACACAGCCCCAGCTAAAAGTCTGTCAGATGTAGAACTGGACTTTTTAGCCAGAAAGAGCCCAAGTTTAAAAAAGTCTCAGCTCTGCTATAAATTGCCAGGATGTGTCACAAGGGAGAGAGTCCACAGGGATTAAAACACTCAGTGCCTCAGAAGGAGAAGAGTTTGTTCTGCAGTTGTAACACAGGGTGTTATCCCAGGGGTTAATTTTAGATTTTTAATAAGCAGAAATTACTCACATGGGAGCATTCTTTGAGGGGGATTGCAGACACAGACCTGTCTTGCAATCCAGCATGGCTTTTGCAGTGCTTTAAACTTCAGAAGCTTTAATTCCAAAGAGTTGGTTTGCATTTCAGCTCTAAGTTCATTTGGTTGGAAAGAAGCACCAGGGCCAGAGAAGATGGAAGGAATGTTTGAGGCCAGAACATCCAGGGGCATTAATTAATTAACTGAAGGGCCATCAAGATGTGACAACCATGGAGACCTTATCTCTGTTAAACCCATGAAGGGGATGCCCTGCTATGGAAAATTCTTTTATATTTATCTTTTAAATCCCTCAGGGACTGGTGATTCCAATACTGTCCTAGACAACCCTTTCCTTAATTGAGGAAATTTTGAAAGTGAGGAAATTTTCCTTAATATCCAACCTGAACCTTCCCTGGCACAACTTGAGGCCATTTCCTCTCATCCTGTCCCTTGTTCCTTGTGAGGAGAGCCTGATCCCCACCTGGCTCCACTCTCCTGTCAGAAATCCGTGGGTATTATCCAATATAAAAGCCCCAAATGTCACATGGGACCTTCCCCCAGTGCCATTGAAGTGGACCAGGCTGGTGGTTTTGGTCAGCAGGTCCTTGCTGCAAAGTCTCAGCTCCCAGCAGGGAATTTCAGAGGCCTGAGAGGTTATTTTGTGTCATGGAGATCCAGCCTAACCCTGAGGGGGTCCTTCAGTAAAATCACATTTTAAGTGCTCAGATGATACAGGATGCCTTTATCAAGGTAATGCCTGGTAACATAAGCAGGTATTAAATTGTTGTGGTCATTTAACACAAGCCTTACTACCACCACCGTTCCCTAATAATTGAACCCCAAGAGCAGACTGAATTCTTCATTTTGGGAGCATTACCTCAGCCATGAGTGACCAGAGCAATGATTTTACCTTCTCACTCCTAAACCCAACCTTATGGAGAGCTTGGAGAGTCCACCAGGGAGTCCCAGAGCTTGTTTTAGGTAGGTAGACATCAATATTTTCATTTTAAGGCTAGGACCTGCACCTGAGTGCTCCAGGTTCTCCACAGATTTGTGCAGAGGTCGACAGGACACCAGAGGCATTATTAAACATGGTTTTTTTTCCTTCCCATCCACTCTCATAATCAGTGGGGAAAGCAGACTTGTAAATAGTTCAGTCTATCATGCAGCACTGTTTATTTTCTAAGAGGTTTCCAGGCAAAACAGGGTGGGTGTTAACTTTTTATAATCCCCTGCTCTGCTTTTGCTAACACTTGGATGGAGAAGACTGTTTCTATTTATTCATAGGAAGACAGCACACATACAAACCAAAAAAAAAAAACAAAACAAAAAACTCCACCACAGATTAATTTTGAAGCTGCCAGTGCCAGATTGGCTCTTGGTTGGACTCTAGGTGCAGCTAAAAATCACATGTATATGGAATTTTTTGTCTGAAATCGTGTTGCAGATGTATTTGAAGCTGCCCTGTCCAGCCTTGTGTCACCTCAGGAGGAGCTGCTGGGTGACTTGTACAAGGTTGTTCTTTCTCACACTGTGGAGGTAAAATAAAAACCAATGATCTTAGGTTTTAGTTACAATTTTGAAGTTATAGTTGTGAAGTTACAGTTTTAGTTATAAGTTTTTGAAGCAGCTCATGCTTCAAAATTCCCCCAAGCCCCTCAGAAGTGAAAAGCAAGGCTAAGCTCTCAGTGCTGCTCTCCAGGACACCTTTTTCAAGGTTCCCCTCAGTTCTTCCACACCAACCTTGTGAGTACAAGCAAAAGCTGCAATGAAATAGGAGCTCAGCAGCCAAAGGCCCTGGGGGGGTCACAGGGGGTGTGCAGCAGAGCTGGGTTCCTACACTGAACATTTAAACACAGAGCTCATTAAATAAGCATCAGCCCCACCCCACATCTGCCACTGGAGCTGTTGTGAGAGCTGCTCTCCAAATTCCCATTTCATACTACAAGTGGTGGCTCCAAGCAAATAAACTCACACTCCCCTCCAAGACACACAGCTCTGCTGCCTCCCCAGATGCAGATTTAAATATCAAACCAGCCTGTCCTTTCAGACTCCTCCAAAAACATGTCACTGGCACATTCCCTCATCTGCAGAGCTGGAGAGACCCAGCGGCCCTGGCGTGCTCGTGACATCTGAACGCCCTCCAGCTCGTTTTTATCTGCTGTGAACTTGGAGTCAAGGTCAGGGCTGCACTCACAGACCTTTTCTCCTCCAAGAACCTCTGCTCTGCTCCAGGCAGTGCCTGCATCACACCTTCCCCCATTCCTGACAGGAGGCAGAGCTCCAGCATCAACATCAGGGTCCACCAAACTGCCCATGGGGCATGGGATGAGAACCACAGTGCTGGAGAAGGCTCCAAGGAGAACCTACTGCAGCCTTCCAGGGCCTGAGGGGCTCCAGGAGAGCTGGGGAGGGATTTGGGACAAGGGCCTGGAATGATAGGACAAGGAGGAGTGGCCTTCTACTGAAGGAAGAAAGGTTTAGATGGGATATTTGGAATAAATTCTTCCCTGTGAGCATGGAGAGGCCCTGGACAGGAAGGAGTCCTTTCTGCCCACACAGGTGGGGAGAAGTCTCTCCAAGGCAATGCTCTGGGGATTTCCCTGAGGGGGAAGGATTCAGAGGATTCCAAACACCAAACTGCTCACGGGGCATGGGATGACAACCATGGTGCAGGAGGATGCTCCAGGAGAACCTACTGCAGCCTTCCAGGGCCTGAGGGGCTAAAGGAGAGCTGGAGAGGAGCCTGGGACAAGGGATGAGGGACGGGATGGAGGGACAGGACAAGGAGGAGTGGCCTTCTACTGAAGGAAGAAAGGTTTAGATGGAATATTAGGCATAAATTCTTCCCTGTGAGGGTGGTGAGGCCCTGGCACAGGGTGCCCAGAGCAGCTGTGGCTCCCCCTGGGTCCCTGGCAGTGCCCAAGGCCAGGCTGGACAGGGCTTGGAGCCACCTGGGACAGTGGAAGGTGTCCTGCCATGGCAGGGGATAGCACTGGGTGACTTTTAAGGTCCTTTCCAACCCAAACCATTCCATGGCTCTGTGATTTGGTTTCTTGCTGCTCTGTGCAGAGTGATGGATTTGCAGAGCCCTCACCTATTGGGGTTTTTTTTTGAGATAAAAGCTAAGTTACTCCTATTTCTAAGCAACTGGGTTTTCCTAAGAGCCTCAGCTTTCAGCTGCTCTATTTTCAGGGGCAGGTATTCCTGACAAACACCATCCCAGCTTCTAAAGCAGCTGGAATACATCAGGGGCATCATAACTAAAAACTCTCACAGGTGAGGTGTTTGTGTGGCCAGAAGAAGACACTATAAAGAGATGCCTGTATATTAAAAAAAAAATCTAGATAAATAAACAATCCACCCCCTACAAAGTGGAAACTGTACTGAGCAAAAGGATCTTTTAGGGAGCAAAATATGGGAAATTTATGGTTTACAGGGCACCCTGGAAGAGCTGAACAGGAGGGTTGGGGTCATTTGGTGATGCAGAATGCACCACATTAAGATTAAACCATGCCAAGCTCAGGTTGAAAGTCAGCTCCACACTTCAGAGGCAGATTTTTAGCTCTGCAGGGAAGTGACAATTTACTGATGTGTCTGTCAGCATGAAAAGAGCTGAAATCCTCCTTCCAGCTAATAGCAACTGGAGGAAAAAGCAGAGGGACTCACAGGACTAAAGAACCTCCTCAAAAATAATTCATGGGAATAAGGAGCACTTGAGATGGGTAAAGCATCCACAGGAGGAATTAATGGTGAACCTGGCTCTCAGCTTGGTAGAACAGCTGAAAATTCCAATGTTTTCAAAGAGGACAAGAGATTAACCAAGCTAACAAGTCATCAGTATCAGCTGAGGAAAGGGGGGTGAAGTCATGGCAGTGAAGACAAAACAAACACGAAATGTGCAATCATAGAATTAATATTCAGACTTTCCTTCCTCAGTAGAAAGGAGCTGTCACCCACAAATGCACAGTGCTGAGGATGGAATTTAAAAATATCTTTTTCCCCTCTGCCAAAGCAGGTTTGCTTTAAAAAAAAAATCATCCTTTTTGCTCATTTAAAACCAGCTTGAGCAAGACTGATATCACCCTCACAGAACTTGTATTTAGCTTTGTATTTTGCTAATTCTGATCTGCTAGGAAAGGATCCACACATCCCTTCCCTACAAACCATCTCTCAGCCTCTGGTACACCATGTACTATTTAATATACCCACAGAGATGAGTGAGGCAAAAGCTCCAGCTGAAAATTACTCAAGGAACAGTGGTGTTAATAGAAACCTGCCTGGGGGAATTAATGCTCATCATCCCAACCTTCCTGTGCCTGCCTGGATTGGTCTCCTTCCTGGATATCTGTGTCACACTTGGGCTGCAGAACTCCCTGCCAGACCTCCATCTTTTACTATTTTAGGTAATAAATGACTCAAATACCAAAAAGCATCACATTCTTTTTTTTTTTTTTTTGCCAGTAGCCAGAAGTCTTATTTCCTAATAGTTACAGCAGGATTTAATGCTTTTGACTTAGTGCTTTTGACATATAAAGTGTTATTTAAGTGTCATCATAAAGTACTCATCGAGAAAAGCCAGTTAAAAAAAAATCAAAGATAATTCAGCAAGTTTAAAAAAAAATCAAAGATAATTTAGCAGGTTTAAAAAAAAATCAAGCATAATTCAGCAGGGAAAATAATTTAAGCTTTTCATAAAGGAAAGATCTCACTTCCAAATGCTTTTCCAGCAGAGGTTCCTTCTCAGGGCTGTTTTCATCCCCTGATCATCAAGATGGGAGTCACACATAGATTTAAATAAGATATGGTGGGGAGCACTACTGTGGCTTGTCGGAGCTCTTCAGGGAACCTAGATCATCTTCATTACCAGAAACAAACCAAAAAATACCTTAAATTGTCAGAAACAAGTATTTATTGCTTCAGAGCTACCCTCATTCAGGTTCACTGTTTCTCTGCTCTGCATGAGCAAAATGATTAAATAAAAATCAGCCACTGAATTCTGTTGTTGCTGACGGAAATTCAATGCTCCAAACTTCTCTGAAATATGTGATTTAAAGGTAATTCTTGCATTCTCTGGTCAGCTTTTAGGCACTGAAGAGCATTTTCAGTAGACAAGAATTGGTCTCCTCCCCTTCATGTGGAGTCTGTAAGAGGAATACTCAACTCTTCCAGCACAGAAGTTGAAGCCTTTCTAGGTTTTTAGAGGTAACAGCAAAAACAAACAAACAAAAAAAAAAAAAACCAAACTGGAAAACCAACCAGCTTCAAGTGTACACGATGTTTTGTCAGCCTTTAAAAGTCAGAGAAGATTAAAAAAAAAAAATTAAAAATAAATCTGACCAACCCCAGCCAGCTATCACCAGGCTCTGATGACAAATGGAAATACTGGGGCTTTGAGGAAATACCATTTTCTTATCTTTTGTCCTGCTGGCTCCTCCATCCCACACTACCAGCAGCAGAGAGATGGTCATGATGAAATCCAAATCAAAGAGTGGTTTTGGGGTTTTTTTAAAAGAAATTCCAGTCCCAGATGTGTGAGGGGTACCTGGAACAGCCATGGCATGGATGTACCAGTTCCTGCCCTTTCTTGGTGCCTTTCCAAACTCACTCTGGAAGGTCTGCAGGGGAAATCTCAGTCAGCAGGGATTTGGGGAGGAACAAGACCTGGGATTTGGGGAAGAACAAGACGTGGAATTTGGGGAAGACAAAGACCTGGGATTTGGGGAAGAAAGACTGAGCCCTGGGATCTGGGGAGAACCAAGCCCTGGGATTTGGGAAAGACCAAGACCAAGCCTTGGGATTTTGGGAGGACCAAGCCAAGCCTTGGGATTTTGGGAGGACCAAGCCTTGGGATTTGGGGAGGACCAAGCATTGGGATTTGGACAAGACCAAGACCTGGGATTTGGGGAAGACCAAAACCAAGCCTTGGGATTTGGGAAAGACCAAGACCAAGCCCTGGGATTTGGGGAGGACCAAGACAAAGCCTTGGGATTTGGGGAAGACTAAAGTGGTGGAATTGGCTGCTCCAGCCTGAACCTGTGTCACTCCTGAGCCAGGCATGTGCTCCTCCAGCTGCAGGGCTGTTTTATAAGAGTGACTGAGCAGAAGTGGCGATTTTTCTTATTAATGCCATTTCTGGTTACCATGGAGCTCTGCTGGGAGTTCAGAGCTGCTCACCCACGCCAGGCACTGAGGAACATTATTACAGGCAAGACCCTTCAAGGACTTTTCAGGAAGATCATTCACCCAAAATGCCAATTTAAAGTTTCCAGTAACAAGTGTAACTGGAATTTGAAGTGACCACTTGTGGGGTGGAAAGAGGGGGAGGAAGCTGGTGGTGAACTGGGTTCATCCCAGGCTGATTATTAAACACTCAGCTGCTTTTTAAGGCTCAGAGAATGAGGAATTTGGACAGTAAAGGAAGGCAAAATAATTAATGGTGCCCTGGGCAGGGCCTGGAGCCACTGGATGATCCTTTTGGGGCCCTTTCAACTCAGAATATTCTGTAGTTCTATGATCAGCAAGCATAATTCAGGAAAAGTTATCCAGAGGTGCTGTTCAGAAAGGGTTATTCACAGGGCAGCACCTCCCAGTGAGGAAACAGGAGGGCAGAAACCCTGGCAGAGAAGAGAAACCTGGGCAGGGGTTTCTCATATTCCAGTATCAGAGATGTGACAGTAAAAAAGCAGCAAAGGAAGAAGATGAAGCTGTGGTGGGGCATCACAATTATTTTTTTTTCCTTCTTTCCCATCCAGGATGAAGGATGGCAGGGATCCCCCAGTGCTTGTGGGGCTTTTGGACTGCAGAAACTACAAAAATCCTACAGCTCTTACACAGATCACAGCAAAACCCATGGAAAAAAAAAAAAAAACCAAACAAAATTACAGAATGGTTTGGGTTGGAAGGGACTTTAAAGACTGTCTGGTTCCAATCCCCTGCCATGGGCAGGGACACCTCTCACCTGCCCAAGTTACCCCATCCAGCCTGGGCTTGAACACTTCCAGGGATGGGGAGTCCACAACCCCTCAGGGCAACCTGTGCCTGGGACTCATAGCAAAGAATTTCTCCTCATATCCAATCCAAACCTACTTTCCTTCAGTTAAAGCCGTTCCCCCTTGTCCTGTCACTCCATGCCATGGTAAAAGTCTCTCCTCAGCTCTCTTGGAGGCTGCTTACACCTCATGGAACCCTTCAAAAACTAACAAAACCCACTGTGAAGCCTCAAGCAACAGACCATAACCTGAGCTGCCAGGCAGAAAAAAAATTCCATAGTCCCTTAATCGGGTAATAAATAAAAAAATAAATTAAAAAATTAAATAAAAATTCAAAAAATAATAATTTGATAAAAATAATCCCATTATCTCTCTGCATCTCTTTTTCTTCTCCAAACCCCCAAAACTGGGGGGACACAGCCCTCTTCTACAGGCTAATCCACACACAAGCTCCTGTGCTGCCTGTCCCAGAGCTCACACACCCCTGCCAGAATGGAAATCACCACTAAGCTCTCACAGCAAACATCTCCATGGCAAGGCACTGGCTGGAGTGGGTCAGAGGGACAGAGACTGGTGGAGGCAGAGAGGACAAGGAGCAAGTCTTGAGATCCCAGCATTGATAAAACCTCATTCAAAACACTGAGGTCTGGCACATTCACATTTTCTGGAAAAATCCCTTTGCCCAGGATTTTCCTCCTGGGAAGCTGAGAAGCCTCAGAGAAAAAGGAAAACAATTCTTATCTCATTTGCTTCTCCTGTGTTGTGCTCCTGTGTTGTGGAATGTGTTTGGAGATTGTTCACCCACAGGTGATTGTTTCATTTGATTCTGCTGCGAGTTGTTTTCACTCTTTGGCCAATCAGGGCCAAGCTGTGTTGGGACTCTGGAGAGAGTCAGGAGTTTTCATTATTGTCTTTTTAGCCTTCTGTAAGTATCCTTTCTGTATTCTTTAGTATAGTTTAATGTAGTATTCTTTGATATAGTATCATAAAATAATAAATTAGCCTTCTGAGAACATGGAGTCAGATTCATCATTCATTCCAACGTTGAGGCACCCTACAAATACAATAGAGGCCAGCCAACTCCAGCCTTCCATTGAAAGAATCACCAGATCAACACCAGGCTTATTCCTTACCATACAGACAGTAGGGGATGAAGTCTTTAAAAAGCTGTTGAATCACACCCATTCTTAAAAATAAATTGGTTTTTAAGAGGCATGCTGCTTTGGAGGTACGTATTCCTCATTGTCCTAATGACAGAGCTGGCCGAGGGCAGCCCTTTGGAGGCTGAGCTGGGGCTGCTGTCGTGCTGTTCCAGCAGGGTGGTGTGGCAGAGGAAGTTCTCCAGCAGACAATGCTCTCTCAGGGTCTGATTGTGAGCTGAGGCAGGGCCACATGGCCCGTGACCCCTGAAAGGCACAGAATGGCTTCCATTCCTCCTTTGTGCTGTTGTGGTGGAGTGGAGAACAACTGGGATGTTTAAAGGGGATTTTGTAGGGGCTGGGGAGGTCTGGAGCGTGGCAAGCCTGAATTCATTCCATCCTTCACATCCTTACAGGAGCTCAGCAGGACTTGAGTTATTTTTTAAGGCTATTTTTTAAGAGATAACCTTCCTTCCAAGAGTGCATCTCCAGGCAGGGTTATCAAGGCTGCCTGACTCTCCCCAGCTCTGCTTTCAGTTGGTTATAAATTCATCAAGCCCTGGCTGTTCAGGGTAGGAGTTTGCATGCTAGGCTGGGTCTGCCTGGGGCACAGTTCTCTTGGAACATGTGAATCCAACTGCTTCTCAGAAAGCAGCATGGGAATAAACACATTGTTTTGTTCAATTTCTGGTGGCTTTTTCCATTTTTTTTCCTTAGAGCCTTGGACCCATGATTTAGAACAAGGGCTTTAATGAGCGAGGGACAAGCTTTTTGTGTCAAATTTCATTTTTGTCATCGCCAAAAATCCAGGCAAATTATAAGCCTTTTGAGAGGAGGAGAAAAAGCAACTAAATTGCATATGCTCAACAGCCCTTAGAGTTCAGGATTTAAAACTCAAGGGTTTTGGCTTTGCTGAGGAAAAATTGGAAGCAGGTATGGGGCAAGCAGGAGGTAACGAACAGGAGGCAGTGAAAAAGTCGAGGAAATGTGCAACAGCAGGGGATACACCAGGAAAATTGGTTACTGGAGGAGATTCAAAAGCCAGGTTTGAAGGCAACAGGGCCAGAGCAAGTGGGAAGAAGAAGGAACAACATCAAGACAAAGGTGCCAAGAAGTCCTCCACTGGCTCCAACAAAAAGTACAAAATCATGGAATAGTTTGGCTTGGAAGGGACCTTAAAGATCATCTTTTGCATCTTGTTTCCACCCCCCTGCCATCATCAGGAACACTTTCCACTAAACCAGGTTTCTCAAGCCCCACCCAACATTCTATAGGATGTCTGGGACCTCATTTCACCCTTTCTCCAGCAGTGGCAAGAGCCATTTACCAAAGTCTATTTTGTAAGTCCGATTCAGGGGGAAAAGGGCTCCGAAAAGCCCTTTGCAGCCTGAGCCTGGAGCTTTGCTGTCGGTTGATTTTCGTTGTTTTAAGGTTATTTTAAGGAGCAGGATCTGCCCAGCAGCCCTGCAAACACAACCCTGCTGCTGGGCAGCCCCACCACCAGAGGCACAGAGCAGCACTTTCTCAGTAGCAGGCAGGAATTAGCAAGTTTTTTTCTGATTTGGGGAGTGAAAGAGCGCCAGTCAGTGTTTAATTATTGCCCCATAAAACATCCAGCTTTAGTTCCATTCTTCTGGGCTCCCCAGCACTGCTTTGGTGGCCTTCAACCATCTGGCACCAAGTTGGGTGTTGGGCCTTGTGCTGGAGGGAAAGGGATCCAAAACTGTGGCCTTGTGAAGCCTTGCCCAACATTTGTCTAACCTTGGATCTGAGGATTATCCAGTTTTCCTTTGTGCTTTGGGACAGGGGTGGAAAAGCACGGGGTAAAGGCAACAGCCGATGGTTCTGCCACCACAGGAATAAACTGCTCCAGAGATTTCCTGTTGGACTGGGTCCAGAGGAGACACCAACTTGATTTGAGGGCTGCATCACCTCTGCTGCGAGGGAAGGCTGAGAGAATTGGGATTGTCCAGCCTGGAGAAGAGAAGGCTTTGGGGTGACCTAATTGTGGCCTTTCAGAACGTGAAGGGGCTCCGAGAAAGATGGAGAAGGACTATTGACAAGGGTCTGGAGTGACAGGAGAAGGGAAAATGGATTCCCATGCCAGAGGGCAGGGTTAGATGGGATATTGGGAAGAAATCCTTCCCTGTGAGGGTGGGGAGGCCCTGGCACAGGGTGCCCAGAGAAGCAACCTGGAAGTGTTCACCATGCTTGGAAGTGTTCACCATCCCTGGAAGTGTCCAGGGCCAGGTTGGACAGGGCTTGGAACAACTTGGTCTGTGGAAGGTGTCCCTGCCCATGGCAGGGGGTGGAATGGGATGACCTTTAGGGTCCATTCCAATCCAAACCATTCCACAGTTTCCACATTTTTCAATATTCCACATTCCACAATTTTCCCTCTAGTGAGGGGTTCTGCACCGTACTAAGACTTAAATCAGTTGTGCACCAGCAGGAGTTAAAAAGGCTATAAATACAAATCCCCAGTTCAAATCCTGCCCATCTCATGTGCAGAACCTCCAGATGGAGGTTGCACCTCCAGTTCTGAGATTACAACACCACAGGCACAAGGTTCAAGCACTTAATCACTTGTGGGGTAGAGGAAAAGTCAAAACTGATCTCATCCTCTTCCTTCACAGGAGCTTCAAACAGAATCTGGTAACACTCAGCTCATTTCATGCTTCAAATGAGCCTCTGCTAATGTAGCTGCAGGGGCTGGGCTGGAGTGTTTGAGAACTTCACTATTTGCTGGTGGAAGCCAAGGGTTCCTGCTTCTAATCAGGGGCAGAGCAGAGCTCTAAAGCCCAAAATCTCCTCAGGACCAAGACTTACACACCACCTCTTCTCCTTCAGTTTATTCCTCTCACTTTCGAGCTGAAAACAAAAGAATTTTGTCAAGTGTTTTGAGGTTTGCTAGAAGTCTAAGCAACTAGAAGTACACCTTATGGAAAAGTTAACTTCAGATCTGACCCCAGCAGCCTTTCCTTCCCCTTTTGCCAACCCACACTTTTAAGAAGGTCAGTTTTATATGCTTTTGTCTTGTTTTTCAAGCCCCTGCCAGCTTTCCATACACACAAAGTTTATTATACCTTGTTCAGGCTACAATAAAAGCATATGAGAGCATCTAAAAATGAGGCAGAAATGGATCTATTACATTGCTTTATTCAATTTATGGCTTGCAGGGAAAGGTAATGAGACCTAAAGAGAAATAGATAGAACAGGAGTCTACCCCTAAAAGTTACCCCTCACAGTTCAGTTTCACATTTGCAATTCCACAGCACTTGGTGTCTATTTACTGAGACAAAAAAAAAAAAAAAAAAAAAAAACCCCAAAAAACAAACAAACAAAAAACCCCACTTTTTTACAATAGGATAGGTTTCATAAAAATGAGATTTTTTTAGATCCCCAGCCTGGGTAGAATCTTCATTAGCAATTCCACAGTCCTGCTGTGCTTCAGACAGCTGTACTTTTAGTATGAGGCAAGTTAACAGCCTCTCTCCCAGTCACTGTCAAGCCAAGTGCTTGTTAGTGGTCTCAGCTCTGTCCCAAATATGTCAAACAGCTTCCACGTGCTCAGCCACATCACCCTTACAACTGCTGGGCACAGCAAATCCCTTTAAAAACAGTCCTTGTAGGTTTAAAGGTAACAAGGAGAGCAGCAGAAAGGTGAAAAGGACAAGCTCTGAAGCTGATGATAACAAGGCAGGGAATGTGTCTCATCCACTTAGGGTCCCTGGGCTTTCCAACCAAAAACAAGTTGAGGAACAAGTCAACACCAATACTGGGGGAGGTTTGACCCTCAGCTCGGCCTGTTCCTGGATTTCCACTTGTTTCTGTCCTAGGCTCATCCCTTTTCTCTCAGCTCTTACACAACCTGGCTGCATCCTGCTTTCCTGGAGTGACAGAAATGTGGCTGTGTCTCCAGCAAAACATCCTTTTTCCCTGTAACCACATATCCATAAATACACTTACACAACTGCTTTGCATGCTCCAAGGTCAGGGTGAGCAAGTTTTTTAGGGGATTGCATTCCCATCTCACATCAACACCCACGTGCTGTGGATCAGTTTTGCTCTTCTGTCACAGAATCCCAGAGTGGTTTGGGCTGGAAGAGACCTTAAAGTCCATCTCATTCCACCCCCATCCATGGGCAGGGACACCTTCCACTGTCCCAGGGTGCTCCAGCCTGGCCTTGGACACTTCCAGGGATCCAGGGGCAGCCACAGCTGCTCTGGGCACCCTGTGCCAGGGCCTCCCCACCCTGACAGGGAAGGATTTTTATTCCTCTTATCTCATCTAAACCTTCTCTCAGCTTGAACCTATTGCCTCTTGTCCTGTCACATACCATCACTCATCAGGAAATGCTCCAGCCAAAGGATAAACTGTACAGAATTAAGGAGTTTGGCAGAGTAGAAATTGAATACAATCACACTCCCTCCAGCAAATATTATCTAACATCACCACAACACTCTGAACGAGGAGAGGACAACTTCCAACCCTCCCCAGCTCCAAGGGGCTGGGGAGAGGAGATTAGGGACAAGTGGCTTCATAATCCACGCTGGACAGTCTGGTATTTGAGAGTGGCATTGGACAAACAAGTATTTCCTTGAGAAGAGAGGTTGTGGAGTCCCCATCCCTGGAGGAGACAGGTTGGATAGGGCTTGAAACAACCTGGGATAGAGCAAGGTGTCCCTGCCCATGGCATGGAGTTGGAATGAGATGATTTTTAAGACCCCTTCCAACCCAAACCATTCCATGGTTCTGTTTATCTCTTGTGGGATAGAGGCTGTAGTAAGAGTCCAAACTTTATTAATTTAATAAATGTATTATTTAATTGTTGCTATATTATATTTATAATATTAATAATATATTACGTATTATTAATATAGTATGATTATAATAATGTGGACTGTATTAAATTTTATTTATATATATTATAATTATATGAATAATTATATTAATATAATTTAAGGCTTAAATTTATCCCTGGATTCCAAACCCTCAGCATCCACTGGACTGCAAGGAAACTCCTGCAGCAGGAATGCTGATCAGCAGTTCCCCTTTGCTCTTAGCCTAGCACGAGGCTTTGGGATCACCTGTCAGCCCTGGCTTGCTGCAGGAAGGACTCACGTGGCACCATTACATAAAACCCACCTTCCTCCAGGGGGAAAAGCAGCTGGGAACAGCTCCTCCATCCTTATTATCCTGCTTCAAACACCCAGCACAGAGACCACGGGAGATCTCAGAGTGACAAGATCTGCTGCGGGCTCCATCAGCTTTGATTCTTCCAGCTCCTGGAGCACACAAATCCAGGGGAGCGTTTCTGAGGATGAAGCACCTCGTTCAGGCACAGCAGCAGCTCAGGAAGACTCTGGCATTTGTTTTTATTTCAGTTCCAAGTGAAAGGCATCCCCAGGCTGAGCGAGCTGCCAGCCCCAAGCCTGCAGAGAGCACAGAGCAGCCATTCCAGCTCTGCTGCATGGGGCATCCCCGAGCTGGCTCCTGATTAGAAACTCATTCCTCAATTCCCTTGGCTGGGGAGAAGCTGCCAGGGGGGCTGATGGGGCCAAACCCTCGTGTCCAAGGGAAGAATGGCTCATTTGAAGGGAATCTATAACAGCAAGAACACAGGAATCCAGAGATTAATAAACAAACAGCTTCCAGTATTAGCCCAAGGATCATTTTGCACAGGCAGACATGAAAAGATATCAATTCCAAGCATGTTTGTTTTGATGTGTGGAGGCTCTGACTATTCCAGATCCCAACCCAATCCTTTTTTGCAAATCCATATCACCATCAACAGCAGCAGATACAGACATGTTGGTACTGGTGGGACTGGACCACCAGCAGTGCTCTGGAGCAAAAGGAAACTGCAGCTGAACCCATGGCCTGTGATGGGCAGAAAAAGGAAATCTGGGAGCTGTAGCAGAAGAGACAAACACTGGGAGAAACTCTGCAACACTAAAAGGAAAAGCCCAGCACTCACTTCTTTACCTTTAGCTGATTTAGCCAGGTGATTCAGTCACCTAGCTTGGCAAAAAAATACAACTCTAAATAGTCTTAGGGGCAGTTTGAACAGACAAGACCTTGTCCAGCTGTTCTGATGGACACAACTAGGGTGTGTTCACATCTAGAGTGTGTTCCTCAACATGCAAGAAACCACCTGTGACAGACTCACTTTGAGCCACCACCGAAAACAGGCAGAGAGATCCAATTTGGGATGTAAACACATCCATGCCTGAGCACATCTGGAGCAAGATTCATGTTTGACTTCCTAATAGAAAATAAGTACAAACAAACCTTAACAGAAAGGGGTTCAAACTTCTTGTTAGGACTAGAACAAAACTTTTGCATAACGCTGATGAAATCCTACTGAGACATCAGATACAGACACTTCTCCTTGAAATCAGTGTCTGTCAGAAATCAGAGTCACCACCAGATTAGGAAACAAGGGAGGGCCAGGCCAGAGTTGCCACATTAATGAGCCTGACCACATCCAAAGGAATCCAGGAAATCACCCAGGGAGTCCTCTGCCCTGTCTTTGCAGGTGAAATTCTCCAAAGGCAGCAGGGTAATTGCCTGCAGGAGCTCGTGGTTTTAGTGCTAAAGCAGCAGTTGGTGCATAAAAGTTTTAAGCCTTTCAATTATGAGTAATCTGAGAGCTCATACCAAGCTCCAGCCTGTTTGCTCTAGACTTAAACCTTCTGTTTATCACCTGAAAGCAAGACAAGAATGAGCCTGAGCATCAGCTCACCTCCCTCACAAGCAAGTGCGTCATCTCTCCCACAGCAGAGGGGGAAGAGAGTTATTTGGGGAAATGCCAATATTGAAATCTATTGAAAGAATGTTCTGAGGTGTGGGATGGCTATTGTCATTCTTGAGGCATCTTGGAGGAGGCCATCAGACACTTCTGATCCAGCAAGTTCCAGAGAAGCAGCCAGAGCTGTGGGTTTGCTCATCACGGAATGGTTTGGGTGGAAAGGACCTTAAAGGTCATTCCCATTCCACCCCCCTGGATGCCCAGGGACAGCTCCACGAGGCTCCCAGCCCTGTCCAGCCTGGCCTTGGACACTTCCAGGGATCCAGGGGCAGCCACAGCTCTGGGCACCCTGTGCCAGGGCTCAGCCACCCTCACAGGGAACAATTCCTCCCCAATATCCCATCCAACCCTGCCCTCTGGCAGTGGGAGCCATCCCCCCTTGTCCTCAACCCCTTAAGAACCCACAGAAATTAAGACAAGGCTCAGCAGCATCAGCACCATTCCTTTGTAGATTCACAGCAACTTTGAAATTTAAACCCTTTTTTTTTTTCACTGATCTTCTGCTATTTTGGGTTCAGCTTTATCTAGAGCAGGAGGAACTTCTGAGGAGAGAAACTGAGCTCTCCTCATCAGTGCTGTGAGATTTTTAACCTTAAAGCAAGCAGCTGTGAGAGACAATAGAAGTCAAAAATGGAAATGCCAATTCCATCATCAAGTGGGGGGTTTTCTCTCTTTCTGGCCAAGTCTAAGCACTGGATCAGGGTCCCAGTGAGGTGGGAGAACCTCCCATCCTTCACTCTTAGGAACCTGACCTTGCTTTAAAAGCCACCTTGGAGCAGAACCAGAGACCCACCCCCCCCCCCCAGACCTCCCTGGCACCATAATTTGTTCCATAAATCCCATTTAACTGGTTACTAATGGGAGATTCCAATCTCCCCGCCCAAGGAATTAAAGGCACTTTCCCTTCAGCACAGCAGGCACACGGGTAAGGCACAGCCCTGCTCCAGACTCCTCCATCCTGCACAAATTAGCAATAATCACATTGCAAGAAATGCTGCCCATTTCTGCCATTGCTGCTGCTGAAAGCACCAGTGACTCAGAGCTCAGAGAGGGCCCAAACAGGACCTGACCCTAAGAAAAACTTAAAATCAGGCTTGGAAATTCACCTGGAGTGACCCCAAAGCAGGCACTTCTGGGGCCAAAGTGATGCTGGTGCTGTGATTTGATCTTTCAAGATGGCCAAGGCAAAGATCTCAAGGATTTCTTCCCATTTCTTCTCCCACAATTTCCATTAACATCCCACTCCCAGCCTTTTCCCAGGTTCCACAGGGAAAGCAGATTTACAGAAATATAAAGTCCCTTTCAACCTTGTAGCATAAGATGAACCAGAGGGGTTTGGCAAGGCTTTGGTAGAAATTTTTATATATATAAATAAAATAAATATATAAATGTTCTATATATAAAAAATCTGCTGCCAAACCCCTCTGTTTTCTCTCACTTATGCATTTTAACCCCTCTCTTAGGAGGGTTACAGACAGTCCCAGCACACACACACCCCTTCCATAGCAGATTCCCTGCTTCCAAGCACTCCCACTTGGAGCAAATGGCATTTCTGACAGCTGCAGATCACAAGCTTTCCTCTCAGATTTTGTTGCTAAATGCTGTCAAATCAAAGGAAATGCTGCCTTGCCTGCCAGGAGATAGAGATCAGAGGCAGACAATACAAAATCTGCTGGGAGAACGGAGTTTAAAAAAAAAAATCCAGTCCATTTGCAGAGAATGTGGCCAAGTCATGAAGTAGTTTCTTGGGATTTGAGTTTGTGGCTTGAGCTGTGGGTTTTGTTTGGTTTGGGGTTTTTTGTTTTAGTTGGTTGGGTTTTGATTGGTTTTTTTTTGTTTTTTTTTTTCACTCCAGGATGCAAATTCTGTTTACAACAGACATTGCAAGACAGGAGATCCCAAGGAGCACTGGTTAGTCTGGCAAAGCACAGAATCAACCATCTGGGTTGGAAGGGGCCTTAAATCCCATCTCATCCCACCCCAGCCATGGCAGGGACACCTCCCACCAGCCCAGGTGGTTCCAAGCTCCATCCAACCTGGCCTTGGGCACTTCCAGGGACCCAGGGGCAGCCACAGCTTCTCTGGGCACCCAGGGGGGCAACTGATACTTTAAGTTTTCAGTTTTTCTGTTCTTTGATGTGCAGCTTTAGCTTTATATAAAGTGTCACTAGGATCTTGTCACGGGGAAGGTGAAGACAAAACAATCCTGTTCCAGCTGGAGACTCAAGGACAAGCCCTTCAAACTTCAGGCCCAAAGCACAAACAACATGAAAAGAGGAGGGTGGGCAAGCAAGGAGGATGAAACTTCATCATTTGAAGCTATTAATTGGACAGTTAACTCCTATATGCAAATGGACTAAAGCTTATAAAAATGTGAGATCTCATGACTGAGCCTCTTTTGCTTCCACCTTGGAGCCATCCAGGCAGAGCCACAACTGTGGGTCTGGTACTGCCAGGGTGTGGCCTTTGAAGGCACAATATCAATAAATATCAATAAATATCAATAAATATCAATAAATATCAATAAATATCAATAAATATCAATAAATATCAATAAATATCAATAAATATCAATAAATATCAATAAATATCAATAAATATCAATAAATATCCACTTAAACCCTCTTAACTCCCTCCAGCCTCTGTTCCAGCTCCTTAAGGCATCAGTGCCAGGGTCTCCCCACCCTCCCAGGGAAGAATTTCTCCCCAATATCCCATCCATCCCTGCCCTCTGGAAGTGGAAGCCATTCCCTGTGTCCTGTCCCTCCATGCCTTGTCCCCAGCCCCTCTCCAGCTCTCTGGAGCCCCTTCAGGCCCTGCAAGGGGCTCTGAGCTCTGCCTGGATTTTTCCCTTCTCCAGGTGAGCACCTGCAGCTCTCCCAGGCTGGCCCCAGAGCAGAGGGGCTCCAGCCCTGGAGCATTTTCATGGATTCCTCTGGATTTGCTCCAGGTCCTGCTGCTGTTGGGGATCCCAGAGCTGGACCCAGCACTCCAGGTTGCTTTGGGGATGGGTGAAAACTGACATCCAACAGTGCTGTTTGCCAGCCAAGTACCTGCAGGCAAGGCAGACAGGCTGACTGCAGCCAAGGAGCTCCCTGAAAAGGCTCCACGAGGATCTGAGCAGCTTTCCCTGCCCCATTCCCTGCCCTACCCAAGGCAGCTCAGCAGAACATTCACTCTCCTACTGCTGTCATGACTGTGGTTTTCCCACCAAGATCCCTCCACCTCACCCCAGGGCTTCTAACAAGGGACAGAGATTTCAAACAGAGCCCCCAAAGCCCTGATGAAAACCAGAGAGGTCTTTCAAAGGCAGAGCAACACCCAAGTTTGCATTTCCCTTTGTGCTGTCTCCTGGGGAGCCAAGCAGCCCACAGCAGCACTGACAAGGTAACAGCAGCCCTCCCCAAAACCAAAACCATCCAGCTGGGATTCCAGCAGCCTCCCCAGGCAGGAGCAGAGCTGCTCCCTGAGGATGGGCATGGGCACCCCTGGGAGCATCGTGGCTTCACATCAAAGCTCCCAAACAGCAGCAGAATTGCTGAACACAGACATGAAACACAAAAAGTGTTAACCAAGGCTAGACTGTGGCTTGCTGTCTGTCCTGGAGCCACTCTCAGCTGCTCTCTGGGGCATTGAGTTTAGAGCAGTGCAATTGGGAAGCCGGACGCCAGCAGGAATGGGGAGCTGGGACTCACTGCAGGGCTCCTGGAGCCTCCCTAAAAGATCTTCTCACCTGCAAGCATCAGGGGGAGGTATCCCCAGCTCCCCAACATCAGCTCCAGTCCCTCTTCCAGGTGGGACAGTCTTGTGTTTGCAGGGACCCTCGTGGCAGGAAGGAATCCCAGAATGATGAGGTTGGAAGAGACCTCTAAGATCACCGAGTCCAACCTGAGCCCTCACACCTCAACCAGACTCTAGCCCCAAGTGCCATGGCCAGGCTTTTTTAAACACATCCAGAGATGGTGATTCTACCCCCTCCCTGGGAAGAGCATTCCAGTACTTTATTATTCTTTTGGTGAAAATTTTCTTCCTAATATCCAACCTATCCCTTCCCTGACATAGCTTGGGACTGTGTCCTCTGGTTCTGTCAGAGACCGACCCCAGCTGTCTGCAACCTCCCTCCAGGAAGGTGTAGAGAGCAATAAGGGCACCCCTGAGTCTCCTTTTCTCCAGGAGGAACAACCCCAGCTCCTTCAAACGTTCCTCACATGATGAATCTGACTCCATGTTCTCAGAAGGCTAATTTATTATTTTATTATACTCTATTATATTAAAGAATACTAAACTATACTAAAGAATAGAGAAAGGTTACAGACAGAAGGCTAAAAAGATAATAATGAAAACTCCTGACTCTCTCCAGAGTCCCGACACAGCTTGGCTCTGATTGGCCAAAGAGTGAAAACAACTCCCAGCAGAATCCAATGAACAATCACCTGTGGGTAAACAATCTCCAAACACATTCCACATGAGCACAACACAGGAGAAGCAAATGAGATAAGAATTGTTTTCCTTTTTCTCTGAGGCTTCTCAGCTTCCCAGGAGGAAAATCCTGGGCAAAGGGATTTTTCCAGAGAATGTGAATGCCACAGGACAGGGACCAAGAGGCTCCTCCAGTGTCACACAAGACATTTCCAACACCATCAGCAGATTGGATCTGCCCCAGAGCCACCCCAAAGCAGCCTCCAGGCTGCAGCCATCACATCCCAGCTCCTCCACACTGGGAGGGAGGCGAGGGGAGTTGTGAAATGAGGTGTCCCTGCTGCCACTGTGACCTCACCATATCCAAATGGGTGTCAGGTCCTGGTTTTTCAGCCTCACCATGGCTGCACACAACCACCCTGGCAAGAGCTGGGGATGCTGCCAGCACCTCCTGTCCCCACCCTTCCTCAGGGGCTCTTCAGAGACAGGGGAGCCATCCCCACTGATTTGGGAGGCAGGATATTGAGCTGATATCCTGTGAAATGAGAGATCCCAGCCTGATCCACATCCAGGGGTGCACAAAAGCCAGAAAACAGCTGTGGACACCCAGCGGCAGCATCCCCACAGCTCCATCGTTGCCAGGGCGCTTGTTGCCGATTCCCCGATTCCTGGGACTCAGGCTGGGCCCTACCAGGGGGCTCCCCTGTTGGAGGAGACCCTCCTGGAGTGGCTTTGTGTCAGGAAAGAGAAACCCACTGGATGTTTTCAGTCTTCAGGTTCTTGTTTAGTGTTATCTAAGGTTTTGCATGCTGTCCACACCAGGCTCAGCACGCTGGAAAAGCACCACAAAAATGGCCAACAATCTCTTGTTCCAAGGTCTTTTAAAGCTAAACTATCCAATTAAGAGCTGACACCTGGATTATTTTCCCTTTTAACCTAATAACTGATCCCCAAGAGCCCACAATGCAGACTTTTCTGCCCAATTACAAAATGCCACCCAAACCCAAGGAGAAGGAGGAAGAAGAAGCATGAGGAAGAAACCCAGGATGACACCCTGTGCCCTCCATCTTGCTGCCATCCACAACACACTAAAAATCCCAAAACCTCAATTTCTCACCTAAGTGATACACCTGCACTGCTCTCTACAATCTACTTCACACCCTAGTGGATTCCAGTCTGTTTGGAGTTTAGGAAACTTTCTCCATGAATCAGGGTCAGAGTCAGTGCTGCCCTGGGGGTCAGGGCACCCCAGAGCAGACAGAGAAACATTCCCTGTGTGCCCTGGGTTTCCACACATCCCCAAGAGCTTTGCTGCCTCTCCATTCACAGCTTGCCTCCTTTTATAAAACACCACTCATCCAGAGTCTGTCCTTGAATTCTAACAGTAAGGGCACAAAAAAGGGTTTTAAAGCAATAAAAAAGCACCTGTGCCAAGGGGCTCCTTGTTAAACCCATCTCCACTCAGTCTCTGCTACGTGGGGCAAAACACAAAGGTCACTCATCACCTGCAAGTTTCATCAGAGCAATCATTGTAATGGAACAGCAGGGACTCTCTCTCCTGAAAAGGAAAAGTCATGTCCAAAAATGTTGTCTACTGGAGGAGCAGTCAGGAAAAAAAATATCAGAGAATAAGGGTTTGCCCAAACTGAACTTTCCAAGCAAAACTCCTTCAGCAGTGCCAGCTGGTGAAGGAGCACAGGAGGTTTGGTGGCAGTTTCCAAACTTGAGGTGGAGAAAGTAAAAGAGTCTGGGGGAGAATAAACCCAATTTTTAAAGTTGCTAAACTCATGGCAGGAATCTGGGCTAGAGGCAGCTGTAAAACTGTTTCATGTGAAGATGGAAATCAAGTTAAAATCACTGAACTGCAGAGCAGAGACAGCCCCTGGTGCAGCAGTCCTGGAAATCAGAGCTGAGGCTGCCCAGAACAGAGCAGCTGCACCAGGTACAGGAAAAACTCCCAATTTCCAAACTCCCAATTTCCAAACTCCCACCAGACACCTTCAGCACCCAGAGTTCAGGTGTTCTGTGGCTGCACAGCCCAGTGTGTCACCTACTCAAAGGCTCCCAAAGCTCAGCAAGCCCCTTGATAACAAAAACCTCGCAGATTATATTTTATTCTACTAAAACAATCAGATTTGAGTTGTTCCACACCAGAGATCCTGCAATTCGCCGTCAGGGCTAAGCCACTTCTCAGAAAGACCAAAAAGCAGGGAAACATTTTTATTTTTCTCTGCAAACTGATGCTTCCTTCAGCCCCACATGGGTCTGAGGAGCAGATTATCTGCAGCTCAGTGTTTTTCCTCCTGGTGAAGGCTAAGGAGGAACAAAGCAGCTCCTGCACTATTCATTCCAGGAAACTTCTTCCAGAGAATCAGGTGTCACTATGACATTTTCTGAAAAATCCCTTGGCCAGGATTTTTCTCCTGAGAAGCCTCAGAAAAGAAATGTAAACAATAATAATTTGATGGCTTAGAATGTGGTTTTGAGGTTGCTTCCCAACAGGTGCATCTTTGATTGGTTCCATGTGAATTGCTTTTAATTAATGACCAATCCCAGTCCAGCTGTGTCAGACTCTCTGGTCAGTCACAGCTTTTTATTATTCATTCTTGTTAAGCCTTCTGATGCCTCCTTTCTCTTTCTTAAGTATAGTTTTAATATATAAATTCTTTCAATATAATAATATAATAAATCAAACTTCTGAGAACTTGGAGTCAATTCTCATCTCTCAGCTCGTCCTGGGGACCCTCACAACACCCCAACAATCAGGCAGTTTGAAAATAATCCCAGTCTTGATAAGATACGATTTAGACACGCACACAACCATAAAAGAAAATCAAATCAGTGTTTTTTTCCCCTCACCAAGTCATTTTCCTTACATCACAGGCTGTTAGCTGCACTCCCCAGGTGATGTTTCACCTGATGGAACAGAGCAGGAGTTCCAATAACATCTCCCCCAGGGGCCATTCCCCTCACTAAAGGAAGGAAAGCAACGCAGAGAAAATAGAAATATCTGTACAAACAAAGAGCAAGCAAATCCCAGTACCTGCCAGCATAGGAAGAGCAAAGACAGGGTTGGAGCTGCATCACTTCAGTCACTCTTATCTTTTATCTGCACCCACCTTTGGCCCAGGACTGCCTTGGCCAAGCCCAGGCTGCACCAAGCTCCTGCCAGCCACGAGCCTGGGCCAAATTTATCTGTGCCAGCTGCAACTTTGCAAAGTCATGCAAAGCCAGGGACCTGCCTGCCTTTTATTATATCAGAGAAATGCCTGTCCTGTTGTATTTGTGTTCCCCCCAGATGAAGGAAGGAATTATGACACTGACTCCATGTTCTCAGAAGGCTAATTATTGTTTTATGATACTATATTATATTAAAGAATGCTATATTAACTACACTAAAGAATACAGAAAGGATACTTACAGAAGGTTAAAAAAAATTATGAAAACTTGTGACTTTCCAGAGTCCTGATTGGCCAATGAGTGAAAACAACTCCCAGCAGAATCCAATGAAACAATCACCTGTGGGTAAACAATCTCCAAACACATTCCACATGAACACAACACAGGAGAAGCAAATGAGATCAGAATTGTTTTCCTTTTCTCTGAGGCTTCTCAGCTTCCCAGGAGGAAAATCCTGGGCAAAGGAATTTTCCAGAAAATGTGAGTGTGACATCTGTCCCAGGGCAGGGGGTTGAGATTCCAGCCATGATCAACATCAGCAGCAAAGCCAAGCAGCGTGCATTTCTCAGCCCTCCCAGATTCAACAACTGCAGTTTACACAGCAATTATTCAGATGTCATCTGTCACACTGAAAAAGAAAAAAAAAATGCAGCAAACTGGGTGCTTAGTGCAGGCCAGTTTTCCCCATGAGCCTTCCCCATCAGGATTTGAAGCTCAGCTGGCTCCAAAATCCAATTTCAGAGCAATTTCAAGATGTTGTGTTGCTGCATAATCAGTGCAGCATCATTAAGAGGAAACTTGAGTTTATTTTCTTTTTAATTCAGGATTTTTTTTTTCCACTCTCCAAGGTGAGTTTTGATATCATGCTTAGCAGGGAACCAGAGCTAAGCCCCGTGCTGGGTGAGAGCTCTGATGTTTTCATAAAGCATCTTTCATAAGGCAGCGAGGCAGATTTAAACAGGAAGTGTTTATTGACTTTAAAACTCACTTCATAAAACATTTACACGGACAGGAGGAGAAACAGGAGCTCCCAACAACCCAGTTAAAACAAAGATGAGTCCATGCATTGTTCTAGATGTCAAACACTCCAGGCTTTAATGCTGCAACAACAATCCTAGAAAAATAAATAAATAAAATAAATGGAGCCATCCCAGTCAGGGCTTCTCAATCCTTGGCCATTATGGTCACAGTTATCTCCCACTGTTCTTTAGATAATGGTAAGGGGGGAAAAAATCACTTTAATACAGTGAGAATGGCCATGGAAATGTTACAAAATGAGCAGGTGGAGGGAAAGAGGAGCTGCTGTTGAGGGAGGCCCCCAATCACTGCAGGATTTCAAAGGCTTTGGAGGGAAGCTGAAGACTCCATTTCCCAAGAGAACCGAAAAGGCAATGGGAGCCAGTTTGGGACACATTAAATCAGCAGAAATTGGTCCTCAATGGGCATCCCCCAGAGGGACAATAAAGTTCCAGAGCCTTCAGCCTCCTTCTACACCTGGTTCTAATTTCAGTCAGCACCTCTCCTCAAAAAGATCCTTAAAATGTTCATGGCATCCTTGAGCTACAAGTTTTGGGGATTTTCTCATTAGCAACTATGAGTACAGAAGGTCTGTCTAGGTAATTTTTAAAAAAAATTCTTAAACTTTGTACCTTATTAAGCTGACAAAGGAGATGTTCTTTACTGGCACCCAGCTGTGCAGCCCACTCCCAGTCTGGCAGGGAAGTGTGGAAATCCCCAGACCTCATTAAAGGCATTTCCCATGAAATATGACATCCTAGGAAATACTTCAGGTGCTTTGACCACCACACAAATTGCATCCCTACCTCCTTCTGAGGTGACAAAGGCCAGATCCTCATCTCACATCCCTCTTTTTGAGGAGAGGTGCTGACTGAAATCACAGCCAGGTGTAGGAGGCTGAAGGCTCTGCAATTTTATTGTTTGTCCCTCTGGGGAATGCCCACTGAGGACCAATTTCTGCTGATTTAATGTAGTGCTGATCAAGTCCCAAACTGGCTCCCATTGCCTTTTTGGTTCTCTTGGGAAATGGAGTCTTCAGCTTCCCTCCAAAGCCTTTGAAATCCTGCAGTGATTGGGGGCTCCCTCAACAGCAGCTCCTCTTTCCCTCCACCTGCTCATTTTGTAACATTTCCATGGCCATTCTCACTGTATTAAAGTGATTTTTTTCCCCCTCACCATTATCTAAAGAACAGTGGGAAATAACTGTGACCATAATGGCCAAGGATAAAGAATCCCTGACTGGGATGGCTCCATTTATTTTATTTATTTATTTTTCCAGGAGTGTTGTGATCAAGTCCCTGATCAAGTCCCAAACTGGTTCCAATTGTCTTCTTGGTCCATCAATCAAGCTCATTGCTTAATTGAACTGAAACAATTGAGATGTTTAATTGAATTGGAGCAGTGGGTCCTGACCAGCCCCCAGCTGAGGGGCTCAGACATTTCCCACTCATTTTTGGAGGCCAGGCACCATCAGCAAAGATGCTGAGAAATCCTGTTACAGGTATTCCACCTGAAATATCCTCAGCAACTTTATTGTCCCTCTGGGAAATGCCCATTGAGGACCAATTGCTGCTGATCAGGTCCCAAACTGGCTCTAATTGTCTTCTTGGTTCATCAATCAAGCTCGTTGCTTAATTGAACTGAAACAATTGAGGTGTTCAATTAAATTGGAGCAGTGGGTCCTGACCAGCCCCCAGCTGAGGGGCTCAGACACTTCCCACTCGTTTTTGGGGCCACAGGAGGCCAGGCACCATCAGCAAATTCCGCCTGAATTCAGGTATTCCATCTGAAATATCCTATTTGGGGTTGGTCTGCAGGCTCCCACATGTTATTAATCCACCCATTGCCTTGATGGATGCAGCCCCAAACCCTCACATCCCCCCACCTGTGGAAAATGGATTTATAGAAAATTTTAAACCTCTAGTGGAAGGTTTACATAGTGTGTATTTGTATGCAAACTTTGAGATAAGCAATGTTGATTCAGAAATGGTGTAGAGCAAGACATTGTTGAGAGAGAAAGGGAACTAGAAACAATTTTCAAAGGATGCAAAAAACACTAGATACTTGTTGCATAGTCCAACACACACCAGCAGGCATTACATCTTTCAAAACACATCCATTTCTTTCTAACCCAGTGCAGATTTCTGTGTTTTGTTCTATTCATTAGCTGCAAATGAAGGAAGAGCTCCTATAGTCACACAAAGATTTAAAAAAAAACCAAACAAACACAAAAAAAACAAACAATGCCTGACATCTGGAGGCTTTGGCCTTAATTCCAGTGATGGGAACAGCTGATGTAATTTTCTTTTTTGTTCTGGGAACATCCATCCATGAGTTCCAACTGCACAGAACGTTTTAGGAAGAGCCTAAAAAGGGAGATGAGAAAATCCCAGGCACGAGAAGACTCAGGGGGAGATGCCTGGAGGGATCTCCAAGCTGTTCTACCACAGAATTCCCATAGCAGGCCCAATTCCCATCTTGTGCACGCACCAGGTGTGTGGTTGGAGACTCCTCACTCACTGAGAAGAAATCCACACAGCCCTGGAGCTGCTGAGCCATCATTCCCAATCCCTCCATTCCCACTCTGGTGCTGGTTGCAACCTTCTTTGCACAGAAAACCATCTCCCTCCTTGGGAATTCCCCACTTTAACAAATAAAACAAGAATGAAAACGATTTGTGAGCTCACTTTTAATGACAAACAGGAGGATAGGGCTCGTTTTTCCAAAGAACCAACAGTTTGAGGTCTCATGAGAACACCTCCCTCCAGACAGGCCACAGAGAGCCCAGACCAGACACTAAAAGTTGTTTCTCACTCTTATCCTATAAAAAAACCCACCCTGTCCCATTTCCCCCAAACCAATATCACTGTACCTCACACCAGCCCAAGGGACAACACCAGAAGTGTCAAGTGAGCACCAGGGAATAAATAAGAGTTGTCCCAGGCACAGTTTTCATGGGATGGGATCCCTCCTGCCCTCTGTATTACAGTTCTGTCCCGTTCCAGACCAGGAGAAGCCTTTGGCCAACCTGGAGCTCATCCCATCCCACTGATTTGCTAACACAGGCAAGGAGCTTTCCAACATCCACCCTTGGTTTTGCCAGGGAAAAATCCTTCCCTGGGTTAGAAATCCAGGAAGTCATTGAGGCTCCAGCTTCACTTCCTTCCCTGATGGGGTTTTGGGGGTTTCACGTTCCCAGAAATGTTATTTACAGAAGTATTTGGGGTGAATCATCTGGATGTGGTGGTACCCAAGTGCCTTTGGGCCATCCACTGCCATTAAATACAGGTAAGATGGGCTAAACAGTGGAAGATTTGGGGTTTGGCTTTTTTGTGGTAGGTGATAGAGGCCACTCAGGAGTGGAAGCTGAAGAAAAAGCAGGTGATGTACAGGCCTTGTGCCATCAAGGGATTATTTTAAGGCAGAGGTTCAATTTCGGTCTGTTTTTAAGGAAAAACTTTGCAGCAGAGTGGAGTTCTACCCGTGGTCACCCTCCAAAACCAGAAACTGTGAAGCTCAGGGTTGAAATTCACCCTTTATCCAAGGCTTTTGCAGGAAATGGAGATTAATTTATTAATTTAATTAGGATATTTCCAAGCACAACTTCCCTGAAGGGAAGTCCTCCATCACAACTGATTTATGGAGGGGAAATCTGACTTTTCTGCTCCCTTGGGGATCCCACCTGAGTGCCATCCTCCCAAAATATGGGGACAGACACAGGGACATATTCATTGGAAGGGAACAAGGCTCTCAGCAGAGAGACTGTTCAATATTCTGGGTCAGTTCCAAAGCTCACAGCTGCTCAGCAAATTAATTCTTGCTCTGAAGATCAAATTGTGGGCAAGTTCAGGGCCACATTTCCTCCCAGGCCATGCAGAGAGAGGTTTTGCAGTTCCTTGGAGGGGGACAAGGTCACTTTGCTC
This sequence comes from Molothrus ater, assembly GCF_012460135.2. Taxonomy (NCBI): domain Eukaryota; kingdom Metazoa; phylum Chordata; class Aves; order Passeriformes; family Icteridae; genus Molothrus; species Molothrus ater. The sequence goes on from NC_050481.2 coordinate 70,516,430, forward strand.
CCCTACAGCTTTTCCCCAGCCAGGGCAGGGGACACAGGGATAAATCAAGGTCCCTGAGAAGGAGTTAAGGTGCCTCTTTTCAAGAATAAAGTCCTAAGCAGCAAAAAAAAAAAAACCTGAAAAACATCCAAAATTTAATTTTGGATGGGTGATTTCCAGGATAGAGCTGAGCTCCAGAGCAAGAGACACACAGGTGGATGCAGGAATAATTCAACACCTGCTGCTTGATAAAACCTCTTCCAGAGAGCATCTCTCCTTCTTTTAGATAGAAAATCCACATCAGCAGCCTCAGGAGCTGGGGGGATTTTTCTAGACCTGCCAGGGAATTTTTTTCCATAGAGCTCATCTAAATCTGTGCCCATTGATTGAAAAAGGGACCAGATATTCAACCCTCTTCTTCTTGAAGGTTTCCCACATCCCTCATTCTTTCCCTTCAGAGGGAACAGTGTCCATCAAGATCTATGCAGGAGAAATGTTGAGTTTTATCTTCTTTTTGCCAGGATTAAATGTGGGAGATGGTATTTCTTGTTTGGTCTCAGATGTTTGTTTGTTCTTATCTATGTCACAATCTCACAAACCCCGAGTTCTGCAGCACTTCACTCCAAAAAATTAAAACTGAAGCCTCATCTCTCTCTCTACAAGGCCTTTTAAGGATAAGCTGTCCAATTAAGAAATGACACCTGAATGATTTTTAATTTTAACCCAATAATCAACCACCCATGGCCTGCAATGTGGACTTTTTAATCCAATGACACAAAACCACCCAAACCCATGGTGGAGAAGGTGGAGAAGGTGGAGAAGGTGGAGAAGGTGGAGAAGGTGGAGAAGGTGGAGAAGGTGGAGAAGGTGGAGAAGGTGGACCAGTCTCTGCCCTAAGACCTCCATCTTGCTGTATATCTGTTACTGTATTTCCACCATGTGATATCACACATTTCTAGTCACACTCCACACCCACAATCCCAGTTCTATCATTCCATTTTGGAAGCCTTCTCCATGCCCTCAGGTCAATGCAGTGTTCACTTGGGGATCAGTGCCTGGCAGTACAGAAAGTCTAAAAATTCTCAGCAACCAGAGTTCCAACAGAGAAACAGCACCTAGAGAAGAGAAATGACTCCTAAACCAACAAATTTCCCCATTTCTCACCACCAGCACTCATTCAAAGTGGCTCCTCAGCCAGAGCCAAAGGGAGTGGAATAATCATCACACAGGAGCCATCCCCATCCTTCCTTCATCTCCTGGACGCTGCTCCAGGTCCCTCAGGGGGGCTTCCCACAGGTTGTGGCCTCATCCCTGGTGATGAGGGGCTCACAGCTCCCACCACACCTGGTTTAGTTCATCCCTTTCCAGCCCAGACTCTCATTAGGAATTCCATGGAATTGGCTTCTCCTGGGGAGGGAAATCTTGCCCCCTCAGCTCATCCATCTCCCTGCCCACAAACTTCTGCTCCCACAGCAGGCATGAGGAGCTTTCCTGGCCATTCCTTCCAAGAATTGCACAGAAATTTCTTCCCAGAAGCTCCTGGCAGCAAATTCCTTTTCTCCCAAGGAGCACAGCTCCATCCAGGGGGAAGGGACACAACCTTTCACCACCTTGGCTTCCCCCTCTGCCCCAGATGTGCTGGAGCCTCTCTGCCAGTGGTGTTGTCTTAATTAAAAATAATAAAACACCATTACAATTAAAAATAATTTTAAAAAACAGTGAATTATTTCCCTGATCACAGAACTGAGATGAACCAAACAGTTCCATTGGTGTCCCTCAAATAAGAAGAATATTAAATATAAAGTTTGCTGCACTTTGGGGTGAAATCCATGCAACTATCAGCTTTAACAGAACGTGCTTCATGTGCCTGCAGAGATCAAGGTGGGACTGGGGTAAATTCTTTTTCTCCCCAGGAGCACAGCTGGAGATGCCACAGCTCCATCCAGGGGGAACCTTTCACCACCTTGGCTTCCCCCCCTGCCCCAGCTGTGCTGGAGCCTCTCTGCCAGTGGTGTTGTGTTGATTAAAAATAATAAAACACCATTACAAGTAAAAATACTAATTCAAAATAATAAAACATGTTGGTTGCAGGATGCACAACGGGGCAGGGTGGTTTTTAACAGCAGCTTGGTAGTGGAAGAGCTTTCAAGAAATACACACCCCCTACCTCAACCTCTGGGTTACAAGGGAATAAATTTATGTCTCACCTCTGTCCCTTCCATTGTTTCACACCATCCCACAGCTTTTCTCCTCCCTTTACAGCAAGGGCTCCACAGTCAGCACCCCTGAGTGTTGCTGTTGCATAGAAAAGGCAACCAGGCCCCCTCGAGAGCAGATTTTTAAAAGTCTTATCTCTTTAAAAATCAAAATGAATTCATAAAACCCAAACAGAAGCCTTTAACCAAGCTGCTCAACAGTTTTCAGCTTCACTTGCATCACCTCCCTTCACTTCAAACAGCCACAGAGAGATAAAAAATAATCAGCAAAAGACAAAATTAATCAGCCAAAGACAAAAATCAGAACTTACCTTGCTGGACAGCCAGCCCACCTCCATGAGGCAGAACCTCTTTTTGGTTCATTCTTCATCTTCCCAGGGTTCAGGGGTGGGGGGGGAGGGGGAAGATGCAGCCTTCTCCCTCTCCTCTTTTTCTGCTGCCTCCCAGAGGGGTCACCCCATTCATCACCACAAATCCTGGGAAAAGAAGAAAAGAAAAAAACAAAACCCAGCTCCTCTCCACCCCAGAGAAGAGGGCACAGAGTAAAGAGGTCAGGGCCTTTAATGAGGGTGGAGAGGAAAACAATCTCTCCACCCACCCTCCCCTTTACCCTCAGCCATTTCCCATAAGCTCATTTCCACTTTGGGAAGCTCCTCAGCTGCCTGGGTTGAAGCTCAGTGGTCTAATTTGACCATCCTGGGGAGATAATATCAAATTATTTAGTGTTTAGGCAGTGTTTCCCCTGCAGACAGGGAGGAGGATCCCTGAGGAGCAGCTGGAGATGTTCAGTTTGGTGCTTTGGGGGTGATGTTCAGCTGCTGCTTCCTGAAGTCCTCCTGGATTTTGGGAACACCCCTGGAGCAGGGTGGGACAGGGGTGGGGAGAGGTTGCACAGGTGGTGATGGGGAAAATGGGCTCATTTGGGCAGAAAAAGGGCTTTTTTTTGCCAGAAATTCTTCCCCCATGGGTTGGAGATGCTGAGAAAAGCCACAGGGAGTGGCAACTGAGGTGAACAGCCTCCAGAAGGACTGGGAGTTGTGGCTGTGAGGTGTTTTGGGGACTGGGAGTTGTGGATGCGAGGTGTTTTGGGGACTCCCTAATAGGGAGAGCTTAAAACCTGTGGTTAAATTTGTTTTTAGTTCTTATTTCCCTGTTTTTTTCAGTGTTATCCCCAAGGGATGCTCATGTGGGTTGTAATGAGGGTGTCTGATAAAGGCCCACGCTCCTGATACCTCCCAAGAATTAATTCTTGCCCTGATATTCTTTATGCTTTGTCTCCTGATAAATAAAATGGGCAATTTCAAGGAATCATATTAAAGATAAATGGCCATTATCATTACAGACTCCATATCTCAGGCAGAGGCTATAATCTCATATTTTGAGGAGAGGGGAGGAGGAAAAATACACAGCCAAGCACCTATTTAGGTGACATTAAATGACAGAGGACCTCATACTTCTGTGTTATGGGATTAAAAATTATTTTAATTAAAAAATAATAATTAAAAATAATAAAAAAACAGGTGATGATTTCTCTGATGACAGAACTGAGATGGACCAAACAGTTCCATTGGAGTCCCCCAAATAAGAAGAACAATAAATACAAAATTTGCTGCACTTTGGGGTGAAATCCATGCAAATATGGGTGGATTATCCATCTAAGGATGTGTTACAATTGTCCATCACCTGTTCCTTATCCTGCGTCTGAAAAAATATTCCAAAAACTTCCTTGCAGTTGCAAAGCTTCACCACAACTGGGTTTTAACTTCACTCTGATCTGCTCAGTTACAGACAGCAGAGCCTTCCACTAGAAGGAAAATTATTTGGGTTTTTTTTTTCATTCTATCCTCAATGTAAGGTTTTTATCACTCCAGTTTTGCTTCCTGCAGGTGATTCCATGTCCCTGCAGGAGCTGATCCCTCAGCTGGCACCTCCCTGGCCGAGCATCTGTGCCCAGGGATGGGGAGGGCGCATCCTCCGACCCCTCGGCTCGGCAGAGCAGCTCCTAATTAACAAAATGCAGGAATTCCACTGAGAAAATCGTTTCCACCCAGCATGGAAATGAGCTCAGCTCTGGAGCACGCTGGCCCTGACAGCTGAGGGGATGTGCTGCTCATTTGCAGTGGGATGGTTGGGCTCAAATCAGAGATCAGGTCACCCATCAAGGGGGATTTCCTCTGGCTGCTCTCACTTTCAGCCCCTGTTTGGGTCTGTCTCGCACTAAGACCAATAACTTCATGGAAATGTTCCTTCAAGAGACTCTCTGATGATGCCACCACAAATCTCAGCAGCTCTGACATAAAATCAGATTGGAATCAAATAGTTCTGTCAATCGCTGCTTTCCTGTAGGTTTGAGGTCGGGTGTTGCTGTCCACATGGGCATCCCATGGGATGTGTAGGAGATTCCTGAGGTCTCTCACCCCTGCTCAGGTGTCTGTTCTTGTGAAACTTGAGAAAATCAGTGGTTTTGTGGCTCTGGAATTGGAGAAAGGGTTGAAAGGTTACACCAGGGAGGAGTGGGACAGGAATAACATCTACACCCACACATCACACCCCGTTGTGTTAGAAAAGTACTCTGGTGTTTCCTGTTTTTCATTTTCTACACCAACAGCATCGTTGCTTCCTGCTGGAGATGCCTGGGAAGTGCTATTATTTGCCCCTATAATGAAGAGAATAAACACCTTTGCAGCAGAGAAATGAGAATTGGGTGAAGGCACTTTCAGCACCTTCAGCAGGACAGAGGGGAACCCCAGCCCCAGTCCCACCCTGCTCTCTGTAGGCACATGAAACATGTTCTGTGTTTCATGTTAAAGCTGATATTTGCCTGGATTTCACCCCAAAGTGCAGCAAACTTTATATTTATTATTCTTCTTATTTGAGGGATTGCAATGGAATTGTTTGGTTCATCTCAGTTCTGTGATCAGGGAAATCATTCACTGATTTTTTATTACCAGGGAATGAGGGAAACAGGTAGAGGATTTTAATTTTTTTTCCCCTGGAAGGCAGTTTCCTAAGGAAATGAGGCCTATTCCATCAAGCTGTGCGGAGGGGGAGAGGTCAAACAGTCACAGCCTCAGGGAGTGCTGCCTGCTGGAGGTGCCACATTTTTGAGGTGAGGTGTGGGAACCAGACAGAGGCTCCTTTTCTCTCCTCTGCAGCTCAGCACTTGTGAGACAGAGCCTGGGGGTCTGGAGCAAATATTGGCTGAACCTTGGAGGCTTCAAAAACACAACATTCTTTGCAGACAATTGGGAGTGACCACATTGTTGAGGACATCAAGCCTTTTATAGACCCTCTGGAAGCCACATGGAGCAATGTCCCTGTCAATCATAGGGACTTCCAATGGATCTCAGCTAGAGAACTCAGCCAAGAGACTCTTATCTGTGTGATAAGGATAGGAGTTAAGCTTTCTGTTGTTCCCTGAACTCCTCATTTCCCTCTTCAGCTTCACCACACTGCCCTGGAAAGGATAAATCCAGGGAGCTCCCTGAAGGAGAGGCACTCAAGCACTTAAGAGCAATGAACATTTACAAAAACTGGATCCTGTAATAGCTCCCTGTGCATCCAGGGCCATCATCTCAAATGGCAACAGCACAAGACAAGTTAATAATAGTCATTGTTCCAAGATTAAATTAGGTAGACAGGAATGATTTTTGCAAGATTCATAATGGTTTTAATGATACTATTTAGTTACTAAGAACAATATATCTTTTCTATTCATGAGTTCCTGGAAATCAAGGATGGTGGGGCTGTAAAATGTGTTTTTAAAGGCGGAGTTGTGAGCTGCAGCCTCTCTGAAAGTTGGTTATACATTATCTTGAGCTGTCTATCCACAAAGGAGGAGCAAGATGTGGATGGGAAAAGTGGGTCTGTGCATGGCATCTTGGGGAAATTTGGCTTTTGAGGCAGGAGCCAGACTCTGGAGGGATTTGGGGCCAGCTCAAATGCCAGAGGACACTTGCAGCCACCTTGCTGTCATTGCTTTGGAGGAAGTGGTGCCATCATGACACAGTTTGGTATTGATGTATGGCTGCACAGCATCCAGCAGCTGCTCAGCCCCACTTGGGTCACCCATAGGGGCCCTCAGGACACCCTGAGGGTGACATTTCACCTCACCAGATGTGGTGGCAAAAAGGTCCCAAGGCTGGAAGTGAGAGAGGAGCGTGGTGCTCTTAAACTGGACTTGCTTTGGGCTATGAAAACTGGGGCCTGCTGAGTGCCCTGCACCAGAGGAAACATTTCTTTCTTGTGAATTGTCAGCAGAGGCGTTTTCCTAGAAATTCTGCAGCGTTTTGTGCTGTGCATTCTCTGTGAACCCATAAAACTCCAGAGGATCTCCAGCTGCAGTGACGCCGCCCGGTCACAGCGCTGGCGTTTGGCAACGTCCTTGCTCTGCTGGGAATTATTTCAAAAGGCAATTTGCCATGGAGATGCACGCTGGGGTGGCCTGCAGCAACAGCAGATGGACGTGGGATCACATCAAACCAGGCCTGAGGGCTTTTTTCCTCACGCTGGTCCCACTTAGAGGCACCTGAATTCTCAGCTGGGTGAACCAGCAGACACGCAGTGGGTTGGTTGCTCCACCAGTACCAGCCCAGTTGGGTGAAAGCTGAGGAAGAATATTTGGGAGGAAGCACAAAATGTCTGGAAGAGCAGCTCAGTGTGTCCCCACAGTGTCAGATCAGTCTGTCCCTTGATGGGACAACCAGGTGAGCGTTGAGACCCAGCTTTACCAACATCAACGGGCCACGATGACTTTGGTGGTGAAAAGCTGGGATTGTGCAGGTGGATTTGCCAAGGCAGGTGTTTTTTTAGGGAACTGAATATCCATCCTTGGCAAAAAAACAGCAGGAGGGAAGGAAAAGCACCGAGGCTGAGACTGGTGAGGAGCACAGAAGAGACAAATCCTGACTTTGGAGCAGGGAAACAATCTCCATGTGGTTTGGAGGCACAGGGAATGACAGAGAAACATCTGTGACTCCCAAAGTTTTCCTTTCATCACCTTTCAGCACATTTTGCCAAGATTTTGACAACTTTTGTCCCAGTTCACAGCCTGGTTCAGGCTGGGAGTGAAGACACCCAGCTTTCAGCTCCTTACGGGAGCTCACACCTTCTCCCAAGAGTACAACCAACTTGTTTGTGTTCTGGGAACCCAAATAAACATTTTCATGGAAGGCTGCTGGCTGAACGTGCCAGTGGGGACATCTCCTCACACTAGCCTCCCCTGGCAGGGCCAGAGGATGTTGTATAAGGCTCTGTGCAGATTTGTCAGCAGCTCTTAACGAGGGGAACTCCTTTTCTAATTTCATTATTAGATTTAAGCATATCATTCCAAAGCTGCTCACAGTAGGAAAAAAAGAATTACAGAGAGGAAGTCACCATAAAAATGTTCCTGACAACGTGCATAGGAGGGTGTAACCCTCTCATGGTAGGGGTTTTGAGGTTGTCCTGTGCAGGGCTAGGATTTGGATTTTATGATCCTTGTGGGTCCCTTCCAACTCAGAATATTCAATGATTCTACAAAAATGTTTACCTTTTCTCCACAGCCAAGAATTTATTTCTTTTTTTCTGTGATAGAGAAGTTACTTCAGCCATCAGCTGCCGAGCCCTTTCAGCAGAATCCAAACTGATCCATTTCAGCTGTTTCTTTTTTGAATTTTCAGATCTTCTTTTACCTTTTAAGATCTTCCCCTTTTCCCAATGAGGGCTAAGCCCAAATTTCAGTAGATAATATGGAATTTCATTTCAGAGAAGACAAAGAGGCAGCAGTCAGTAAGTGCTGGTGGGAGCAGCCCTGTACTAACTCTGTCCCCAGACTCACTGGGGCTGTTAGAAATATTAGTAATGCAGAAGGCACTGGAAAATTTAAAGATATTATCCCAGAGAGTGCTCACAGGGTAGATTTGCAGGCAAAAATGGGGGAAATTTTTCTAAAAGTCACGTGCATCTTGTCTCACCACACCTGCCCCTTGCTGCAGTGAAATTTCCAACCCCAACTCTGCAGCTCTGAGCTCTGCATGCCTGAATCCCTCTCTGGGCTGCACGAATGTTATCCTACAGTGGGTTGATTAAAATGTTATTAAAAGAAACCATTTCATCCCTAGGGGAAAAAAAAAAAAAAAACCAAAGAATAAAGAAGAATTTGTCAAACCTATTTGAATCTGCAGTGCCCACTTGAAAAAAGTTTGAGGAGCCAGCTGGAAATCCTTCAGGTGTTGATGGCAGGAGCTTGTTTGTGATGTCCCAGAAAGCAGTGACCACAAAAAGAGTTACAGAAGCTTTAGGAACCCACAGCATTTCTGTTTGGTGCTATATTAATCTCCTTGAGAACAATAATCACATTCCATTTCTCCCCACTGCTTTTTGGTTCTTATTCAGACTCCTTCTGTGATCTTATCTTTCCTATCGATTTGTGAAATCATATCTATCAATGTGAAAAGCAAATAAAAGCAGGTGTTGTCCTGGCAGGGGTGGGAGAAAGCAGGGGACAATTCCAAGATGTGCTCAGGGGTTTGGCACAGCCAGGTCTAACATCTCCTGGCCCTCACATGTGGAATTTCTGGGGTCCTCGGGATGAAGGAGGAATTGAGAATCTGACTCCATGTTCTCAGAAGGCTAATTTATTATTTGATACTAAAACTGTACTAAAGAATAGAGAAAGGATACAGACAGAAGGTTACAAAGACTGATAATGAAAACGCCAGAGTCCTGACACAGCTGGATGGTGATTGGTCATTAAGACAAAATAACTCACATGAAACCAATCAAACAACCACCTGTTGGATAAAACAATCTCCAAACCACATTCCAAAGCAGCAAAACACAGGAGAAACAATCAGATAATTCTTGTTTTCATTTTTCTCTGAGGCTTCTCAGCATCCCAGGAGAAGAAATCCTGGTAAAGGAATTTTTCAGAAAATATGACACTCAACAGGTTTTGGTGAGCATTGGATGAGGGTGTGCCCTCAAGAGAATGAAATTTCCCTCCTCAGTGATATGAAGGTCACTCAGGTACACCATGGCAGAGTGAAAGTATTTTCGTAGGGAAAAAAATAATAAATAAGAAGAAATAAGTTTTTCTTTGCTTGACACAATCAATGAATGTGGCAATCAATGCTGTGCTGCCTTTTGGGTTGTGTTTTCAATGTGAACTGGAGCAACAAGCCCTGGTGCCCTGCTCTCCATGCAGTCATTGCCCTACCTGTATCCAGGTTCAGGATTGCCTGAGTGTGGGAGATTTTGGAAATGCCACCAGCACAGAACAGCATTGTCACCTCGTGTGTCCTCACACAGGAAACCTCCCTGTGAGGGAGCCTCCAGCTCTGGAGCTGCCACTAAACAAAGCTGGGAGTGCAGGGAACAGAATTTCAGGAGCAGCACTCAGTCCACCCTGGTGATCAGACTGACTGCCAGGGAGTGGAGCCTGTCTGTGTTGGGAGGTTTCCTCAGCCCAGGGCTATTCCTGATGGCACTGGCCATTTTCTGATTTTTTGATTTTCCAATTTTCTGATTTTCCGATTTTCCGATTTTCCGATATTTTCCAATTTTCTGTCTAGGTGGCCTCAGGATCAGGGGGTGGGGATTGTGTTTCCTTGGCACAGCATGGGGCAGTTTTTCTTTGCTTGACACAATCAATCAACGTGGCATTCCATTTTCAGGCAGCAGATCTCAGCTGGAGGTTGGAGATTGAGACCTGACTTGATGGTTGAGGCAGAGCTTTGGGATCAGGGAATATTTCTTGTGAAAGAGCTCTGTGTCCTGGGGTGCTGGGTCCAGCTCTGGGATCCCCAACAGCAGAAGGACCTGGAGCTGCTGGAGAAAATCCAGAGAAATCCATGGAAATGCTCCAGGGCTGGAGCCAGGCTGGGAGAGCTGGGAATGTTCACCTGGAGAAGGGAAGGATCCAGGGAAAGCTCAGAGCCCCTGGCAGGGCCTGAAGGGGCTCCAGGAGAGCTGGAGAGGGACTGGGGACAAGGAATGGAGGGACAGGACACAGGGAATGGCTCCCACTGCCAGAGGGCAGGGATGGATGGGAGATTGGGAAGAAATTCTTCCCTGGGAGGCTGGGGAGGCACAAAGGGATCTTTTTGTGGGTTGGTGTTGAGCAACAACTTGTTCTGGGCTCTTCTTGAATGCCAGAAAGGGGAGATGCACCTACAGACAGCAGGGGAGCCCCAGCTAGAAGGGACAGCAAAGTAAAGAAATTTCCTTTCAATTTAAATTGCCTCTGCTCTTCCCAAGCCCAGTTACTGGGGGGCAGGGGATCACCTCCTCTCTCCTGGGTGAGATCAAGCTGGTAAAGGGACTGGGGCACCTCTCCTGTGGGGATGGGCTGAGAGAGCTGGGGCTGCTCAGCCTGGAGAGGAGAAGGTTGTGGGGAGAGCTCACAGCACATTCTGGGGTCTGAAAGGACCACAGGGAATCCAGAGAGTGACTCCTCATCAGGAGCTGGAGAGACAAGCCAAGGGGAATGGGTTCAAACTGAAAGAGAGGGAATTTAGATTAGAAATGTGGAAGAAATTCTCCCTGTGAGGGTGGTGAGGCCCTGAGGCCCACAGAGAAGCTGTGGCTGCCCCTGGATCCCTGGAAGGTGAGGTTGGACAGGGCTTGGAGCCACCTGGGATAGTGGAAGGTGTCCCTGCAATAGGATGAGATGATCTTTAGGGTCCTTTCCCACCCAGACCACGCTGCCATTGCAGGATTCTCTGCCTCCAGACGTGCAATGCAAAGCAGAGCTGTGGGACAGGGCCCTGCCAGCAGACAGAGCTGGGGCTGTTCCCTCTCACTCCAGGGTCATTGCATTTGAAACTTGCTGCCCTGTCAGGGCCCAGAGCCACTGACCCCCAGGGGATGGTTCCTGATGAAGAGAGGCAATTTATATTAGAAATGTGGCAGAAATTCTCCCTGTGAGGTTGAGGAGGCCCTGGCACAGGGTGCCCCGAGAAGCTGTGGCTGCCCCTGGATCCCTGGAATGCCCAAAGCCAGGTTGGACAGAACTTGGAGTCCCCTGGGATAGTGGAAGGTGTCCCTGCCCAGGGCAGGAGGTGGAATTAGATGTCTTTGAGGCTCCTTCCAGCCCAAACCACTCCATGATTCCGATTTTCCCACTCATCTCCAGTGAGTTGGCAAGAGCCAGCACAGCAGAGATGTCAGCACAGGGCATGAGTGAGGCGGATTCTCGGGATTACAGGGGGCACTTTGGTGTTCTCTCCACAGTAATTAAAGCCAGATGAAGTGGAATGGGAAGTGAAATCTCTTTTTTTTTTTTTTTTTCACAGAGCAAATAAAATCCTCCAAGGGCCGGGGAGTTCTCTCTTGCTTCACTTCTGGAGTTCAGAGCTAAAGGTCTTACTGCAAGAGATGCCCTGGACAAGCACAAGCTCTGGGTCTCCTCACAAAGGCTAACAGGGTGAATTGAAAAGGTCTCTTCCATACAGGGATTTGGTCTTCTTAATTTAATTCTCTTGTCCAGCATTAACAATTACCATTTTATTGATTTAAGGGAAGTAGCAAAGAACATGTGGGCAGCTTGTGTATTTCCTGATACTGTCTCACAAATCAGGCAAAAGGTTAATTTTCATTCAGGAAAAAAAAAGGCATCTTGAAACTGAAGTAAAATTATTTTTAAAAGGAAAAGAAAATCAGGGACAGGATAAAAGCAGGAAAGACTCCTTTTTTTTTTGCATTAAAGCTCATGTTGGACTCTTGTTGCCTTTCAGATCTTATTTGTAAAGATTTGGACAAGGTTTCATGGTGACCACAGAGCTCAGGGCCAAGGTTCTGGAAAACAAGATAATGCACCAAACTTCTGTCAAGGGGCACGTGACCTTTCCCAATCCCAAAGGAATTGTCCACTAAAATGTTGGAGCTACAATTCCTCCCAAGGTGAACATCAGATGGGAGAAAGTGAAAGGATGACAAAAGTTGCCCTCAGGCTCTGAAGGGAGAGTTTAAAAAGGAGTTTTTCCTAAATTGTTTGATGATTTCTTCCATCACAGAGGAGCAGAGTGACCTGCAAAGGTCAGCAGGGTACGACTGATAAAAAAGGACAAAGTTTAGGGTCTGTGTGAGGGAAACCTTCTGAACATGAGCAGTGCCTGCCAGAAGGACACAGAAAGAACTCTCTGCACCACTCAGTAAAGTGCAGGGTGGATTTCCTCTCCACAACTCCCTGACAGGACCTGGGGGGACTCAGCTCCCAGGGAACAGTGACAGGACAAGAGGAAACATCCTCCACCTGTGCCAGGGTATCCTCAGGTGGGACATCAGGAGGAGTTTCCTCCTGGAAGGGTTGTTATGCATTGGAAGGGGCCGCCCAGGGATGTCCCCATCCCTGGAGGTGTCCATGGAAGGACTGGACATGGCACCCAGTGCTCTGGGCTGGTGACAAGGTGATGATGATGGATCAAAGGCTGGGTTCAGTGGTCTCAGAGGTCTTTTCCAACCTAAATTATTCTGTGATTCTGCAGTCACAGAGATTGAGGCAGCCCAGTTTGCCATCCCAGGAGCTCCAATGATGGGCTCAGCTCCCTGGCATGGCCATGCTGGGTCTGGGTCTGCAAGCAGCAAACTCAGGAGCCTCCAGACCCCTGGGCACTCGTGTCTGGAGGATGTGTGGCATCCCTGTGCCCATGTCTTGATCCTGGGGCCAGCAGGCACTGCCAGGCAGAGCTCCACACTCCCCTGCTCACCAGTGTAGGATTTCACTGCCCTTTGCACCTAAAAATTCCAAAATCCCCAGGGGAATTCCCAGAGTGGTCCTGCCTTTGAGCTTGGAGCTGTGAGCTCAGAGCACAAGAAACCAAACTGTCTGAAAGCCATTTCTCCTTCCCACAAATCATCCCAGGCCTCTTCCAGCCATTTTCCAGCTGCCAACGCTTTCCACCAGCTGTGTCTCCCTGAACTTCAAAACACCCTCCAGGACTGTATTTTTGGGGTGCCCAGACAAAGGAAGGAAGGAAGGAAGGAAGGAATGATGAATGTTCTTCCATGTTCTCAGAAGGCTAATTTATTATTTTATGATACTATATTATATTAAAGAATACTAAACTAAATGATACTAAAGAATACAGAAAGGATACTTACAGAATGCTAAAAAGATAATAATGAAAGCTCCTGACTCTCTCCAGAGTCCTGACACAGCTTGGCCCTGATTGGCCAAAGAGTGAAAACTCCCAGCAGAATCCAATGAAACAATCACCTGTGGGTGAACAATCTCCAAACACATTCCAAAGCAGCAAAACAGAGGAGAAACAAATCAGATAATTATTGTTTTCCTTTTTCTCTGAGGCTTCTCAGCTTCCCAGGAGGAAAATCCTGGGCGAAGGGATTTTTCAGAAAATGGGAATGTGACACTCCAGTGCTGCTTTCAGGACTGAGCCTGCTCCTTCCATCCTTTATGTTTCCATACCATGGTCACCTCCATCCTTTGGTCCTCAAACAGCGGTGGGAGCCCGGATCCAGATGGTTCCCACCACACCCCCACATTCCCAAAGCCCTTGCCATGGATTTTTGCTGTCTTCCCTCACACTTGGCCGTGTTCAGCTCCATCCTCATCGCGTGTCAGCGAATGAATCAACAGTTTTCTGCCTTGCACAATAATTCCTTCCTCTATCGTTTATGACTTCCCTGATCTCTGGGTCACCTGGAAGGTTTTATCAGCAGCCAGTGTGTGTTGTCTCCAGGGCATTAATTGAAAAGTTAAAAAGCATGGAAATGCTTTTGGCCCTACCCCAGTGGGAACATGGTCACTACTTTAATTACTGCCTTTACAATTACACTTTGAATCCCATTAATTAACTGCTTTGAAGGCTATTTAATGTCTTCCTCATGCCTTGCTCACCATTGTTACTCAAACTAAACCCAGGACTAACTTAAAGCACCAATTTCTGTAACTTTTTACATGATCTTTAAGATCAAGCCCGTTACAATTCTGAAAAACTTCATAATCTTATTTTTTCTAAGGTACCAAATTCACTTGACAGGATTACTACTTTGTCTTACTTTTACCCTCCTTTAATTTCCTTCCTCTATTAATTATTTTCCCTTAATTTATTGCATCCTGTGTGAGATTATGTATTTTTTAGCCTGGGATTAATGCCAGAGCAAGGGACATACACTTTCCTAGGATATCCCATTTACCTTTTGGAAAACACAGTTATGACTTTAGCCCAGTTCTCATCAGTCAGAACCACCCAAACCAATAATAAAATAAAAAAACATCATTTATGTTCCAAAGACCTCCTCAGGATGCTCTTTGAAAACTCTTGGGTGCAGTTAGAGCTGTGTGAGTCAAGAATTAATGCTCGCTGGCCCAGCCTCCCTTCATCATCCAGGCTGGGATTCCATCATCTGGCTGTTTCCATTGCCACAGCAGAAATATTTAGGGAATTTTTCTGTCCTCATCACTATCAACACCTTTCTCTCCCCCCCCCCCCATTTCAGTCTCATAATAGCTGAATACAATTGTGAAAAAAAAAAAATTCTCGTGCTTTCAGTGTCATTTGGTGCCTCCCCATTGTCCTCAGCCCTCTTGGATGTCGATTTCTCCCCAAATCCTTTCCTCTGTGGCCACAGGGCTTCCTCAGTTTAATTTGAAATTTTCAACCACAAGAAGGATGTGTAAGTGGCACCAGGTGTCCTCTGGGGCTGTGCTGGGCTCTGTGACAGGGAATGTCACTCAAAAGCTGAGCCTTCCACCTCTGCACCCTGGATTTGCTTCTCCCTCGTACTCAGTTCCACCCTCAGGTGTGCTACAAGTGAACTAAAAGGTCAGAGGAAGAGCTTGTATGTGTTCAAGTAATGTTTGGCCAACCCAGACATTTACCTCAAGGATATGGAAAATATTTAAAATAAAAATATTTTTTAATAAAAATATTTTCTAGACATAGACATTGTCTTTAACTGCTGAAAATAAATAACTGAATAAATAACTGCATTGTTTCAGTCCATCTCTTTTTATTTTTAATAATTAAATAGTTCAAGTGAAATGTGGAAAGTCCAATTCTTTATTTATATCAGAACTCCTTAAAATTCTCACGGTATTATTGCAAAAAAAAAGCACTCCAGGCTCTGGTTTCAAATCCTCTTTCATCTTTGTGGGTTTTTCTGAGCCCTTTAATGCTCAGGTGGAGCTGCCTCACCTCTTGCACAACCCTCAGCCTGCTGCTTCCCTCTCTGGCTTGAATTAAAGCCTCCTTTTTCAGCTTCCCTCCCCCAAAGCTTTCACTGCTATAAAGGAAAGAAATTCTGAATAAAAAGAGAACAAAACAATGGCCAAAGTCATGCATCCCACTAAGAGCTCTGGAGAGGTCACTTGCCTCTGCCAAAATATTCTCTACATCCCTGGATATAAAACTTCATCTGGGTGAGGAATCAACCCTCCACACTTAGGGAAAAAAAAGAGTAGGCATGTTTAAATTCCTTAAATTCCTTTTCTAATTAACTCAGATGTATATGATTTATTGTAAGTTTTTATAAGATTTTCTACCTTTTGTTGCACTTGTTGCTCTTGCTGTTACTGATATGCAGTTAAGGGTTCTCAGCCTCATTCTTTTGCCATACATTCTTACAATGACAGCTGTTAAATCAGGACTAAAACAGGACTGAAATAATGATAAAAATAAATTAGAAATCATTAATATTCTGAATATTAAACTTTTTGCTTCAGGCAATTCTTTGGTTGAGAGTCTCCTTTAGGAGAAATGAGAGGATTTGGGAATACAACATGGCTCTTTCACCTTAGAGACTTGGAAATTTCACTTCAGGTGCAAGGTAGTGGACAAAGCTAAACCAGTCTAGTTTAAAGCTCAGCTAAAGCTAAGTCTAGTGGTTGTGAGAAAAAAGGATGTCTCAGGCAGATGGGTGAAAATTCAGCACTCAAAGGGCACAAGTTCTGTCCACAAAGCTTTTGGCCCGTGAAAATAAATCCCAGGCTGTTGAGAAACCCAGTTTCTCCAGTTTCCTCCTCCTTTTCACCTTCCCACTGGAGATGCTCAAAGAGTGAAGCAAAATGCCAACACTGCAGGTGTTTGTTGGCTTTTTTAGCATCCAGAGAGGCAGGAGAATGGTGAGGTTGGAAACACAGAAATGAGGTGTTGGTTGCTTGGAACAATATGCAAACCCAGAGACCTCACAAACATGGGGCTACCAGCCCAAAGAGCTGAAAAACCCAGATAAAATCCAGATGCAAATGAAATACAGCCTCAGAAAATGGAGAGATGATGTGCTGGGAGGTGTTTTCCATGGATATATCCCTTACCCACTCCCTGCAAAGGGACAGCTGGGCATGAGGGGAGTGGAGAGGAAATAAATGGCCAAAGCCTTTGAAGTCTTTCACTGCCACCATCCAAACTTCATCATGGATTGGACTCTGAGAACCCCTGTCAAGACAAGCACCAATTATGTGTCTACAAGTCCCTGACAGGAGGGTGCAGCTGGAGGGGGATCAGGCTCTGCTCCCAGGGAACAGGGACAGAAGGAGAGGAAATGGCCTCAAGTTGTGCCAGAGGATGTTTAGATTAGATATAAGGGGAAATTTCTTCATGGAAGAGGTTGTCCAGCCCTGGAAATGGCTGTTAGGAGAAGTCATTGAGTAACAGCCCCTGGAGGGATATAAAAGATATGTGGATGTGGCACTTAGGGCCATGGGTTAGAGGTGGCCTTGGCAGGATGGACTCCATGATCCTACAGGTCTTTTCTAACCCAAAGGATTCTATGATTCTATGAAAAGAAACTCAAAAAGAACCCCATTGTCTCATACCACGAGGAGCATTGGCAGGGCTGGAGCTCATTCCAGCCTGGCTGAAGGGAGAGGGAAGGATGGCAGGGAATTCCTTTGCCTCCACTGAGACTCTAAATCTTGGTTTAACAGCGCTGTCCTCTCCAGATTTGAAACCCCCTGCAATTATGGATGTTCTGGGAAAGTGGCAAAAGACATCTATTCACAATAGGATTGCTGGAGACAGCTGAGGGACTGTTTCCTGGAATGATGGAAAAGGCTGCTTTGTGCAGATCTGGCTGCACTGTTTCTACTAGAGTGATGACTTGATTGCTCCTGGGGTTTGCTGAAATCTTGGTTGTATATTAAGCCATGCTGACCCTTGGATGAGCATGTTTTTGGTATTATTTGAATAGAAAGAAGCTGATGAGCATTTGGGCTCAATAAAGGCAGCAATATGTGGCTGAAGGGAATATATTGGATTGGGAAAGGGCCTGGGTCAGAGATATCCAATCACTCCTCTAAATGGCTGAGTTTTGAAGCTACAGCCTGGGTTGTCCCTACAGTGCTGTGTGTTAGAGGTGGTTTTTTTCTGGGGTGAGATGGAAAATGCATCCCAGTTTTCCCACAGGCAGGTGCTCTGCACGTGTTGGCACTGCTGTGCTTTGGGGATGGGGATTTCTCTCATCCTGCAGAGTTTCCAGCAGGCTGCTCAAAGCTGTAAAAAGAAAGCCTTGCTGTGTCTGAAATTGGGGGATTTTCCTGCTTGCAGGGAAGAGAGGAGGCTCCAGTGCTCCCTTGGAGATTTTCCTGTGCCACCTGCATCCCTTCCATTATCTTCCCTCCTTCCCTCACCCCTCTCCTCTTTGTACACAAGTGCATCACATCCTCCCTCCCTGCTGCAGGAGCCTCATGGAATCACAGAATTATTTTGGGTGGAAAAGCCCTCTGAGATCGTCCAGTCCAGCCATTCCCCCAGCACTGCCAAGGCCACCACTGACCATGTCCCCAAGTGCAACATCCACATGGCTTCTAAATCCCTCCAGGGATGGGGACTCCATCACTGCTCTGAGCAGCTGTGCCAGGGCTGGACAACCCTTTCCATGAAGAAATTTTCCCAATATCCAATATGAGCCTCCCCTGGCCCATCCTGAGGCCGTTCCCTCTGCTCCTGTCCCTGTTCCCTGGAGCAGAGCCCGAGCCCCCGACTGTCCCCTCCTGTCAGGAGCTGTGCAGAGCCACAAGGGCCCCCCTGAGCCTCCTTTGCTCCAGGCTGAGCCCCTTTCCCAGCTCCCTCAGCCTCTCCTGGAGCTCCAGACCCTTCCCCAGCTCTGTTCCCTTCCCTGGACACCCTCCAGCCCCTCCATGTCTTGTTGTGAGGGGCTCATGGTTCTTGCACCATCCCATCCTTCACCTTGATTCTAAAGGAGCTTTTCACCCCCCAGCAAAGCCAACCCCAACCTCAGTGGGGTCAGTCCCTTCTGCCACCCATGGTCACCACCCCAGCACCACCCTGGGGCCAGTCCTATCCCCTGAATCCTCTACCAAGGCTCTGTCCAAATCTCCTAAAAAAAAAATTAAAAATAAAAAAGAATCATACTCCTCTTTTGCTTGAGGAAGGCCTTTTTTCCAACCCTTTCACCCTACACCTCAGCTGCTGGGGGTTGATGCCCTGATGGCAACACCTTTTTCCTCTCCAGCTGGTGTTTCCAGGAACATCCCTCTTGGCTCAACCCTACCAATCCCCATTTATGGCCCTCCAAGCACATCCCAAGCTCCCCCTCCTTTCCTGGGATGACAAAACCACTCCTGTCCATGTCAAGTTGGCCAAGCTTCACACTGCCCATCCATTTTCTGCTCTATTTGGAAGATTTAGGCACCATCCCCTCACTCTGTGCTCCTCACATCTCCCCTCACCTCCAGCCCTGAGCAGACAGACAAACAACTGGTTTATGAAAGGGAAGAGGGAAAACCAACAGCAGCTGCTTTAAATCTGCTGTAATGCTGGCAACAATTGCATAAGGCAGAGGTTTTGCTGATGTCCCCACCCCATTCCTGAGAAATATTTGATTTATTTTGGTGTCACTGTGCCCTCAGCACATTGGCAGTGGAGGATCCAAGGACAGCATCAAAGAGCATCTCTGGATTCGCTTCTGCCCCGACGCAATCCCACAAGAAAAAGGGCAAGATTCAAAACAGCCTCCTGAGCCTATTCCTTGGCATGGAGGAGCTCAGGAAACAGATGGGGCTCACCATCCCCTGGGGGTCAGTGGCTCTGGGCCCTGACAGGGCAGCAAGTTTCAAATGCAATGACCTGGAGTGAGAGGGAACAGCCCCAGCTCTGTCTGCTGGCAGGGCCCTGTCCCACAGCTCTGCTTTGCATTGCACGTCTGGAGGCAGAGAATCCTGCAATGGCAGCGTGGTCTGGGTGGGAAAGGACCCTAAAGATCATCTCATGCTATTGCAGGGACACCTTCCACTATGCCAGGTGGCTCCAAGCCCTGTCCAACCTCACCTTGGGCATTCCAGGGATCCAGGGGCAGCCACAGCTTCTCTGTGGGCCTCAGGGCCTCACCACCCTCACAGGGAGAATTTCTTCCACATTTCTAATCTAAATTCCCTCTCTCTCAGTTTGAACCCATTCCCCTTGGCTTGTCTCTCCAGCTCCTGATGAGGAGTCACTCTCTGGATTCCCTGTGGTCCTTTCAGACCCCAGAATGTGCTGTGAGCTCTCCCCACAACCTTCTCCTCTCCAGGCTGAGCAGCCCCAGCTCTCTCAGCCCATCCCACAGGAGAGGTGCCCCAGTCCCTTTACCAGCTTGATCTCACCCAGGAGAGAGGAGGTGATCCCCTGCCCCCCAGTAACTGGGCTTGAGAAGGGCAGAGGCAATTTAAATTGAAAGGAAATTTCTTTACTTTGTTGTCCCTTCTAGCTGGGGCTCCCCTGCTGTCTGTAGGTGCATCTCCCCTTTCTGGCATTCAAGAAGAGCCCAGAACAAGTTGTTGTTCAACACCAACCCACAAAAAGATCCCTTTGTGCCTCCCCAGCCTCCCAGGGAAGAATTTCTTCCCAATCTCCCATCAATCCCTGCCCTCTGGCAGTGGGAGCCATTCTCTGTGTCCTGTCCCTCCATCCCTTGTCCCCAGTCCCTCTCCAGCTCTCCTGGAGCCCCTTCAGGCCCTGCCAGGGGCTCTGAGCTTTCCCTGGATCCTTCCCTTCTCCAGGTGAACATTCCCAGCTCTCCCAGCCTGGCTCCAGCCCTGGAGCATTTCCATGGATTTCTCTGGATTTTCTCCAGCAGCTCCAGGTCCTTCTGCAGTTGAGGATCCCAGAGCTGGACCCAGCACCCCAGGACACAGAGCTCTTTCACAAGAAATATTCCCTGATCCCAAAGCTCTGCCTCAACCATCCAGTCAGGTCTCAATCTCCCACCTCCAGCTGAGATCTGCTGCCTGAAAATGGAATATTGGTTTGCTCTTGGCAGGTGTGACAAGGGTTGGACACTCTCCCAAATGTGCCAGCAGGTCCTGGCCATGCCAAACCACCATGGGAGCAGGAAAAAGCCACACCACAGTGGGAGAGCAGTTTGATTTCCCTTTGCTCCCCAGCTTTATGGGTCATCTTTGTGCCCAAAGATGGCTTTTTGGCATGAAAAATCCATCATCACAAATGAAATAGTGGCAGTATTCAGAGCCCACCTGCTGTTCCTGAAGGGCTGATGTTGTGTCCGTCCTGCAGCTGGGCACAACCTCCTCTCTGCTCTGCAAAGCATCTGAGGGGAGGTGGGACCCATTTTCCAGCTGCATCAGTGCAGGGAAAATCCTGCAGTTGTGGAGGAAAGTGCAATTTGTCATTTTTTCAGCTGGAAGTTGTGATTGCCCTGTGACTGCCCCATCCCTGGAAGTGTCCAAGGCCAGGTTGGACAGGGCTTGGAGCAACCTGGGATAGTGGGAGGTGTCCCTGCCCATGGCAGGGGGTGGCACTGGATGATCTTTAAGGTGTCCTCCAACCCAAACCATGATTATTGCATTATTTTACCTGCAGGTCTCACAGAAAAAAAGACAAGACCCAGTAAACGAAAAATGAATTAATCTAAAGCAAAGAGACCCCCAAGATTTCTTTTATCACAACCTTTCTCTCCTCTAAAAATTCTCTCCCAGCCTCTCAAATCTCTCTTTTCCCTGCCTTGTGTGTTGTGAGGAGACTGGAAGGATGAGGTTTTTTCAGGAAAGGGGAATGTTGAATGAGAAAATCTGCTAGACTCAAAATCTGCTGCTCCCATATGTCTGTTTTCCCTGGCCCACACTCCCTTCTCTCTGGGAATTCAGTCCCACTACAGGCAGTAAACACCTCAAAAATGGGTAATGAAGCGCTCAGGACTGGGATCTTTAAATCCCTGCTAAGATTTATTTCCCAGTGGCTTGTTCAGAGCTATTGAGGGTATTTGTAAACCTGACAGGAAATAAATCCACGTTCCCTGAGCCCCAATAAGTTTTCTTAACCACAACATAATTCATTCTATCTCCTGATAGGAATATTTGGGGTTTTTAGTCTGGGCTTCCTGAGCAACAGGATATTTGTTCCTCCAAACATTTAAAATCACTATAAAAATAAAATTAATTATAAGGTGGATGTTTGAAATCTGTCTCCTTTTTATCTCATCAACTATTGGGATTTTTTTTTAATCACTATTTTAACTTCACAGCATCTTGCTTCATCTTGTTTTGACTCAGTTTAGCCCAGAAGTCAAAATAAAATGAGATGATGAAGTCTGAATGTCATTTCCCTCTCTCTCCTCCCTCTTTCAAAGGAAAAAGCTGGAACAAAACACTTTGTCTTCATCCATGGAGAAAGGTGGATTTTTCTTGCCATGTTTCAAAAGGATTTTAGCTCAGGACATAGAGAAAGGCTTTTCCCTGCCTTGGGGGATGCACAGAGCAGAGAGGGAGAAGAGGTGACACGAAGAAGACACAAAATGATGAATGGGCAGGCTGGGAATCCCGTTCTCCACTGTTTTCATCATGTCTAGAAAAAAACCTCAAACCCATCCAAGTCAGTTCAAAGGCAACCAGAGCACCTCATCAATTTAAACTGTGTGATTACAATGCCTAATTAAGCTGTGGAACTCATCACCAAGAGCGATTGTGCAAGCTCAGAGGTTAGAAAGATTGCAAAAAAATATTTTTTTAATAAAAAAAGAGAAAGAAAATTGAATTTATCTCTGTTTTGGAGCATCTACAGCTCTGCTAGATTGGTCTGAAAAGGGATATCAATTCTCATGCTGCAGAGCACAAACAAGCTACCAACAGCCCATTAGGATGAAACTTCTCCTGTGGGAAAATTGCATAATTTATCAAGTGGAGCATTTCTTCCATCTTTCTTTGAAGCAGCTGGGAATGATTAATGTCAAAAGCAGGGTCAGGAGTAAGGCTGGCCACTGATTTTGGCACACTCTGGCCCTTCCCTTGTCACTGAGGAATTAAAGCTCAGAAAACTCTAGCAGTCTGGGACAAGAGTTAAATCATTCTATAAATTAAGCACTTCCCATCTGAGTGCAGAAATTTGCCTTTTGCAAAGACCTGAACCTGGGAAAAGTAGATTGGAGGTAGCTTCAGGAGGTGTTTCAGAGCCAGAAGACAAAGCCACGTGTGTCCAGATCCCTGGAGTGAATGCTGAGGTTGCCTTGGCAACACAGGGATGTTCATGTGGTGATTGCAGCTCCAGAGGGTTTGAACCCACGGGATCAATCTCCCAGCAGGACAGACAGGCAGAAATATGAGGCACTGCCATGGCCTTTGTGTTTGCCAGCCCTATGAATTGGATGAAAAACCTGTGATATCCACCAGCAAAGGTGTCTGGTTATCAGTGGAAGCTGCCAGGAACCTTCCTGGAAAACCATTTGAGAGTCTCTTGTCTGGCACATCAATTGCAGGGCAATTTGGGACCAGGACTGTCCCTCCATCCCATAAATTAGCCGGATCTGTCTGGGTCATCCACTGGTACTTTTGAGTTTTTACAATAATACAAAGAACAAATCCTGACTAAAGACATTGACAAGTCTTTTCTCTTTTTTTTCCCCATTTCTTGGAAAAAGTGTTTTACTTCTCACTGAAAGGTTTTTAGCTGGGCAGAAGATTCCCTGAGGCACCAAAGCCCCAGAAAATGATCATGCACCCTGAGGGGACCTGGCAAGGGATGGAAAAACCCATAAGCCTTGCTCTTGAATGGCACAGAAGACTCAGAAAAGAACAACTTTTAAAACTATTTCCAAAATTTAGTGCCACCCTGATTGTGTTACAGGACAGCAGTAAATTCCTTAAATGACAGATTGTCACCAGAGCCACCCAGCCAAGCTGTGAGTCCATGGCAAGGTGGGAAGGTTCTGGTTTTAATTTAACCCCCAGACACAAAAAGTGCAGCACTGAGCAGACAGACACAGGTGGGTGCTGTTCTCACCTGAACTGGGATCTGCTGGAGCTCAGTGCCTTGGAAATCAAGGAATTATCATAAAATGCTGGAATGGTTTTGTGTTGGAAGGGACCTTGTTCCATCTTGTTCCAACCCCCTGCCAGGACCAGGGTGCTCCAATCCCTTTCCAACCTGGCCTTGGGCACTTCCAGGGATCCAGGGGCAGCCACAGCTGCTCTGGGCCCTCCCCACCCTCACAGGAAACCCTATCCACAGGCTTTTGGGGTGATGATGATGACATTTCTGGAGGATAACTCTTCCTCTTTCAATAAATTTGATGTTCCAGCTGTCATGTCTGGCCCTGGAGCTCTGACCTGCTCATTGCTGCAGGGGATGGACCACTGTGCTTATCATCTTTTTTTTTTTTTTCTCTATTTATCTAATCATCCCCTCCTTCCCTCTTGGGGACGGGGCACTGTGCTCAATGGACCTTGGGACAACAACATTTTGCCATCCTTCTGGATGGGCTCTCTGTTTGGTGGTGGCCAAGAATTTCTGAGGTGTAGGAAATGCTTTTTTCACACCAGGTCAGGGTCTGCTTGCTTTTTATCCTTGTCTTCCAGGCACTGTATGATTCCTTCCCTTTCCTTTGTGAAATTTTGATGAGAATCCAATTTCAGCAGAAATCTGTCCCTTTCAGCTTCCCAGAGATGGCAGTGAGAGGGTGAAATCACATGAAATCCTGTGGTGCCTGCAAGGAATTCTGGATTCCCCAGCAAGGAGAGAATCCCTCCGAGGTGCCAGAGCTCCTGTTGTGCTCAGGAATATCAACTGCAGCTGACTGCACTAATAACATTAACATGGGCACTTACTCCAGCTAAATAGGACACTTAATTCCCATTAATGCTGGACTAATTAGAGCATGGTGAACAGCCAAAGAGAAAACACCATCTTTGTGTCTCTGCAAAACTATTTGCAATCATCTCCCACCCAAAATGTAGGCCACCCTTCCCTTCCTTGAGCTCAAAGGGGAGCCTCTGCTCCTTGATGAGAACAACCCTCAGCAGTTCTCAAGATTTCATCTTTCATCTCTCATTTTTGGGATGCTTGAATATCTACAAAGAAAAATCTGTAGATATTCGTGAGTGCAGGCAGAGACAACCACATCAGTCAAAAAAAAAAAAAAAAAGCCTGCACTGCTAAATGCTAAATGCAGTGTGTGCACTGAGAGTGACCTAAATATGATTAAATTACCCTGCCTCATTTCAAGCAAGAAAAAGCTACCTAGAATTACTTTAATTAGCAGAAAGTGATGCTGTCAGCCACTTTCTGGAAGCAAATTAAATGTTCTGTGTTACTTGTTGTACCCATGGCATCCTGTGGTAGGAAAACAAAATGCTTGTCTACTCCTCCTTGCTAAAATCACCATTATTTATTCCTATCCAGGTCTCCTTAGGAAATGCAGCTTGTGCTCCGTGGTGTTCTCCATCTGTTTGCCCCCTAAGGTGTTTCAAAGCCACTTGGCAGTTCCCAGAAGCTGGAGGAGAGCTGCCACTGACTGAATCTTCCAGAAAAGTCTGGATCCTTGCAGCTGCTCAGCACTGAGGTGAGTCAGAGCTCAGCATCCCCAGGAATCCTGCCCAGTGACTTGGAAGCATCACTGAGGTAACCTGGGGTGAGGTAGGGGCAGAATTTGGGGCTCCAGATAAATATCTGTGCCTTGCATGTGTTCTAATTGATGGGAGAATTCAGGGAAGAAAAATGTGCCTGGGGATATTAAACATGCACACAACTCGGGTTTGGGAAGATCCTAAACAAATGGTTGGAGGTGGGGAGAGTATCATAGAAATATTGAATTGTTTGGGTTGGAGGGACCTTAAATATCTCATTCCATCCCTTGCCATGGGCAGGGACACCTTCCACTATCCCAGGTTGCTCCAAGCCCTGTCCAGCCTGGCCTTGGACACTTCCAGGGATCCAGGGGCAGCCACAGCTGCTCTGGGCACCCTGTGCCAGGGCCTCATCACCCTCACATGGAACAGTTTCTTCCCAAATCCCATCTCTCCCTGCCCTCTGGCAGCTGAAGGCCATTCTCTGTATCCTGTCACTCCATCCCTTGTCCAAAGTCCCTCTCCAAACTCCTTGTAACCCTCCTTTAGGCACTGGAAGGTCTCTCCAGAGCCCCCTCTTCTCCAGGCTGAACAGCCCCAGCTCACTCAGCCATTTAGGAAAGCATCACAACAACATTCCTGTATTTTTCCTATTGTCCCGTGGCAGAGAATGGACAAGATGACATTTCAGTCCAGGATGAATTACAATTTTAATGTCCTTGTTTGCAAACAGCTTTTTCATGCATTAATCACACCGCACTGGGCTGGAGCTGGACCTCAGTGGGATGCCAGCCATTTTAGCAAGATGGATTTCTGGGATCAAACCCAGCATTTTTTTCCTCAGAGAAATCCCTCAAGGAGCTTCCAGGTGTTGCAGCAGCTCCCAGCCCATGGTCTGCAGCCACAATGGCCACGAAGCTCTTGGTAGCTGTGGGCAAACAAGGGGAACATCAATAACCATCCATGAGGTTCATTCTGAGTTCCAGGGTGTGACAGCTCAGCTAGGAGCATTTTCTTGTCTGAGTTTTGAGAGGAGAAGGGACAACATGTTCTGCTCTCCCCTCTGGCTAAGAAAGGGATCAGAGGAATTCCTGAAGTGCTTTTGGGGGAGAAGAGATGTCACACACATCAACAGCAAACTGGAAAAGGCTGGGAAAACAATCAGCTTCAAAGGGAAACACAGCCTTCAGCACTGCAGGGATTCAGAGCATCCTTCCCATCCCAGGTCTGCTTCCTGAAGAAAAGGGATCTGGAGTGTGTGAGGCAGCAGAGAGGCTGAGGAAACAACCAAAGTGATGGAGCCAGAGCCTCCCTGTCAGGAGCTGGGAGAACAAGAGAAACCCCAAGTGCTGTTGGGGTGCTTGCTGCCAATCCTCTGACTTCTGGGACTCAGGCTGGGCCTTCCCCAGTTGGAGGAGACTCTCCTGGAGCAGTTTTGTGTCAGGAAAGAGAGACACACTGGATCTTTTCAGTCTTCAGGTTCTTATTATTATCTAAAGTTTTGCATGCTGTCCACACCAGGCTCAGCGCACTGGAAAAGCACCACAAAAATGGCCAACAATCTCTCGTTCCAAGGTCTTTTAAGACTAAACTATCCAATTAAGAATTGACACCTAGATTATTTCTCCTTTTAACCCAATAACCAATCCTTAAAATCCACAATGCAGACTTTTCTGCCCAATTACAAAATGCCACCCAAACCCATGGAGAAGAAGGAAGAAGAAGCATGAGGAAGAAACCCAGGATGACACCCTGTGCCCTCCATCTTGCTTCCATCCACAACATACAAAAAATCCCAAAACCCAAATTTCTCACCAAGTGATACACCTGCACTGCTCTCTACAATCTATTTCACACTTTTGTGGGTTCCAGTCTATCTTGAAGTCTGGGAAACTTTCTCCATGAATGAGGGTCAGAGTCAGTGCTGCCCTGGGGATCAGGGCACCCCAGAGCAGACAGAGAAACATTCCCTGTGTGCCCTGGGTTTCCACAGAGCACAGCCCGGGAGCAATGGGGAAGGAGGAGAGCTGAGCCTCAGGGAAGGAGGAGAGCTGAGCTTTGGGGCAAGGAAGGGAGCTGAGCTTTGTTAATCATTCCCAACTGGAATTCCCGCCTGGACTGGGCTGAGGGCAGGCACCCCACCAGAGTATCTGCAGGCAACCCCCAGTGAGGGGAGAGAATGATGCATCTGACTCCACCTTATCAGAAGGCAAATTAATTACTTTATTATACTATATTATTCTATATTATATTACACTATGATTCATTACATCTAAACTGAATCTGCCAAGCAGTCAACTGCACACAACTTCACTGAATTCACACACACAGGCTTGGCCCTGCTAGGCCAAGGAAACAAAACCCCATCACTTTGGGTAAACAATCTCCATATTGTATTCTACTTTTGCACAGACACAGGCACAGCAAATGATAAGAATTGTGTTTTCCCTTTCTCTGAGGTTCAGAGAAGGTGAAATCCAAGAAATATTCTTGGGAAGAATTGTGCCTTGCTTTTCTCTGGGAAGAGAAATGTGACAACAATATTCCACTATATTGTCCCATAGAGGGGACAATATATCCTGATGAGGAGAGAATGATGCATCTGACTCCATCTTATCAGAAGGCCAATTAATTACTTTATTATACTATCTTATTCTATATTATATTACACTATGATTCATTACATCTAAACTGAATCTGCCAAGCACTCAATTGCACACAACTACACTGAATTTCACACACACAGGCTTGGCCCTGTTAGGCCAAGGAAACAAAACACCACCACTCTGGGTACACAATCTCCATATTGCATTCTACTTTTGCACAAACATGGGCACAGCAAATGAGATAAGAATTGTTTTTCCTTTCTCTGAGGTTCAGAGAATGTGAAACCCAGAAATATTCTTGGGAAGAATTGTGCCTTGCTTTTCTCTGGGAAGAGAAATGTGACAACATCCCACCAAGGCACTGTTGCCTCTCCCAACCTGATCTTCTTCTCCCCACTCCTCGCTCCCTCCTGCCTTGGGATCAGCCTAGACAATGCCCAAATGAATAAGGGCAGATTTGAACCCTCAGAAAAATCCAAGTTGAGGCCTTCCAGAGCCATCATGTCCCTCAGGCTTTGTGAAGGTGCTCACTGGCAGCCAAACCTGTCCCAGAGCTGATGTTAGGGGTGAGCAATCCATGCAGTTCTGGGGGAGATGGAGAGAGGCCAGAGGGTCACCAAGTGGATTAGGAGTCTGGAGCCCAGCTGGGAGAGCTGGGAATGTCCAGCCTGGAGAAAGGAGGGCTCCAGGGAAAGCTCAGAGCCCCTTCCAGGCCTAAAGGGGCTCTAGAAGAGCTGGAGAGGGACTGGGAACAAGGGATGGAGGGACAGGACACAGGGAATGGCTTCCCACTGCCAGAGGGCAGGGATGGATGGGATATTGGGAAGGAATCGTTCCCTGGGAGGGTGGTGAGGGTGTGACTGCCCTTGGATCCCTGGCAGTGCCCAAGGCCAGGCTGGACAGGGCTTGGAGCACCCTGGGATAGTGGAAGGTGTCCCTGCCCATGGCTGGGGTTGGAATGAGATGATCTTTAGGGTCCCTTCCAACCCAAACCATTCTGTGATTCATTCTACAATTCTAAGATTCATTAAGCTCATGGTGCACAAGGGAAGAAGAGAAAATCCCGTGTCTCAGCCCAGTCATAAATAAATGAAATACCAAGTTGGCAAGCCCTGACTGAGAGGGTGAGGGGCTCCCATCTCTCTGAGCACACCAAACTGCTGCTTTCCTAATGTACTTTAAGGACTGGAGTACAAATAAATAGGAAATAATCAACTTATATGGCTAAAGGCACTGCTGCAATGTGGGGTGATTTCCAACATTTCATGTCCCCATCACCTGTTGAACCCCAGGGCTGGCTCAGTTCCTCTCTCATTCCCCAAATTTATCTGTTGGCTTAGGAAATAGGAGAGGATCTGTGAAATGCAAGCAGGACCAGAGCCCAACAGAGCCTTCCCAAATCTGATAAGAGCTCCTCACTGCAAAATAAGATGAATAATTAAAAGAAAAAAAAAACATGTTTGCAAATCAAAGCCTTTCCCTCACCCAGACCAACAAATGTTTTCCCTCTCACACCTGGACCCCCAAAAATCCCCTTCACAGGAGCATCCAGCAGAGCTGGAGAACCAACAGGGTCTGGAATATTTCACCCTTTTTGAAACACAGTTTGTCATAACTCAGTGGCACAATGGCTCTCCTGGGAGCACTTTGGGGAATGACCCAGAATCACAGAATTTTTAAGCTGGAAAAGAGCTCCAAGATCACCGAGTGCCCCTCAGCAGATCCAGTTTGCCACCAGTCCCCCTCACCCTTGGCTTTGTCTGTGATGCTCCAGAATTAGGAAACCTTCCAGATGGAAATGTAAGGAATGTAAATTGATGTCTTCTCTCCAGCATGAATTATCTGACTCCTGCAGCCGTCTCTGCGAGATTATTTCAGCTGAACTCGACTGTTGCAGTAATTAATTTCCAATCAAGCAAATTTGCGTAAATCTTCTCTTTAGAAATCTGCCTTAAATCAGGGCTTTAGGCACCACGTTCCAGCTTGGATTCATTAAAAGTAGATTGCTATTGAAAGCTGCCAGCACTGTAAATACAGGCACCACGCCACCCTGCAGGACAGCTTGGATACACGCTTTCCACATAATGAAAACCTGCCCTAAAATCCATCCCCACAGCAAATGTCCCCTGGAACTGGGTGTGCTGGGCTCTTATCAGCAGCCCTGGCAGCCTCCTCTTGTTGACAGATCTGGTCTTGCAGGGATGGCTTTGAAGGAAGCAGGGTAAGGGTGACAAAGGCTCCAGGAGAAGGAGAGAAGGTCTTGGCAATTTGAGAAATCTTTGTGGAGATGTTTTTGTGTGCAGCCCCCAAGTCAGACAGCAGGAATCATGGAATTCCTCTCAGAGAGGAGGAATCATGGAATGGTTTGGGTTGGAAGGGATATTAGAAGTTATGGGATCCAACCTCCCTGCCATGGGACACCTTCCACTGTCCCAGGGTGCTCCAAGCCCTGTCCAGCCTGGCCTTGGACACTTCCAGGGATCCAGGGACACCCAACAACTCCCTGTCCTGTCACAACAGGCACCACTGAAAACTCTCTTCATCTTTTTCACAAACCACCTCTAAGGAAGAGAAGAAGGGAAGTCCCTCTCTGAAGGACATGAACATCATGAAGGCCAATCAAACACATTGTCAGTGAGGACAGACCCTGGGAGAGGAGTCACAAGGAAGGGTGAAATTAGAGCTCTCCATCTCCAAACCTGTGTGAAATCCCTCTCCTCTGCAAATTTGGGATTTGCCAAGGGTATGGAGTCAGGGCTGCCCAGTTTTGGGAGGAAAGGGGTGGAAACATCACTTCTGGGGCCTGTGCTGACCCTGTAGCAGCCTCCACCTCAGCAGGTGGAGCCTCCACCTCAGCAGGATGCAGGTGGGAGATGTCCTTGAGAGGGGATCATAGAATCATGGAACAGCTTAGGTTGGAAAAGATCTTTAAGGTCATCGAGTCCAATGAGTGAGTGGAAATTTTTTCTTTGCTCCTTTTCCTCACCCTTCCTGTCCCAAATGCTCAGCCCTACCCCAATGCCCTGCTTGGGGCGTCTCCCCAGAGGGAAGGGTACCACAGACCAGCTCTGGTGGGCACTCACATCACAGAAAAGCATCCTGGAGTGTGGAAAATCCATCCCAGCCATCTCTGGAAACAGAGGCTTGACTCACTCAAAGACCAACCCCATGATGCGCCAAGCAAGGCCAGTGCTGAAACCTTGCACAGAGCCAGGCTGTGTTAGAGAGAAATTCAGCAAAATGCCCTGAAAAATTAAAGTTTGTTCTCTTATCACTGTCCAAGCCATCACCCAGGATTTAGAGACAAGGCCCAAGTGCTCCAGCCACCACCAAGGTTTGTCTTGCCCACCTGAAGCCCTGGAGAAAGGTTGGTGTCTCCGATGTGTGGTGGAGCTCTGTCAAAAGGAGATTTTTGTGTGGGAAAAGAGCAGGATGATGTGGAGCTGGGCAGAGGAATATCAAGTAATCCCAATTTCCAGCTTCCTGTGCTGCCAAAACCACAGGGAGGAATGAAAACTTGACAGCACAAGCCTGCCCAGTGGTTGGAGCACACCATGTATTCCAGGCCTGTGAATGAATGAGAAACCTCCTGGAGGAACTGGTGCCTCACATGCTGTTCTGAGACCTACCACTGGTGTTTAGTCAGGGCAAGGGATTTGTCATCTTTCCTCCACACCAGAATCCAGGAGAAGATACAGCTTGTTTCTGGAGGAGACATTTTCTTTTCTTTTTTTTCTTTTTTTTTCTTTTTTTTCTTTTCTTTTTTTTTTTTTTTTTTTTTTTTTTGAGATATTAGTGCACAACTTTTCTATTACTTTTTAAACAAAACACCCCATTGCTTCTGTTTTGTTGGTTTGGGGTTTTTTTAAAAGAAGGAAAAATGCAATCAAATATGCTTCCACACCTTGCTCACCACAGCCTTCCACACTTCTCAGACCCTCAGGAGACAAAAATCCAGCACCTGCTAATCCTTTCTCCTCTTGTGAGCTGCTGATGTCAGCAGCAGGGCAAGACACTGAATATATTCAATTCCAATAATATTCCAGATGGGCTTTGGGGTTGGTACTTCTTCAGTGCCCCAAATTAAAAACTCTGAGGAGTCTTACTGAGTGTTTTTATTTCCCTTTCCTCAGTGAATATGTAAAATCCACAATCCACCACTCCAGGAAACCCTTTGGCTGATCAATATCTTGGATAAAGACCAAGTACCAAAATCAGTGTCTTGGATAAAGGCTGAGGACTTTCAGGGCATTTATGTTTCCCCCTCTTTCTCCAGGATAGAGGATCTGAGTGATGCTGGAGCCACCCACAGCACAGGGGGTGACAGGATCAGATTCAGCCCAGTTCCCCTGTGACTCCATAATAAAAAACTGCAGCTCTGAGAAGTTTGGGAGAACCTCTGAGGGGCAGCTGCAAGGTCACCTCAGCCTGTTCCACCCCCCCTGTACGTGGTGGGAGGTGACAAACCCAGTGAGGAACAGCATCTCTGGGTTTGGGATGAGCTCCTCACCCAAAAAAGACAGCACAGAGAGAGGTGTCCCCTGGCCAAGGAGAAACAGGACAGCAGTGACAGAGTCCAGCCCTGCTGACTCTTTGTTCAGCCAAGTCTGCTGAGCTCTTCCTCTGCTCCATTGCAGTTGAATCATGGAGCATCTCCCCTGGGAAGGAGCCTGGACTGACAGCTCACCAGGCAAGGATCAAGTTCTGGGGGTGTGAAGTTGTGTTCTGTCCTGCCACAGAGAGGATAATTTATGTTCTCCAGTCACCGCAGCTGCTGGGAGAAGGGAATGGAGGAGAAATCAGGGAGAAAACATCAGGGAAGGGATGAGGGTCCTGGATTGGTTTGTTTTTCCAAAGCTCCCCACCACATTTAGCAGTTCCCCTGAAGCTGCATTGCTCCTCAGAGCTATTTAAAAGCCTGTGCTGGAGAGCTGGGACTTCTCCTCTGCCATGTGCTGCTCTAAAGCCACTGTCACTACTCCATAAATAACAGGGATGTACACTGAAGGCTTTCCTGCCATTCAGCACCACCAAACCCACATCCCCACCATTTGATGCATTGATAACACATCTACCATGCAATTTCTGCTTTGAGATGCTTTAAAAAACTCTGACTATAAGGTTTCTTATTTTTCTGGCCTCTGCCTTCCTGGCTCTGTTAAGAGACCACTGCAAAATTATTTTCATCAGCTACTGTTCAGTTGGTCTCAGGATCTATTTTCCAGACTCTAAAGCAAAATTACAGTCATTCAATATTAAAGTATTTGCAGAGTGGCATTAAGCAAGGGTGCTGCTATATTACTTACCATGGCAACTCAGGCTGCTAATTTCTCTTTTTCCTGAATGTGAAAGAGCCAAGACGCTCAGAAATGCTCTGTCCCTGATGTGACAAAATGCATTTGTGCTGCACAAAGCATTTCCTTCACCAGGGAAGCCTCCCTGTCACACCAGGACAGGCAGAGCTGGGGAGGGAAAGGTGTTTTCCTGCTGATTGGGTGACATGGGATTGCCTGGAGCAATCAGGATGTAGCATCCATTATCCTCCCTCTAGGGGAGGCAGGAGGATCTGGGTATCTTCTGCAGACCAGCATGGGTCCTTTCTCCAGGAAATCTCCCCCTGGCTTTTGCTTCAAAATGGGTCATTTTTGACTATTTCACAGGGAGGGGGCTCACCCTCACAATTTTTCCATGAATCAGGTACGGCCTGAAATAACTCCGAGGCCTAAAAGTGCTTTTATTTGATTTAGCTGGGACACCTTTCACTGCATCCAGGGGTTTGCTGCTCTGCACAGCTGCTGTCAGCACTTGTGGTGCACAGCAGGACACACAGAAATGCTGACAGTCCTGCTGAAGGAGCCTGCAACGTCCCCATTCTGCTGAGGTGACATGAGGTGAACCAATTTATTCCAGCCTCTGAGTCCCAGCCTGCTGGGTAAACTGGTCTGGTAGTGCCTAAATATAATTTACCATTTTGGACCCAACAAACTTCCCATTACTCCTTCACCCTAAGCAGTCTTGGTGTCTCCAGCATCTTCCCATGGTGAGTTTCTCCCTGCTCATTCTGTCTATGGTGTAGACATGTCCCAGGTGTCCTTTGGAGCACATTTTAAGTGTTTTCCCTGATAAACCCCTCTGGAGGATGAACTGCAGTGCCCTGCATCTCATCCCATCCCTGCAGAGCCAGATCTCCCTTAGGAACTCACCTGGACAAGGCCCTGGCTCGTGACGCAAAGTCCAAGCACGGCCAAGGTAGATGAGGAGCCTGGGGAATTTCATGGAATTTCATGGATTCGGCTGCTCCCCCAGAGTCAGTTCAGTTTCTCCTCCCAAGGAAGGAGGCCAGGACAGGCTGTCCTGTGGGAAAGAAACACATTTTGCAGCAATGGCATGATAATGTCTGATTATTAGCAGAGACCTCGCTCACCCTGAATTTCTGCTGTGGTTTGTGTGCTGTTCCTCTTCCCATGGCCACTGGTGTCTGAGGATTGGGCTGACAGGCTATTCTTAGCCTACTTCAACATTCCCCTTGGACTTCCAAGGCACAGGGAGACGTGTCCACAGCCCAACAGTTCAAACTGTGCATATCCCTGTGTCCATTTCTCATCCCTGCCTTGCTGGTCCAGCCCAGCACCTCGTAGTCCAACCACCACAAGCACCTTGCAACCTCCTGATCAGAAACAAGACAGGCAGGAGCTGTCAAATCAGCTTCATCAAATCCTGGATTTTCCCTTTTGGTCAGTGGCAATCACAGATCCCTGACTGAAAGGTGGTCCCACTCCTGAAATCTGTCTTTTTGACACCTCAACAGCACCTCAACACCTCAACTCTCCAACCCTTCTCCTCTCACCCTTCCTCTCATCCCCTCCAGATCTTGACTCAACTCTTCTCTCTCATTCCTTTTCCTTTAATAATTAAACTTCCTTCTGCTCTGCCTTTCACCAGTCCTCAAGAGCTCATCCCTTCTCTCTCTCTCCTGCCATCTCCACCACATTTGTCCCTCTTGGTCACCCCTGGCACATCAATGACATCTCCCACCACACTCCTCAGCCCTTGGCTGCTCTGCCATCCTCCAGCCCTGCAAACATCTGCTCAGTGAGCCCTGACTCACACCCCATACCCAATTCAGGAAGAATTTATCCATGGAAAGGGTTGTAGGGCATTGGAATGGGAAGTTCCCATGGCCAGGGCGGAGTCCCCATCCTTGGAGGTGTCCAAGGAAAATTCCCATGCCCAAGGAGGTGGTGGATTCCTCATCCTTGGAGGTGTCCAAGGAGTGCCTGGATGTGGCACTCAGTGCCCTGCTCTGCTGATAAGGTGGGGATCAGGCACAGGTGGGACTCACTGACCTTGGAGGGATTTTTCCAACCTTAATGATCCCAGGATTCTGAGATTCCAGGTTCTCTCTGCCACTGCCATCAATCCCCCCACATGGCCTAAATACTGCCAATCCTTTTCTTCCCACTCTTCCACCTTCCTCAACACTTCCAAAACCTCTTTATCACAAGTCACACCCCATTCCCACCCTCCTCCAGCCACCTTCCCTCCCCTCCTCCTCCTCTCCTGCCCCATCCCCACCATGCACCCACCTCGTGCGTGCCATTCCCAGTCCCAGCTGGAGCCTTCCTGCTGACAAGCCACACAAAGCCCTTTTACATCACTCCCTGTGCTGGTGGCCAGGAGCATCTTTCCTGGGAGACAGGCACAACAAAATCCTTCTTTTTGGGCTCTCCATCCCCGTGGCCCTGAGAGCACTGTGGCCAAGGGAGCGCCATGAATGGAGCTGTGAATCCAGCGGCACCCCCAGCCCCAGCCCACAATGTGTAATGCAGGATGAATGCCCCAGGCCCTGCAGAATGAAAGGCTCCCTGCCAGCCCACACAGCCCAGCCCTGCACAATAAAGACATAATTATGGCTTCAGCGGCTTGGCTTGGCTTTGGGTTTGCACCAGTGGTGAAATGTTGTTCCGTGCTGACCTCGGGGAAGCAAATGATCTCATGAGCTCACACTGCCCGGGCCATGCTCACCAGGGAGCTGATGGAAATGGGAGAGCTCCTAGCTCCAGTCCCCATCCTCTGACTGGAGCAAGGAAGCCTCTGATGTGCTGTGAGACCCTCAGGTTGCCCAGAGAAGCTGTGGCTGATCCCTGGAAATGCTCCAGGCCAGGCTTGGAACAACCTGGGATAATGGAACATCTTTAAGGTCCCCTCCAATCCAAACCATTCCATGATCCTTTGCCTTGACCTCTGGAGCATCCCTCTTATTCCTGTGTTTATGTGCTAAGGTGCAGATTTCTGGCTGTAATTTTTAATTTTTCCCTAAGCTGGGAAGCTGTGGCTGCCCCTGGATGCCTGGAAATGTTGCAAGCCAGACTTGGAACAACCTGGGATAATGGATTGCCCTTAAGGTCCTCTCCAATCCAAACCATTCCACGATTCTTTGCCTTGACTTCTGGAGCATCCTTCTTACTCCTGGACCTCTGGCTGTAATTTTAATTTTTCCCTAAGCTCAGCACCCAGTTCTTGTCTCCCACCCCTCAGATCATCAGCCTGTTCACCACCTCAAACCCCTGCTGTTAAACAGCCGCCTTCCAAACCTCACCCAGAATTTATTCCCCCACAGTTCACACCACAAGTGTTGGTGCAGACAGTCTGTTACCTTCCATAACTCTCCTCCTTCCCTGCTATTTACACCAAACACGCCCTCTCAGTCCAACCAGGCTCTATAAAAACAGCACACCAGGCAGGGCCAAGCATTGAGGAGCAAATTAAACATGGCCAAGGTCTCCCCTCTGGCCCTGGGACACAGGGAGAAGCAAGGCCTGTGATCACACGCTGCCCCTTACTGTTAAATAGGACATTTTCCTCCATATTCCCCACAGGTGACAGCCCCTGGCTCTTGCTGGCCCCTGAAAAGCTTCCAGATTTGTTAGGGAGAGCAAGATGTGGCACAGAGCAGGCCAAAATATATGGAGGAGATGAAACCATTGAGATGATCATCTGACAGGTTTTTAACCCATTTTCCATCCTGTTTTTTTATGGCATTATAAAATGGCCAGCAACTCTTGATTTAGTTTGGATGGGGGGCTTTTTGTTTGGTTTTTTTTTTGTTGTTGTATGGGGTTTTTTTGAGTTTTTGTTTGGTTGGGTTTTGGTCATTTTGTTTGTTTGTTTGTTTGTTGTGTTGTTTTGGTTGGTTGGTTGGGCTGGTTGGTTGGTTGGTTGGTTGGTTGGGTTGATGGGTTGGTTGGTTGGTGGGTTATTGGTTGGTTGGGTTGGTTGGTTGGTGGGTTGGTTGGTTGGGCTGGTTGGTTGGGTTGGTTGGTTGGGTTGGTTGGTTCGTTTGTTGGTTGGTTGGTTGGTGGGTTGGTTGGTTGGTTGGTTGGTTGGGCTGGTTGGTTGGGTTGGTTGGTTGGGTTGGTTGGTTCGTTTGTTGGTTGGTTGGTTGGTGGGTTGGTTGGTTGGTTGGTTGGTTGGGCTGGTTGGTTGGGTTGGTTGGTTGGGTTGGTTGGTTCGTTTGTTGGTTGGTTGGTTGGTGGGTTGGTTGGTTGGGTTGATGGGTTGGTTGGTTGGTTGGTTGGTTGGTTGGTTGGTTGGTTGGTTGGTTGGTTGGTTTGTTGGTTGGTTGGTTGGTTGGTGGGTTGGTTGGTTGGGTTGGTTGGTTGGGTTGGTTGGTTGGTTGGTTGGTTGGTTGGTTGGTTGGGTTGGTTTTGGTTTGGTTTTTTTTTGGTGGGGATTGAGGTTTGGGTTTCCTCTCTGTCCCTCCTCTTTCAATTTCAGTTCATCTCCCTTGACCATGGAGAGGAGGAAGAAAACAGAGGAAGCCAGAAATGTCAGGGTGAAATTCCTGCAGGACCTTGCCAATCACCTTTACTTGGTGGTCATTACCTATGATGAATTCCAGCTCTCTGCAGATCATTCAGTGAGTCTTAATCTTTTTTACCTTGTTTGATTCTGAAAATATTTCATGGAGACAGGGGTTTGAGTCCAGCTGTGGAAGGATCCTGAAAAGCAGGATGGTGAATGTGCTGCATGACAACAGTCAGAGTTTACTAATCCAGTCCAGGCAACCCCAGTCTGTTTCTAGGCTCTACATTCATTTCCAACTCTGCCCTGAAAGGCATGTTTTGTTGTAAAGCTTTTTTTTTTTTTTTCTTTATATGACATTCAGGGGTTTTAAGAGACTACAATTAAACCCAGCTTTTACCAACAACAAACTATTTCCAACAGCACGTTCAGATACTCCAGCAAACATTCCCCAGCTCCAGTCCTCCTCTCTTGCTGCTTAAATTGACTCTGAAAACAATGCATTTGTCATGGTTAACCATTCACAAGCTCTTCCCTTTCCATGGATTTCAGTACCCAAAGAACCCCCTCACAATAACACCATCAAACCCCCAAACACAAAGTGGGCAGAACACAAAATTTTAATCCCATCAGCCCAATGAGCACATTTTCTTACAAGAAAACACTTTTTCTTTTCCACAAACCCCACATCCAAACTCCCCAGGTTGGTGAGGAGGAAACCATGGTAACGGGACAGTTTAATTGGATGTGTGTTGGCTGGAGAGAATGGGAAAGATTGCAAAATTGGTGCTGGGGAGTCTACATAAACATGGCATGGTTTGGAGAGCCCACGGATTCTGCTGAAGGGGAATGAGATGCAGCACATCTGGCACGGGGGTGTCTCCTTTATGTAACACAGAACCAGAGGGGGTCAGGAGCTCTCTGGGGCTCCTGGGAAACACAAGTCAGCCCCTGCTCCCTGCTCCATCAGCGACCTGGATGTGGCACCAGAGTGGGAAACAAAAATTAGTGATTTCTCCCAGGTATTCTGAGCCCTGCCTGCTTCCCTGCAAGGAGGAGCAGAGCTCAGGGCAGCCCCAGCCCCCCAAACACAACCCCAGTGTGGCCAACAGGCAGCAACCCTTCCATCATGTGTTTCGTTTGCTAAAACACAAAAAAAATGCAG
The DNA here is from genome assembly GCF_012460135.2 of Molothrus ater. Classification (NCBI taxonomy): domain Eukaryota; kingdom Metazoa; phylum Chordata; class Aves; order Passeriformes; family Icteridae; genus Molothrus; species Molothrus ater. The sequence goes on from NC_050481.2 coordinate 70,554,935, forward strand.
AATGAATCTGGTTAAAAGTGCTGTCTGCTCTGAAAAAAAAAAAGGAGATTTTTAACCTGTCCTGTGAAGCAGCACTGGCATGCATGAAAGCAGGTCCTGAGATGCTTTAGGACACAAGTGGAAATCCCTTTGAGTAAATTCAGTGAATGAGGTTTCCCCTGAGCATTGAGGGGTTCACTGGAGATAGGGGGCTGATCTTTCCTCTCTAGATTTAAGGGCTCAAGGTGGCAGAGTGGCAAACATGTCCAGTTCTTTTGGTTTTTTGTCCATTTGACCACCAGACAACCAGGAATAGTGGAAGGTGTCCCTGTCCATGGCAGGAGGTTGGAACGAGATGGTCTTTAAGGTTTCTTCCAATCAAAACCATCCTGTGACCTCAGGTTTCCCACCTCTACAGGATGAACTGACAAGCTTTGGGCTGACTCAGTGCTCTGCCCTTCCTTCTTCTAAATTTCTTCTTTTTCCTCTCTTTCCTTCTGCTCAAAATACAGGTCCAGCCACTCTTTCTCAAACCTTCTCACTGAGCAATTCCTTATTGCCCGCTTGGCTGAAATTCAGCATTTACCCCTCACTCAACTGCTTCTGCTGCAATTTTTCAGCTCTTTGGATGCTGTGTCCCTTCTTCCCATGGCTGACAACAAACCCACAAAAAGGGATGAGAGTGCTTGCACAGGACAAGAGGAGATGGCCTCAGGCTGTGCCAGGGGAGGCTCAGGTTGGACATCAGGAGGAATTTCTTCATGGAAGGGGTGGCCAGGCATTGGAAATGCCCAAGGAGGTGGTGGCCTCCCCATCCCTGGAGGTGTCCAGGGAACACTGCACATGGCACTCAGTGCTCTGGGCTGTGACAGTGTTCACAGGGGTCTTAGGTTGAGGGAAGAGACAAGGATCTGAATCCATGTTTCAGAAGGCTTGATTTATTATTTTATGATCTATATTATATTAAAACTGTACTAAAAGAATAGAAGAAAGGATTTCATCAGAAGGCTGGCTAAGAATAGGATAAGAAGGAATTATAACAAAAGCTTGTGTCTCAGACAGAGAGTCCGAGCCAGCTGGGCTGTGATTGGCCATTAATTAGAAACAACCACATGAGCCCAATCCCAGATGCACCTTTTGCATTCCACAGCAGCAGATAATCAATGTTTACATTTTGTTCCTGAGGCCTCTCAGCTTCTCAGGAGAAAAAATCCTGTGCTGAGGATTTTTCATAAAATGTGTCTGTGACACTGGGCTGGTCGACAAGGTTGGCAAGGTCAAGTTGATCAGTCAAAGGTTGGATTTGATGAGCTTGGAGGTCTTTTCCAACCTCAATCACTCCATGATTCTGTAGAATCTTCTAGTTTGAAAAAGACCTCCAAGCTCATCAAGCCCAGCTGTCAACCCAGCCCTCAAAAAAAGCTGGGAAGAAAAGTGACCTGGCCACACCAAGAAGATGAACCACAGCACACCCCTGACTCTGCCGGGAGAATGGAGCCCACCCTTGTCCCAGGATATCCCAGGATATCCCAGAGGTGCTCAGCCACCCTCCGTCCCCGCCGTGCCTCTCGCGCGGCGTGCGCGGAGCTGGCGGGAAGGAGCCAGCTTGGAGCCAAGCCCTGCGTGTTTGGGGAGTGAGCAAACCCTGCTCAGTGGGATCTGGCTGAGCTGTTTGTGTTGCTAAAGAGCAGCACATGGGGCACGGATCCGCTCGGCTCCGCCGGTGGGTGAGGGAAGGCTGGAGCCCAGCTGCGTTTCGAAACGCGAGACGTAAACAATGATTTGCCAACGAGAGTAAAAGTAAGAGGCTCTCAGCAGAGGCTGTAAACAGCCTTGCACATTGTATCTGGAACCAGAGGGCCATTAGGCCTGTTATTGATACCCCAATAATCAGAACCAGGGGGGGATCACTGCCAAATTGCTCTGCTCCATGGCACGTCCTCGTCCGGTAAAGCCCGCTCTTCCCTTCCGTGCCATCGGCAGAAATTGCCTCTTTCTGCTCTCTCTGGTGCCTGGGTTGGCTTCTCCAGAGCAGTTAAAAACTCATTGCAAGCTCTTATTAGATGTAGAGTGAATCTGAACCGAGAGAAAGCACCTGATATCCACCAGGGAGGTTCTGTGCCACGCTGGAGCAGGATGGGCCCTTCCGCAGTGGATTTGGAGACAAATGCACTCCTTGCAAGCACTTCCAGGGGCCTCCTGACTGAAATCCTGCCACTGCAGCCTCCTTTATCCTTGCCCTTGGCTGTACAGGACAGATGGGCTTCCCAAGCCTCATCAGTCCGTCCAGGAGGGTAACAGGGCAGGAGGAGGTTCCACAACCAGGATTCACCTCTACGTGCCACAGCTGAGGATGAACCTGGACTACAGGGAGCTCCTGACCAGCTCTGAATCATGCTAACCCCCTTTTGTTGGCTTATCCCATCTTTAAACCCCAAACCTTCCCAGCCAAGTGTGGAAACATCCTCCCTGCCCCTCACCTCTCCCTCCCTGCTGGTCTTTGTGCTTCATTCCCTGATTTCCTCTTTCCCTGTGCTTCAGGAGGTGCTGACAGCCATGGAATGGGAGCAGAGAGGAGAAGGCTGCTGACAGTGAGATGATCAGCTGATGGGAGGCCACCAGCATGGTGCACCTCAAAGGATGCTGCTGTCCACATCCTGCTCCTTCTGCAGGTTCTCCATCAGAGCTGGTGCATTTCCAAACCTGGCAGGGAGCACAGGGAAGTGGAGGGATGCAGATGCAGGCAAAGGAGCAAAGAGCAATTTTTAATTAAAGCCAAAGAGTGCAGGAAGGCACAGATCAGCAAATCCCAGAGCTCTGAGCAGTGGGGAAAGCTCACACAGATTTACTTGGGACCATGTGCAGCCCTTTTACAAAATAGTTTGCTTTTAATCCTTTACGGCAGGGCTTCAATTAAAGAAGAAAGAAAAGTAAACAACAAACCAGAAATGGCTGAGGATTATTATCTAAAAAGAGGGAGACCTGCATAAATGTTTCCCTTCACCACTAGATGAGATGTTTTGTTTTCTCTGGCTTTGAGGGCAAAACAGATTAAAGAGGAGCCACCTATTTCCCATGAGAATGAGGCCCACACTCACCCCATGCTGAAATCCCAAGGGTTTGGTTGTCTCAGTCCCCTTGGGGCTCCTTTAAAGTCCTGTTTTAGCAACACAACGTGAATGTTGCATCAACAGTGAAAGAATGGACCCTGCATTTCCTTGGCATTTGTAATTCCCAGTTAATACAACACAACTCACAGCTCCAGGGAGATCTGGGCTGGATCTGCACAAGGTGAAAAAAATGGCTTTGGAGGCCATTTCTGTGATCAATCAGGAGGAACTTTTTTAAAAAAAAAAAATTATGATGTATCCAAAAAATTTTTATTTTCAGACTCCATTTCTTGAAGCGAGGTTGAGTTACCTGAGGTCACCTTCCTACCTGAGCTGCCCCAGGCCACACACAAAAAGCCCTGAGAGCTTTTTTTGGTCACAGCGTCCAACTGGGAACAAGGACTCAACAGGCCAGTCCCCAAATCCTCCCAGGCAGCATTCCCCACCATCCCAGAATGGCTTATCTGATGTTCTTCTGGATTGATGGTGTGGAAATAAACACATTTAGGCCATGAGTTTGTGTTTCAGGGGCTTTTCTGAAATCCCTGAGGCCAATCTTCTGCATAGTGGGATGCTCTGTAGACCAGCAAAATTGAAGAAATTTGTCCAATTTTCTTCGTTAAACCTTCTCAGGAACCTTCTCAGGCTGCCACTGGAACTTCTCATGAATAGTTGGAGCACTCTACAGATGTTATGGAAGTCACAGAATCATGGGATGGTTTGGGTTGGACCGAGCTCAAAGAGGAGTCCACAACCACTCTGAGCAACTGAATGTTGCCAAAATCCAAAATGTCTCATGATTATTATACGGATTTTTTTCTGGTTCTTTCCTTCCAGACTAGAAGTACAGAAAGGAGAAGAAGACAGAGTGGAAAAAAACTGAAGAATTAAAGCTGGTTAAAAACCCACAAATGATTATTGGCTTATTTTCACACCTGACCTCAGATGATTCTCTGCACATCCAGAGAATGTGCTCACATTTCCGTCCCCTGCCATGTGTTTTCTCTTCACTCATCCCTCAGCAGATGCAGCCCTGCTCAGAAAAGGGTTTTCAGTCCCCAAAACGTGCAGCATAAAGGGATTTTCCCCAGAGCCACCTCTGACAGCAGCCTTGCACTGCCAAACCCTGGGATTTTTTTTTATCATTTGTTCAGAGAAAAAGAAAATTAATTAAAAGTGTGATTTTCTTGCAAGTGTTCAGCCTAAATAATTAAAATTTGGGGGGTTGCACAACATGGAGGCCATGGGGGGCACCCTGGCCTGGATTTTCTTATTTTAATTTAGATAGATCCATTGCTTGGGGGTATCTGGGAGCAGCAGCAGTGCTCAGCTTTGGAGGGGGGCTCAGAGCCCAGGGGCCCCAGCTCTGCATCAGAAATGTCACAGAACTCTCTGTCCTCCGCCCCCAGAGTTCAGCAGGTGCCCAGGAGGATGAGAACACCCTGCAGAGAGTGGCACCAATTCATCAGTGGCCTGTTAATGAACTGACAGCCAGCCAAATCCATTCCCTTATCTCTCAGCACACAAATGAGGCTGGTGAGACAATTCTGCCTGGGAGTGGGCTTCATTAATGGCCAGTTCTGGAAGGAAAATATGCAAGGAAATAGAAAATATAAATTCACGGTCGCGTCTCCAGCGTTTCCACCTGGGGTGACAAAACAAACCTCAGCCTGTGCCTGCAAGATTTTATAGTAGGAAAAAAAACAGAGATGGAGCAAAGTTCTTCTGTCCTGGGGACTGTCAGCAACAGGTCCACGTGAAGAAAATGCCAATTAAAGGAAATTCAGTGCTCTGAAAAATTCAACAAGTCCTTCCTGCCTCTCATCTCAGCTATAACAAGGGGATTCTGACCCTATAAATGGGTTAATTCCCCACTGAATATTTTACTTGCACCTGACACATGCCCATTTTATATTCTCTTCTCTTTCTTGGGTGCTTTATGGGAAAATTTATCATTTAGGGGGGGCCTTAGTGTAAGTCTGGGGTTGGTCTAGAAAGACTGGAGCAAATAAAAGAGGAGAGATTTAGGTGACATATTGGGAATTAGGAATTGTTCCCTGTGAGGGTGCTGAGCCCTAGCACAGCATGCCCAGGGAAGCTGTGGCTGCCCCTGCATCCCTGGAAGGGCCCAAGGCCAGGCTGGACAGGGCTTGGAGTGACCTGGGACAGTGGAAAGTGTCCCTGCATGGAAAGGGGTGGAACTGGATGGGCTTTAAGGTCCTTCCAACCTAAACCATTCCATGATGGAACGGATTCCATGAATTCCAAAAATTCATATTTCAGAATTCCCATTCAGAATTCCTCATTCCCAATATCCGATCCAACCCTGCCCTCTGGCAGTGGGAGCCATTCCCTGGCTCCTGTCCCTGCAGGCCTTGTCCCTCTCCAGCTCTCCTGGAGCCCCTTCAGAGACTCTGAGCCCTTCCTGGGTTTTCCCCCTCTCCAGGTGAGCATTCCCAGCTCTCCCAGCCCGGCCCCAGGGCTGAGGGGCTCCTGAGGGATTCATCCCTGTGGGTTCACCCCCACCTCACTCCTGTGCTGCCCATCTCCCACTCCATGTCCTGCCAACACACAGTTTGGGGATTTAGCACTTTCCCCATTTTTAAGCCACATTTAAAACATTCCCATGCCAAGGAACCATCCAGGGCTCAGCCTGGAGCAGTTCTTCCAGCAGCTGAAGTTTTTTTTTTTTTTTTTTGTTTAGCCTGCAGGGAATAGACAAAGCTGTGGCATCACATCAATAGAATCAGTGAGGGACAGACCTGGGCCTGCTCCTCCTCCTGAGCACCAGGGATTCAAACATCAAAAATCAGGAGGGAGGAACCCCAGTTGTCCTGGTAGGAAATCAGCTGCAGCTCAGGACGTTTGCTCCTGACAGCAGGAGCTGCCTCTGTGCCTTTTCTCCTGTGCCTCCATCCCTGATTCGCTGCCACAAACCAGAGTTTTCCTAGAAAAGTGCATTTTGAGAGGCCTCCTGTCTGATCTATTTGCTGGCACCTCATTTACCCCAACAATAGAGGATTTGCTTGGAATCTGTGAGGATGAGGGAGCACCAGGGGGTGGACAAAACCAGGTTTTGATGGGAGAGGAAGCAAGGGATGGGAATTGAGCTCCTGATGGAGTTGAAATGTGGGACTTTGGGCACCTATCTTAAAAAAAATACATTTTCACTAATTGTTAGGACTGAAGAAGGAGCAGGAAGCTGATGGTTGCTGTGGGTAGAGAGATAAAGATTCTGCAGAGGGAAGAATTGGAAATTATCATAAAAGACAAAAAGCCTGAGAGCTAAAATGGGTGGAATTTAATAAGTTAGGAGAGCGTGTGCTGAGGGGATCAAACAAAACCTGGATTAAAAGGGGGAAAATTTCAGTTTGGGGATGGTGGAAGGGGAGAAAAAACAGACATGGGGGATATTTATCTTTGGGAAACTGAGGCCAGAATTGTCATCCTGGCACATGGGGTGCTCCAGGGCTGGTCAGGAAGCTTTGATGACACCAAGACCACAACTGGAGCATCCTGGCTGGTTCTGATGAGATTTATTTTGCTGAGAGGCTGAACCCAAACTGTCATGCTTGGAGGAAAGAGGTTCTGGAGTGGTGCAAGGGTGAGGGAAAATGGAAAAATCAAAAAGTTTTCAACCAAATCAAAAAGCTTTCACCTAAAGACCTTTTTTTCAAAAAGTTTTCAGCCAAAATCAAGATGCTTTCAACCAAAGTCATAAGTTTTCAGCCAAAGACCTTTTTCAAAAAGTTTTCAGCCAAATCAAAAAGTTTTCAACCAAAATCAAAATAATTTCAGCCAAAATAATAAAGTTTGCAGCCAAAGACCTTTTTTTCAAAAACTTTTCAGCCAAAATCAAAATGTTTTCAGCCAAAATCAAAAAAATTTCAGCCAAAATCAAAAAGTTTTCAGCCAAAGACCTTTTTTCAGAAAGTTTTCAGCCAAATCAAAAAGTTTTCAGCCAAAATCAAAAGGTTTTCCACCAAAGACCTTTTTTCCAAAAAGTTTTCAGCCAAAATCAAAAAGTTTTCAACCAAAATCAAAAAGTTTTCAGCCAAAGACCTTTTTTTTCAAAGTTTTCAGTCAAAATCAAAAACTTTTCAGCCAAAGACCTTTTTTTCCAAAAAGTTTTCAGCCAAATCAAAAACTTTTCAACCAAAATCAAAAAAATTTCAGCCAAAATTATAAAGTTTGCAGCCAAAATAATAAAGTTTTCAGCCAAATCAAAAACTTTTCAGCCAAAATCAAAAAGTTTTCAGCCAAAATCAAAAAGTTTTCAGCCAAAATCAAAAAGTTTTCAGCCAAATCAAAAAGCTTTCAACCAAAATCAAAGGTTTTCAGCCAAAGACTTTTTTTTCAAAGTTTTCAATCAAAATCAAAAAGTTTTCAGCAGAAGACATTTCTTCAAAAAGTTTTCAGCCAAATCAAAAAGTTTTCAGTCAAAATGAAAAAAATTTAAGCCAAAATCAAAAAGGTTTCAGCCAAAATCAAAAAGTTTTCAGCCAAAGACCTTTTTTTCAAAAAGTTTTCAGCTAAAATCAAAAAAATTTCAGCCAAATCAAAAAGTTTTCAGCCAAACTGGGTCATCCTGACCCTCCAAAGCTTAAAAAGCCATTTTTTCCCCCCAAAACCTTAGAGAGCAGCAGTTCTGTGCCAGCTGGGGTGAGGAGCAGCACAGGCACAGCAGGATGGGAATCTGCTCCAGGGGAGGATACAGACAGGGCTGTAATTAGCAGGGATTTAATTAGGAGCCTGCACTGAGAGGAGGGAGGATCCTCAGCTGCCCTCCAAAGCTCCGTGGCTGTGGCATCACCTGTTTTAGGAGCTGGGGAAGGGGCTGGAACACCAAGAGCTGCTGAGGGGGCTGGAAAGGGGCTCAGCCTGGAGAAAAGAGGGATCAGGGGGAAACTTCTGGCTCAGGAACAATCAGAGCATCAGAAAGTGAGCTCTGGCAGGAGAGGAGCTGCCAGAGCATCCCAGCTCAGACAGAAACTGGACATCCCTCTGTTTCTTTTCCTCCTGCCAGGAAAGACAGATGTGCAAAAAGGAGAACTCTGTGGAAATAAAAAAATATAACAAAAAACTGAGACGAACTGCTCCAAGCTTGAATAATCCATGTGGGAAGCAGTTCCCACAGGCAGAAGCAGAGCAGAGGACTCCACAGGAAAGGCCATGAGATAGCTCCCTAGGAGTGGCAGGGAAGAGAGATTACAGAGATTTCCTCTGTTTGTTACTCAAACAATGTGAGGAGGCTCTGTTCCACTGGGAGCAGCAGCACCACTGCCCTCTCTTCATGTGCTCCCTGCTGTCCCCCTGTCCCCGAGTGTCCCATGGGCCAGCAGGGAGCAGAGGTGAGGATGGAGATGGACTGGGGGGGCTCCAGGGTGGTTTGTGAGCGGTGCTGGCTCAGCAGAGGGACACAGAGCCCGCCCAGGGTGATCCCACAAAGCCCAGTCTCTGCTCTGGGACACGCACAGCACCCGGGGAAGGGCTGGAGCTGGGTCAGGGGAGGTTTGGTTTGAGTATCAAGGAAAGGTTCCTCGTCCAGAGGGTGCCCCCAGGCTCCCCAGGGAATGGGCACAGCCCCAAATCTGCCAGAGCTCCAGGAGAGTTTGGATAATGCTCCCAGGGTGGGATTGTTGGGGTGCCTGTGCAGGGCCAGGAGCTGGATCAGTGATGCTGGCGGGTCCCAGCCAGCTCAGGACAATCTGTGATCCCATTAAACCTGTCTGTGTCACACCTGGGCCGTCACCCTGTTCTTCTAAAGTTCTTCTGATGATTCCATTCTTGCCATGGAGTTTCTCACACACTTTTATGTAAATAATTATTGGGTTTGCATTCCTCTCTAGAGGAGGAGAAATTTGATGGACTGTTGGTTTTTCCAGTGTCATTGGAGAGGTGGCAATTTCATCCTCCAATCCACTGTCACTTTTAAAAGTCTATAAATATTGGAGCCAGGAAATAAACTTCCCTTCTTTCTTCTTTCTTCTTCTTCCTCTTCTTCTTCTTTCTTCCTTCTTCTTCTTCTTCTTTCTTCTTTTTTCTTCTTCTTTTTCTTCTTTTTTCTTCTTCTTTCTTCTTTCTTCTTCTGCTTTTTCTTCTTCTTCTTTTTCTTCTTCTTCTTTTTCTTCTTCTTCTTCTTTCTTCTTCTTCTTCTTCTTCTTCTTCTTTCTTCTTTCTTCTTTCTTCTTTCTTCTTCTTTCTTCTTTTTCTTCTTTTTCTTCTTCTTTCTTCTTTCTTCTTCTGCTTTTTCTTCTTCTTCTTTTTCTTCTTCTTCTTTTCTTCTTCTTCTTCTTTCTTCTTCTTCTTCTTCTTCTTTCTTCTTCTTCTTCCTCCTCCTCCTCCTCCTCCTCCTCCTTCTTCTTCTTCTTTCTTCTTACCTTGGAGTTCCAGTGTCCACATCATTTTATTTCATTGGGGAACTCTAAAAACCCCACCTGAGGGAAGGAGGGAGGAAAACTCTTCCCCTCCCACAGGGAGAGCTCTCCAGCTGCCTTCCCAGCTTTTCCCACCACTTCCAGCCAAGTCAAACACCTCTGTGCAGATCCCTCCCGCCTTTCTGTTTCACCCCATGTGTGGTGCCCTGCACAGGCAGCTACAAACACTCACAGGCTGGAGTAGAGCAGGAATCCCTCTAAAAATTCTCTGTCAGAAAGCCTCCAGGAAAGAAGAAAATAGCAGGAAGGGGGTCAGGCTGTGGGAGAGCTTCTGACCCCTACCAAAATCCACAATGACATTCCCAACCCAAGCCACGGCCACATCTGGAGCCCTCACTGGACACCAAGGCTCAAAAGCAGAGCAGAAGTTCAAGTCCAGCTTAGCAAAACCTCCCTGGAGGGGTTTAAAAGCCCTGTGCATGTGGCACCTGGGGACGTGGGGCAGCGCTGGCCGTGGCAGTGCTGGGGAATGGTTGGGGTGATGATCTCAGGGGGTTTCCAGCCTAAACAAAGCTATAATTCCATGATTCCCAGGCATTTTCCACAGCTGCAAGTGTCATTCTAAGGCTGAGGTCCTGGTTCTCACCTCAGGTGCTGCCTGCAAGACTTGGAGATGCAGTCCTGGGCCAAGTTCAGGAGTGCCTTGGAGCCTGCACTCATTTTCTTTTCCATGGGGAGCGATGCTGCTTCACACATTCACAGAATTCTGGAATGGCTTGGGTGGGAAGGGCATTAAAGATCATCCCATTCCACCCCTGCCATGGCAGGGACACCTTCCACTGCCCCAGGGTGCTCCCAGCCCTGCCCAGCCTGGCCTTGGGCACTTCCAGGGATCCAGGGGCAGCCACAGCTGCTCTGGGCACCCTGTGCCTCACCACCTTTAAATTCAGGAATTTATTCCTATTTCTTCCATTTTCCTACATTAGTTATTCTTGTTTTCATCCCTGACTATGATTATATGGACTTAACCTTAGGTTTTTTCAAAGTGGAGGTTGTCCTTTGAATATTTTCAAAGCTCCTGCTCCGCAGGAGGAGCTGCAGCTCCAACAAGCAGGTGATTAAACATGGATTAATCACAGAACCATGGGATGGTTTGGCTCAGAAGGGACCTTAAAAACCAGCCTGTGGCTCCAACCCCCTGAAGAAGAGACTCAGTCACTCCTGGGCTGTTTCTTTGGCTGGAAAATGGGCAGAAAATGGATTTTCTGATCTCCTGGGGGTGTGCATGAACCTCCCAGCACAGGTTCCGTGGGTGCTGCAGGTTTATCATGACTGCAGTTTCTCAGGGAAAAAAAAAAAAAAAGTTTTGGCAAGACTGAAAATTTCTCTTGGAAATCAACAAATTTTCCAGGAAAAAAGAAATATAATAAAAATATTTTAAAAATAAAAATTGCACCTAACAATCTGCCTGGGACAACAGCTGAGTGCCAAGTTCACCTAGAATTTCTCCTGCCTTCCTCCCACTCCAGCTCCTCATTTTTCTGCTTTTCTTTTCTCCTGCTATCAATTTTCCACAATATTGCAAGCAGCTCCAGCTCTAATGAAACATCTTATCTGCTTGTTTGAGGTGTGTCTTGCTGCTGGGAGTTGTTTGACATTTTGAATTAGATGGTTAAAGAAGCTGTTTCACTCGATGTTAATTAGAGTAGCAGCTGTGGTGGGTTTTTTTAACACAACACTAAGAGTAAATTAAAAGAAAAATAGTCTGGTCTCCCTTAGAGCAGCTCAAGGTGCAGGTATTGAAATAGCTGAGAAAAAGAAGTTCTGGGGTTTTATTTCACTATTCCTGTTTTCTTAAGATTTGGTAATTCTGAATCACTGTTTTCCAGAGAATTGAACTTTCCAGTAAAAAGGAATGTCTGAGTTTTGCCTGGTGGTAACTGTGATGCACAGGCACTGCTATTCATTTTCTTATCCTCCAGGGATCCTAGAGATTACAATGGGGTTTAATGGGTCTGTGGGGACCCATAAAGAATAAGAGTTATGATTGCAGAGCTGCTGGTTACACCAGCAAGGATAATCAATCCAATAAAACAGTCCTGGGCTGAGAGCACTGGATCCGCAGCTGATGCCAGCCAGGATCAGACCTTGCCTTTGAAACATCCAGAACCCGCCCAGCCCTTCTAAATGGGGCAAAACCCTTGGAAAACAGCATCCATGGGCGCCCACAAATCTGCATGATCCAGGATTAGACATTAGGCAGAAATTCTTCTTTGGATAAGGAATGGAGTGACAGGACAAGGGAATGGTTTCCCAGCAGAGAGCAGGGATAGATGGGATTTTCTGAAGGAATTCTCCCTCGTGAGGGTGGTGAGGCCCTGGAATGGAATTCCCAGAGCAGCTGTGGCTGCCCTGGATCCCTGCAGTGCCCAAGGCCAGGCTGGACAGGGCTGGGAGCCACCTGGGACAGTGGGAGGTGTCCCTGCCCACAGCAGCTTTAAGGTCCCTTCCAACCCAAACCATTCCATGATTCCATGGTGATTCCATGGTGATTCCATGGTGATCCCATGGTGATCCCATGGTGATCCCATGATCACAGCCTGCTGTGCTGATGGCCAGGCTCCATCAAAGGAAGAGGATCCTTCCTCTTAACCCTTGCACAAGGCCTAGCTCCTTCTCTCAGAGCTTTCTCCTGCCTGGCTTTCTCTTCTCCTGCTTGTGCCAGGGATGAAAACCACCCATTTTTGTGGTGGTGTTTGAGGGCCCCCAGGACGAGGGAAGAGATGAGAATCTTGACTCCACGTTTCAGAAGGCTGATTTATTATTTTATGATATATGTTATATTAAAAGAAAATGATATATTAAAACTAGACTAAAAGAATAGAAGAAAGGATTTCATCAGAAGGCTAGAAAGGAAAGGAATGGAATGATAAAAAATATCTTGTGACTGACCTGAGTCCCAACACAGCTGGATTGTGATTGGTCATCAAGTAGGAACAACTCACATGGACCAATCAAAGATGCACCTGTTGCATTCCACAGCAGCAGATAATTATTGTTTTTATTTTCCTCTGAGGCTTCTCAGCTTCTCAGGAGAAAAAATCCTGTCTAAAGGATTTTTCATAAAATATGTCCGTGACACATTTTCCTTATACAGTCACCTCTGAGCCCAATCATGCTTTAAAATCCAGGCTTGCTGCTTTTCAAGCCTGATCTTGCCTTAAAATCCTGTTTACTTCTCCCCTCCCTTCCAATCTGCAAGGATGGATCATTTGCTCTTCCCACAAGAAGCAGGAATGGGTAAAAATAAACATTTCTGTGCTAGCAGCCTGCCCTGGCTGCCCTGGGCTGGGAGAGTGAAAAGGAGAGAGGAACCAGCATAAAACCAGCAGACACCACAGGGTGACACGGGCAGGGCAGGCTGGAGGTGCCTTTGTCATCTGGAGGAATGTGCTTCTTGTTGATGGAGTGACAAAACTATCCTTTGTCTCCTAAAACAGGAAAAAAGCCCAGAAGTTTCTCTCCTCAATGAGGTGAAAAGACACCTCATAGGAGTTTGGGGACTTCACCTCAAACTTAAGGATGGTCAATTGGACAGGAGCCAAAAAGTCCCACCTGGGCAATTCACTAGAAAAAGAAGAGAACAAAAGGAAATAATGGCTTTTGTGAGGTGTTTTACCAAGAGCAAGAACCTCTTGCACCTGGATTGGATTTTCTCTGTTAAGAGTTTTGCTATTTTGCCTTTTATTAAAACTTTTCTGTTTCCAAACTGACACAGAAGCCATCCTGCTGATTTTATGCCATCTGAGATGGCTGAGCTACCTTGAGTGTGATATAAATCTCCAAGATTGAGAAGAGACCCTTTTATCAATCATCACCCTCCGGGTGGCCTCTCCTGCTGGTGGTGGTCACATCTTAGTTCCAGGTCTGGAATCTCATGTTTGCTCCACATGCATCCCATGGACTCTCTGCCTTTGGCAAACAGACCTCAAGGAACTGAAGGTTTAGTCAACAATTTTTTCACCCCAAAAGTTGCATTTGGAAATTTTCCCAGCACTAAAAGCCTTACTGGACATCCAGCACATCTCATTTTTTCTGGGATACAGCACATGAAGACATTAATGGCTTTAAATTAAATTAGGTATTAGCTGTTTAGATTAGAAATTAGGAAGGAATTCCTCCCTGAGAGGGTGGGGAGGCCCTGGCAGAGGTTTCCCAGAGAAGCTGTGGCTGCCACATTCTGGAAATGTCCAAAGCCAGCTTGGAGCAACCTGGGATAGTGGAAAGTGTCCCTGCCCTCAAGGTGATCCTTAGAGTCCCTTCCATACCTCATGCCACAGGGTATAAAATCATGGAAAAGCCTCAGGAACCCAATTTTCTCTAATTCTTGGCTGTTCTTCCCACCACTCCAACATCCTCTGGACAAAAAGGTCACTTCCATTGTTCCTTCCCTTTGTTCTGACAGCTCCAGCACGGTGACACGGGGCCAGCTCAGTGATGTCAGCTAAATACTTGTGCAGGCTTCAAAGCCTCCAGTGTGACACTGGAGCCAGGAGCAGGGCACAGCTCTTTGCAGTGGCATTAGGAGCTCCTCAGACGCATCCTCCTCGTGGTGCGGTGCCAGCACTGAGGTCAGAAAGCAGAATGTGCCCACTCCCTGCAGGACATTTCGTGCTTTTGATCAAAAAAGAAAAAAAATAAAAAATAAAAAGAAGAAGAAGTTGATTCATTTCTGGTTCAAGAATTCACCTGAAAGAAATGGCAAAACAAAGCAAAGGCAAAGCAAAGGAAACGATGACTGAAGGGAAGCGTCACAGGCGCTGTGTCCCTCCTCAGACAGCAAAAAATAACTGTTCATTAAGAGAAAGCTCTTGAGAAAGGTCATCAAAGACAGTGATGCATAAGATGGGGCAACCTGGTGACAGAGGTGTCTGATTTGTTATTTCTCTGTTGTTCTTTAAGTTCCTTGGCACCACAGCAGCTCCTGGTGAAGAGCAGTGAGCTGGTCCCACCACAGCCTATGTTTGGTTGGAGTGGCCAAACCTCTGGGATTTGTCTCTTTGCTGTGGCCTTCCAGGGCCTAAAGGGGCTCCAGAAGAGCTGGAGAGGGGCTGGGGACAAGGGATGGAGGGACAGGAGCCAGGGAATGGCTTCCTGTTGCTATAGGACACGAAATAACACAAGGTGGACACGCAGCTTTCTGATGGTGAAAAGAGAATTTTTAACTTTTGACTCGAATATTTATAGATTTCCAAAAGTGACAGTGGGTTGGAGGGTGACAGTGCCACCTCTCCAATGACACTGGACAAACCAACAGTCCATCAAATTTCTCCTCCTCCATAAAAGAATGCAAAACAATGAGTTATTTACATAAAGTGTGTGAGGAAGGTTCGTTACAAGAATGTAAACATCAGAAGGCTTGGAAAATCTTACAAAATCAGGGTGACAGCTTCCCACTGGGCATGGGGAGATTTGGGTGGGATATTGGGAAGGAATTCCTGGCTGGGAGGGTGGGAAGGGCTGGGCTGGAATTCCCAGATTTGCTGTGGCTGCCCCTGGAAGTGCCCAAGGCCAGGCTGGATGGATTTGGATCCACCTGGGATGGTGGGAGGTGTCCCTGGTGAGGCTGCATGGAATTTAAGATCTCTTCCCATCCAAATCATTCCAGGATTCTGGAGCCCCTCTGCTCCGGGAAAACTGGGAATGTTCCCCTGGAGAAGGGAAAAATCCAGGGAATCCTCAGAGTGCCTGCAGGGGCTCCAGGAGAGCTGGAGAGGGGCTGGGGACAAGGCCTGCAGGGACAGGAGCCAGGGAATGGCTCCCACTGGGAAAGGGGAGATTGGGCTGGGATCTTGGCAAGGAATTCCTGCTGGGCTGGAATTCCCAGATTTGCTGGGGCTGCCTATGGAAGTGCCCAAGGCCAGGCTGGACAGGGCTTGGAGCACCCTGGGATGGTGGAAGGGGTCCCTGCCCATGCATGGGGGTGGAATTAGAGGTCTTTAAGGTCCCTTCCAACCCAAACCATTCCGTGAGTCCATGATCCAATATGACCTTATAGCCTCAGGTGGGAAAGCAGAAATTCCAGCTTTCAATTTTTTTCTTTCATGAACATAAAAAAACCCCTTCAAAATACAGTGTTACACAGACCTCCAAATTAACACATTGTGAAGCATCACTTACTCATCTCTTTGTTTGCTTGGTTGGTTTTTGCTTATTTTTTACATTTCCTGCTTTCAAATACAGCCCCAGGACACAAATCCTCCTCCAGCTGGGATTTCTGGAAACACAGAGATGAGCAGCATCCCTCAGACACTGACCCCAGCCCAGCAGGTGTGGTACAAACAGCACAACAAGGTGACCCTGACCCACAAAATTGCACTTTTCATAGAACATTTTCACAGATTCAGTCATTCAAGCACAGCCCAGTGCTGGTTTTCCAGCTCTGGATTTCCCTGCTTGGATCTGCCAGGTGAGGAAAGCTGCTGGCTTGGAAAGCCATCCCACAGCTACTTTAGGTGTGAAGGTGCTTATCTGGAGGGTTTTAAAACGCTGGGTTTGATTTATTTCCATGTATTCTTCCCTTCTTTCCAGGGAAATGCACTGGAAGAGTGGCTTGCTGCCAATGTCTGAAGGGTGAGTAATTCTCTCTTGTCTCTTAAATTCTGGATTCCTGCTGAATTCTTTATACAAAAAACACCAAAAAAAAAAACTAGCTCCAAGCTTTTAAGCCAAGAGATTCCCTGAGTCTGGAAGGATGCAAAAGTAAAAGAAAGTATTAAAATTAAAATTACTGTGCATGTGGGAGCTGCAGGACCACGATCCACAGCCTGGCCTGGGAGCCCACAGCTGGTCACAAACTGGAATCCCAAATTTCTCGTGGTTCTGCAGAGTTTGTCTGCCTGAAATTGCTCCTTGCTCTGCAGGATGAGCAAAGCCCTGGCTCTGGGATGGGGATGTCCAACCCAACAGGGAGGCATTTTTAGCCTGTTCCATGTCCTGGAATCAAGGTGAGCTCAGCACAGCTCTGTTGATGCCAGCCTGATCTTCAAACACCCACCTACAGCTCGACCTGAATGGAAAAATTCCCTTTCCTGTGGATAACCAGGATCAAATCCACAGCAGCCTCAGCTGGGGTGGGCAGGTTTTCTTCCATCCCTGGAGCCTTCATCCTTGCCTCTGCAATTTCAAGGCTCAGCCAACAGCTCATCAGAGCTCTTGTTCTGCATGGGGTTGCTGCCACAGCCTCTCCTCTGGGCTCCTCTGATGTAAATTTACCTCCATTGCACCTGCAAAAAAACCTCTCTGCAAGGGGGTTTTTAGTGGTCAGGTCAAGGTTGGTGTGTCCTGACCCCCTGCACTGTTTGCCCCTGTGAGAGGAGGGAAGAAGAGACTGGTCTCTGCTCTCTAAAGCCTCTGTGTCCCCTCCTGTCTCACCTCAGCTCCCGCCTCCATCTCCAGGCTCCTGCTTCAGCCTCTGCGAGCTGCTGGATCTCCAAGCAAGGAATTTTGTGGTATTTTCCAGTCTGGCTTCACGCTGAGGAAAGCCCCCAGATACAAGCACAGCAGCGCCTTCTCCCTCTGTTTCGAACCCTCTGAAAATTCACCTTTTCCTGCAAAACCCCCTTTGCCTCTGCTGGGTCCTCAGTGGAGCTGCCCAGCCTGTGTTGGCTCATCACTTTTTGGTGAAGCCCTTGGTCAGGCTGGTGTGGGTTTTTCCTTCAAGTTTTCTTCAATTTTCCTTCAATTTCCATTGCAAAATTTAATTCACCCTTCAAACACCATGGAATCATGGAATGGTTTGGGTTGGAAGGAACCTTAATGATCATCCCATTCCATCCCCTGCCATGGGCAGGGACACCTTTCACTATTCCAGGTGGATCCAAGCCCTGTCCAGCCTGGCCTTGGGCACTGCCAGGGATCCAGGGGCAGCCACAGCTGCTCTGGGCACCCTGTGCCAGGGCCTCCCCACCCTCACAGGGAGGAATTTCTTCCTAATTTCTAATCTAAATCTCTTTTACTCATCTGGTAAAAGAGCTGCTCAGCAAGGACAGAGAAAACTTCCTGTGTATCAGAGCTCATCCTCACTTGGTTCTTTGGTGAGCATGGAAAAGCCAAATCATGGAATCACAGAGCTGTTTAAGCTGGAAAAACCCTCTGAAATCCAGTCCAACCATTCCTCCAGCACTGCCAAGGCCACCACTGCCTTAGTATCATGCAACACAGATTTCAATAAGTCAGAGATCTTTAAAGGTGAGATTAATTTGTTTTCTTTGATGTGCTGGTGGCAGCAATGGAAAAGGCAAATTGGATGCTCACATTGCAATGCAAGTATTTCTCACAACTTTACACTCACTAGAAATGATCACTACTTTTACTTATTAAAAATAAAAACCTTATTAAACACCTAGAAATTCTAGCTGTGCTCTCATAGTTGTGCATAATAATACTAAATAAGACACTGCAATTGGCTATGTAGATTTCTTTTAGAACTGATGAGCATGGACAAGCCAAATCATGGACTCACAGAGTTGTTGAAGCTGCAAAATCCCTCTAAAATCACTGAGTCCAACCATTCCCCCAGCACTGCCAAGGCCACCACTGCCCATGTCCCCAAGTGCCACATCCACAAAGGTTTTAAATCCCTCCAGGGATGGGGACTCCACTGATACCTTCGGGTTTCAGTTTTTCTGTTCTGTTTTGGTGTGCAGCTTTTAGCTTTATATTAAGTGTCACTGGGATCTTGTCACAGGGTGGTAAAGACAAAACAATCCTGTTCCAGCTGGAGACTCAAGGACAAACTTCAGGCCCAAAGAATAAACAAATTGAGAAGAGGAGGGTGGGCAAGCAAGGAGGATGAAACTTCATCATTTGAAGCT
Organism: Molothrus ater; assembly: GCF_012460135.2. Lineage (NCBI taxonomy): Eukaryota > Metazoa > Chordata > Aves > Passeriformes > Icteridae > Molothrus > Molothrus ater. The sequence continues at coordinate 70,573,277 of NC_050481.2, forward strand.
ATTAATTGGACAGTATTAACTCCTACATGCAAATGGACTCAAACCTATACAAGCCCATTTTATTTGAGATCTTGTGACCAAGCCCTCTTTTGCTTCCATCTTGGAGCCATCCAGGCAGAGCCACAACTGTGTGGCCTTTGAAGACACTTCAATAAATATCAATAAATATCAATAAATATCAATAAATATCCATTTTATTCCTCTTAACTCCCTCCAGCCTCTGTTCCAGCTCCTTAAGGCATCACCACCACGGCCCTGGGCAGCTGTGCCAGGTCTGGACACCCCTTTCCATGAAGAAATTATTCCTAATATCCAACCTAACCCCGCCCTGGTGCCATTTGAAGGTATTTCCTCTCTTCTTTTCCTCTCTCCCTTTGCTCCAGAGCCACATGGGGATGATGCCTGTCAGAACCTCTGCAGTGCTTCCTTGGCTCTCTGGGCTGGGCAGGGACCAGCACAGGGTCACTCATTTCAAACCAGACCCATCACTGGAAACATCTTGGAGCTCTGGAATCTCCTTCCCTCTCCCCAAAGGCTCCCCCTGCCAAAACCCACTGGCTGTGAAAAATCTCATTTTGAAAACATTTTCTGCAAATTAGAAAGGTCCCAGTGCGGGGACACAAATGACACAGTGGCTGCTGGACCCAGAACAGAGCCAGCCCTGCACTGGGGGGAACCTGAAGGATCAGGAGCCTGAGCATTCCAAACCTCAGGCAAAGGGAGCAAGCCAGGAGGAGAGTTAAAATTAAATATTTCTTTTTTTTTTTTTTTTCCCAAGGCAATTGTTCCTCCTTTTTTCAGCCAGAAACTGGGAAAAAATTCCTCGAAAAACACATTTCCCTTCAGCTGGCAAAGATTTTTCCTCCCTTATTATTTTCTGCCTGCTTGATAAAGAAAATTCTCAATATTTGGAAACAGAGGGAATAGAAACAAGGGATATGATGCCACTTAGTGGAACATGAATAATAAAAAAGAACAATATTCCAACATCCATGGTGCAAATTTTTGGTCACCTCTATGAGGCTGTGCTCTTGATCCTGATGAGCAGTGGGGACTTCCCAGAGCACAGGGCTTTCAAAGCAGCCTGAGCTGTCAAAACCAGAAAAAAGAGTCTCCCCCTGCCATCCTGCAGGTGCAGCCTGATGGCACTGGGAACTTTGCAGAAGAGTGGGAAAATCAGGGATGCAATAAATTCAGGGATTGCAATGATGAGTTGCTCCATGGGCATCCCACAAGACATCCAGAACTTTCCAAGCAGTTCTAATGAGAGGGAGAAAGGACAATCACACCAGCTCATGGCTCTCCCCAAATCCCTACTAGGGCAAAGCCAGGATGATGAAACTCAAATCACTGTAAGGACACAGTGAAAGATACTCAGAAATGAAACCAAGGCAGGAGGAGCCCTGCAGGAATGCCCAACCTGGCTGCTTAGGCACCTGCCCTCCCCATGCAGGGGGCATGGACATGAGCCAGCCAGGCTGTCCTGCCAAAAACCTGGCCACTGATGAGGGAAAACCTCTCATCTCCCCCCAAACCCCCTGCAAATACAACCCTGTGCTCAGCAGAAGTGCCAGGGCTGCTTGGCAGCAGCTCTGTTGGCACCTTCCTCCACGGTTTACAGCATTTCCAGCCCTCCTGACATAAGCAAGGCACAAAAAAAGGAAGAGAGGCTTGGTTTGGCACCTGTGTAAAAGGGACAGGGGCTGGCAGGAGGCTCCTGCCTTCTGCTCCAGCCAGGGAGCCAGGGCTGTGTCAGGGGCAAGGTGAAAAGGAGCATCCTCCTTTCCCAAAGGCTTTGCTGGCTCTGCCACTCTGGATGTGCCCAGGGTCTCCTGCCACCCCACAGACCCTCTGGGGACCCTCTCCCAGGTGTTTGTCACCCCTCTGCAGTTATTCCCTGGGCTCCATCCACTTCATTCCCTGTGCCACAGCAGGAAAAATGTCACATCCCCGTGTGGAGTGGGATCCTGGCTCTGCTTTAGGGCTCTCTTTATCACAGAATCACAGAATTCACAGAATCACAGAATTCACAGAATTCACACGATCACAGAATTCCCAGAGTTCACACGATCACAGAATTCACAGAATCACAGAATTCATAGGATTCACACGATCACAGAATCACAGAATTCACAGATTCACAGGATTCACAGGATTCACAGAATCACAGAATCACAGAATTCACAGAATCACAGAATCACAGAATTCACACGATCACAGAATTCCCAGAATTCACACGATCACAGAATTCACAGAATCACAGAATCACAGAATTCACAGGATTCACAGAATCACAGAATCACAGAATTCACAGGATTCACAGAATCACAGATTCCCAGAATTCACAGAATCACAGAATTCACAGAATCACAGAATTCACAGCATTCACAGAATCACAGAATCACAGAATTCCCAGAATGACCAGGTTGGAAGAGACCTTCAAGATCATCAAGTCCAACCCAGCCCCAACCCCTCAACCAAACCCTGGCACCCAGTGCCACATCCAGGCTTTGTTAAACACACCCAGGCATGGGGACTCCACCACCTCCCTGGGCAGAACATTCCAGAACTTTATCACCCTTTCTGTAAAAAGCTTTTTCCTGCTATCCAACCTGTATTTCCCTTGGCACAGCTCGAGGCTGTGTGCTCTGGTTGTGTCAGTGCTGCCTGGAGACAGAGCCCAACCCATGATGGTTTGTGTTTGAAGGGACCCTAAAGATCATCACAACTCCTGACCTCCTCCACCTTCCTTGCCCCAAATCCTCTGCACCCCAACAGGTTTTTTTGCCAGCTCAGCCCTTCCCAAGCCTTCCCCCTTTCCCTCTCCAGCTCTTTCCAGGCTGGCTGCCACAGCAGGGATGCTGCAGGGATGTCAGATGGCCCCTTCCTCTCTTCTTGTGGGGGGTTCTCCACTTGATCCACTTTACCTCTGAGCTGCTGCCATTACAGCCCACAAAAGGCAAAGCAATTCCTGTGCTCCTGACGCTGCCGCCTCACAGGGCTGCCACAATGAATGCTGCCCAGGGTGCTTTAAAATTGCATTTATCTGCTCTGAGCAGGCTGGAATGCCTGTCTGGGATTGTGAGTCAAGAGCCTGCTGATAGCACAAGTGTCCCAGGGATGGCACCTGTCCTCTCCAGCCACAGATTAAACTTGTGGGGAAAGTAAGGAAGCAGCAGTGCCCTGTTATCCTCTGCTCTGACTGCTGGCAAGCAGCGATTTAGGGATTTCTCAGCCAGAGGTTGTTGTGTGAAGCATGAGGGGAAAGTCTTTAGGCTGCTATCAAAGTGGTGCTTTTGCCTAAATTCCTTTTGGAGCCACAGATGCACAAGCAATGTGGAACTGAATGAAAATATTGGTTCAAACCCAAGGAAAAGTGCTCAGATTAAAGAATAGAACCAGGCAAAAAATGAGGATTTTTACATTTTCAGTCAGCAGAGAGAGCACAGGTTTTCCAGTATTTCTGACATGGGCTGTGTACTGTGGAGGCATCTTCCACCCTGATCCCAAACTACTTATCCCAAATGCCATGAGGGAAGGCAGGACAGAATCTTGTGCTCATAAAGAAAAGCTGTGAAAAAACTTTGGCTTGAAACCCCCAAATTCCTCAAACAAAGAGTAAAACTCTGCAATTTTCCTGCAAAGGAAACCACCCCATGCACTCAGGATGGATCCAGGGCACATCCTGCATTGGGTGTAGGATCATGGAATGACAAAGCTTGGAAAAGACCTCCAAGAGCATCAAGTCCAACCTTTGACTGGTCAGGAAGTGAACCTGAGCATCCAGCATGGATTAACCCTTTGGAGCTGTTGGAAACCTCTCAACATTTGAATGTTTGAGTGTGTGTTAATAACTGATGCCTTGTGAAGGCTGACCTAGAGCAGAGGCTGGACAGAGCTAAAGAATAAAGCAGGGATTTATTAGGAGGCCTCAATGGATGCACCTTGGGCAGCACAAGAGCCCAGCCAGGGCTGCACCCAAGATGAACCAAAATGGTCACAAAATGGACACCTGGTCATGGGGTCTCTCCCTTGGATCAGTTCTGCTCCATTTGCATCTTGCAGTTCATTGTCCCATTGCAGCTTTAGCTCATGCAGTCCCATCCTTGTTTTTCTCTCTCCAGCCCACGGTGTTTGTGCTCTTGGGCTGAGATTTGGATCATTTGTCCTTGGTGCCCAGCTGGAGCAGGAATTGTTTTGTCTCCCTGCTCTGTGCACAGAGCTCACCATCCCCTGACATGAAGCCCAGACCCACACACTAAAGCAGCCCAGAATCTGAAAAATAGAAAAGCCAAAACCTGAGGCATCATAACAAAACAAAAAAAAAAAAAAAAAAGGGCAAGCCTGGAGTGGCCACAACCTCTTTATCCCTCCTGGCCAAGGCTGTGGAAGCCTGAATCCCAAGCAAGGAGGGGACAAGCAGGGTGGTGCAGGGAGGGATGAGTGACATCGCGCTTTCCTGGAAGAGCGCGGCCGGCGCCCCAGTGCAGCTGTTGAAAACCCAGCATGGGAGAGGCTGGATGAATGTGGAGAGTGACATTTCTGGGCTCTGCTAAGTGGCTCACAGCAGGCTCTGCTATTTGCATTGCACAAATAGTCATTTCATGATTAAAAACAACAACAGCAAATAGAAGCGAAACCGAGATAAAACTGGCGAGCGCCGTGCAGAGGTTGAGGGGGTGCAAGGGCTGGCTCTACCCACAGCTTTAACCCCTCACTGATCCCGGACTGAACCTTCCCCTCCACTTTTTCATGTGTTTTCTCCTGCAAGCTTCTCACCCAGCACACCCACATTTCAAGGGTGAAGAAATAATGCCAAAAATGATTGGGTTTTTTCTGCCTGAGTGGCAGAAGTGGATCAGAGCAAAACAGAAACATACAGGGGGAAGGGAGGTGGGATTTCTCCTGAGGGACAGATTGTCATAGAATCCCAGAAGCTCTGAGGTTGGAAAAGGCCTCCAAGATCACCAAATCCAACCTGTGACCAGTGCCCACCTGGTCACCAGCCCAGAGCATTGAGTGCCACATCCAGGTGTTCCTTGGACACCTCCAGGGATGGGGACTCCAAACCTCCCTGGGCAGAAGTTGCCTGTCACTGTGGGAAGTTGCTCTCCACGTCTCTGTGATGAAGAAGGGCTTGGCAGCTTGGAAGAGGAGAAACAGGCTAAAAATTCCCAGAGGAAGACCAGGAGGGATTTCTGCTCTGACTGGAAGTTTTTCAGCCATGTAGATACCTCCTGTCCTACACATGGGCCAGCAGGAAGGTCTGGTGTCACTCAGCAGGAGCAGATATGGTGCCATCAGCAGACACAGCCATTGAATCATTAAAGGTGGAAAAATCCCCAAAGATCATCCAGTCCAACCATTCCCCCAGCACTGCCAAGGCCACCAATGACCATGTCCCCAAGTGCCACATCCACATGGCTTCTAAATCCCTCCAGGGATGGGGACTCCAACATGTGACCACCTTTTCCATGAAGAAATTTTCCCAAATATCCAATCTAAACCTCCCCTGGCCCAATTTGAGGCTCTGTTCCCTCTCCTCCTGTCCCTGTTCCCCTGGCTGTCCCCTCCTGTCAGGAGCTGTGCAGAGCCACAAGGGCCCCTCTGAGCCTCCTTTGCTCCAGGCTGAGCCCCTTTCCCAGCTCCCTCAGCCTCTCCTGGAGCTCCAGACCCTTCCCCAGCTCTGTTCCCTTCCCTGGACACCCTCCAGCCCCTCCATGTCTTGCTGTGAGGGGCTCATGGTTCTTGCACCATCCCATCCTTCACCTTGATTCTAAAGGAGCTTTTCACCCCCCAGCAAAGCCAACCCCAACCTCAGTGGGGTCAGTCCCTTCTGCCACCCACGGTCACCACCCCAGCACCACCCTGGGGCCAGTCCTATCCCCTGAATCCCCCACCAAGACTCTGTCCAAATCTCCTAAAAAAAAATTAAAAATAAAAAAGAATCATACTCCTCTTTTGCTTGAGGAAGGCCTTTTTTCCAACCCTTTCATCCTACACCTCAGCTGCTGGGAGTTGATGCCTTGATGGCAACACCTTTTTCCTCTCCAGCTGGTGTTTGCCCAGCTGTCCCCTCCTGTCAGGAATTGTGCAGAGCCACAGGGTCCCCCCTGAGCCTCCTTTGCTCCAGGCTGAGCCCCCCAGTTCAGATGGAGAGCTGGTTTCATCATACCCAGGAATTCTTCAGGATCCCAGACAGGATTGCTGGGGCTGGAGAGATCCTGGAAAACCTTCTGGAAAAGATGCAAGAAGGAGAAGAAAGGAAGGGACACAGAGCACAGGATACCCCGAGGCAGAACAGGCTGTGTTTTTCCAGTGTCCTTCCTCCATAAAAACCCCACGGATCAAGCAACAACCCCTTCACCTCTTTTGCAGCCCAAATCCTGTTTTTTCCTCGAGGAAGAAGCATTGGCTGTGTCCTTTCAGGCTCTCTGTCCTTACATGATGCTCCGGCTTTCTGGATGCTCGGGAGCCTGGAGGGAAGGAGCTGGATCCTGTAATTCCTCCCCAGGAATTCCCTAACCCAGGCCTTGTCTGAGTAATCTCTGCCCCAGGGTCAGCACAACCTCCTGAGCAGCAAATGCTGAACCTTTGCAGCTCCCGTGTCAGCTCATTAGCGACAGCCGAGAGGCACAAGTGCTAATTGTGCCCTCCCTTATTGTTAAACCTGTAATTTCTGCCTCGCCCGAGGCCAAATATCCCTCGGGGAAGAAGGATGCTTGAGGATTTCAGAGTCTACCTAGTCTATTAAAAAGAGAAGAGAGAGGAGGAGGGATTGGGAAGATAGGAACAAGAGGGTAATAAACAACCAAAAATACCTGCAAGGCAGTGGAGAGTCATGGGAAGAAGCTGTTTCCCTGTTTATTCCAAGCTCCAGCTGCACTAAAACCTGGGGCACTTTGGAATTATTGGAGCCAAGAGCAGCAGTGGAGGAGTTTACTGACCACCCACGAGTGGGGTATTGCACCTCAGCAGCCTTGATTTGGTGCTGTGGGGCACAGGATTGTCCCCTGTCCCCACCAAGCCCTGCTGCCACTGCCCAGGGTGACGGAGGCAGAGCCCCAGGCAGGGCAGGTGCAAAGAGAGCTGGGCTCTTTCTCCAGGCAGCACTGACACAACCAGAGCACACAGCCTTAACTTCCACCAAGGGAAATACAGGTTGGATAGCAGGGAAAAAGTTTTTCACAGAAAGGGTGATAAAGTTCTGGAATGTTCTGCCTGGGGAGGTGGTGGAGTCCCCATGCCTGGGTGTGTTTAACAAAGCCTGGATGTGGCACTGGGTGCCAGGGTTTGGGTGAGGGGTTGGGGCTGGGTTGGACTTGATCTTGAAGGTCTCTTCCAACCTTGTGGAATTTGCAGGCAACCCCAATAAAGGAAAGAGATGAGAATCTTGACTCTGTTTCAGAAGGCTGATTTATTATTTTATTATATATATTATACTAAAAGAAAATTATATATTAAAAACTACACTAAAAGAATAGAAGAAAGGATTTCATCAGAAGGCTAGAAAGGAAAAGGAAGGAATGATAATAAAATCTTGTGACTGATCAGAGAGTCCAGGACAGCTGGACTGTGATTGGCCATTAATTAGAAACAACCACATCAGACCAATCACAGATGCACCTGTTGCATTCCACAGCAGCAGATAATCATTGTTTACATTTCGTTTCTGAGGCCTCTCAGCTTCTCAGGAAAAAAAGATCTTAGCAAAAGGATTTTTCATAAAATGTGTCTGTGACACAACCTGGTCATTCTGTGAATTCTGTGAAAGCTGAACCTGTTTCTTGGCCATTTGGGAGTAGTTTCCAGAGTGCTTCCAGCCATCCATCCATCCTGGCCATGGGAAGGGTCTCAGCAGGATCATTCCTGGGTGGTTTTGGAGGAAACAGCTCCATCCTTCAACTCCAAACACTGGACCAGCAGCTACTGCAGCACAGAATGCTCTGCCCCATTTCCTCAGGATCTTCCAAGTCCAGCTTATAGTGGAAGATGTCCCTGCCCACGGCAAGGAGGTAGATCTGGATGACCTTTAAGGTCCCTGCCAACCCAAACCCTTCTATGGTTCCATGATAATCAAGGCTGGGATTATTTGGGAACATTGCAGCTCTCATTCAAACTTCCTCCTTACCATCAGCATCTGAAACAAAGAATAGCCCAGTCTTAGGATCAATTTGAGATGTTCAGACAGGCAAGGAGGTAGATATTGGATGGCTGAGTAATAGTTTTTTCCCTTGGGAATAACTATTATTATTATTTGTTTGCCTCGCAGCTGCAGGCTGTGCCACAAGAGCCTCGAGACAGAAGCGTGGATGAGCAGCAGGAGCACCATCATTTAGACACAGGTACTCTCCTGGCTGCATTAATTCCTTCCAAAACCCACATCCCAAGGAAAATCTTCAGCCATTACAACGCCAACATTTCCCAAAAGCTAAAAAGAAAGGAATTTCCATCTGTGTGAAACTATCTTACAGATGGTTGAGACAGGAAAGTCTTTGAGGAATGAAATAGCAGAGGCAGGACGTTGGAGGAATGAGGTGGACTAAATTTAACCCAGGGAAAGAAAAGCCTGCTGCTAAAAATGCTTGTGCTATCACAAAGGAGGGAAGAGCCCAGAAATGGGAATGTTTGAATGGGAGGAAGGGGCAGGAAGGCTTTCTTTGGGGTCAGGTGGGGGATTTAAAAAGTGAAATTTGAGTAGTAGGGCAAAAAAAAAATCCCTTTCCACTCAGTTTGGTGCATGGGTTTGAGTGAGGTTTCACAGCCTCAAAAAAAAAACCCAAAAAAACAAAAACAATAACAAAAAAAAACAACTGAGCCACCAGCCTGGTTCTCTTCTGCATAAACACAGGGAGATGATAACTGGGGAAGGGCTGGAAGCTTTTTGGCACTACTTGAGTGTTGCAAAATAGCTCCACTGGAGAGATCCATCTCTAGGATGAGATATTCTGGGCCAGAGGACACGCTGAAGTGACAGAGAGGGCACCAGAGCAATGACACTGCCCATCCCAGCCAGCTGATCCAGAGGAATGGGAAATGCCACCTTCATTTCCTGCAGCCTGCAACCCCAGCCCTGAGGCTTTTACAAAACCAGGCCTAGAAAAAGGGGGGGGGGAAACCCCTCATTCTGCCACAAATTGTACTTTTGCATTTTAAATTCAAAGTGTGGAGGAGGAGAAAAGTGCAGGTTTGGGGGGTTTGTGGTGTGCATTGTTTTTCCAGTAAATCCAACACATGGAACAGTCACCCACCCACCCTGTTCCCTTTGACTCACCCATTCTTCCCTCTTCAGGTGAAGTCTGAGTGTTCCAGGACGTCCATCCAGGCCACCATCATCTCATTGATCCCAAATCCCAGAGAGAGATGCTGTGGGCAGTATGGTCCATGGTTTTGTAGGCAGGAAAGGTCCCTTTTATCATAATCACCTCCTGGGTTCAGGCTCTTTGTGTCCTGCATGGAATCATTAAGGCTGGGACAGATTTTTAGGATCAAATCCAAACTGGGAGAGCAGAACAGACCCTACAGTATTCCTGCTGCAGATGTGAATTGAAATGTCTCCCTCTCAAATTCAGAAAGTGCCTGGAGCAGGGATTGATTCCCACCATGGAACCACCATGATTCCAGCTCCCAGGTGAGCCCAGACCCCCAGAGACCCCCAGTAAAGCCCCCCTGCTGCCCCCTCAGTGCCCTGGGGGTTGTTTCCCTGATAGTGGGAATGCAGCAGGGCTGGCAGCAGTCATCTGGGGACACAGGAATGGCAGCACAATGCCAGCTTTGTGTCCTTCACCCTATGACATCCATGTGTGGCAGACAATGCCAGTGTCCTGTGCTCCCCTGAATGGGGCAGGGCTTGTTCACATGGGAGCTCAGCAGCCCCAGGGCCTTGGCAGCTCTCTGCTCCTTGAGTTATGATGGATGAAAGAGCTCTCATGGCTTCCAGGGTGGGTAGGCACAGAAATAGGGCTGGGCAGAAGGAATGGGATCGTTTTGGGAATAATAGGCCTTATGTCGGCCTGAAATTCAGTGGTGTTTTCCCTTTCCTAGAATAGGATGTGGATGGATCTTGGGTCTCTCTCTCAGAAGATCCACACACCACAACAGGTCCTACCAACCTCTGTGTTCTGGTTGTGTCCATTTTTGCCAGGAGATGTGCAGGTAAAGCTCACCTTGGGCTTTCTCCCACAGGCCCTTGAAGGTCTGAGGAGGGGACACACATCTGACATTCTGTGTGGCATTTGCCACGCAACCAGAATCATTTCAACTGGCAGAGGGCAGGTTTGGGGTGAGATATTGGGATGAAATTCTTCCCTGTGAGGGTGGGGAGGAGCACTGGCACAGGGTGCCCAGAGAAGCTGTGGCTGCCCCTGGATCCCTGGCAATGTCCAAAACCAGGTTGGATGTGGCTTGGAGCAACCTGCGATAGTGGAAGGTGTCCCTGCCCATGGCAGGGGTGGCACTGGGTGATCTTTAAGGTCCCTTCCAACCCAAACCTTTCTGTGATTTCATGGACTCAGCATTTCCTTGGGTAAAGCAGCTGCCTCCCCCCTCCTCCTCCTCCTCCTCATGGATGGAGGAGCACATCTGGCTCTGACAGATTAACCAGAATCAGGAACATGAGGGATGAGGGTTGGGAGTCACAGTGGGCACAGAAGGACCAAAGCTGAACTTGACCAACAGCACGAGAGGGGTTGTGGCTGAAGGAGGGAGGAGCTGTACTCACCATGAAGGTTGGGTTGCTCTCCAAGAAAGCAAGAACAGAGCAGGGTTTGGTCTGCATTTCTGCCCCTTGCTGGCTCTGAGGGAGCTGTGTGGGGGTCCCAGGGTTTGGCTGGAGCCCAGGCTCCCATGGGGACGGGTGGTGCCAGCAGCAGGACAGCAGGACATCAGGAACGCCGCGGAGACAGACGGACAGCGGAGCCTGCAGGCTCCCCAGCACACAGGGACAAGGCTCATCCTGACTTTGGACATAGCCCAGAGTGTCCATCCCAACCCTTCCAACACTCTCTGGACCCACCTGGAGCTCCTGTTTTCAGGGACACCTCCAAGAAGCTCCATGGAGTTATTCTGCTCATCCTCAGCTATGGTGGAGACTCAGGGAAACATGGATGATCTCCATGGAAACATCACCATTCCTGGGGCAGGAACTTTCCAGATGATGACCTTCCCCCTGCAACTTGTTTTTAATCTGTGGTGAGTGTCATTTACAAAGTGACAAATCCTCATTTTCACAGCAGCTCTGCTCTGATGTGGCTCCGTATGTAATTGCCTGGGATTCCTCAGCCCATGTTCAGCAAATAATGACTCTCATGGAAGTTATTTGTAGAACTTAATAATTTCCATTAACTGCATGATGGGACTGCATTTTTAATTTTTTTTTCTCTCTGTAATAATACATAATGAAATAATTGTGGAATTTCTAATAGGTAATTATCTCGCTGAGAGCTGTTTAAAACACCAGTGAGTGTGGGTTGTTTTTAGCTGAGCATGGGGAAAAGAGAAGGAGAATGAAACATCACCTAGAGCAAGAGGCAGAGATAACAGCTTTTCGTGGATCCAACAGAGTCCTCGAAACTTCAGGTCAACAGGACTGCACAGGATGAATCCCAGAATCACTGGGATTGGAGAACACCTCCAAGATCACCAAATCCAGCCTGTGGCCAGGTCCCCACCTTGTCACCAGCCCAGAGCACTGAGTGCCACCTCCAGGTGTTCCTTGGACACCTCCAGGGATGGGGACTCCAAACCTCCCTGGGCAGCCCCTGCCAATGTCTGACCATGCTTTCCATGAGGAAATTCTTCCTGATATCCAACCTGAACCTCCCCTGGCCCAGCCTGAGGCCATTTCCTCTCCTCCTGTCCCTGTGCCCTGACAGCAGAGCCTCACCCTCTCCTGTCAGGGAGCTGTGGACAGCCAGAAGGTTTGAAAAGTCAGGCATGAATTGGAATCAAGAGGGCTTTTGATTATTAAATCACACATAAATTCTTGGAAGAGCTTTAAACTGGGATCAGATTGAATATATTGGAATATGTCCTCAATAACAGGCCTGGGCAGGGGAATCACTCCATAAAATCATCTCCTCTGCAGGTCATCCCAGCAGGCTGCTGGAGAGAGCTGGGAACTGCAGTCTCTGGGCATCTCCATAATGAAAACAGAGAGAAAAATAAGGGCAGGGGGCAATGAAAGCCAAAAGTGAACTCAGTCCTCCTTTCTGAAGCTGATGAAGCTCTGATGGTGTGGAGGAAGCTCCCTTCTCTTTCCATCCATCCCATCAGGACCACTCGGGATGCTGAGGGTTTTCCTGCTCCTTCCATGGTGTCTTCTCCTCTCACCCTGCAGAAATGATGATTTTTTTCTCCCTTTCTGACCCTGAGCACTTCACTGACCCAGTGTCCCTGAGAGCCCTCACTGGCAGCTCCTCCAGCCCTTCATGTCATAGAAACCTTTGAGCAGAGAGTTTTTAAAACATTGGAGCCCTTCAGACTTCAGCTCTGCCTCCTTTCTCCAAAAGCAGGTAAATGAAACACAAGGGCTAAATCTGACTGATACAAAATCTTATTTGGAAAACATTTCTCCTTCCAAAATGGCCCATCTGCCTATTTTTATGCACATGTTTAACATCAAGCAGAGCAGAGGCACATATTTAAGCAATTTCTGAAATCAGGGCCATTGTGTGATACTCTGATTAGTAAACTGGGAATTAGGGTGCATAAATTATAGTTAATTGAACCAAATCACTTAAGCCCTTTTGTGCCTGACTTTTCCCATCTAAATTCACCAACAGTAGCAAAATAGCTCTGACATACCTGGGACACAATCCTCATTGTGTTCCCAAGCTGGGAAGGGAGACTCCCAGATAAAACATAGCCTGAAACATTCCTGCTCCAGTTTTTTAAAATGAAAGGAGGGGGGTGGAGTTGGTTTTCTGTAACTGCAGCTTTGTAATGATTTTTCAGATGGAATCAGCACAATATTCCTTTTCCCCAGGCACCCTTTGTACATCCACTCCCCTGGATTCTCCTAGGAGTATATGGATTTTTCCTGCAATTTATTTCAGCGAGAAAGCAAAGTGGGAGATAAAGCAACCTCAGGTTGAGGGGAGTCATCTGCCTTATAGAAAATAAATGAACAGCACACAAAGCACCCTGGAAAGCTTTTGACTGAGGGAGGTTATTACTTTGCCAGAAATCAAACTGCTCCACTATTTCCAGGATGCCAAGATGGGCTGTGACAGAGCTTTTGAGCAGAGAGGGGCCTGTGCAAATCACATTAAATTTGGAATGGTTGAGAAGTCAATTCTGCCTTTTGTGTAAAGTTCTCGTGGTGCTTCTCCACCTCAGAGCATCCCAGGGAGAGGATTTCACCTCTCACCCAAGGTCACCTCTGGGGCAAAAGCAGGAGACCTGGAGAAACTCCTTCCAGACCCAGGTCTCCAGGGAGGATCCCAGGCAAAAATAAACCCCAAACAACACAACAATGTCTGTGACCTCAGAGGGAAAAGAGGGGACCAGGAGTGCAGCCAGTCCCTTCATCCGGGTGCCAAAGTGATAAATTGCAAAACTCAGACTCTCACCCACTGCCATTAGTGGTGCCTCAAAAGCCTGAAGGGAAGAACGAGGGAAGAGAAGTATTTTGTTATTCTGTCCCCTCCCTCTCGTGGTTTTTGATAGTCAGAGGACACAGAGATGGAGTCCAGAGGCAGCTGAAGGCTTTGGGTCCTTGCTGGCTGCAAGAGATGCCAGGGGAGCAAACCTGCCTGGCACATCCCAACCTCATCATTCCTTGGAACCCCTTTGGCTGGAGGAGCTCTTGTCCCTCAACTACAAAATTCACTGGGTGGCAGCCACAGTTTCCTTTCTCCCCCCAAAACTGAGGTGAAAGGAGATTGTTCCATTAGAAGCAGGAAAAAAGAGAAATTCAACTTTTTTTCTGTTTTTCTTTGTGAATTTCCTACCTTGTGGAGGGAAAGAACCATAATTCCTGGATTTAACCTGAGCTGTTTCATCCCTGCAAGCAGCTCAACAGCCAACTCCATACCAGAAATGTGCCTTAAAGAACAAATTGCAAACTTGGACTGAGGAAAAAATACCCCAGATGTCTTCACCAAACCAGTTGTTGATCCAAAATTATGGTTATATTGATCTAGGCTGATGGGAGCAAGATATCACCTCAGAGGGTACACTTGAAAAACCTCAGTCTAAAACCTCTTGAGATCTTCAGTGCAAAATCAGCCTATTTTTCCTCTTTGACTACTGTGGATCAATTCCTGCTCTATTAAATTTGAGCAGCTCCCATTTGCTTCAAGTGCTTCCAAACTATCAGCCAAGATTCCTCACACAAATCACCCTCTCTGATGGGATCTGGAGCTGGGACACCTTGAAAAGGGACCTGATTTTCAGGAAATACCTGGCACCCACCTGCTGGATGCTCAAACTTTTTAATTTTTATCATGGCCTGGGCAATTAGGGTTGGGAACTACAGCAATGCAGGCAATCAATCATGAGATTAAGAGTTTATAAGATATTTATTTTGTATAGAAAGGCTGTCATTGGCGGCATGCTGTCCATACAATAGCTGGGATGGGAAAAGGGAAGAGTTTAAACAAGGCTCTGAGAAATTAGAAACATGCCTCTGCTTTAATGGTGGTTTTTCTCCTCCCTCAAACAATTAATACAACATACATTGACCTCTCACAGCCCTGAGTGTGCTGACATGGGAACACATGCCCAGCTTCACCTGGAAACCAGGAATCTCCACGGGACAGCTCAAATTAACTCAATAAACCAAACAAATGTTTGTTTTAAAACGTAGCAATTAATTATCTCCTTGGGTCTCCTTTCCCAGTGCTGGCTTCCCTATCACCTCATTGCTGGCTGTGCTGCAGACAATGTTCTGTTCCTTTCTTTCTTCCTAAAGATCCTAATGGGATGCAGCCGGCCGGGCCAGCAGCTTCGGAAACAAGCACAGAGCGAATTTAATAACAAGCAAACCTGCACTTAATAAAGTCTGTCATCAGTAATGTCTCCACTGAACACTTGCCAGGAGAGAATTGTTTGCACTTACTGTGTGAGCCAAGTCACAGCTTTAACAGGCAAAGCACAAATAAAACCCAGCCTTTCCCATTCTTTTTGCATCTCTGTTTCAACCTACCAACAAAAACTCCGGGGCAAACAATGAAAAAATCCAGATTCAAGCAGGGAAAAAAAAAAAAAAAGCCAATGTCCCCCCCCCCATTATTCATTACATTATGAAACACATTTCATAATCTAATAATTAGCAAGGGGACAATTTTGTTCAGCATGAATCTGGAGTCTTTTGTCATTTCGTGTTAGCACCCAGAACAAATGGACATTGTGCAGAGCGCGGGTGCCGGGCCCGGCCGAGGGCTCCCACTGGGCCGGAGCTCCCTCCTCCCCTTCTCTCCAGCAAAACCGTGGTGAGGATGGGAGGATGCAGAGCAGCCACAGGCTGGATGTGAGACAATCCATCCCTGGGCACTGGGGGAGCCTGGGGAATGCAGGACAGGCTTCATCTGCACGGCCTCGAGGGTACCGGGTCAGCTCAGCTCTGTGCCACTGCCAGGCTCTGCAGAGCTAAAAGGACTCCAAGCCTTGCTCTCTGTGCCTGTTTTCCTCATGGTTTTGGTTATACTTGGAAATAAAGAGGTTGAAAATATCATTTAACAAGGGTTTTCTAGCCAGGCTGCTCCATACCTGTGGCTTCGTGTGGGATATGGAGCTCGTGAGGTGCTCAACCTCAGCTTCTTCAGGGCTTGTGAAACCTTTTTCTGTCCCTGTTGCAAAATCAGGTAGATAACCCTTCTGCCCAGGAGCAGAGGGAAATCCCTTGAGAAGGCTCCCTGCACCCAAAACTGGTCCCTTGTACTGCAGGGTGGGTTTGTGAGGAGCAGGACACAGCACACGGAGGGTTGGGGTGAAACCAAGGCCACTACAACACTTCCCCTCCCTGGTGACCTCCCCACAGGCTCTTTGTTTCTGCTGGGAAGGTGGGTCCAGGGGGGCTTTAAAGCCTGGAGGAGCAGACTGAGCTGCTGCTGGTGCCCATTGGGTGGTGAGTGATTATCCTGAGCTGGAGGTGGGTTATGTCCACCCAAGGAGCAAAAATTTTTGGGAAAGAGCCCCAACAGTGCTGTACCACCAACACCTCTCCTTTGGACCTCCTGCTCTCCCCTCCTCCCTGGTCAGCACACACACCCCCGAGCCAGAAGCTTGTGGATTTCTGTGATTTGGGGAGGCCAAAATTTAGAGAAAAATTACTTTAATAACCCTACTAATGATAATAAAAAATTAAATTAGTTCCTAAAACATGGCAGTGATTTGGGATCTCCTACAAGCAAGGAACAGGGTTCACCTCCAGCTCTCCAAAATCCAGGACACCACAAGTGGAGAGGATGTTCATGGGATGGTGATGGTGTCCAAGAACAAGTGACCATCAAGGTGACTCCCTCAACCAAGGGACTCTTTGACCTCACTGACTCCCAGGACAACAGCTGGGTGTGCTTCTACCAGATCCAATGCCTGGGGCCACAGAACAGGGAAAAATTGCCCAAAAACCCTTTTAATTTCTGGGGTTTTCACCAAAATTTGATAGATTTTGGCATCAAGGAGAGCAGCCCAAAGGGGAACTTTGCTCCTGACTCTCCAGACATCCCAACCTTTTTCTGGCCATGTCTGAGCTGGTTAATAAAGATTTAGATGCTGCTCTGAGCAAAAAATACCTGAGGAGCTCTGGCCTCTCCAGGGTCACTCCCAGCTGTCCATGTTTGTGCAGGATTTAGGAGGTACCACATCAGGAACGTGGCCAAATTCCTCGCTCCTTGTTTGGGGCCCATCAACCAGAACAGGCTCTGGGGGCTGAGCCTGGACTGCAGGAGTGGGACCAGCTCCAGGAGCCAACCACAGCCACTCTGCCCCACTGTCACCTTCCACATGTCCCCAATGCCAAGATGGCCACCAGCTTGAGCAAGGACAAAGCCACAGCCACTCTGCCCCATTGTCACCTTCCACATGTCCCCAGTGCCAAGGTGACCATTAGCTCGAGCAAGGACAAAGCCACTCTGCCTCCACTGTCACCTTCTACATGTCCCCAGTGTTGAGGTGGCCACCAGCTTGAGCAAGGACAAAGCCACAGCCACTCTGCCTCCACTGTCACCTTCTACATGTCCCCAGTGTTGAGGTGGCCACCAGCTTGAGCAAGGACAAAGCCACAGCCACTCTGCCTCCACTGTCACCTTCTACATGTCCCCAGTGTTGAGGTGGCCACCAGCTTGAGCAAGGACAAAGCCACAGCCACTCTGCCTCCACTGTCACCTTCCATGTGTCCCGTGTCCCCAGTGCCAAGGTGGCCACCAGCTTGAGAAGGACAGCACCACCAGTGCCAGCTTCACCTGGAGAGGCTCATCCTGGTCACCACCTGAGGAGGAAAGTCAGTGTGAGCGTTGTGGTCCCACATTTGGGCATCTAAAAATTGGGAGAAGCCAAATTTTTAGAAGGAAAATAAGGAGTTAGAGGAGAAGGAAAATAAGGAATTTAGAAGGAAAATAAGGAGTTTGTCGATATCTGTGACTGTTATCTGCTTCTTCTCCCATCCCAGGTGGGATCCCTTCCCCAGGGAATACAGCCCATGGAGGAGAGGGGGTGATGCTGGAGCAAAACTGGGAAGGGGATGTGTTCACCAGGGCTGCAGGGACAAACATCCAACTGGTCAAACTGGTCAAACTGGGAGCCAGTGCTGCTCCTCCCTGGAGGCCATCCTGGAGCTGGAGGTGAGGGATGGCTCACCTGCCTCCCTGGATGTGCTGGGAAGGATCAAAAACCCCAGGGAAGGAAGCAAATGCTCTCAAAACTGGAGGATGTTGAAGAGACAGGGACAAAACTTCCAGAATTTTTTTTTCAGGGGCAGTCAGGGTGTTACCCACTGAGCTTTTCTTCCCACAGGATATCCAGATACTCACTGGGGCCTCGGGTCCCTCTCGGAGACGCTGCCGCCGTTCAAATCAGCACCAACATATGGAAGGCTCCTAATATTGTGCTTCTGTCAGAGGAAACCATTGTTCAGCTTCTCTACAGGAAGGATGTCTCACTGCTTATTACCAGCTTGAATAATTGTTTGGAATGTTTTATTTGACATTTATTCAAGGAACTTGGAAACCCGCACGGTTTTTTTCTCTCCAGAGGATAACAACAACAACAAAAAAAAAGAATTAAAAAAAAACACCCAAGAAAGCCCAAACTAGAGCCAACAGCTTCAGATGGCAGCAAGATTTTTTAAAATGTAAATATATAGTAAAACAGCTTCAGATGGCAGCAAGGTTTTTTAAAATGTAAATATATAGTAAAACAAGTAAAGACTTCTTTTTTTGGGCAGAGGACAGGGGAAAGAAAGTAGAAATGCAGTATTTTATCATCCATATCTTTAAATTATCTTCCAGGCCTTCATTATCGAGGATGATGTGGAAATCTTGAGGATTCATATAAAAAGGATTGAAATAAAGAGAGGGAACAGGCAAGGAAGCAAAATCATCACTGGACAGAAAGCACTGACAACTCTGCCCTTAAACTCTGACAACCCCCAGATTCCTGAAGGACAACCCCATGTTCCTACTTTGATGGGTTAAAAGATGCACGGAGGGAATACTGCTCCACACCTGGTCTGGACTGATGCTTCTATGGGGGATTCTGGTTGCAATAATGAAGGAAAAAACATTGGGCTATTTTTTGGATGCTGCACCAAAGGTAGTGGGGGGACATGGTTTGCTTTCTTCAGGTCTGGCAATTTAAATTTGAGTTGTAATAAAAGCTCAAGTAGGTTTGAACCTTTTCTGGGCCAGGAAATAATTATTACAGGTAAAATACCAGGATCCACATTGGACATGGAACCTGCTGGGGCCATGCTGCTGTGTTGGAAGATTTCCCTGAAGAACAAAGTACAAGGACCAGTTTCACCCAGGGGAAGAGCTTGTATCAGTCAGAATCAGCTGAACTCCTGCCTGTGGTGCTGGAGAAGTTAAGAAGTTCCCCAGATCTTTCTCTTTTCAGCCATGTTCTCAATTTTCCATATCAGAATAAGGGATAAGGGAAAGAGAAGCACGTGGGACTTGAGACCCCGTGTGTGTCTTTCAGAATCAGACTCACAGAGTCATTTATTCCATCATTCCACTCAGATCATCCAGTCCAACCATTCCCCCAGCACTGCCAAGGCCACCCCTGCCCATGTCCCCAAGTGCCACATCCACATGGCTTCTAAATCCCTGCAGGGATGGGGACTCCACCACTGCTGTGAGCAGCTGTGCCAGGGCTGGAATAACCCTAGACAAAAAAACCCTCTGCTCTCCACAAGGCTCAGCAGTCAATCCAACCCTTCCAGAGCCTGGAAAATTGCTGGAATTGGCTGTTGTCCTCCAAACTCCCTCCATCAGCTGAGTACCTGTGCATGAGCCTTCCTTTCCAAGGAGAAATGGAATGCTGCTCCTCCACTGTCCAGAGCTCCTGGGAGCTTCCCAGCTGTTCATTGTCCAGGGGCAGCTCTGGAAGGGAAATCGTACCTGCAGACCCAGCAGGCTCCCAAAAACTTGTAATTTCTCTTGGTTTATATGGAAGAATTTTGTATGGGAGAAGAAATAGACTGGCACAGGGTGCCCAGAGAAGCTGTGGCTGCCCCTGGATCCCTGGAAGTGCCCAAGGCCAGGTTGGACAGGACTTGGAGCCACCTGGGACAGTGGAAGGTGTCCCTGCATGGCAGGAGGTGCCACTGAGTGATGTTTGAGGTCTCTTCCAACCCAATTCCATGACACTCAGCTCCCACTTCCATCTCCCTCTCCATGTCCTTTTCCTTCCCAATCCTTTCCCATTAACTTTTGTCAGCTGTGCTGCCCAGCCCTCCTGAGCCTCTCCTGTGTCTGTGCTCCCACACAGGATTTTAGCTCCAACTGTCCCATCTTTGCCCAAATTTCAGCAGGCAGGTCATGGCCACACACCTCCAGGGAACAATCCTGCTTCCAGCTCAGTGATTAATTCCTCTTTATCCATCATAATGAGGTCCAGATTAGAGTTACCTTGAATTGTAGTGCAAACAACTTATGTCAGAATATAATTACCTGGAGGTGCTGAGGACTTTAATGACACTCCCCCCCACAAATGGGGGATTTTTTAACTTGAAGTATCTGAAGTCAGTCTACTCATATTTCCTCTCTGCATACTCAGGGAGAGCATGCAACCTATTTTAAAATGTCATCCTTATTTTTTTATTTAGATTTATGCACCTCAAAGCCCCAGAGCTCAAGGAGCCTCCGCAATAAACACGAGCACCAAACTCTCCAAAAATAACAGCCCTGGGCTGAGCGTCACTGGTGAAACAACAATGAGAACAAACCCACACATCTCTGCTCCTCTCTGCCCAGCAGGATTAAATCAGGGGGAAGGAGATTACAGCACATACCTGCAGCTATAAAACACACCTTGTTCCGAGCAAACTCGGTTCAAAAAGTCAGGAGGAGGAGGCCTCCAGGCAGGCACCGAGCTGTGCACGGCCAAAAACTGAACAGGAATCACTCATCAGTTACTGCCATGGGTGAAACAGACTCAGCTGGGGGAATTAATTTAATTTATTCCAGCAGCTTCCCAGAAGCCAGCCCTGTAGCCCCTGGCTAGCAAAACCTGGCCACACAGACCCAAAACAAGGAGGTTTCACCTCACTCTGTGGTCCGTCTTGGATGAGAGACTCCCCTGTGCTGCTCCCACAGAATCCTTAAGGTTAGAAAAGACCTCCAAGGTCATCCAGTCCAATCATCAAGTGTGGGATACAACAGCAACAATATCTGCAGAGGGGTAGGACACACAGCTTTAAAATACCAGACTAAATAAAAGCCTGCACGTCATCAAAGAAGTTCCAAAATTAGTATGAGAACAGCACAAAAACTTTGGTCAATCAGGTCAGAGAATGCACTGGGAAAAACAGGCCTAACATTGCCCAAAGGACTTCAAAATACAGAAAGATGAAAAAAAAAATTTAAAAAAAATCATCCACTTCAAGTTAAAATTCAAATAGGCTTCAAACTTCCCCTTGTTGGCCTGACAACTGGGATTTCGTGTGAAAATGTAAGGGAAAAAAACTGGGTATAGACAAGAAAAATAGGTGTAAGAAGTTTATTTCTGAAAGCAGAGCTGAGCTCTTCTGTGCAGTCACCAGAGACTCTGTAAGTGAGAACAATCTTGTTCCAAGAGTTCCCAGGGGATCTGGCTTGGGAAGACGAGTGGGAGGCAGGAAGGGTTAAAAATATTTTTTCAGAGAAAGCTTGGCTGTGAGATGTGTCTCCAGAGGGCCCGGAGCACAGGAGGGGCTGGAGATAAACAGACATCTGGAGGTGCCATCCTCCTCACCAGACTGGAGACACAACATTGGGAGCACAGGGAAAGAGGAGTCTGGGAATTCCCTGAGGAGGAGAAGGAGGAAACAGCACAAGTCACAGCTCTGGCTGTGGAAGTCCCACTTCCAGCAGGAAAAGGCAGGAAATTATGAGCAGGAATTTCTGCACAGGCACTGGAATTTCTGCCAGACCAAAGGAAAGCCACAAAGGGGCATTTTTATAACAGAATCCAGGCATTGTCCTGGGTAGGCTGAAGAGTGGGCAAAAAAACCTCCCAAATCCAAAATTATTAAGGATTTAAAGCACAACCCCCTTTTTACAAAGCCATCTGAGCATGGACACCTCGTTAGCATTTTCACTCAGAGGTTGTTTCGTGTCCAGGAGCTACAAAAACAAATCTCCACGGGACGTAGAGTTGGGCAAGAACAAAGGGGAGAAGGAACAACTTCTCCTTGTATCAAAGAGTGGAATTGCTCAGGAGGGACTTGCCAAGAGCACTGGAGTGATGAGAACCCCGTGACACCACATTGACAACACTTTTGTTGTCTCACCAGAGTCCTCCTTGCCTCCTTGCTCTGCTGCTTCCCCTCTGTGGGCACACGGAGTGCTCAGTGCATCCATGAGGAAAGGACTTCTCCTCCCAGCCTTTCTGCTCAGCACAAATGAAATGTGGTCACCAGGGTTACTGGGGCTCTGCTCCTGTGAGTTTTGTTGCCAGAGAAAGCAAAATTCCCCCTCCCTCTTTTTGGTGGTGCACTGATGGGATGGAGCAGGGCTCTGCTGTACCAAACCCTGAGCACGGGTAAACAGATCCCACACCCCAAACAGAGCAGCCAATAAATCACAGAACCATGGAATGGGTTGGGTTGGGTTGGGTTGGATTGGATTGGGTTGGATTGGATTGGATTGGATTGGATTGGATTGGATTGGATTGGATTGGATTGGATTGGAAGGGTTTAAAGACCATCTTCCAACTCCCTGCCATGAGCAGGGACACTTTCCACTGTCCCAGGTTGTTCCAAGCCCAGTCCAACCTGGCCTTGGGCACTTCCAGGGATGCAGGGGCAGCCACAGCTTCTCTGGGCACCCTGTGCCAGGGCCTCACCACCCTCAAAGCCAGGAATTCCTTCCAAAATCCCACCTAACCCTGCTGTCCCTCAGCTTAAGGCCATTCCCCCTTGTCCTGTAATTCCATCCTTTGCCAAAAGTCCCTCTCCAGTCTTCCTGTCTGGAAGAGTGGAGATTCCAGTACACCTTTGGGTACTGGAATGTCTCCCCAAATCCTGCTCTCCGCCACCAGAGCTTCACCTCTCCTCACCCTTCCAGCTTCCAGCATCCTGCATGCCCACCCTGGCACACACCAAATTTACCTTTCCATTTTCCTTACTGCCTCCTGAAGGAGAAGTTCTTCTCCAATTCTTTTGCACCACAGCAGGAATTCCTGGGCTGGACTGCAGATTGCTCCCAAGAGAAGCCCAAGGGACCCCAAGGTATCTCAATCCAGCCCTGCTGGAAAATATTGAGATTTTTAATGTAGGTTTTTTTATCTCAGGGCAGCTCCTGCTGCAAGGAATGGCTGGGAACTGACCCAGTCCTCACATGCAGTGATGGATTGGTGGCATTCCTGATTATCCAGCTGGAGGAGAGGATGTTGCACTCCTGGTTCTGGGAATGACCACGAGCCAGGTGAGGATCAAGAACCCCTGAACCCCCTGGGAAGAGGCTGCAGATCTCAACAGCAGCAAGGGAACCAGTGATCAACAAAATTCCTCATTTACACTTTCTAGCCTCAGGCTCCAAGGATGTGTCCAGTTTCCCCTTTCCTGAGCTGAGAGAGGATCCAGCTGCTGCACCCAGAATTTTGTTCACCTGTGCTTTATAAACACAACAGAATGCATTTTTAATATTTTTTTAGGTATTTTAGGGGTTTTTGTCTCCAGAAATTCTCCTTTCCTTGGAGAACTTGGTCACCTGTGGCCGAGGTGGCATCACAAGATGGGACAGCCAGGCTGGAGGTCTGTTTCCAGGTCATGTTATTAACATTTAAATTCAGGTTTTACTTCAGTAACTTTACTAGAAATGTGCTGAATCCATTCTTTTTTTTTTTTTTTTCCTCTAAGCCATCCCCTGAGACATTTTGAACTGAACATTTCAGGTATCCCAAAAAGGGAACAAAACACAGCTCAGATCCCAAAATAACTCTGAGCAGAGGCAACACAGGAGCAGGGAAACAGCTCTGCTCTTGGTTTTCTTTCTCTTACCTCCTTTTTATCTTCACTTGGGAGGAAAACCAGAGGAATTTCTGCTCCTTGCTCTGCTGATTTGGGGCAGGGGCTCCATGCAGGGGTCTGCAGCCCCACAGGAACTTCACACTGGGGTTTTTAAGCACTTTGACCTGGATTTAAGCAGCTGAATCAAGGCTGTCCCCTTCCTTTTCATCATCTGTAGGATCAACTAAAAAGCAGGAGCAGATGGGAGGATTTTGGTGTTCAGAGTCTTCTTTAGCTGAGCTTTTCCTCCCAAGCCTGAGAGGGGATTCACTCTGCATCTTTTTCCCATTATTTTGCTTTTTTCCCCCGTTTTTCTCCCACATGAGGCAGCTCCACAACAGCTCTGAGGCCGAGAATGGATTTTTAACACAACAGAAAAGTTCAAAGCCCCCCCTGTGGATCAAGTGACCCCTTCAAGGAAAACAAGGATGAGACTCCATGGAAGGAGGAATCCAGAGGGTTCTCTCCATGCAAACCAGGAGTGATACAGCAGCAAAAAGCTGCTGGTGAAACAAAGACACAAACAACTCAGCACCAGGGCTGGGCTTTGAACCAGAAACCACCATTTCCCCCAAAGCCCAGCAGCTTTTCTTTCTGGACAGGGTTCACCAGCTCCCTTTTCTTCCACTGGAAATGAGAGGAAATCTGGCTTCACATGATACGTAAATAACTGAAAGCCTCTGACTTAGAGACAAAAGAAAGGGAAAAAAACAGGGAAAAAAAGGCCATTCAATTAAGTCACAATAATTTATCTGGTGTGATGCCCTGGTTGAGACAGGTTTTCCCTAAATTTTAATGTTGTGCAGGTGTCAGTGAACTCATCAAGTGCTGACTGACAGCCTTGAGGATGTTTCCAACCCATTAAGCAATGTTTTGTCCTTAGGAAAAGCTAAGAGCATCCTTCACCTTTGCTTTAGAATTCCAGAATGGGTTGGGCTGGGAGGGACCTTAAGGATCATCTCATCCCACCCCTGCCATGGGCAGGGACACCTCCCACTGTCCCAGGTGGCTCCAAGCCCCAGTGTCCAACCTGGCCTTGGGCACTTCCAGGGATCCAGGGGCAGCCACAGCTTCTCTGTGCCCACACTTGGGGGAGAACAGGAAGGAAAACAGGTCTGGATGAGCTTGCACGGACAACTCCACACCCAGAGCAGAAAAACAGGGATTTAAATGATCACAAAACCCCTCCAATGTCCAGGTCACAAAGAAAATGTTGATTTGCTCCTCACTGCCCTGTTGGTAGGGTGGGAATGTGGATTGCAGGCCTGGGCAGCAATGGGAAACCTGCTGGGAGAAAACCACGAGTCCCAAACCAGTGTCCTCATGGCTCAGCCTCTGAAGGCTCTCTGCAACAGTGCAGGAATTGTGCTGGAAATGCTGGATGGACTCCCAAAGGCACAAAAGGGATGAGAACACCTCCATGGAGAGCAAGAGACACTGGGCCACGGCAGGCTGGCTGCAGACAGTCAGAAATGTTCGCTTCCAACGCAAGGTTGAGCCAGGACAGGGGGAAAACTCCTCCTGGCCCACTCCAGCAGCCATCCTCCCCCACCAGGGGCTGTGCCAGAGGAACCCTCAGGGCTCTTTGTGCACACACCAGGCTTGGATTGAAAAGGATTGTTGTTTCTCCCCTCCCCTGCTGCCAAGACTGAGCAGATGGGTGAGCTCAGCTCTGTCTGGGAGCCAGAGGCAGCAGGAGCTTCCCAGGAACTGAATTCTGCATCCCAGAGGGAGCAGTGAGTGCAGGATGGAGTTTAGGAGACCCTGGGTGATGCTGAGCTGTCCCAGGAGATCCTGGGTGATGCTGAACCATCCCAGGAGAAGATCCTGGATGGTGCTGAGCTGTCCCAGGAGATCCTGGGTGGTGCTGAGCTGTCCCAGGTGTTCCTGGGTGATGCTGAACCATCCCAGGAGATCCTGGGTGATGCTGAACCATCCTAGGAGATCCTGGGTGATGCTGAGCTGTCCCAGGAGATCCTGGATGGTGCTGAGCTGTCTCTCCTCATGCCACCAGGTAGAGGGGCTGGCTCCTAGAAGTGGTGCTAGGAAGAAACTCTTTGCTGTAAGACCCTGGCACAGGGCAGCTGCCCTGGATCCCTGGAAGTGTCCAAGGCCAGGTTGGACAGGGCTTGGAGCCACCTGCTCTGACCTGACCATGGGATTTTTCTCTCCCTGTTTCAACCAGGCTCAAACTGCAAGTTTCCTTCAATGGTTTGGGTGGAAGGGACCTTACAGATCATCCAGTCCCACCCCCTGCCATGAGCAGGGACACCTTCCACTGTCCCAGGGTGCTCCAAGCCCTGTCCAACCTGGCCTTGGACACTTCCAGGGATCATCCATAGCCACCCTGAAAGTTAGAAGGCAGGAAGGTGCTGCATAGAGGAATCAGAGTCCAGAACAGGATGTATATAAAGCAAATATTGAACTAACTTTGATAACACAGAAAAATGGAAGATTTTTGGTGGGGTTGAGCGAGGGCTCCATTGGAACCATTAGAAATTTCCTGTTTCACTCGTGTGGGGAGGTTTTGCAGTGATCTGTACAATGCATTGTGTGCCTGCTGAATTCCTAGCCATGAATGGGTCACCCACCTTTTAATTTCCATGCTTTTTTTTCTTGTTTTGTTTTGTTGTTTTGCTTTTCCCTTCTTCTCTCACTCCACACTGGTTTAACCCCTTTAATGACTTACCTTGGCAGGAGGGGCTGAAAGGACACAAGGCCCAAAGGGATGATCCTCTCTGCCTGTGAGGAGGATGAGGCAAACACAGCAAGGAGCACATCCCAACCCTTTCTGTGCCCACTCCATCCTCCCACATCCCCCCCCAGGATCCCATCCCATGCCTGCTGCTGGTTTCTCCTTCTTCCCTGACCTCTCCCATGGTGTTCCCAGGAAAGTTTATTGTTAGAACTTGCACCCACCTCACCTAAGCAAACAAACAGCAGCCAGAGGAAGGGACACCCTTCCCAAAGCCAGCCAAGCCCAAAACATTTGTGTTTCATTGGCTTTGCAGCAGTGATTTTAATCTGCAGCACACCCCAAGCCTTGCCTTTGAGAAATCTCTTAGCAGCCCTGCTCTGTCATCACCACATCCCAAAGCCAGGGATAGGGCAGGGGACAGCAGAGCCTTTCAGATTTTAGGGGAAAATTGAACAACTCAAGGAGATTTTAGGGGAAAATTGAACAATTCAAGGAGATTTTAGGGGAAAATTGAACAATTGAAGGAGATTTTTTTACTCTATCTTCAGAAGAAAGAAAGTTGCAGGGAATGCAGGGAATCATGGAATGGGTTGGGTTGGAGGGGATGTTAAAGATTGTCTCATTCCACCCCTTGCCATGGACAGGGACATCTTCCACCAGCCCAGGCTGCTCCAACCTGGCCTTGGACACTTCCAGGGATCCAGGGGCAGCCACAGATTCTCTGGGCACCCTCAGAGGGAACAATTCCTTCCCAGTCTCCCATCCATCCCTGCCCTCTGGCAGTGGGAACCATTCCCTGTGTCCTGTAGTCCCATGGTCCATTCAGGATGGAACACAGGGAATGGGGCAGGTCAGCTCTGACAGCTCAAGGCATTCAGGAGCCACCACAATTTGCAATTCTGTCTTTGTGTCTCCTTTGTGCCAGCAAAGGCAGGAGGGATGTGTCTGATACAGGAGGAACTTCAGCACTTACCTCAAGAGGTTCCACAGGGAAATGGAACAGAATTCCCTATTGATGCACAGGAAACACATCTCCAGGAGTCTTCAGCATCCAGCCTGCCTCTGGGACCTTCCCTGAGGGCTGGTGACATCCACCCTGACCTGGAGCAGAGAACTCCCTCCTCATTGCCCTGGGATGGGCAAAAACCCCAGAGCATGGGGAGGGCAGGGATCCCAATGCAGCACCACAGCTGGGAGGGGTGGAAGGATCCAGATCCTGGAGAAAGGTCTGGGGACACCTTCAAACACCTTCCAGGGCCTAAAGGGATTTGGGGACACCTTCAAACACCTTCCAGGGCCTAAAGGGATTTGGGGGCACCTTCAAACACCTTCCAGGGCCTAAAGGGTCTGGGGACACCTTCCAACACCTTCCAGGGCCTAAAGGGATTTGGGGGCACTTTCATACACCTTCCAGGGCCTGAAGGGGCTCCAGGAGAGCTGGAGAGGGACTGGGGACAAGGGATGGAGGCACAGGACACAGGGAATGGCTCCCACTGCCAGAGGGCAGGGATGGATGGGATATTGGGATGGAATTGTTCCTTTGAGGGTGCTGAGCCCTGGCACAGGGTGCCCAGAGCAGCTGTGGCTGCCCCTGGATCCCTGGAAGTGCCCAAGGCCAAGTTGGATCCATCTGGGATGATGGAAGGTGTCCCTGCCCAGGACAAGGGGTTGGAACTGGATGATCATTAAGGTCCCAACTTCTGGTTTGATGCACTCAAGCACCTTGGATATTCCAGATTTCTGTCCTAAAAATCCCATGACCCATCCCTACAGCCCCTGTAGCCTCTCCTTCTCTTCCAGCTCCTCTCTTATCCTTTCTCCAGAGCTTCCCAAAGGCAGCAGAGGCCCAAGGCAAGGCTGTGGCCAAGGCTGACAAGATAAAGAGTTAAAGCAGGCAAAGCCAAACCCTTGGAAGAAAAAGGGCTCTGCAATAAATCAGATATTAGAAGGCAGGAAGGTGCTGTATAGAGGAATCAAAGTCCGGAACAGGATGTATATAAAGCAAATATTGAACTAACTTTGATAACACAGAAAAATGGAAGATTTTTGGTGGGGTTGAGCGAGGGCTCCATTGGAACCATTAGAAATTTCCTGTTTCACTCGTGTGGGGAGGTTTTGCAGTGATCTATACAATGCATTGTGTGCCTGCTGAATTCCTAGCCATGAATGGGTCACCCACACTTTAATTTCCATGCTTTTTTTTTTTGTTGTTGTTGTTTTTCTGTCTGTCCTGGAGCAGTACAGCTATTGAAATCCTCCAGGCCTTGCCTGTTGGGTGTTTTCTTTCCTACCAAGACATCAAACTGCCCTGAAGGTTTATTTTAAGCCAATTCAATAGGAGGGATCACACAAGCACCTTGTGGGACGTGTACAATGGGAGCCTAACCCAGGGCTATTCAATTAACAAGTGCTCCCATTTCCATGCAATTCCTGTTGGGAATTCATTCCTTTAATTAGGCTGGTAATTTATGAAGCTAAAGAGGCACCATTTGTTGGTGGACACGTAGGCAAAGAAATTCCAGATGAGTTCGCATGGAAGGAAGAGGAGCTCATGAAAAGCCAAGGAGAGCTGGAAACCTCTCCAGATACAACCAGACTGACGAAAATGAGATAATTAAGAGCAAGAAACTGGACTGAAAATCCTGATTTGGGATGTGCTCAGGAAAATCCACCTCATCTCTGTTAGGAAATGAAACTCAGATAGTTCCTCATCATTTAAAGCCTCTCAAAGCATTTTTAACTTCCCATTTTTTTCATGGAAAGGGTGTCCAGCCTTGGCAGTGGTGGAATCCCCATCCCTGGAGGGGTTTAGAAGCCATGTGGATGTGGCACTTGGGGACATTGATCGGTGCTGGGGGAATGGCTGGACTTGGTAACCTTGGAGAGCTTCTGAGCAATGAGTAGCAACCCTTTCCATGAAGAAACTTTCCCAGATATCCAATCTAAAGCTCCCCTGGCCCAGCCTGAGGCCGTTCCCTCTGCTCCTGTCCCTGTTCCCTGGAGCAGAGCCCGACCCCCCCTGGCTGTGCCCTCCTGGCAGGAGCTGTGCAGAGCCACAAGGGCCCCCCTGAGCCTCCTTTGCTCCAGGCTGAGCCCTTTCCCAGCTCCCTCAGCCTCTCCTGGGGCTCCAGACCCTTCCCCAGCCCCCAAAACCACCCCCAGCACTGGAGGTGCCCCCAGACAGGCACTGCCCTGGTCCTGGCTGCCACCCAAATTCCTGATTTACAGCTGGGAGCTCTTTCCAAACCCAGCTGCACAGCAGGGGAAAACTCCTGGATTTCAATCCAAAATCCACGCCCCAGAAGCTGCTGCTTTATGTGCACACCTGGAAGATGCAAAGCAGGCTGGATTTACATAAACTGTCCATAAAAACCAAATCAAGCACAAAACCTCCCCTCGAAATGCAAAAGTGATGTAAAACAGAGACACAAAATCAGCGGCAGGCTCAGCTTAACCAGCAAAAATGTGATTCATGCTCAGCCCCTCAGGGAAAGCAGGGTAAGGTGGGATTGCCCTCTCCATGGCAGCCAGATTTGAGATCCACGGATCCTGAAGCTGCATCCTCGTTTCTGTGAGCACAAGGAGGAAGGTTTAGCACCTCCCTGTATTTGTAAATCTGTAAATATTAATTTATGCTCACACACAGCTGCTGAAAACAGAGACAGCAGCACAAAGCAGGTGAATCTCCTTCTAGTTCAAATTTTACCCAATTAAAAGCTCAAGGAAGGCGGTCTAAACTTAAAATAGCAGCTAAAAAATACCCCATAAAACCTTAAATTTTTCTATTTTAATTTGAACACAAATAACTCACCTTTCTGCCAGTTTAAAAATTTTAAATGAAAACCACTTAAAGTTTAAAAATTCCAGTTTAGGAACCTGTGAGTTTATTAAAGGAGTCAAAGCCAGGCAGTGGATGGAGACTGTTTATTGGTTCTTTCCATCACATCTGAGTTACAGGTGTAAAAGTCACACAAACTGCAGGTATAAACATGTAAAACAATACAAAAATAAATGGAAAGGTAATTTTATATTTACTGAATCAAGTTGTGTAATAAATACGAGAGGCAAAAAGCTTCAATCACACCATTCAGCTGAACTGAAGTTACAGTAGTGTTTGTAAATAACACGTTTTTCACTTAGACTTGCAAATATTAAAGCATTGAGAACTAGTATAAAAGTGAATTTTGGCACATTGTAAAGTGAGAAGTGTTACACCAGGATCTGGCTGTTGGGTAAAAATGAAGCAATTTCTCACGAGCTTTCTGAGGTACATTTTTAACAACCTAAGATTAGATCAACCTTGTGGTTCTACCAACTCACAGTTCACAATTCACTATACTAGTCACAATTTTTTTTTCCCTTTTCAAGAATACCAAAGTATTCCAGAGCTTAAATCTGTGCAAATTCAGACAAGTTTCAATTAAAAAATAACAATAATTTAAAAAAAAAAAATTCAACTTATTAGAGAACCCTCACATGCAACTCAACTTCTCCCTGCAATCCAGTGTGTTAATTGCAAAGTGTAAAACTGGATTAATCCCAAATTGCACAGCTTCAAATTCAAATACTCCCAGATTGCAGAGCAGCTCAAGTTGCAAAGGTTCCCCTGCTAAGTTTGTCACATTTGAATCCTATAACTTCAGTAACTTCTGATCACACTCATTCTCGGTGAGGAGAAAGAAAAAAACACCACCACAAGCTGCTAACAAAGGTCAGCAAAGCGTGGAAACCCCTTGAGGACTCTTCAGCACTTCCCAAGCTCAGGAATGCCTGGACACAAATTTTTCCAAGTACAATAAAAAGAGAAAAGGAAAGGTGTAATGGCACTTTTGCTGTATCCAAACATCAGTGGGTTAGAAATGGTGCTTTTTTTTTTTAAATTCTACAGTAGAAAAAATTGTTCAAACCTCGAGCTTCATCCTCACCTCGACTTCCAAGGAGTGAGGACACCAAATCCCCTGGGCTGGGGATTCCATACAGTACAAACAGCTCTGACCAGAGTACAAAAGTTACACTCTTCTTAAAAAATAAAAATTAAAAAAAAAAATTCAAAAAGCACTGCTGATTGTTAGAATTGACTCCCAAAAAATCAGCAACTGCTCTTCAACAGCAGCAGCAGCATCAGGCATTTCAGTCCTCAAAGAGTTTTCTTTTGAACAGTTTAACCATTTGTGCTAATATTTGTCACTAGGTTAAATTTTTTTTTAAGTCCTTTCACCAAAACCGTTATTTTCCTTTAAAAAAAAGAAAGGGGTGGTGCAACCCCTGACATCCATTTATTTGGGGAATAAATGGTGTCATCTGCAAGGCACTACTACATTTAAAGGATACCATTGTCACAGTTTCACTATTTCGGTATTTTTATTTTTTTTATTTTGTTCTGGTTGAAAGTCACAGTTTAAAAATAAAGGAGATAAAAATTGAGGTAATCAATTTCTTTCAATACCAAAATACATGAATTGAGCCAGTACCAGTCTGGTGAAAGGTCTTTGTAATACACAGCTATGACCATAGAGCACATGCAGCACAGCACAGGAGGGTTCTAGGCCTTTGTTCCGAGCTCTTCTGCTCCAGTTTTTAAGGAACACCTCAATTTGCACACTCACAACCCAATTATTTCCTTTTTTTTTTTTTTTTTTTGTTCACAGGGCTTGGAATTCCAGCTGGACCAAGCCCCATCCACATTGATTTGAGAGCTGCACAAATTGGAGTTCTTAAAAAGAGTTCAGCAGAGCAATAATCAGCTACAGCATCTTCATCTATTTTCAATCAATTGCACTTAAATCTACTCTCTATCCACTCAGGAGTTGAGACAAAGCCTCCAGCACGTGCCTGCTGTCCCAACCACTGGAATTTCTTCCCACATCACATCCCACTACTCTAAAAATATGGCTTTGCAGGTGAGAGAACTGGGACTGGAACAGCTGGGTTTACACTGAGTTCATTGGCAAAACAATTCCAACTGGAGCTCCATTTCCTAATGCCCCTTTTTATTGCAGCCCCACCACCAGAATTTTGGGATTCCTAAAAATTCTGGGCTGTGAAATCATTTCATGCAACCAACTGGATTTAGTTGTAAACCCCTGGCAGCCCTCCCAAACCCACTGCTAGCTACCTTTGCTCTACAGGCACTACAGGATATTAAGACTAAAATTTAGCCATGCATAGATAAAACTCACGAGCTTTATCAGGATGCTCCACACTTGTGATCCAGGGAATACCCCAGGAAAGCCTAAAAACACAAACTAATTGCTGGCTTTTACTGGCCTCTAACAGGATACAAGTAGTTTTTATATAAAGTCTCGTGGTGTGCAAAAAAAAAAATAAAAATAAAATACTAAAGTCTTCAATTCAGACAGCTTTTTAAATCTAGGAGGAAAGCAAGGAATGAAACCTTATCAATATTTCTATCCCAGCTTGCAGCACCTGGAATTCCACCTCTGCACTGTGCAACACTCACAGGACAGGCACCCAGCAATGAAGACCAAAACCACCTAAAATGTGCTTCACATTACTGAAATTTCACTTATTTCATATTCCAAAGGTAAAAAATACATCTCTTAGCAAAGCATAAACTCTAATTTAGCCTCAAATTTGATGACAGGGGTTCAATCTCATTTTCCTGCCTTGGGATGAGGCTGTGCAGATACATTTGAAATATTTTAAGTGTCCTGCAAGAGATTTTTCATTCCATTTCTTGCTGTATCACAAACATCTGGTCAGAAAGAAAAGCTGCAGTTGCAGTAAAAGACTGAGCTGTCCCTAAGGCAAAAGAATATGAAAATAAAAAAATTCCTGCTAGGCTGCTCTCACCTAAATTCTGAACACATGCATGCTACAATAATCTGCTTATTCAAATAAACTCCAATAATTACCTGTAAGTAGCTGCTAAGGTACTTTAGAATCCTTCAGGCAGGGATTTATAAAGCCTCCTTTAAAATGATACTGAATTAAGTCAGGACAGGCTGCCAGCATTCCTGTTCTATCATTTAGGAACTATAAAAATTCTGTTGCAAGTACTTAAAAAGCTGATTTCCCACCAGCACAGGGAAATGTTACAGTGTGCAAACTCTTCTGGAAGCTCCACAAACAAGTTCCTGCCTCTTTCAAGTAGCATCCTTTGCTATTTTTTACCTTTGGAAATCATTTATCTTCACGAAAAGGAATTCCTCAGCTGAAGAATCTCCCCCTTGCCTGGCCTTGCCTCATTTTTAGGACTGCAATAGGAATCCTCCAGGGATAATCTAAGCAAGGTGCACATTGCAGCCAGCCAGGAAATATTTTCCAGAATCCCAATGAGAGCACTGGGAAGAAATTAAGATTTCTCCACTGATTTCACCCTGAAATGTGTAACTAGCTTTTCTTTAAAGTCAGAATTTCGAGTGCAGACTCAAACTGTGCTGAGGTTTGAGATGGGCTGAGCCCTGGCAAAGCTGGGGGTGGGAGTGTTCCCTCATCCCTCTCTTTGGGGACACCCTGGCAGCTCTGGGATTAGGGACTTTTTGGAGTTGTTCCCACTGTTTCCACAATTTTCCCTTTGGGATTGCCCTGACAGCTCTGGGATTAGGGACTCTGAAAAGTGTTCCCCCATTTCTCACTCTGGGAACACAACAGCAGCTGTGGGATCAGGGACCCAGTTCTGAGTTTTCCCCATTGTTCCCCCATTTCTCACTCTGGGAACATCAGACAGCTCTAGGATTAGGGACTCAGTTCTGAGTTTTCCCCACTGTTCCCCCATTTCTCGCTTTGGGAACACCCTGGCAGCTCTGGGATTAGGGACTCAGTTCTGAGTTTTTCTCAATGTTCCCCCATTTTTCTCTTTGGGAACACCCTGGCAGCTCTGGGATTAGGGACTTTTGAGTTGTTCCCACTGTTTCCACAGTTTTCCCTTTGGGATTGCCCTGACAACTCTGGGATTAGGGACTCTGGAAAGTGTTCCCCCATTTCTCACTCTGGGAACACAACAGCAGCTGTGGGATCAGGGACCCAGTTCTGAGTTTTCCCCACTGCTCCCCCACTTCTCGCTTTGGGAACATCCCAACAACTGTTAATTAGGGACTCTTCTGAGTTTTTCCCATTGTTCCCCCATCTGTCACTTTGGGACATCCTAACAACTGTGGGATTAGGTGCTCATCCAAGCTTTTCCCATTCTCCCATTTCTCACTTTGGGAACACACCAACAGCTCTGGGATTAGGGACTTTTCTGAGTTGTTCCCACTGTTTCCATATTTTTCACTTTGGGAATGCCCAAGCAGCTCTGGGATTAGGGACTCAGTTCTGAGTTTTTCCCAATGTTCCCCCATTTCTCGCTTTGGGAACATCCCAACAGCTGCAGATTCAGGGATTCCAAGTTTTGAATCATTCTCCCATTTCCTGCTTTGGGAACACACCAGCAGCTCTGGGATCAGGGGCTCTTCAGAGTTATCCCCACTGTTATTCCCCCATTTCTCACTTTGGGAACACACCAAGAGCTCTGGGATTAGGGACTCTTCTGAGTTTTTCCCATTGTTCCCCCATCTGTCACTTTGGGAACATCCTAACAACTGTGGGATTAGGTGCTCATCCAAGCTTTTCCCATTCCCCCATTTCTCACTCTGGAATGCTCTGACAGCTCTGGGATTAGGGACCCAGTTCTGAGTTTTCCCAATGTTCCCCCATTTCTCGCTTTGGGAACATCCCAAGAGCTGCAGATTCAGGGATTCTAAGTTTTTGAACCATTCTGCCATTTCTTGCTTTGGGAACACACCAAGAGCTGTGGGATTAGGGACTCTGAGAAACTGCTCCCCCATTTCTAGTTTTGGGAAACCCCCCAATAACTGCTGATTAGGGACTCAGTTCTGAGTTTTTCCCACTATTCCTCCATTTCTCACTTTGGGAACACAACAACAGCTGTGGGATTAGGGACCCAATTCTGAATTTTTCCCATTGTTCCCCCATTTCTCGCTTTGGGAACACACCAACAGCTGTAGGATTAGGTGCCCATCTGAGCTTTTCCCATTCCCCCATTTCTCACTCTGGGAACTCTCTGACAGCTCTGGGATCAGGGACTCCATTCTGAGTTCTTCCCATTGTTCCCCCACTTCTCGCTTTGGGAACATCCCAACAGCTGCAGATTCAGGGATTCTAAGTTTTGAACCACTCTCCCATTTCTTGCTTTAGGAACACACCAACAGCTCTGGAATTAGGGACTCAGTTCTGAATTTTTCCCATTGCTCCCCTATTTCTCGCTTTAGGAACATCCCAGCAGCTGTGGGATTAGATGCTCATCTGAGCTTTTCTCTCTGTTCCCCCATTTCTCACTTTGGCAATACATCAACAACTGTGGGATTAGGGACTCTGAGAAAGTGTTCTCCCATTTCTCACTTTGGGAACACCCTGGCAGCTCTGGAATTAGGGACTCAATTCTGAGTTTTCCCCACTGTTCCCCCATTTCTCACTTTGGGAACACCCCAACAGCTGTGGGATTAGGGACCCAATTCCGAGTTTTCCCAATGTTCCCCCATTTCTCGCTTTGGGAACATCCCAACAGCTGCAGATTCAGGGATTCCAAGTTTTGAATCATTCTCCCATTTCCTGCTTTGGGAACACACCAGCAGCTCTGGGATCAGGGGCTCTTCAGAGTTATCCCCACTGTTATTCCCCATTTCTCACTTTGGGAACACACCAAGAGCTCTGGGATTAGGGACTCAATTCTGAGTTTTCCCCACTGTTCCCCCATTTCTCGCTTTGGGAACATCCCAACAGCTGCAGATTCAGGGATTCTAAATTTTTGAACCATTCTCCCATTTCTCGTTTTGGGAACACACCAAGAACTGTGGGATTAGGGGACTCAATTCTGAATTTTTCCTGTTGTTCCCCCATTTCTCACTTTGGGAACACCCTGGCAGCTCTGGAATTAGGGACTCTTCTGAGTCATTCCCACTGTTCCCCCATTTCTCACTTAGGGAACACTCCAACAGCTGTTGATTAGGGACTCAGTTCTGAGTTTTTCCCACTGTTCCCCCATTTCTCGCTTTGGGAACACACCAAGAGCTGTGGGATTAGGGACTCTGTTCTGAGTTTTCCCCACTGTTCCCCCATTTCTCACTTTGGGAACACACCAGCAGCTGTGGGATTAGGGACTCCAAGAAAGTGTTCCCCCATTTCTCGCTTTGGGAACACACCAAGAGCTGTGGGATTAGGGACTTTTCTGAGTTGTTCCCCTTGTTCCCCCATTTCTCGCTTTGGGAACATCCCAACAGCAGCTGTGGCATTAGGGACTCTCTTACTTTTTTAAATTATTCCCCCATTTTTTGCTTCAGGAACACCCAAAGAGTTCTGGGATTGGGGACTCTTCCGAGTCTGTTCCCCCACTTGTTGCTCTGGGAACCCCAATCCCACATCCTGAGCTCCCCCCTGACCATCGATGCTCCTGTGCAACGATTTCCAAGGGACACCCAGGAATTGTTTGATATCTGCACCATGGCCCAATTCCACAATTACATTCTGACCTTTTTTAGGAAATAAATCCAGTTTTGCTTCTTTTCTCCTCCTTCTTCTTCTTTCTTCCCACGTTTCCACCACAAGCCAGAGATTCCAGGTGATGCTTTGGACAGTCTGGAATTAAGGTGAAGTGGAAGCAATCCTGACAGTACAAACAGCTAAGCAGTTACCATGTTAAATGCCAACCTTAGGGGAACAATCCCTTTGTTTGGGAAGGAGTGCTGAAAACAGACATTTCACTCGATTTCTTGTGAGCCAGAAGGACAAAACAGCATTTTTGGTTCCTGACACAAGGACAGGAACACTCAGGATCCACGTGCTTAAATCTTCTGCTCAAAGAGGTCGTGGTACTCCTGCTCCTCCAGCTCCCTGTTGTACTTCTCAATTTCCCTGTTGGCTTCTTCCAAGTAATCATTCATGAACTGGTCCATTACTGGTTGGGAAAGGTGAAGGAAGAACATTTGTGCAAATGGAATTCAGTAGAAAAGAACATCCAGGTTTGAAGGAAGTGCCAGTTCTGGGACACTCAGTGAAAGCAGAATTTCAATATATTACTTTCTGGAAGTTCTAGAGAAGTTCTCTAGAACTTCTAGCTCTAGAAGTCAGAGCTACCCCAACTCAGGGAATAAAGGAACTGCACAAGGGATATTTCCCAGCCAGGAGGAAGATCTAAGAACAGCAAAACCATAGCAGGGTTAAATGAGATGTTAGGAAGAAATTCCTCCCTGGGAGGGTGGTGAGGCCTTGGCACACGTTGCCCAGAGAGGTTTTGGACTCCCCATCCCTGGAAGGTGCTGGGATGAGATCAGCTTCAAGGTCTCTTCCAACCCAAACCATTCTGGGACTCTGTGAACACATTTCCAGCTGTTTAAAAGTTTAAAACTCTGCCCAAAACTCAAATCCCCCAAAAAGGCTTAACCAGGCCTGCAGCTTTCCCTGCCAAACACCAAGGGGGAGGTGGAGTGAAGAATCCTGGAATGGTTTGGGATGGAAGGAGCTTAAATTCCATCTCATCCCACCCCCTGCCATGGACAGACACTTCCCACTATCCCAGGGTGCTCCAAGCCCCATCCAACCTGGCCTTGGACACTTCCAGGGATGGAGCATCAAGAATTTTCCAGTGAAGTCCAAGTTTGCTGTTGGGTTTGGTGTCCTGCAGACAGAAATCTGCTTAAAATTTTCAAGTTGTCCCACAGGGCACAGAAAATAACTCTGCTCTTATTCCAAAGCAGCACCACCTGGATTTTTACCAAGTTTGGAGAAATTACTGTGAAAAGTAAACTGGGAATAAAAAACCAATTTGGAAGTTGGTGACCAAAGACAAAAGCAAAAGGAAGTTATGAAAATGAGAGAATCACAGAATCATTTAGGCTGGAAAAGCCCTCTGAGATGGCCAAGGGCAGCTGTTAACCCAGCACTGCCATGGCCACCACTGAGCCAGGGCCCCAGGTGGTGACCAAGGACAAGAGGAACCTTGGCAAGGAATTCCAGGGTAAAACTAAGGACAAAAATATGATTGTTTTCACTGGAGTGTGTGCACACATGAAATTACATTCATTTGAAGTTTTATCAGTCGTGCCCAGGCATTCAGCGCTATTACAGCACTATTTGGTTTGAAAAAAAATTTTGACAAGCTGTGGTCCATAAATTATTCCCTGCATGAGCTCATGGGCAGTTTGGGGTTTGTTTTGTTGCTTCTATTCTGTTTCTGAGATCTTATCTCTCAAGAAAGGCTTTAAAACTAAGCTTTAGCTGGCAAGGAACTGGTTCTTTACCATATCTGCTTTGGCACTTAGCATTTCAGAGCTGCACAGTTCATTGCCTACCTAAAACCTTCCCCAAAATCCCCCATTTTAAAGGATACATGGATGATAATCCATTTTGTCACCAAAAAAATTCACGAATTGAGTCCCATTGTAAAAATAACCAGCTGGGAGTGGATCCAAGTGGCGTTTCACCTGCAGCAGGAAAAGAATTTAAATTAAACACCTGTAGAAACTCAAATATTAAACACCTATTAGAAACTCAAATAGATAAAAGAAAACGGAAGGGCCATTACAGCAACCAAAGATGGCCAATTTTACATCTTCTCCTACTTTCCTGAGTGAATGTGGAGCTCTGAGATCAGATTTATGTCTCAAATCCCTCCTGGACAGTTCCAAAAGTGCTGTAATAATTTAGTGCTCAGCACACTTGTTGTGGCAGGTGCTCTGTCATCCAGATGGAGATTTAAGGGAAATCAGCCAAAAGAAGGGTTTGTAAATTATTGCTTCTACTCACGTGGATGTTTTTGATTTCCTGAAGGGTTAACATTCCTCTGGTTTTCAGGGCTTTCCTCTGAGGTTTCTGTATGAAGAAGGAGATTCCAGTTATGTGACTACAGTGATAATGTGATACCACAGCTGAGTTGGTTAAAAAATAAATTAAAAACAAAAAAAAAAAAAAGCCAAACCACCACATAGAAACATGTATTTTAAAAAATTAATTTCTAAAATTATGAAGTTCCATGAAGGTACTCACAACTATGCTCTGAAAACAAAAGTAAAAATTCACTGATCTTACAGAAAACACTCAGAAATTTAAAATTCTGTAACTATTTTAAACAAGACAATTTAAATACAGCTTTACTGTAAGAAAGCTGGCACAAGAACAGAAATCAACTTAGTTTTGAGCCTGAGAAATTCTGTAATCCCTTTCTTCCTTGCAGCATGTGGTAACTCTTAGAGCTATCTGAAACCCTCAATTAGCCATGACTGTATAAAAAGTGTTTATAGTCCTGAATTGCTCAAAGAGGAAACACTTCACACTTGAGATAAGCATTTAAGTTCCAAGTTTTCATAAAATTTAAGTAGTATTTCACCAAGAGCTTTCTTACATGGCAAAGCATTTGTCTCCATATATTACCCCTGTGGTAAGCACAGAGCATGAGATAATCAGCACAGAAAATGGATTAATTCCCTGAATTAACACAGGGGAACAGAAGATGAGAACCTGAGCATCTCAGAAATTCAAAAACCTCAGAAATCTTGGAACTTTAGCAACTGCTCCAGCCACAATCTGCAGAAAACCCTTTTCCCTTCCTACACAAATTTTTGGAGGAGACATTGTGCAAATCTTATTCCATATAGACTTAAAAATAATTTTAACTTAAAAATGTTCCAAAAAGTTGCCCAGAGAAGCTGTGGCTGTCCCTGGATCCCTGGAAGTGTCCAAGGCCAGGCTGGACAGGGTTTGGAACAATTTGGGATGGTGGAAGGTGTCCCTGCCCGTGGCAGTGGGGTGGAACTGGATGGGATTTAAGGCCCCTTCCAACCCAAACCATTGCAGGATTTTATGGATCTGTGATTCTGTCAATCAGCTGTGGCAGTTTCCCTGTGCAAACTCTGCCTTCTGAGCTCCCTACAACAGCCACATTCCCTGTTCCTCACTCCTCATTGCATGGATACATCAGCCATGCAGAAATACACTAATTAAAGATGACAAAGTGAACAGGACTCTACCCTCCATTTCAGTGGATTACTTCCAAGGAGGTTTAATTTAGTGAATCAAAACAAATTTTCAGTTTTGCCAGCATTCAGGTACTGGAAGAAGATTTATTTCACAGCACACTTCAGCCCTTGGCAATCACAGCTCAGCTAAATCACCCTGTGTTTATCCTGGACATAATCCATTTGCTCAAGCATTCAAGAGCAAATCAATCCATGAATAAACTGTAGCAAGCACTAAAACAATACAGAGATTACAACACACATTTGTAAACTCTTAGTCCCCTTCCTGAAATCCATTTGCACCCTAGAATGTCAATACCTTGGTAGAAGGGAAAAAAAAAAAAAGAGATTAATTAAGAAACCCAAATGTTTCACTGAGCCACTCAGATTTTTCCTTTGGGTGTTAAGAAATGCCAAGCACTGAACAAAAGGAAACCTGCCCACAAACCTGTTTTGCAGTTTCTCTGAGCCAATCTTTGATATCCTCTTCCTTCAGGGAGCAGCCAATGAACACAAGGAAATATTCCTGTTGACTGCTGCAGTCTCTGGGATCATTTCTGGAATCAGGAGGAGTTGGCCCCTCTGGAACAGGCACCAGGCTGAGGGAATTTGCTGCTGTGTTGTGACACACTTCAATGACTTTATCAGCATCTAACAAGGAGAAGACAGAAGGAAAGGTCTGATAATTGCTAATCTAATCTAACATCAGCACTGGTGCAGACAGAATCCAGGACAGAAATACTTTTTTAAACACCCATAAGGTGCAGAGTGATCACAACACCTCAGAGTAATTTGCCCTTACCTGAAAACTTCACTTTGCCCATGATGTGATAAATGTTTCCAGAAAAAGGACTTGGCTTGAGCAACGACTTAATTGCTGTTTGAAACAGAAGAGAAACAGATTGTCTCAACTTATCTTTCTTCTCCTTGGTGGAGCTTCAGGTAAAACCTGTGCAACTGATCCCTAACCCACATCCCAATGCTTCCAAAGGAAAAGCTGCCATGTGCCTTGGAGTCTCACTATATAACATCTATTTTCTCATTCTTTGCCATGAGTTTGGGAAATAAGGTGTGTTTGGCATAAGGAACTCTCACAGTGTGTGTGGGAGGTAAAATCCTCTTTAGCCCTACTTGGCTAAGGAGAGGAGATGTTTGATAATGTATCTACTCTAGAGCTGAGTCTGTTTTCTAGGAGCTACAAAGAATTATTTGGCATAAAAAGTAGAAGCTGATGGTCACTTATAAAACTGTATTTCAACACTCCCAAATACAATGAGACATAAAATAAAAAAGCAAACACAGGAAGTTGTCTCAGTCCTAGAAACCAAAAATTCAATTAGATTTTCATCTGAACAAAAATCATGGGACAATTTTCCAGAGCTGACACTAAGGAACAGAATTTACTGTACTTTTAGGAAGGAAAGCTGAGTTTTCAATTAAAAATTAACTTCAGCAGTGATTAAATAACTGTGTTACGTCAGTGCCTTCCTTCCCCTCTATCCCTCAGCATCCCAAACTTGGATTTCAATCAAGTCAGGCAAAGTTCATTGGTACCTTTGCATTTGGTGACAAATCTTGTTTTCTCCAGAGGGCGGCTGAACCACACACAGATCTGAACCATGGGAGGGAACACGGGCCCAGCCCCGTATCTGCCCTCATACCTGCACACAAAAACAACAAACACCTTCAACACACAGAAATCACAGCAGCTTCTGCTTCTCATCCAGCAAAAAACAAAAAAAAAAAAAAAATCTGTTCTTTCACCACAGATGAGCCTTGCTCAGAGAGGAAGGAAAACACAGAGATTTCTTCTCTGTGAAAATTAGGTTGGTCAAAGCACTCAGGACTCCTTTTCATGGAGTCTTGAAATGGTTTGAGTCAGAATGGACCTTAAAAATCATCTCATTCCCAGCCCTGCCATGGGCAGGGACACCTTCCACAAACCCAGCATGCTCCAAGCCCTGTGGTTCCAACCTGGCCTTGGACAATTCCAGGGATCCAGGAGCAGCCACAGCTGCTCTGGGCACCCTCACAGGGAAGAATTTTCCCTAACATCTTATCTAAATCTCTCTTCTTTTAGCTTAAAACATTTCTCTATGTCCTGTCACCATCTACCCATGTCAAAACTCATTCTACTTCTTTTTTATGAGCCCTCTTTAGGTACTGCAAGGCTGCAAAAAGATCTTCCTGGATGCTTCTGATGCTCTTCCTGCTGCTCTCCTTCTCTTTCACACTACCCAGATCCAATTTTTGCATACTGTCATCAAACAGATTAACAG
This sequence comes from Molothrus ater, assembly GCF_012460135.2. Taxonomy (NCBI): domain Eukaryota; kingdom Metazoa; phylum Chordata; class Aves; order Passeriformes; family Icteridae; genus Molothrus; species Molothrus ater. Next base: position 70,615,877 of record NC_050481.2, read on the forward strand.
CTGCCCAAAAGTTTGAAATATTTTCTTTTCCTGCTCTCTCTCTTTGGCTCCATGCAATCCACAAGCAGCTCTGATGATATTAATTCAACATCCTCACCCCAAGCCTTGTGCTTCACTCCAGTAGCTTTACTTGGCTACTTGCATCCAATTCAGAACCAAATTTATTAATAAAGAGATACAGAGGACAGCAAGGTATGATAAATAAATGTTTCCAGCATAGAGCCTGGTCAGCCAGGAGTTATGATTGCTGAGAGCTGCACATTTCTGCCAAAAAGGTGCAGCAGAAAGAATTGCAACAAGATGTGTGAAGAGCCCTGAGCCAGGAGAAATCTCCTTCAGTGCTCAGTGGAAATTTGGTGCCACGTGGGTTTGTGGCTGAGCTGTGCCAGGGCTGTCACTGAGGTTCCTGGTTTTTGTGAATAATTGCTCTGCTAATGGCCAGACTGACAGAGCAAGTTCATTCCAGTAATGCTGAATAGCTGTCAGGATGAAATTACTCCAGTCATTATTGACCTCACCCATCCCAATCCTTCCCAGTTTATTCCCAAAGGGTTCTTGCCTATTCTTCTGGAAAGCAACAGTAATCTTGCCATTGATTTAAATGGTGGCCAAAAAGGAGCTTTCTCCCCCCCATAAAAGGGCAGCAATCTTGTATCCACTAAGAATAATCATCAGCTCTCTTAAAAATGATTTACAAAGCTGCTGCCTGTTCCAAATGAGTAGTCTTAGGGAAAAAAAATATATATAAATGAAGTTAGTGAAACATTTTAATCTTCTAGTTAATTAGAAAAATAGTTTTAATACTTCTCAGTCTAGATACTTGCCAGCCAGGGTACATTAAATATCGAGCTCTCATCATCTGAGGACTTGAAAAACTGCTTTCTGAGAGAATTAGTTCAATATCCTCGTTCCTGTAAAGAGATAAAAATGAAGATTTTTAATTTTCTAAGTTGAATAAAATGGCCACTATCTACGTACATAAAACATAATGTGCTAGTGACAGTAAAATTAAGAGCACTTTTCCTTTAGTATGGCAGTAACAGCAACATAAATCACACTCTGCCAACAAAACACATTTCCTAATCCCTGTATTTATATGCCCATAAACGTAAAGGGAAAATCCCTTTTGCACGAGAAGCAATTAAGAAAAAATCTGCATTTCCTTCCTATAAATCACCAGAGTAAAAACATGAGAACAGAAGTTTCTGAGTGCTGGTGGCCCATGTGCCAAAAGCAATAAATCCTGCTGGAAGTTACCTTGTTACAATCCCATTTTCTGCCAGGATGAAGGAAACTCCAGGATTTGCTGCTCTGATCAGGCTCTGCAGCTGCACCAGCAGTGGGTGCCTCTGCTCTGTGGCATGACTTGTGAAAACCACATTACTCACCAGTCCTGTGGAAGGAAATCAGGGGATATTTTACACAGTTCAGGCATGCAAACAGTGACTAATAAACCATTCAGTGATATTCCAACCATTCTTCTCTTATTTTCCTTCCCTTTCACTGCATTCTTTCATTGAAGACAAAAAGAAAATCCACTACAACAAAAAATAAAAACCAAGCAGAGAATCTTTCATCTAACAGAATCAATTTAGACTCAATCCATAGAACTAATTATTTAAAATAACAAATCCATACAAGAATCAATTTGAGCAGGACTAGTTAAATAAAAAAAAAAAAAAAGAACATTAAGGTGTGATGAATTCAATGTGCAGTAAGAGACTGAACAGCTAAAATCAGTATTTTGGACACTCAGTTGCCACAAGAGAAGGGTTTAAGGTCATTTTTTGTCTTTAAAGACTCCAAAAGGTTATTCAGACAGCAAGACTGAACCCATGAAGCATCAAAAAGATAACAGAAAAGCATCCAGTTCACTGAGTTCTAGGATCCCTGCTTTCCAATTCTACATGGTTTGACCTTCAGCCCAGTTCCTCAAAGAAATTGCAGTGTCAACACTTGGTGCCTCCCTAGGATGTCTGCATTGTCCTGAATGGGAGGGATGGAGAGGAAATGGAAAGGAAACAGCCTCAAGTTGTGCCAGGGGAGGGTTAGATGAGATATTAGGAAATATTTCTTCATGGAAAGGGCTGGACAGCCCAGGGCAGTGGTGGAGCCCCCATCCCTGGAAGCGTTCAAAGAACACTTGGATGTGGCTCTTGACAGGGGTAATGGGGAACTGGGCAGTGGTGCTGGGTTGATAATTGGATTTTATGGTCTTAGAGGTCTTTTCCAACTTAAACAATTCTGTAATTTCACAAGTAATGTTATTTCTTTGCTGAAGATGTGCAGCCCTGCTCAGACACTTTCCTATGACTCCAAGTGGAGTGGAAGGAAGAACAGAAAATCTCCAATATCCAGGAACAGCTGAGCCAGGATGCATTTCCTCTGCCTCCAACTACTCAAAGCAAAGATGAAACAACTGATCACACCAACTCCTGGTCTTTACACAAGTCTTAAACCACATTTATCCATGCAAAGGCTGCTTCACACACAAATTCCTGCACCAAATATTTCTGGAGCTGTTGAATTGCACCACACACTCCCAGTGACTGCTCTTTGCATCACTGACCCTTCCAAGGCAGAACTTCATTAACAGCACAAATCTCCATCACTGGACTTCTCTTTTAACCTTGCAAAGAAGTTTCCACTCCAATTTCAGCAACATCCATGTCTTCAATACACACTTGCTCTTGGAAGAGGGGGAAAAAGGAAGGAGAACAGCAAAGCACTCTTGGAATTTAAACCATGTGCAGGCTTGAAATGATATCCAAATCCAAATAATATCCCCAAATGAAGTTTGGGGATATTAACCATGAAATTAGGATAAAAACGTGAATAAGATCATTATACCTTGACTAAGGTAACAATTCCATCCCTGGACTTTTCCAGGCCAGGTTGGATGGGGCTTGGAGCAGCCTGGGATGGTGGAAGGTGGCAGGGGGTTGGAATGAGATGAGCTCTGAGGTCCCTTCCCAAACCCAAACCATTCTGGGATTCCTGAATCAGCCACCACCACCGTGGGGCTGTGCCACAGGGCTGCCACTGAGTCCAGGTGACAATTGGCAGCACCAAGCCCTAGAGAGGATCCATAACTGCCAAATATAAACTGGAAAAGCTCTAAGTTAAAAACAAACAACAGGGAGTGTAATCCAAAGAAAAACAAAACAACGTCCTGAGAATTGGAAGGTGCCTCCAAGGCTTCAGTAATGAACAAATTTAACCTTTTCTATTTAAACTGCCACTGCCATCTCTGTTTCTAAGAGATGCATTTTGAAGACCACCCAGTTTTGTTTAAATCTTTATTTATACACTCCTCTAAAGAAAAGAACCCTTGCAGCCTGGGGAATAGCATGTTCAATGGAAGCAGGAAAGGAACAGGAGGGATGGATTAAAAATACATATGCTGTATGAAAATAATGGCTCCTCTTTGCTCCCAAACTTACAATGGGAATATTTAACAATGGTGATGTCTTAATTTGTGTTCTATATGAAATTGTTTCACAAGGGATGCCAGGGTGCCCTTGGACTAGGAAGGTATCATCTTACAGCTCCTGTGCAAGAAAGAAAGAAAGGATAGAAAGACAAAAAAAAAAACCAAAGAAAGAAAAGAGAGACAAAAGGGAATTACAGCACACAGATGGTGGCAGGAATTTTTGGAGAAATTTAAGGAAGCATGCACAGGAGACTCCTGTTGGTCTTTGGCTTTGTCAGTTGTCCCCAATCTCCATCTGCCTCTGTCAGTCTTGAGGCTCTCCAAACAGAAATTTTGGAAAATCTCACATTGATAACGTGTCCAGAATCCTCTGTGATACAGAGAAAGGCACTAAAAGGCAAAACAAACTCACTCCCCACATGTGAAGATAGAAGGAAAAAGGACAGATCCAAAGTCTAATTAATTCCTACTAATTAATTCCTACTTGGTTTTTTTACACCCACAAAGTTCTGGTTTCAGATCTCTACAAAGCCCAGTACAACACTGTTAGAGCTCTAGATACTGAGAATTTTAGACTTCCTGTACTAACAGCCCCTAACTCCCAAGAAAACACTACATTTGACCATAAAGAAAGCTTCCAAAATTAATTAATAACACTAAAATTACAAGTGTATAGTTTAGTTCAAAGCATATAAGATCACAAAGTAAAGAACTTAAGAGTTTGGGGTTTTAAAATATAGTAATATATATAAAACAAATAAAAGTTTTAGAACAAAAGCTTCTTCTTCACCTTCCTCTTCATAAGTTTGAGTAGGATTTTGTAATTAGACGGAAAAGTCTGCATTGTGGATTTCAAGTAATTAATTATTATGTTAAAAGTAGCTTATAATATCACAAAGTAAAAAACTTTTAGAGTTTAGGAGTTTAAAATACAGTAATATATACAGAAAACAAAAGTTTTAGAACAAAAGCTTCTTCTTCACCTTCTTCTTCATAAGTTTGAGTAGGATTTTGCAATTAGACAGAAAAGTCTGCATTGTGGATTTCAAGTAATTAATTATTATGTTAAAAGTAAAAACAATTTAAGTATCATTTCTTAATTAGCTAGTTTAACCTTAAAAAACCTTATAACAAAAAATAGTTGCCTTATTAGTAAGATACTAAATACAAAACTCCCTACCTATAAAACTGTAATATAAATTTAAAAACTAAACATTTAAATCTAAACACAAAATATCGTCTCAATCATCAATCCCACCTTCAACAAAAAAAATAAATCCAAAAACCAACAAACCACAGTCTTGGTACCTTCTCCATCAATCTCTGCTCTGTGTGTGCCTGGCCAGGGCACTCCCTGTCACTCCTGTACCTTCAATCCCAACTTCAACAAAACAAAAATAAATCCAAAACCCAACACAACACAGTCCTGACCCATTGGTAACACAGCAAAACAAACAATATTGGGGTGCACAACATTCCAAAAATATGAATTAATATCTCTGTGTGAATGTCTCATTAAATCTTGCTGTTAATGCACCAGAAATGAATTCCCAGGTGTGTGAAACCATAATGAATTCCCTCTCAGTTTTTCCCAGAGAAGCTGTGGCTGCCCCTGGATCCCTGGAAGCATCCAAGGAGAGGCTGGACAGGGCTTGGAGAACCCTGGGACACTGGAATTTGTCCCTGCCATGGCAGGGGGTGGCACTAAATGCTTTTTAAGGTCGCTTCAACCCAAACCAGTCTGTGATTCTATGAATTATGCAGATGTAAATTCTCTATTGCACACATGGCACAATTCTGCCTCTGTCTGGAAAGTTTAAGTGGGCCTCATCTCACTTCAAAGCATACTTTTCCTCCTGAACCTTTTACACAAAAATTACCCCTATTTTTGTGAAACTATTTCTTTCCACAAAGGGACCTCTCAGCCATCTGATGTCACATTCTGTATCACAGACCTGGATGACAACACTTGGCAATGTGCAGAAATTATTCCCTGCCACAAGAACATTCCTCCAACCTCCAGTATTTGTAATTCTTGCAGTATTTTGACTGCAAGAAAATCAGCTACTCTTGTCCTGGGCATTTTGCAGTTTCTCTTCAACAATGACCAATTGTCACCCAATCCAGTCTGCACAAATTCACTTGAAGAAAAACAAAACTTTGAGTGTTTTATTTATTCTTTCATAAAACAATTTGCACCTTTAAGCTCTCTGTAGTTATTAATAATTCTTAATATTCTTAACATTCTCCTGCTCTCTTCAATTTAACCAGTTGCTGTACACATGATCATTTTCCAATTTGGAGTACCAACACTTTTCTCCAAATAAAATATTGATTTATATAACAGCACCCACTTTCTGTCCAGCTTATTCACAACTTCATTCTTTAAGGTTCTCTTCACACAAGAAAAGAGGTGGCAGCACTCTGGCAGCCAAGCAGAGCAATCAGAATTTAAGCAGCCACCAGAAGAGCACAGAATCCTACTCTGATTTTCCAACAACTCCATTTAAATATGAAGACAAAATAAACCCAAAAATAAACCCAACCTGGCCTTGAACACTTGGGGCAGGGATTTGAGGGCAGGTGAGCAAGGATCATTTCCCATTCATGCCAAATCCTGCTTTAATTCCCAAGTCTGGCAAGGAGGACAGTGCAGCCAGGACAGAAAACTGAACACCCTGCAAGGAGCCTCCAGGCCACACCCAGAGGAGGATTTGGGGAACAAATCCTCATTTTTCCCTTTTTGATAGAGCAGAAATGAAAGGAAAGCTCCATTTCCTCACACATCCCCAAAGGAGGGTGGAACTCCAATCCAACCCACCTCACTCCCAGTTACAACAGTTCAATGTGAGCACTTTAATTAATGTTTAATTCATGATTTTAAGAAACCCATCCTGCACATGAGGACTTCAAATGGATGATACTCCAGAATTTTTTCATTTTCTGCCTATGTTTGACAGAAATTGTCTGTTCTTACCTCCAAAAGTTTATCATGACTCTTTGGCTACCTGTACTAATAGCACAAAATAATAATTACAGGTATTTATTTGGCCACATGGCTCAGTTATTTGGAATTCTTGCAGCATTTTGACTGTAAGAAAATCAGTTACTCTTGTCCTGGGCATTTTGCAGTTTCTCCTTCAACAATGACCAATTCTCTAGAGCTCAAAGTCAGGAAAAGTGACACATACCTTGTGAACACTGGTCCAAGAACTTGGGAAAAAGAAGCCTAAAAAAACCAAAAAGTTCACATATCAAGAATGGATACTATTATTTAAGTAAAACATTTACATTCACTTGGGTGCTGACAAAATCTCAAAATCTCTCAAAACCAAACCATTTTCATGCTTCTTTTCCTCAATCCATGAAACTGCAACATCCTCACAGGTTATGTCTTTCAGGACTTTTCCCCCAAAAATCAAGTTTTGTAGATGGTTTCAATTCTCCAACAGATTTAAGAGCTAATTCCCACCATGTAATTTCTTCTGTACTCTAAGAAATAGAAGCAGAACTCTAAGAATTGAAGCAGAAAATGCTTCAATGTTATTTTAATTCTTATTTAAACAATAGGAATTTAAAGTTTGCCTTAAAGAAGTGTGCCTTTCAAAGAGTGGGAACTTTCCACAGAAAGACTGGATGTACAGAATGCCAATTTCTGCTGCTGTGTCAGACATGTGACAATTCTCTTCAGGAGCTTTATCCTGGACACAAACCCTCAAGAAGAGCATTTTACCTGTTCCCTTCCCCTCTCCCCTGCCCTGCTCTGTTAATTCAGAATGGGGAAAAGCTTCAGGCAATGCTCATGGAAGAGCTGGACCTCTGCAGTGATGAACTCTGAGGCAGGAAATGGGTTTGATTTTCTTGAGTGCAAGTTTCAAGCCAGACATGAAATCCACTCTGTTCCACTCTCCCAGCGAAATCACCAAAGTTTCCCAACTGCAAGGTTTGCCATTGGCACTGTGGGGCTGCTTGGGAAATTCTTATCAGAACAAACTCCAAAGCAAAATAGAAATAATCTGCAGCACAGGCTGAGCCTCTGCCTTCAATTGCTTCTGCACTTGAGGAGAAAAACAGTGTGAAAGGACTGCAGGCTGCTGCTAAACACTACACAGTACCAGGACTAGGAACACGTTAGTGAGTTAAAAATAAAACAGAAATGGAACTTGTCTTTCCTAGAATTATGGAAAGAACAAGTTTAAACAGCACTCCAGCATCAATTCACCATTTTTCTTTATGTAATCTTTAATATTTGGTTGGTATCTTTGTCACAGAGACAAGAAGAAGCAGCAAGGTAAGGTCTATTTATTGACTACTGCAAAGCACAAGCAGCACCTTGGTTAGTGTTTCAAAACAGCCAGGAAATGTCAGGAATGCACTTTTAGAAACTGCTTGGGCAGCTCTCCTCTAAGCTGTGATGCACAGTTTGGTCACAAACAGAAGCAGTGCTACCGACTCCAAAAACTCTAACTGCTGGAACTTACTTTTATCAAATCAGCTGCAAGGCATAATTAAAAAATTGGAGTGTTACAATTTTACAGGTAGGTCTGAGAAATGATTCTTCCCATGTTTGTTGAACTTTGGAGCACACACATTTACTATGAAACCAAACTATTTCCAAAGGTCAGTGACTTGGCTCTGTGACCATTTCCTCCCCACCCTGGCTCTGAAGTAACCCAGGATATCAGATTTTAACACTTGCAATGCTTTGGCTTCCGTGCTTTGTCATTCCCTTCCCCATTTCAGGGATTGTTTCCCTTCAATTCCATATTTGAAACCTGTAAAGTCTTTTTAAACATCCAAAAGTAGTGGCAGAATCAATAACCCATGAGATGCACATCTCCATTTTTAATCTGCCTTACTACAAGATTGCAAAAAAGAAAATTATTCAGATTTACAAAGCTCTTAACCAGAGGATTTTTACTTAAACAATCCTTGTTTACTCTTCTAGGAGCTGAACTTCTACTGATATTCTATATAATTACATACCCAGTGGAAACCAAGTGCCATCCTGATAAGCGAAACAGCACTTCCAAGTTCCTCCAAGATGGATTATTAAGCAATTTTATGGGATTTAAGTGGCTATTAACCACCACAAATAACTAATTATTATAAAAGTGATACCAAAAATTGACATATCTGCTCTTAAATGTGTACAAATATTTCAAAGCACACCTGTGTTCCATGTAGCAGCTCAGAGGCTCCACACAGGTGTTGATTGTTCCAATGATGAAAGAAGATTTCACATCTGGGTCAGGGTGAGTCTGCAGAGCTTGCACAACATCAATAACATCAGTGTACCTGCAAGAATCCACAATGCAAAATGGGTTCAGAGATCCAGAACACTTCCCTACTCAGGAGGAAATTGATGGCTTGGAGGAAAACTGGATTTCCAAAAGAGCTCTCAAAAGAGATGGAAAGCAGCTCAGAGCTTGGCAAATCCAAACAAATTAAGCAAATCCAGACAAATCAAGCAAATCCAGCAAATAAACTGACTGGAAGTTACATTAAAATTAAATTATTAACAATCCAGAGAAAAACAGTGTAAACTTTGCACTGAACAACTGCCAAGTCCAGCTTGCAAAAAGCACAATATAACACAAACACTTCATGCCAAGCAAATTAAGCACAATTTGAGTTAAAAAATGAATAAAATAACAGCCTCCTCACTTATCAGCATCCCAATTTAAACATGTTTCTACCACTAATGCATCCCTTTTTTATCAGGACCACCACCACTGCTGCATTTTATCTTTGTATGACATCAAGGCTTAGGTGAACCTGAGTTTTCAGTTCAGGTATTTATTTCTCAGCCAGTTACAAACTTTTATCTACAAACTTCTATTCAGTTATCAGCTGAATGGGATATTTAAAGAACTCCAGCTACTCTAAAGCTGCCTACACCAACACCCAACTATCCATAAAGAATGGAAAACTTCCAGTGATCTGTTCCTGAAGCCAGTGCTCTACCAGAGTATCAGTAATTTTGCCCATCAATGGATTTAACACCATCCATACTAATTATACACCAAAAAAAAATCAATCTGGCTTCAACATGGAAAAAATTATGGTTTTTAACACTATCAGAATGGACCATAATGAAGAAAATGCTGAGCTCCATTTGCACATCCTCAGTGAGAAGGATGAGCTGGAATTCATTGCAGCCAGATCAGGGTAGTGCCTCCCTCACCCCGGTTTGTGTCACCTTCTAATGACTCAGAAGATGATCCTGGCTCTCAAATGCTACACTGGAGATGGAAATGTCAAACACAGGTAGGTGGCTCAGTCTTCACCTTTATCCCACAAGGAAAATGGCATTTATCCAAAACACATCACTAAGCCCTCCTCTGTTATCACCTGCTCTATCAGGCAACAAGGTTTTTGACAGTTTGATCTCTGCTGGCAGTTCTGGAGTCAGAATCACAGAACAGTTTGGGTTGGAAAGGACCTTTAAAGGTCACCTTAGTTCAACCTCCTGCAACACCCAGGGACATCTCTCACTACCCCAGGCTGCTCCAACCTGGCCTTGGACACCTCCAGAGATCCAGGGGCAGCCACAGCTGTGCCAGGGTCTCACCACCCTCCCAGCCAGGGATTCCTTCCCAATATCCCACCCAAATCTCCCCTTTTCAATCCGGAGCCATTCCCTGTGTCCCCCCTTGTCCCCAGTCCCTCTCCAGCTCTCCTGGAGCTCCTTTAGGTCCTGCAAGGGGCTCTGAGCTCTCTCTGGAGCTTTGTGAGCATTTCCAGCTCTCCAATCCTGGTTGCAGAGCAGAGGGGCTCCAGCCCTGGAGCAGCTCCATGGCCTCCTCTGGGCTCTCTCCAGCACCTCCAGGTCCTTCTGCTGCTGGGACCTAAGAGCTGGGGCAGCTCTGCAGGTGGGATCTCACCTGAGCAGGGCACAGGGGCAGAATCCCCCCTCCCCTGCTGCCCACACTGAGGGACCAGCCCAGCACAGAGGGTTCTGGGCTGTGAGTGCACCCAGACCATGGGAGGAAAGCTAAGCACACCATTTCAACGGGAGCAACAAAACCAACAGGGACAGAAAAGATGAGTTTGGTCCGTAAGTAAACCAGAATTGCCTTATTCTACACAAGAGTTCCAAGAGTTTGGATTCTTTACCCTTGCAGCACCACCAGGAGCCTGTTGTTCTTCCCAGTGGGCTTCCCAGTGCTCTTCAGGGTGGGCTGATGGACCCCAAGGTTCTGCTGGGCCTCCAGGAGCCCGGCCAGGAAGCGCTGGAAGTGGGAGGCACTGAAACACTGCGGGCTGTCCATGGTCTGCCGATACACAATCCACCTGGGGCACACACAGGGAGCAAGGCAGGTCAGGAGCTGGCACACAGCACTTCTGTTTTCTCCCTACTGTCCTAGACTGAAGGCAATCTGTATTATATTTGCCATCTCTTAGAGGTGGGGCAGTTCTCTGCTGTTCGTTGGGCAGTTTTCTTTATCTCTTCCACAACCAATCCTCCCTCTGGGGAGGTATCTGCTGGTCATGGGCCATTCATTATTAATTGTTTGTGGTGGTGTTCACAGGGGTCCCAGGACGAGGGAAGAGATGAGAAGTTTGACTCTATGTTTCAGAAGGCTGATTTATTATTTTATGATATATATTATATTAAAACTATACTAAAAGAATAGAAGAAAGGATTTCATCAGAAGGCTAGCAAGGAAAGGAATGAATGATAATAAAATCTTGTGACTGATCAGAAAGTCCAAGACAGCTGGACTGTGACTGGCCATTAATTAAAAACAACCACATCAGACCAATCAAAGATGCACCTGTTGCATTCCACAGCAGCAGATAATCAGATAATTATTGTTTACATTTCATTTCTGAGGCCTCTCAGCTTCTCAAGAGAAAAGATCTTAACGAAAAAATTTTTCATAAAATATGCCTGTGACATATGTTCTGTTCATGGGCCATTCATTATTAATTCTCTTCTGTCCATGGCCAGTGAGTGTCCCTGCATGGCTGATCCAATTCCATCATCCCATGGGGAGATGCTGTGCCCAGGGAGGAGCCAAGCATTCCTACCTGGATCCAATCTGAGGTTTGGGACAGCACAGCAGCCTTTGCCCAGTGCATTCCCAGAGGAGCAGCTTCTGCTGCCCTGCACTGGCCAGAGGGAGCCCAGGCCCATCTCCAGCAGCCCTGGAGCTGCAGAGGAAAACTCCCCCCTTGTGCAGGATCCCTGCTCCAGCAGAACCACAGCTGGCACTGCAGGAGGGCTGAGCCACCATTTCAACTGCACTGCTACCAACAGGGTGTCAGGTTGTATTCTGACTCTTTCAAGGGTTTGTTGTTGGTTTTTTTTTTTGTATTATTGTATGTATTTTGTTTGGGGTTTTTTTTTTTACCTTTTTCTAATAAATTATATTTCTGACTTGGAGTCTCTCACTGGTTTTGCTTTCAAACCAGAGCACTGAGTTTCAAGCAGCATCAAAATGAAGTTTGACAAGCCCAAAGATTTCACATCTCTCATCATGATCTCGTTCCACGTGGGGAAGGGGAATTTATTTGGCTTTCTATCATTTCTAGCATATGCACATTCTTTACATGGCTGCCAAAGGGGTTTGTGGGTGTTTTTTGTTGTTTTTCAATAAAACAATGTTCACCAGCATTTTTCAAAGCTGTACATCATATGAGTAATTCTGATCACTGGCAGTGATGCAGTAAACAAAAATTAGACAAATCCAATTCGAGACTCTGGGCATGAAAATATTTCACTGCAAAAAAGGAAAGTAACAATGACATTTGCAGGAAAACATGAGGAGATGTGTTATTACACAACCTTCAAAAGTCACCTTACGTGTTTGCCCTATAACAGAACCACAAAACTGTTCTGAATCAACTTGATAAAATCAAGACATTGAGTTAAAAGTAAAAGAACAGTGCAGAACATGGCTAAGATTAAATGCTAAGGTGTTTGGCTGTAAGAATTAAAAGGGTAGGATTTTTTTTTTTTATTTTTCAGAAGCTCTATCAAGACACAGAGTGGCAAATTCCTATAGCAGATTTATCTCATTTGCATACAACAGATGTCCTGAATGTACCTCAAATCAAAAACAATGCTGTGGCAGGGACTGTTAGTACAGTCTTTTCTCAAAAAAAACAAAAAAAAAAGCATTTTAGAATCACTACAAATCAATAAATGGAAGTTCTTCACCACATGGAATAGGCAACAAAGAAATCTCCTGTGCTGTTTTTCTGTCTAAATGTATAAATTTAAGGGTGAATCTACCTGTCAGCCTGAAATGAGGTTTAAAAACCACCCAATGAAACAGTGATAAATTTTTTTGTTGCCTTCATGCCAAGCTGTTTTTTGGTGATCAGTGTAAGCTGAGCTGTACCAACCTCCCGTGCTCCTTGGTAAAAGTGACAAGGAAAGAGCAGAGGTCGCTGGAACGGCACCCGGGCAGCCCAGTGAGGATGGTGATGATCACCTGCAACACAGAAACAGGACAAGGGAAGTCTAAACACAAAATAACCACAGAAACACTGGTGCAGACACCAAAAAGGCTGTTTTCTATGATTCATATAGATTTTCCTTTCTTTTTTAAAAATCCACAGTTAAGCCAATCTAAAAATCCGATTTTAAAACATTCCTGAGGGTTTATTAATAGTCAGAAAGTCTCTGAACCAGACCCCAGCAATATCGCAAGGAAAGATTACATTCCTGCTGCTTTGGCTTTGTTTTCAGCAGATTTCAAAAGCTGGGAAGCTCCAAGGAAATATTTTCTCTGAAAATGCTATTTAAAGCCCACCTTAAACTGGACAATTGTTATTGCCCCTATAGAGAAAGGATTGTTATACAGATAATATCAGCAAATGTTAAATATCATGTGCTACCTCTATGCTATTTAAAGGACTTTTATGTTCCAGAGAACAATTCAGTTAAATTATTCAGCAATTCATAAAAACAAGCTGCTGCTTTAGGGCAAAGTCTCTCTGGACATTAGAGAAAATACTTCACCTAAAGATCTACACCTCATTTTCTGCCTCTATTTCACCAGGTTGAAAAGCCATTTGTACTTCCAAAAGACTGTTTAAATGGAAAAGAATTAAGTATATAACCAGAAAAAAAGACAAAACTGATGGTAGTGGAGGAGGAGGCAGAGCATGGCTGAACAGGATTAGTATTTTATCACACTACAACAGAACTACTGACAGAATATTCCATATATTCTATATGAGGGTTAGGAATTATTGTGGAGTTGTTTCCTTACCTTATCACCTTCTGCTTTGCTGTCAGAAATGGTTTCTGACTGCTGGAGAAGGACAGGAAGATGTGCCCTCATCACTGGCTTGGTGCTGACACTGCTGACCGTGAAGTGCTGCATAAACCTTCCAAAAATAAAAGGTTTATTTCATTACAATTGACAGCAAAAGATTTCATCCATATAAATAGCTGGGAAATTACCAAAAAATATTTCATCCATATAAATAACTGGGAAATTACTAAAACAAGAGTATGAAAAGGTCAAACTAGAGAGGAAATAATTTATCTCAGAATAAAAACATCCTAGTGTAAAGAGAGAATTATTTAAGAAATATTTTTAGATGGCTATCACATCTACCAAAACAATTTTGTCTCATTTCTGACAGAATGAATCCCTTGGACACTAAAGTAATTTCTCACCTCTCCAATCCTGGAATGGCAGCAGACAGTTTCAGCTCCCTGCATCTTTCCCCAGAAGCAAAAGAGGCATTGAAGAGCTTCTGAACACTGGAATGCCTAAAAGAAGAAAATTAATTAATTAGTTAAAGGAGAAACCTAAAAAATTCATGTCTTTAAACTACATGGGTACATATTAAATGGTACAAAAAAAGATAATGTTGCACTACGAATGCACCATTTTTTAAAAATAATTATTAGCAAAACCAATAAATAACAGCATTTTTCTGATTGCAGCTTCTGTGTAACTGTACTAGCAGGAACTTACAGCCTCTTTTGTTCCTCAGACAGGAATTCTTCTGGGACAACCCTTAAAGATAATCCTGAGTTTGTCTGGTTATGCCATGAAGAGAAAACCTGGAATAAAGCAGATCTATACATGAGTGTCATTATTTTCCCAAATTTGCTGTGAATTTGTTTAGGAATTGGTTTTGCTCACCTAAAAAAACAGACACACTTTCACATTTAATATTAAGCCATTTAATATTGCACAATAAAAGTTTTGCTGCTAGAGAAGCTGTGGCTGCCCCATCCCTGGAAATGTCTGAGTTTTGGATGGGGCTTGGAGAAATCTGGGAGAGTGGAAGGGGGGGTGGAATGAAATGTGCCTTGAGGTCCCTTCCAATTTTAAAATCCAAATCCACTGATCAGATTTTGCAACCTTTTCTTTGGTTAGACTGGAAGTGCTTTAGGAATTTACTGATCTGGCCTCGTTTTCCCTGATAGAAATGTAGGTGTTTATAGCCCAAGTGCTCTACAGAAGGAACTGAATTAATTCAAGTCTCTTTGAAGCACTGCTGTAATTTTCATGAGGTGAGATTGCAGCAATCATTACTCAAAATTGAAGAAAAACTCTGTTCCCTCCCAAAAGAAAAGGAAACCCTTCGTTTCTCCAAGGAATGTTCTGGCTCCCATCCAATTGCTCCAGCCAAGACACATTAATCTGAATGGCACTGGGAACCTAGAAATCAGATTCAGATGAATCACAAAGTGCTGTCAGTGTTTGGAATTTCCCTTCTTTTCATAAGTAAAGGCAACAGCCATTGTCATTTTTCACAATAACTGTCTGCAAGACAAAACAACTGGGGGGGACACGACTGCTTTCCATTAAAAACTCAGCATCCCAAACACAAGGCTAGGAGATAAAAACCATCAAAATAAAATATACTTTGGATATTAACAAAGGCAATATTGCTCATGCAGAAGGATCCACACAGCTAAAGAAACAACCACTTCAAAACACACAGAAGGGACTGAAAGAAATGCCTGGGAGGGATGGAAAAAAGGAATGGTCAAGGGAAATTTGTGTTCCATAAGAGTCCAAGGGTTGGGGATAAAGTGAAAACATAGGTCAGGCTAGCAAGTGTTAGAAATATCGAAATATATCAGGCCCAGAAGAAATGTATCAGAACCTTTTATATATAACTTAGGGAAAGGTTAAAAAAGAGTTGTTGTGGCATCAAAGAAAAAAATGAGAGAAATTAACACATGCCAAAGCCTAAATAAATTTTCCTCCTGCATCCTTTAGAGTGAGGATGGGAAAGGCATCACCTCATCGTGCACAGCAGATTTCACCTCTGTGGCTTCAACATCTCAGTTTTTAACAAACCCAGATTTGGGTAACAGGGCAGTTGTAATTCCCTCATTCCAGGAGGCTTGGAATAATCCAAGTACAGCTCCAGTGAGTGAGGTATCAAGCCAGATAATTGAGAAGAGTAGAAGCAGCACCTAAATTTCAGTGAATCTTTGTAACCTGTGAGGCACACAGACTTTTAGAAAGAATTTTGGAGGAAATCAATAAACACCTGAAGGTAAATACTGACAAAATACTATAATAGATTTCCATGGTTTACACAATCAGGTAGAGTCAATTTGATGAAGAGTTTTGTTCATGAGAGAACATCCTGAAGACAAAAGATTTGTTTTATCTGCTTGAGGAAAGCAACTGGTGTGGTGCCAGATGAGAAACTTAAACTGCCCAAAATGAACCACAGTGTGGAACTGTTCACCAAAAAAATTAACTCAAAGGAGGACAGGAATAAATAGCCCTGAGAAAAAGCAATAGGGGAAACAAACACCCTCATCTCAAATACTACAAACAGTTTGGATATCTACAGCCAAAAACCAGATCAAAAGAAAAGCATTACAACTATCAGAAGAAAAAAGAACATTTTATAGGCATAGATTGAAAAGAATCTGGTTTTGTTTTATTAGGCCAAATAAAGCAGAAAGAATAGGTCTGAGATTTGTGAGTATCTCGAGGATGTGTTCTGGTAGAGAAAAGAAAAATAAAACAGATATAGAAGTAGAATTAATATTATAGGCTGAAAATTCAAATACAAACAAACAACAGATTGCCAACCATTCAGAGTGGAACAGTGGGAGGAATTTAAACACTTAAGATAAAAGGAGGAGAGATTTTATGGGACCATTAATATGAGCAGTGGGGACTACTCACTCAGCTAGGTGGTCTTTTCCAAGCCAGTGTGATGAGCACATCCTAAAAACCCTTGTGAAGCCCTAAAATCTCCAGGCTCATTTCCTCAAAAGCACTATTGTTATAAAGCTGGGTTTATTAAAAGCCTCTGCAGCACAATGCAAGAAGCCAATCTACTTAGGGAATAATACAATGCCATATGGGAGACTGAAAAACTTTAACTCCACTTCCCCAAGGATCAAGATCCAAATGTGTCTGACCACAAAAACACACAATGGAACCTCTGCCACTCCATACAATCCCTGCAGCAAATTAGACACCAGAGCTACACTGAAATGCAGCTCAGCAAAGGAGATTTTAGAGCCCTGGCTGCCTCCAGAAGGCAAAGTGAAAGCACATGGGAGCATTAAACACAAGGAGCAGCACCATCACTGGAAATTCTTACAGAAATTGGAGTTTCTCACACATCTTAAACACACACAGAGCAATTCTGTGGCTTCTCCCCCACCCCAACCAAACTTTTCCCACTTTACCTGGGAATAAAAAGCTTTATAAATCTTTCTCTTGGGGAAAAGTGCAATCATCAGAAAGTTGTTCTGGGTGTGGAATTCAATGGGGAGATGAGGAAGCAGAGAACTTTTGAAGTCTATAAAGAGAGCAGCAACAATGCTGTTGGAATCCTGGAAAAGAAAGAAAAAGGGCAAGTTAAAATTAATATTTTCTACTTTGCATAGCACAGAGATGGAGCAGGAGGGGTGGAGCACAAATATCTGCAGGTACTGGAGATATCACAGGCTCAAAACAAAGGATCTGAGTTTGAGTGAAGCACTAAACTCTTGTCCTGAAAACAAAGATTAAATTTTAATATCTTCTCTTGTCCACACCAAAATTTAGACCCATCTTCTGCTGCTGCTTCAAACAACTCTTTGTCTACAGCCACATGTCCAACACAGACAGCAGATGAAAAATGAATTCAATGCCACCTAAAAAGGTGACAAGGGAGGTTGAAGCCCTCAGGTTGTGTTTCCCTCAGAAGAACTGAACTCAGGTTCATTTTTTTTTCTGAGAAAATACTGACTTGGGTTTTTTTGGGTTATTTTTTAGTTTGTTTTGGGTTTTTTTTTTTCCCCAGAGTGGTGGAAGTGCTCAAGGCCAGGTTGGATGGGGCTTGGAGCAACCTGGGAAAGTGGAAGGAGTTCCAAGCAGGGGGTGAAACAAGATGGTCTTTAAGGTCCCTTCCAACCCAAACCATTCCATGACTGTGGAATCCAGGTCAGGATTTTAGATACAAATCTGCAGGATGCTGAAGTGTTTTATATTCAAGTCCTTTTCACTTATAACCCTTTTCACATCAAAGTTTTAGAAAATCAGAACAATTTAGAAGCATGAAGCATTTCTGGGAAATGGGAATTCAATTATGAAGGGCTCAAATCTGAATTTTAGTGGCATCCCCTTCACTTTCAAAAGAAATGGGCAAAGAACTCACTGTACTCATTGTTGAGAAGAAAAAGCTCAAGTTGGGGAACTGTTACATAAGAATTGGTATCAACTCAGAGACATTTGCAAACAGAATCTCTCTGCTTTGCTGACTGAGGGATTAATCATAAAAATAATCCTCCCAAAGTCACTGAGGTCACTGAAGAATATACAAAAATATTCTCCTCAAAGAGAACAATTTCATTTAAGAGAAAATGGCTTTTGGAACAGATTCCACTGATCCTGGATTCTTCAGGATGGTTTAGAGATTTCCTGAGAAGTGACTTCAAGGCCAACTCATCCATGCTGCTGTCAGCACAAGAAGTGTCCAACAAAATCTGCTCCTGGAAAACATTTTGGGCTCCACAAATTGAAAAAAGCTGAAAAGCAGCAGCAGCAGCAGCAGCAGCAGCAATAATCCCCACGGACACGAGGTTGAAAGGAGCCAGCTCCAAGTTTTACAAGATGTTCATGTCATTGTGAAATCTAAATATTGCTTGGTAATATTTGTTCCCTTGATGAATGGCCAGAATCTCCCCTGCCCTACGTGAGTGCCAGGGATTTCAGGAGCTCAGGGGCAGCTCAGTGCCCAGTTCCTCACAGCACAGCAGCAGAATTCCAGATATTTTCAAGTCAAAAAGAAGAATATCTCACAGGCATCATGCTAAAGCTGCAAAAAAATAAAAAAAAAAAAAAAAAAACCTGCATTTTGCATCACTTCAAAGTTTGCTATCTTTTATTTGAATCAGAACATTTAATTCTCCTTTTTCTTTTCCATCCATGTTGCTGCAGGAACTTTTGGAAAGAGCGACCAACGATTGCCCTGCTTCTCCTGTCACTTCTTAACAGTTTCAAAACCCTCCACCCTCATATTCTGCCAAGTCAGTAGAACAATAACACACTCCCTGTCAAGGCTTAGCTTCACACAAAAATCTGGCATCATTTCAAGAATGATGGCCAGGTCCCAGAAATAGCAACTTTTCTGAAAGTGAGTGTCTTGAGTCAAACAATCCCAGGAAGGTCAGTGTTAAAATAGCTTCTGAAACGAGGGGCAATCAATCTGATGTCCAAGAAAAGGCAGCTAAGGTAAGACTCTCTGAGCTGCTGTGTTTTCATCTCAATTGAATCCCATTTTTATTGTATTTTACTGGTTTCCTGTATTGTGGGATGAAATCACCCAGCACAATGCTGAGGGAGGTCACTGAATAAATGGGGAATACTGTACCTGAACAAAAGGGAAACTAAAGGAAACTGATTTTGTTTTTTTTTCCTCAGTGTTTAGGAAACAGTAACCAACACAAATAATCTCTTTTCCACCCTGAAGAAGTGATGGTTAAGCCAGTGTTTCTGCCTCGAGGTGGGCAGAGCTGAGTTGCCATCATTAACCCCTCAATTCCCACTGAGCCTGAACACTGCTCTGGTGGCCAAGGGAGAGACTCAATTATATTTTTAATAAAAGGCAGAATTTCACCCTCCATGACTTGACCACACCTTGAACTCTTCTCTATCCATGCCTTCACACTGAGAGATATTTGATGAATGTCATGTTGTGTAATTTTTCTTCTAACAAAAAGCATTTTCACACTGTTAACAGCACATTGCTAACTCCAATACAAAATTCTCTCCTCCTTTTTCACTAATTTCAGTTAATCAGCACCAAAAGTGTAGTGATTTGCATCAGTTATTACAGTTGTACAGACACTTAAAACTTCAATCTAAACTTTGTACCAGGACTCAATTTTTGTTAAAAATTGATGGAAACTTTATGACAGAAAAAAGAGACAAAATACTCACCCCATCATAGAGAGAAATGGAGCTCATGTGGTTCTTGGGAATGGAAATGCTGCCATGGTGGGGATCACAGAACAGAATTCCATCAGAAAAGAAATACAGTTTACCTAGAATTTGAAGGAAAAATAATTGTATGAGGTATAAATCAACATTTCAGCTTCTCATGATGACTGTCTCTTCTTCCTGAGGAAGAAAACTATGTTCCTGCAGGATTTTGTTGTATTTAACAAGCAGCAAATTTGATTTTGGATAATATTTAGTGATATTTATTTTATTTTTATTAAATTAAAATATTTCTTTTATTTGAGATAATATTTACAACCATTCAGTCTTTACTGGATCTCATTACCAAGGGCAGGAATCACGACTACAACTGCATCTGAGTTTATCTGACCCCACAGAACTATTTATCATAAATACTGAGGCTTTTTTTTAAATTGAAAGCAAAAAAATTCCATCCTGTCAAATTTCCAACTTCCAGAACTACAAAATTGACACTACAAGAACTTAAGTAAAGATTGCATTCCAAAACAGTTGAAAATTCAAACATTGTAACAAACTGAAGTGTAAAAACATTTAAGTGGAAAATTTAAGCACTAAGTTTAATTTAAACTTAAAAGAAATGACTTAAAATTAACCTTTTGAATTAAAATTTAAGCTAATAATTAAAATTTTTGAAGCAACCTGGGTTAGTGGAAGGTGTCCCTGCCCATGGCAAGGGGTTGGATCTAAATGTTCCAACCCAAACTATTCCATGAATTTAATGCACCTTTTGCACCTCACAGTGCCAGACTACAGGGCTGGAGCCTCTGCAGAGCCCAGATTTGAGCACAACAAATTGGGGAACAAATTCAGCTTCACTGCCATGTCATGAAAAAAATTTCATGTTCCTTGCAGTGTTTCCTAATGGTCTTTAGAGCATCTATTTGTAACTCTCCAGCCAAAGAGTTGGCAAAATACTGAACTTCACAAATCTAAAAAAAAAAAAAAAATTTAAAAATTTAAAAAGAAAAAAATAGTGCTCCTTTGGAGGCACACAGAGCCAGTTTTAACAAAGCAAAATAAAATAAAATAAAATAAAATAAAATAAAATAAAATAAAATAAAATAAAATAAAATAAAATAAAATAAAATAAAATAAAATCCAGCATTCTCCAGTTATTTACTGAGTGAACAAGTGCCCACAGCACTGAATTGCAAAACAGCTGAACATCACACTCTGCATTAACCTCCTCTAAACACTGACAGTGTTTACAGTGTTTACTCCAGGGCAAAGACAATAAAGCTGAAGGTTCTCCTGTAAACACTGTCAGCACCAAGCACTTAATGTCAGATATTCAGCACCTCCTGCTGCACATCAGCACTGTGACAGCAGCACCTTCTCTGTAAAAAATATATCTAGAAAATATATAGAAATATATTCTATAATAGAATATATTCTATTCTATAATAGAATATATTGTATAAATTCTGTAATATATTTTATATTACAGAATATATAGAAAATTAAAATATTGTGCCTTAAAAAGAATCTATTCATTCAAGGCACAGTGAGGGAGGGAAATCTACCAGTCCTATCAAATTGTTTTCAGTCTTATTCCTGGGATATTCATGTTGTTTAAGTTCTTGAAGGAAAAGACACCAAAAAAAAAGAGGAATAATCCAAGACTGCAGCCAGGGATGTTGGGTCAAAAAGCTGTAACTGGACTGGATCTGAGAAGGACCAAATTCAGGCATTTTTTTCTGCCACAGTGAGCAGCTGAGCTGACAAATTCTGAATTCCTGAGAGAAAATGGCAGTGGCAGAAACCTGGAACACATCAGCTCCAGGAGGAGGCTTTGAGAGGAATATTTGCCTTCTCCTCCTGAGCTGGGAGCCCACAGCACTTCTGCAATGGCCAATCCTTCCAAGCTCATGTTCAAAGAGACAGAAAGGGCAGAAAACATCTGGCAGCACATCTGGCAAGGGCAGGAGCAGCCAGTTGGGAAGGTGAGCTGTGGGGAAAAGCCTCCTCCCACCAAAGGTCTGCAAAGCCCAAAGCTCTGCAGGAATTCTCCTTCTAGGATTTTCAGGCAGAGGTTGGGACCAAAAAACCAGACATGGAATTAAACACCAGGGACTTGGAAAGGCAAACTGGAAGTTTAAGATGATGGCACAGTTTGGCTCATCAGAGTGTGAATCCCAGAACTTCTCTTCTGTTTAAAAACTCACCAAAACAAGAAAAAAACAAGAAAAAAAAATAAAGAAAACCACCCAACTATATCTCACCTTCTGCAGGCATGGCCTGTGGATTGCTGGAACAGATATAAACTCCATCACCCCCAGTGAGTAAAGTGCCCAGGAAAGATTTGTCCTCCTAAACAGAAAAAAACCAAACAGCAACATCACAGACTGGATCAAGGACCAATCCAAGCAGGAATATTTCTATTTTCTCCTGCTTTTGCTCCAAGAGAAAATATTTAATTTTCAAACAGCATCGGTCAAGAACTTTTAAAATATTTTTATCCTGCATGGACAGAGAAGGACCAGGGAAAGAGAGCAAGGCAAGAGAGTAATTTTTAAAAGCCTTCCCCCCATTTTGGTTTTGCCAACAGCAATGAAGTTACAAGTTATTGTCACAACCACAAGGCTGAGCTTTTTTGTTTTTACTTTGTCCATCTACTGAGCTAAAAGTATATTACATGAAAATAAATCTATTTATAATGAACATTCCTGGGAACCACAAATTGCACCACAAATGTGAAACTCATGTGATTTAAGATGTTTCCAGATTCCAAACTCTTTTTTTTTCCTAGTGCTTAGAGTGTTTTCCTTTAGACATTAGCATGCTAATTAAGTTAAAAGAAAGTTGCATCAAGTTTTAGGGGCTTTTGGAGACACATGAGCTCCATGAGTAATGTTTAGTGAGACTTCCATGAAATCATAGTTTTATTAGGACTCTTTTTGCTCTTGGGTTTTATGATTCTTTGAAATAAAGAAAGCCTCAAACTTTTACACACAATATATTATTTTGTATGTGCAATTTTGAAAAAGACAGGGCAGAACAAGCAAGTCTTGTAGAAGAGAAGTAACACACAGAATAAAAAGAGAGTCTGGTCGTAGCTCAAGTTTTTCAAATACTGGTTCATCAAAGTGTAACTTCTTTAGTTTAACACAAATATTTAACTTTACCTTCAATACTTGCTGTGCCTTTTCAGACAGTTTCACATCACTGTCTTCAACCTGCAGCCAGAAACAGCTTCCATTTGAATTGTGATTTATATAAATAAAATCTAACATTAAATAAAAAGCATTAAAGAAGTTTTGAGGCCAACAAGAACCTCAGGTACCACAGACAGAAGAAGCCCTGAGCACAGAGTGTTTTAAAAACAATTTTGTGCTCTTAATACTGTGCTACCACGGGACCAAAATTATTTATTGCACCACATTCCCCCCATTAAAATGCTTTATAGACTAAAATATTATATAGATAGAAAGCATGCAGCTTTATGTTCTATTACTGTTCAAGCATGCACTGCCAAAGGCAATGCCCAGCTTTGTTATATTCTTTGGAATTCTATCTCTCACACAGTGCAGGGCATCAAAGGTCTTGAATCAAGCTTTGCTTTCTTTTGGGCTGATCTAAAATGCCCCACAATAAACAGAATTTTCAAAAGTCCCACTGTGCACTTCAAAAACAACCAGACCTTTAAAAAGATAAAAACCTGACGAGATGAAAATGAAATTAATGATAATGATAATAGTAATAAATGAAAATTTCAATAATAATGAAATTAATGATGATGATGATGATGATAATAATAATAATAATAATAATAATAATAATAATAATAATAATAATAATAATAATAATAATAATAATTCTGATGTATGTTGTTATTGTTGTTGTTGTTGTTGTTGTTAAATAATTTTAATAATAATAATTTAAAACTCCTGCTATGCATGGAACCATGAGCTTATTTTTTCACTTTTCACCCAAATCTAAAAAACCAGGGTATGTTAATATTACAACATTGTGTTCCTGTGCTCAGGTTCCAGGTTTTCCCTCAGCCAAGCCCACTCCCAGAGCAAGTTTTGCCCTGGGGATGAGCTGAGCTGAGGCTCTGTGCTCTCACTCACCAGCCAGGAAGCAAATCTTGGAATAGCTGCAGTCAGGATAACGTGCCTGGAGTCTGGATGGATGCTGCCATCTGCAGGGGAGCCACGGCAAGCAAAGCAGTGAAATCAGGGAATTATTTAGGTTGGAAAAGACCTCCAAGATCACCAAATTCAACCTCTAACCTAA
This sequence comes from Molothrus ater, assembly GCF_012460135.2. Classification (NCBI taxonomy): domain Eukaryota; kingdom Metazoa; phylum Chordata; class Aves; order Passeriformes; family Icteridae; genus Molothrus; species Molothrus ater. The sequence goes on from NC_050481.2 coordinate 70,639,976, forward strand.
TATCACCATGGCCACTAAACTTATACCACCCACATGCTTCAGAATGCCCAGTATGTTACTGTTAAGATTTGAAATTTCTACAGTAAACATGAAAATCTTATTAAGGATTTCTGAGTGTTTAAATGAAGTTTTCACAGCAGAGTAACTCCCAGTGCTCTTGTGCTCTGACACACACAGAGCTGCTCCAGAGTCCCAAAGAAATCCTGATTTATTCTGATCTTTCCATGGCTACTCCAGGGTTCCAAAGAAATCCTGATTTATTCTGATCTTTCCATGGCTACTCCTGGATTCCAAAGAAATCCTGATTTATTCTGATCCTTCCATGGCTGCTCCAGGGTTCCAAAGAAATCCTGATTTATTCTGATCTTTCCATGGCTACTCCAGGGTTCCAAAGAAATCCTGATTTATTCTGATCTTTCCATGGCTTCTTCCTTTGCTCTTAGTGCTCCAAACCCATCAGGTTAACAGCAAAAACACCCACTGGAATTACCTGGCTTTCCCATCACAGCAAAGCCAACAGAAGGACAGAGTGGTGTTGAATTTTAGAATTTTCTACCTCTGACCTAATATCACTATGGCCACTAAACTTATACCACACACACACTTTAGAATATAATGTATGTTACTGTTAAGACTTGAAATTTCTACAGTACATATGAAAATCTTATTATTTTAAGGATTTCTGAGTGTTTCCATGAAGCTTTTACAGCAGAGTAACTCCCAGTGCTCTTGTGCTCTGACACACACAGAGCTCCTACAGAGTTCCAAAGAAATCCTGATTTATTCTGATCCTTCCATGGCTGCTCCAGAGTCCCAAAGAAATCCTGATTTATTCTGATCTTTCCATGGCTGCTCCAGAGTCCCAAAGAAATCCTGATTTATTCTGATCTTTCCACAGCTTCTTCCTTTGCTCTTAGTGCTCCAAACCCATCAGGGTAACAGCAAAAGCACCCACTGGAATTCCTTTGGCTTTCCCATCACAGAAGGACAAGAGTGGTGTTGAACTTTAGATTTTAAACCACTCACCTGTTTCTTTGACCTGTATTTGTGATGTCAGGAAGGACTCTGAAAACACAACAGATCCCAAGCATCCTCTTCCTGTCAGCAGGTCAGGAATGTCAAACACCATCATGGATGCCTGCAGATATCCAGCAGTTGGAGGGAAGAGAAACTTGAAATATTTCAGTTGAAAAAGCAAAATATGTATTTTTCAAACATCCTAAACCAGTATTTCTATATTGTGGTTAAAGCCTGAGACCATAAATCTGTGTTAATGTTTTATTCTGAATTCTGATTTCTTGTTAAACCTGATCCAGCATCTGAAATCTCTCTCATCTTTCTCCTTACACTTGTATTCACATAAAAATCTCAGTATGCCCCAGAAAAACAGGCACTTGAGCTCTATTTTCTAATTAAATAAATAAAAATTATTATTTCTTACCGTTTTGATCAAACTCAGGCTGTCCTCGTTATCTAATGGAGTAATTCTAGAACAACAATAATAATGAAATATTTAAAAGTTAGATCATCTTTCTGGGACTTCACAGCAACCAAAAAAGCTGTTTTATTTTCAAATAAACACTTCTTTGTGCAGGTCATTCCAGTCAATTAGTGTGGGGATTAAATAAGCACAAGTTTGTGATATCAACTAAGTTAAAAGCAATTTCCAAAGGAAACTCTTCATGAGCTCATGGTGCTTCTACTCATTAACAGTTAATAAAAATTAGTCTGCTCAACTGCTTTTTATTCCTTTTAATGTTTTTAAGATTCCACAGAATTACAGATCTGAAATCACTGAACTACCTCATACACAAAAGCATTTAGCAAATCTTGTGTGAAATTATCAAACACAGGGGTTTTTGCAGGAGTTCCAAGAGGAGAAAAATTTATTTATTAGTGTATGTAAAGCACTGTAATTAATAACAAGATAATAATGTCATTTATTATATTATGATATTATGATATTTGTTCTTATGATATTATTATATTATGATAATATAATGATATTATTATATTTGTTCTTATTAATTTATTATCATTGTTGTTCTTGTTGTTGTTGTTTACATAATATCGTGTTGTTTACATCATTAATTACATAGTGTAATTAATAACAAGATTAATTAATTATTAATATTTTAATATATACAATATATTAATATATAATTAATTATGTAAACTACATAATTAATTATATATTAATATATTGTATATATTAAATTATTAATATATTATGTTGTTTACATAATTAATATATAATTAATATATTATGTCGTTTACATAATTAATTACATAATGTAATTAATAACAAGAAGTTGTAAGACAGTGATACAAACCTGCCATGGTTGTTCACAGCCTGGATTTGAAAAGCAATTTTGGAGCTGTAGAATAGAAATTGTACAGGTGAAATGTGTGGTTTATATTTTTAAATGGAAAAAAAAAATAAGCAGGAACAGACTTAAAGCAAAAGAAGTGATTAAGAAAATTGGAAAATGGAATAATTATAGTGATTTTTAAGGGATGAATCCATTATGAAGTCTTGAAATCTGGCAGTCAGGCAAGTTCAGTTTAAAATTAATATTTTTCAGTTTATAATTCATATTTTTTCAAGTTTAGAATTGATATTTTTTCCCTCAAAGAAGCCCACTGAGTAACTCTGGAAATACCCACCGTAAAGCAGATTTCAGCTGTGCTAAGCCAAGGGTGTCTAACACAGACAGCAGCACCTGCTCTGCCACCTCCTTTGCCTGAAAAAAGGAAATAAAAATTCAAATATCCTTTCCCATCCCCTTCCAAATCCCAGCAGCTCCAGGAGCACCCTAAGACCAACAGGAGACACTGAACAGTAACACACTGATGCACCAGGCTAAAATCTGATTTTTCACAGATCTCATTTTCCTTACTATGAGGTCAGGAAAATTCATGAGAAGATGGAAAACCAACTGGAGATGGGTAAAATTAGACACACTCTGAAATCTCTCTTTTATTTTATTTTTTTTTTAAACAGAATTCAGAGCCTGCTTGGAGGGCAGAGTAGGAACCTTGTGTTATTCCATTGAGCAAAACACAGAATTTATTTTGGTTTTCATTTTGGTTTGCACGTAAATCTCATACTGCAAGCAATCCCAATCAACAATTACAGAGAGAGAACAATTAAATTTCATTTACCAACTTCATTTACCTTGGATTCAGTGGAAGTTTTAGCATAGCACTCAATGCCAGCAAGCACAGCCTCTACAACAGCAGAATATATTTGCGACAACAGCGTACTGAAGAGAAATACAAACACAACATTTACTGGACAGGCAGAGGTTTCTTCCTCCTCTCTTTAAAGGAGCACTTTTTCCTCTCATTGCACAACTCCTTTAATAATAAGGAAGGGATCTTTGTTGGAATAAGTGAAGTAGTTTTATAGTTAAGCTTTCTGTTTAAGACAATGAAATTAGAGCGAGGAAATTGCTCAAATTACAGGATATTTTAAGGAAATAACTCTTGATATAAATGTGCCTGGTGCTTTTATTAGTCAGGAATAAAAAATCTGGTTTACTGTTGCCTTTTGCTGCAGTTGGGTTTAAGAATCACATCCTAAATGCAGGGTCTGGGGTGACAGAGGGAATGGGTTCACATGGACAGGGGGGAGGGAATTGTCCCCTGGGAGGGTGGGGAGCCCTGGGATGGAATTCCCAGAGAAGCTGGGGCTGTTCCTGCACCCCTGGAAGTGTCCAAGGCCACCTGGAAGTGTCCAAGGGCTTGGAGCCACTTGGGATAGTGGAAGGTGTCCCTGCTGTCCCTCCCTCTCCTGGCAGAATTTGGAATACATTGGAATGAGATGATCTTTAAAGATCTTTTCCAACCCAAACCATTCCACAATTCCATGAAATCTCCATCCCAGCTTAGTCCAATTCCCTTTTTAATAGGGACTGAGAAAATTGTAAAGAAATAAACCAAAGTCAGGAGAAGCCAGGAGTGACTTTCAGCTATTGAGACATTTACAGCTCCAGAACCACAGGGGAAAAACCAAACCAAGGAACCTCAGCCTCTGTTTTCCTGCTAAATTACAATTAAAAATGAGCAGATCAACGAAATCACTCCCTAAATTTTAAGTTTTCTCATGACTCCACTGCCAATATTGAGGGAGGGAAGAGGGAGAGGAAAGAGGATACAGCATTTAAGCCAAAGGCAAAGCATTCCTGAAAGATGGAAAAAAAGCATCTGAAGATCCCAAACGTGGAGGAACCTCAAAATGCACCAAAGCTTGTCTTGGATCATCCCCAACAGCAGCAAGTGACTTTAAAATTCAGCTTTTTCACTATATTTCCAGGTTTCTGGATTGTATTTTCCTGTCTTTTCATATGCACTTAGCATGTTTGCACTGCATTAAAGCAATGTAATTCCTTTATATTGTAGTTCTTCCAGACTTTGTAACCACTCCTATTTTCCCTCAAATTCACATTTATATTTGCAAGAAAACACCCCAGTGAGGTGTCCTTTGTCTTATTCTTCTTCCCATTTTAACACTTTAAAGCTAGCAGTGAAAAAAAAAAACAAAAAAAACCAGCACAGGATTTCTTTTTTGTTGCTTTTGAAGCATTTTCTTAAATAAAAATAAAACCACAAAATTTATCCCAGTTTATCATTCAATTTTCAAATTTGGTTTATGCACTCCAGGCAATCAGTACAGGGAAATTTGGAATGAACAGTGTTCATAAAATACTTTTTATTTCACTTTTTATAAAACATTGACAACTGTAAGAAGCAGGACACAATTGCAAACTAAGCTGAAAATCATGAGTTCAGGTTTGTCAAAAAAGTCAATTATACTACTGTTGTTTGAAATTAGATTATTTGAAGCAATACAGGGATGCTTCCAAGAAAAAAGATATTATTTTTTAATTACTGCCTTTATCAACCCCTGCTTTCTTTAGAGCTTCTCTACTCATCTTGATTAAAATGCATTTAATACAAAGGATTTTTGAAGGAGGACAAAAAATGTTTGAGCAGTATGTAGATGCAAGAAAAAACACCTGAAGTTCAGTTTTCTCTAAAGGAAAGGAAATTCTGCTGCTCAGTGCAGTAATTCCATTTTTATCTCTCACAATTACCAAAAGTCAACAGTATTTAGTGTGACAGTACTGACACATCTTTAATATTTTTAGTATCTTGCTACCAGCTCATGCAGCTTTCCAGAAGCAAAAACAGGCTCCTAAAATGATCCCAACTACTAAGGAGGACAAAAATCTCTAAGGAAAAGTCTGATTTATCAAGAGAGAGAGCAGGACCAAAGCAGATTTTCTACTGTATTCTCCAAGCTGGACAGGAATCTACAACATGCACAAAAGTGGACATCAACATGGAAAAACAAAGTGGGATTTTGAGAAGGTTAAAATGTGCAGAAGCTTTGCAGCTTCCCAAATTTGAGGAAAAATTAAGTTTGATCTGGCTTGAACACAGTGAATTCCTTCACAGGTTTGAGTGTTCCCTGTTGGCATTTTCACTGAGCATCAGAAATCTTCCACATTGTTCATGAAACTGCTCCAAAAATTACTTTTTCTTCTATGTGTGCAAGATGCTACAGTGTGAGAGACTTTTTCCTCTTGGTTTACATAAAGTATCTTTAAAAATGATTCAAGATTATGTTTTTTACTACAATTTGAGCAAAATTTACTATTATTTCCTTTCCTAACAACTCTCCATGTACCCACTGAAACTCCCCACAAGCATTTTGCCTTTGCAACCCTGCCCCATGCACATTATTCTGAATAAAAATGTCCCTGCAAATGCCAACAGCCACTAAAAGCAGGTTTCCCCTACTGCCACGAGGTAGAAGAGGGAAGACTTAAGGAATAATATCAAAAATTGGCAGCTTACACTTGCTCAGCTTGCTTGTGTATCTCATTGTCATTTCCTGTATTAAAACAAAAATAATAAAACAAAAATAATAATAAAAAAAGGTTTGGTTTAAGCACTCTGAGAGCATTTCTGCTGCACATCTTACATGGAACTGATCCAGTATTTTATGCTACTAAGGCAAACACAGGCTGTAATTCCAATTTTCCAACCAGCCTTTCTTCAGCTGCTCTGAGCCCAGAATATATATATATTTATATTTCATATATTTATATCTATTTATCTATTTTATATATTTTATATATTATTAATATTATATATATCTATATATTATATATTAAATTTATATTACATATATAATATATATGTAATATATATTTAATATATAATATATAAGATATAATATATTTTATATTATAATATAAATATTTTATATTCTATATTTATAACTATAATACATATATAATATATTACATATAATTTTTTTTTTTAATAGAATTTTTTTTTTTTTCAAGAAAACCCTAAGGACTAACTTCATCCATACACTTTTCCAGCCATTTAAAATACATAAGAAAATTTTTTTAAAATTTTACATGGCTTGTTTTTATTTGGGAATACAGCTACTGTAACTCATTACACCGAGGATAAAAGACAGAAGTGAAAGAATTTCCTTCATCCTAAAAATTCTCAGTTACTTGACAACTCCCAATTTGAATTACTATATTTTGGAGACTCTTTTTTTATAAATCCATATGGAACATGGACTTAAATTTTGTTTAATACTTTTAAAAGGGTCTGCACACTGAGATCTGACAGATTTTATGTTCAAAACTCAGATTTGACAGATTTTACCCACAAAATCTGCTATGACTTCATGCACTGGCTACAGAATCTACCACTTAGAAAGGAAGCAAAACCTTTAAGTGCTACAAATTTTCATGGAATCAGAGGTAATAACTGCCTTGGTGTATTTCATGCACTTACCCAGGAAAGGAATGTGAGTGGCTCCAAAAAAATAGGTCCTTGAGCAAGCCAGAGGTCCCTTTGGAGACACACACTGCACTACCTAGCAGTCAGTATTAATGAGATACAAAAGACATCAGTAAAACAAATTGGTGCAAGAATTAACAATTAACTACGTTCCCCTTAAGTCTTCTAAGCACTGACAGACTACAGAAGGTTACAACACAGAACTGGATTGTGAAAAAGCAACTTACGTTTTCAAAGGTCTATTTCACTTTTGACTTGACCTGAATGGTTGAAAGACTTTGGAAAGGAGATGAGCTCTGACTTGTGCTTTCAATTTCCTATGTCAACTGCTCTTTTCATGAAGAGGAAAGTGGGTCAGGTTCCCATAACTAGGCTGGCACTTGGTCTTATTTACTATTTTCATGACACCCTATTAAAACAGTATCACCTGTACCTGTAAATAAACCACCTTTTTAAGAACAGCATCAGAATCTGAGGACAACAGATGGAGCAAGTACATCACAATAACACAGTACTTGCATTTGCAAAGGTATCTTATTGTTAACAAGGGAAGGAAAGACAGAATTGAAAGTGTTTTGACAGAAATAATGTTAAAAGCAGCAAATGGAGGATGAGATTTCACCAAAATGCAAAATCACTCTTTTCTCAGGCTCTGCACACGTGATTTGTGCCCAGAAGCCCCACGTCCATCCATCCCTGAGGCAGCTGCACATGAAATGCTGACAAACTCATCAACTCAGGGGCTCACTCATGCTCTCACATCCACCTGCTCAGGGCTCACAGCACTCCCAGAGCCCCTGGAGGCAGCAGGGAGCTCTCTCCACACTCTACCTCTCTCCTCCTTCGCTGCCAAGTTGCCTTCTGGAGCCACCCAGCCAGAGGATCCCAAATCCCTGGGGTGATGGACCTCAGCACATGTTTAACCACCCAGCTTTTACTGGGAAATGGAAACAAGTTAATTATCTTGAACATCCCAGATTTGACTTGGAAATAGAAACAAGTTAATCATGTTCAACAACTCAACTTTTACTGGGAAATGGATACAAGTTAATCATGTTCAACAACTCAACTTTTACTAGGAAATGGAAACAAATTAATCATGTTCAACAACCCAGCTTTTCCTGGGAAGTGGAAACAAATTAATCATGTTTAACAACCCAGCTTTTACTTGGAAATAGAAACAAGTTAATCATGTTCAACAACTCAACTTTTACTGGGAAATGGATACAAGTTAATCATGTTTAACAACTCAACTTTTACTGGGAAATGGAAACAAATTAATCGTGTTCAACAACCCAGCTTTTCCTGGGAAATGGAAATAAGTTAATCATGTTCAACAACCCAGCTTTTCCTGGGAAGTGGAAACAAGTTAATCATGTTTAACAACTCAACTTTTACTTGGAAATAGAAACAAGTTAATCATGTTCAACAACTCAGCTTTTACTGGGAAATGTAAAAGTAAAAGCACAAGTTTAACAAAACAAGTAAAAGGATGTTCAACAACCCAGCTTTTCCTGGGAAGTGGAAATAAGTTAATCATGTTTAACAACTCAACTTTTACTTGGATATGGAAACAAGTTAATCATGTTCAACAACTCAACTTTTACTGGGAAGTGGAAATAAGTTAATCATGTTTAACAACTCAACTTTTACTTGGATATGGAAACAAGTTAATCATGTTTAACATCCCAGCTTTTACTTGGAAATGTAAAAGTAAAAGCACAAGTTTAACAAAACAAGTAAAAGCATGTTTAACAACCCAGCTTTTACTTGGAAGTGGAAATAAGTAAAGCTTTGCAACTTCAGCAGAGCAGTCCTGGAATTTTATGAAAGGTTTTTCACAGTCTTGTCAATAGTTGTTGAAGCACACAGTGGAATTTGGATATGTGGTGGTATATCCTAGGTTTATTCAGAAAGAAATTATCCAAAAAAGGTGGCTTTTTGTTTCTTTTTTAAGAAATGGTCAAATAAATGTGGTTAAAATAGAATCTGTGGGTCACAGTTAAGTGTATCACAGAAGGTTTTCACTTTTTGGCCAGGACACAAACAGCATTTCCCTCTCCCCCACCCACTTACAGTAAAACTTGTCTTTTTCCAGAGAATAAATTATTTGAACTCATTCAGCAATCTCTGATTAAGAATCCAGTCTGGTTCCACTTGGAAAGAGCAAGAAAAATCACATTTTTTTCCTTAACCTGATGGATTGCTGAGGTGCTTTATGTTAAGAAGAATTAGGCATTTAACTCATGAAAGACAAGCACAAAATATATACAAAGAGAAAGAGAATATAGTTTAAAATCTCAGATAACTTCTCCAAAGCCTTACCATATGCTTGGCAGTGCTTCCACCAGGGCCAGTGTTTCGGACCAGATGCCCTTCAGATGGAAAATTAAAGTTCCCAGTGTTCAAGTTTTCCTTTGTGGAGTGGCTGCCAAACAGGACAAAGGGCTGCCTGCTTGGGCTGAGGAGGAGACAAGGAATCAACACCAAAATACTTGCAGGAATTTTACCAACAAATGAAATCAAAGCTTTCAACTGCTGAATTTCTCATTATTGTAATAAAAAATTACTAAAGCTTCACGGGGAAAGGAGCAAGTTCAAAAGAAAAAAATCTTCTTGCATTTATAAACTGATAATTTCTTTCAAATACAATGAACTTATCTCAAGGTTGTTCCTAAATGCTCTTAAAATATTCTTTTATCTTAAACTGCCTTGAAAAGCTGCTTAGTTTAAAATTTACTCTCTTGAAAAGCCCTGAAATGACTGTGTTGGAAACAAACAAAACTATTTTGGGTTTAGTTCTGGCTTTGGGCCCAAGACTCAGCTGGAGAGGTCAAAGATTTTCTTTCCTTTAATGCAATGCAAACACCAGAGGATGCTGCCAGCAATAAAGGGCATTAAACTGCACTGGTTTACTCCAAATAGAGCAGAATGTGCAGAGAGATGGAATTTGCTAAAGAAACCTTGATTAGCTCACAACAGCACAATGTGGATTTTGCAACAGAACCTTTTGCAACAGAACCTTCAGCTAAACAACAACTTTTGTTTTAAAACTCTCTCAGAGAATTACAGGGTGGTTTGGGTTGGAAGGAACCTTAAATAATCTCATTCCAGGGACACCTTCCACAATCCCAGGTTGTTCCAAGCCTCAAGCAACTTTTTCCAGGGATGGAACAAGGAAGGAACTGATCATAATGCACAAAATTTCATGGTATAGATAAAAATTCCAGCATTAAACCCTGGGAAAATTCAGCTTATCCTTCCAGGACACGAAGGAACTTTGCAGGGTTTTTTTTCAGAATGAGATTTGATCTACTGAGGTGATATCAAAAAGAATTTTAAACATTATGGCATCAGGGATATGGAAATAAAATATTGAGGTAGTAGTGACACCAGAGAGAGTAATGAGTAGTAATAATAATAATAATAATGAGTAATAATTACCTGTTATCTGTTATATGGCTTGAGATCATGCCATGGCTGAAATAACTTCTGAAGGGCTGGGAAGAATTGAAAACAAAAAAATTATTAAGAAGTACATGGAAAGAAGTGTGAAATAGCCTCTCATTAATTAAACCTGAATTATCTTTCTCAGAGAAAACTCCTGAACCCTCAGAAAATGCTTCCAACCTCCACAAATAAACACAAACACCACAAAATCTCTCATTTCATTAAATCATTAAATGATTGAGGTTGGGAGGGACCTTAAAGCTCTAAATTTAGTTCCAACTCCCTGCCAGGGGCAGGGACACCTTCCATCATCCCACAGGAAGCAACAAAATGCTTCAAAAAAACATTAAAATGTTCAAAAAAGCATCAAAATGTTCAAAAAGTATCAAAAGGGTTCAAAATGCATCCCCAAAAAGCAACAGCCACCCCCAGAAATGCTCTGTTGTTTTCTCCAATGCTCTGTGTCACCCCCTCAGTTATGTTTGAGGTTTGAAATGTGCAAATTCAACTTGTTCAGCCCTGCACATACCAGATTCCATCCAAATGCAAGTTAATCTACCTACAAATATCTCCTGTGCAGGTAGAAATTGAATTATCAGGGAGCAAACACTTGACTGAATTTCCCCTGCAGTCCTAAGCCATCATACCATGGATTTTTAAGGTGGGTGGTGACTTTAAAAAATTCAAATTATGTGGTTTTAACCCTCAAACATGAAAAGTGAGATGGGAGAGGGAAAAAAAAAAAAACTCAAATTAATGCTGAGTAATTTTTCCTTCTGCACAGATAGTGGAGGATTGCTGAAGCAGGCCTACCTCCCCAGCCTGAGATTCTGAGAGCTCCAGAATGAAGGGGATTTCAGTGTCAAAATTAGCAAAAAAGTTGGTCCACTGGTGTTCAAAAATCATTAAATCCTAGAAGGAAAATATTTGACATTACTTCAAGAGAAATTAAGGCAATGCAGACTGGAATACAGACTAATGAAACGATAAGCTTAGGAAAATAAATATATTTTAGAGGATAAGGACATTCTGCTGGATTTCAGGGTATCTTTTTGTGGGTATGTGGTTTATGTTTATTGTTTTCAGAAAATTTAAGTCAATTTAACAACAACTTTCAGGCTGAAAACATCAAAGTATAATAAAAATGTCTGCTCAGAGTGTAGGACAAGTCCCAAACATGAATCTCACTTCCACACAGAGAGGGGAAGTGAAATTTCAGAGAATGATTACTTAAACTGAGAGTCTTGTAAAAACTCTATGATATTTTAATTTTCATTACAGCAGTTGATTGAGCAACCAAATTGGTGTGAACTACCAATATTTTATTAATGAAGGATAATTACTGCTGAATTTTGCACATATTAAATTGCCATCAAGCTAGGAACAGATTAAAAATCAATATATACCAAGAATTATACAATTATATAGACTATTAAAGTATAAATATTAACTTAATAAATTACAAATATAAATAATTAAATTATAATATAAATAGATTATTCAAAATGCATCCACAATAATTATGAATTATATATATTATATATTATATAGATTATCTATAATATATTATATTATATATTATATATCTATAATATTATATATTATATAATATATTATATAAATATATATTATATATTATATATTATATATTATATATTATATATTATATATTATATAATAATTATAATGAATTATAATATAAATAAATGTAAATGAAAGATAAATGGCATATAAATTATAAATATTAATATTGATACAATGCTTTCTCCTCTAGCACTGAGATCAGAGCCTGGCATTAATGTGGAAATCCCTTCTTCCCTCTGTTTGTATTTCCCATCAGGGCAGCCACTGAGTGTCACTGTTCCCCACTTAAAGGAGCTACAAAACATTTGAAAAATGCATTTTTTTTTCTCCTGGAAGAACGGTTTTGTGTTAAAGGGGATTTTTTTTAACCCTCCTTGCTGCAAAAGGAGGATTGACACACAAAACCACAGCAACTTCAGGTATTTTGTACATGGTTTAATGACATGAAGGAAAATTTGCAGGAGATTTTCAGACAAAGCAATAAATTCAAGGAAAGCAACACAAATTATTTTAGTGTTTTGCAGAGTTTGTGGTAGATTTAAGGAATAAATCAAGCAACAGCAGGCAGAGCCTGTAAATTAAGCCCATAAACTTAATTAAAACCAAACAAAATCAAACTTTTCCTCTGTGGCTACACCAAGCAGGAGCCGAGGCAGAAGATTTCACCTGCATTACCTCAAAAAGCAAATCCTCCAAGGACACAGGATCCATTTTGCTGTAGGTCTTCCATAAATCAGCACTGACATCCATTAACTGAAAGAGATTTTAAACACATTTCTGTGAAAAACACCACAAAGAAAGGCACAGGTTGGGGTTTAAGATGAGGCAGAATTGGGGAACCCTGCCCTGTCTACCAGTGCTCCTTAACTCCAATTTCACAAATATTTCCACTCTGATTTCACAAATATTTCCACTCTGTTACAAAAGAGCTGACCAGTGAGGGCCTGGACTCTGTGCAAAGCTTTCTCTGCATCCTCCAAACAAATCATTTCACAAGATTTTTCAATTTAATAGCAAAGAACTGCATGAGCTGGTGCAGGCAAAAGGGCAAGATGAGTTGTCTGAGTTAAGACAGAAAATCAAGAGCCAATTCCAGGGTTACTCATCCTGAGCATCAGCCAATATTTGCTCCAAGCTGATGTAAATTTAGACTAAGACAGTATTTTAACTTTGCAATACTAAATTTAGGCTTTAACTTTTTAACTTTAATTTAAATTTAATTTTGCAATACTAAATTTAGACAGTATTTTACCTTTGCAATACTTTCTTCCAAGTACCGGGATGATGCTTATGGAGAAAAATATTTAAAAATATATTCTTAAGGGAACAGTGGTATCTGAATAATTCTGCATTTACTCCCCATCATCCACTCAGTTGAAAATGCAACACTGGCTGGAATTTTCTTAACCCACTGCTTTACAGGTAGTCCAGGTACTCATGTAATAATGATGTCCCAGACCTCACTTCCATTCCATTCCTATAAATACAGGAAATTTTCTAAATGACAGATTTTGCATATGAGAGATGCATATGGAGAGCAATATTTAAAAATATATTCTTAAGGGACACTGGTATCTGAATAATTCTGCATTTACAGCGTTCCCCATCACTCACTCAGTTAAAAATGCAACATTGGCTGGAATTTTCTTAACCCACTGCTTTACAGGTATTCATGTAATAATGATTTCCCAGAGCTCACTTCCATTCCATTCCTATAAATACAGGACATTTTCTAAATGACAGCATCATGAACAACTCTGATTTCTCCAATAAAAGAGGAACTGCCTTTAAAAGGCTGGGAGAAATCCTGAATTATCATCCTTCAATTATATTCCAATCTAAGAGAATACACACAGCAGAGGGAAAATCTCAGAGGGAAAGTCTGAGCTAAAAATGCCCCAAAAAACTCCCCTTTTAATAAATTTCTAGTTGATTTACAGTGATCCCAAATGCACTTCCAGCCTGGTTTCCTCCCCCCTCAGGGCCAGAGAACCACACAAATATGTACAAAGTTAAGAATGTCACTTCCCATTTGAAATCCCCTCATGATTTCAAGGAGGAAGCAAACAAGAACTGCAGCTGGAGCTGCCTGGACTGCCAGAGCCCAACATGATTGCTCTCAAAAAAGGAGTCCAAGAATTTTCCCTGCTCCTTTTGAAGCACTCAGGAGTGCTTGGGGACAGAATCAGCTCCCTGGATCACACAGGGCAGGTTCTGCCTGTGCCACCCTGTCTGAACATTATTTTTCAGAGCCTCTACTGATTTCTGAAATGAACTGGGGTAATTAAAGGGCAGGTAAAGATCCAAACAGCTCCTGAATTGGCAGTGAAATTTTCATTAACTCGTTTTATGCATCAGGAAGGGTGCCCTCCCCAAAGATCTCATCTGTTTGATGCTTTGGGCAGGTTTTACACCATGAGGTGTTACAGCACCAGTGATGAAATGGCAAAAAAACCCTGAAGAAAAGCCCTGAAGAAAGCTTAAAATTTTCCACCCAGTGGAAAGAGAACAGTGCTCAGAAAGGCACAGGAACTCCCAGAGAATATTTCTAAGCAAGCATGTACAATTATAGATATGATGAGACTTTTAAAAATGGAACTATTCATTCTCTGGAGGTTTTCCAGCTATCAGGAGTCAGACAAAAGCCCATTGTGGCTGTAAAAAATGGAGGAGTGATAAGAAAAATAGAACATCTGCATTGCTGTGGCAGAGATTAAAAAAAATGAAAGCAAAGAAGCTTTAAACAAGCACAGAAATGCAAAGCTGTCATCTGAAAATGCTGTTCAGAGCATAATTAATAAATGGGCAAATCAATGACATAAGTTGCAATTAAATCCTGATTGTTGCCCTATTGAGCAGGGTATGATGACCCAGGAATATAAAATGTCAGGGAGAGAAGGGGATGCATCTCTTCAGTCAAAACCAGTGACCCAAAAAAAATAGTATTTTCTTATTTTCTGAGCTCATCTCAAGGTGTTTGTCACTAACCAACTTCTCTTGCTCTGCTCTTGAAGTTCTAGAACCCATCTAAAAAATTAGGGGTAAAAAAATTGGTTATTGGTAGAGGTGGCTCTGGAAGGAACAAAAAGGAAAAGGAAAAAGGGAAAGAGGGAAAAAGGGAAAGGGAAAGAGGGAAAAAGGGAAAAAGGGAAAGGGGAAAGGGGAAAGGGGAAAGGGGAAAGGGGAAAGGGGAAAGGGGAAAGGGGAAAGGGGAAAGGGGAAAGGGGAAAGGGGAGGGAAGGGAAGGGAAGGGAAGGGAAGGGAAGGGAAGGGAAGGGAAGGGAAGGGAAGGGAAGGGAAGGGAAGGGAAGGAGAAGGAGAAGGAGAAGGAGAAGGAGAAGGAGAAGGAGAAGGAGAAGGAGAAGGAGAAGGAGAAGGAGAAGGAGAAGGAGAAGGAGAAGGAGAAGGAGAAGGAGAAGGAGAAGGAGAAGGAGAAGGAGAAGGAGAAGGAGAAGGAGAAGGAGAAGGAGAAGGAGAAGGAGAAGGAGAAGGAGAAGGAGAAGGAGAAGGAGAAGGAGAAGGAGAAGGAGAAGGAGAAGGAGAAGGAGAAGGAGAAGGAGAAGGAGAAGGAGAAGGAGAAGGAGAAGGAGAAGGAGAAGGAGAAGGAGAAGGAGAAGGAGAAGGAGAAGGAAAAGGAAAAGGAAAAGGAAAAGGAAAAGGAAAAGGAAAAGGAAAAAGGAAATGAAAAGGAAAGGAAAAAGGAAAGGGAAAATGAGCTCTAAATCACAGCAGAGGCCTGGGGAGAATTGCAAATCATGTCCAGGCAAAGTGCTGTGTAACCCAGACAGAACCTCAGGCACACCACAGGCTCCCCATCCCACCACAGCTTTACAAGATCACAAAAACCTCCATCCAATTTAGCAGCTCGCCTGAGCAGTGAGTCAGGACTAGATCATCTCCAGAAGTGCTCTGCAAACAAAATAATCCCATGAGTGAGCTGTGCCTCAGGAAGGAGACGAGCAAGGGAGGCACTCACTTCGTATTTCATGGTGAAGAAGCCGTCGCCCCCGATCCCCTCGAGCGCGAAGGCCTGCACGATCGGCCACTTCTCCACGATGAACATGTCAAATATCTGCAGGTGGCCTGCAAAGCAAGCACAGTAACAAATTCCATCACAAATCCTGGCATTTCAGCTCTCCCTGAGTTCTTGGGATTCACAGATTCGGTTGTAGAAAAATCCCATTTTCGTACAGCTGAAAATCTTGAAGCGAAAAAATGGTTTTTGTGCAGACAGCAATTTTAGAAGCTCCCCTACACCCTGAATTTTGTGCCTTTTTCTCAGGATATTCCACATCTCCTTGCAAACTCTATTACATGCTGATTAACAATTAAAATTCAAGATAATAAAGAGGGAGCTCTGCTTACTCCAGTTCATCAAATACTTGGACTTAAGTAAATACTGAAATACAACATCAGAGAATCCCAGAATGGTTTGGGTGGGAAAGGACCTTAAAGCTGATCCCATTTTCCCCCTTCCATGGTCCCAGGGTGCTCCAAGCCCTGTCCAACCCGGCCTTGGCTGGATGGGGCTTGGATCCTGATCCCTGGATCCAATTCCAGGGATCCAGGGGCAGCCACAGCTTCTCTGGGCACCCTGTGCCAGGCCCTCACCACCCTCACAGGGAGGAATTTCTCCCATCATCCCCATTTAATCAGAATTTTAAGTTGAGGGAAATTAAAACTTCCTCCTGGCACTTCCATTAATGACTTTTCAGGCAGTCAGAGCGTATCAGCCTTCCCTAAGGGAAGCAATAAAGAATTAGGAATAAAAAAAGAATGCAAGATTACACTGCTGAGGCTCAAGGCTGGCTCCAGATCCCAACAGGAAGCCGTGCAGGGCAGGTTTTTTTCAGTTCTAAAAAAGGAAACTTGCATAAAGAAATGTTTATTCTCCCCTTCCATAAAGAAGGATTTATCTGGAGCTCCCATGGGAACAGAGAAGTTCTGTAGCAGCTCAAGACACTGCTCTGAATGCAAATCATTTCTCTGCCTCACACTGGGGGAATTCGCTCCCCAAATGAACTCTGAGGGCATCCAGCTCTCAGAAAGAAATTCAACTCTTAAGGGAAGAGATGCTAAAAGGAAACTAATTACTTATTCTCTCCTTATTTCTCTCCTAAGGCAAGGAAATCTTCATTCCCTGAAGCTGCAGGGTGCAAAAACACTTCCACTCTCTGTGTTCGAACTCTAGATGCTGAGAATTTTAAACTTTCTGTTTTGAAAAGCACAGACCCACAAGAGAATATTATATTTAACCTAAGGCTGTAGAGAAGGCTTCCAAAATTGATTAACAGCACTATGATTATAAGTGTGTCATTTGAATAAGAGTGTGTGCTATCACAAAGTAGAAAACTTAGAGTTTAAAGTTTAAAATATAATAATATATATGAAGTGTGTAATTACAAGTGGTGTAATTTGTAATTTGTGATTTTGTAATTACAAGTGTGTAATTACAAGTGTGTAATTTGAATGAGTGTGTAATATCACAAAGTAGAAAACTTAAAAGTTTTAAGATATAATAATATATATAAAGCTAAGACAGAAGTTTTAAAGTAGTAGCTAGTTGTTCTTCCTCACCTTCTTCTTCATGAGTTTAAGTAATATTTTCAAATTAGACAATAAGTCCACATTGCAGGACACAAAACATTAGTTATTGAGTTAAAAATAAAAATAATTTAAATATAATTTCTTAATTAGATAGTTTAACCTTAAAAGACCTTGTAAAGAAAGACAGCCATTTTATACCTTGTTAGTAAAATATTACAGAACTCACTACTTATCAAAATGTAACATAATTTTTTTAAAAAATTTAAGTTTGAATGTGAAATACCATCTCAAGTACCTTCAATCCCAACCTTAACAAAAAACAAACCCCCAGAAAACCAAAAAAATAGATTAAAAAACCCCCAAAAACCAACAATTCTGAGCATCACCCACCCTACCTTGGCAGCTGTAGGGGATCCCAATGCGGCTGCAATCCCTGACCATGTCCACAAAGCTGGAAATCTTGAATTCCTCTGCAGCTTCTTCATCTTCATACTGAAAGAAGCCATTTCAAATCAAATTGGATTAGGCATGCCCTGATTTGATTGGTAGGAAAGAGAAGATGCAGCAGTTAAAGCATTAAAATATCACCTACAGCCTCCTGAAGCTCAAGCACCCATTTCTGGGAGGTGCTTTGGGATTTTGGAAATCCCATCATGGTAGGGATGGACTCAAGCCAATGGAAATGGGAAAAAAAATCAAACTTCAAAGCAAGGTTTTTAATCATGACATATGAAGGCATAATTATAGACTTTATTTTCAGCTTTCAGTGAAGACTTTCAACATCTAGATCTGAAAGATAAAAGTCATTGTGAGGATACCAACTGATGTGCCACGAAAAACGTGCCACTGAGAGGAAAAAAATTAAAATAAGATACTGTATTACCAGCTAAACAGCACTGAGCAAGGAAAATCAATGACAGAATAAGCCCCAGGTCACAGATTAGGCAAGGAGAACCAGTTTTGGTCTGAGGGAGAGGTGAATTGCAAGAAAAGAAGGAAGCAAGAAGAGGAAAAACCCTCCTGCAACACTGTCTGAAGACTTGAGCAGACTGAAGAGCAAATATCCTAACCCAGAAAAGCATAAAAACCAGACTGGAGAGACAAATCCCACTAAAGTCATTTTTCTAACAGAACACAAAGCTGCAAACACACTGACTTGGAGCTGAAAAGCAGTTTAGCAGCAAGTCTGGAACCAACAGCTTTAGCCCTGCTGACTTCTTCAAGAGCCACTCGTTTTCTGGAGCAAGATCAGAAGGCAGAGGTGTTTTGCCTATGTTATTTTATTTTATTTTATTTTTATGGCACAATGCTCTGAGCTTCTTATCAAGGCAAATGACATGGTTATGAACTCCTTGTGAGCTTCAGGGTACACCCAACACATTTCTTTTAAGGACAAGTTCTTTTAAGCCAAGCCTGAATTTAGGCTGCAGCCCCAGCTCCTTTGTGGTGTGTTCCTCCTTCAATCCCATGAAGTCAGATCAAAGCTGCAGCTCAAAGCCAAGCCCCAAACAACTGCCAGTTTCTCAAGACTTAAAAATGTCATTGGAACAAGAACTTGGGTTTTGGCAAGATGCTAAAGGCTTGCTCACGATCTGCTGTTGCAGCCAGTTCAACTGTGGTACCCCAAAATTTACTACAGCAAATTTCTGTATTTTATCCTATTTGGCCACTTTGAACATGGGCATTTTTTTAGTAATATGGGATATTTTTTACCCAATAACTAGGCTATTCTCCTAAATTCCTGTGGTCTAGTTAAAGCAAGTAGGAAGGAGAAGCTTTGTGTTTTGCCAGAGCCAGGTACAGCACTGCTTTATTTATTTCTAAATTTCTTGTGATTTTTTGGTTTCATTTTTATGAAGTTATTTCTATCACTAAAGTAAGTGCTTAAAAGTCACTGCAGGCAATTCTCCTGTAAACAGGATGCACTTAAAGCCTGACACAGCAAGGTTTTGTTTGTCTTTCAGCAGTAATCTAAGAAACTGGCAATTTTTATACATTGGGAATGTGACTGGAAGTGCTCAGCTCACTCACACCACACAGCAATGAAGTAGAACTGTATTTTCAGCTTCCAAAACCAAACCTTTCCCCTCATTTCCACAAAGAACAAGGCACATGGTTCACCTTGCCAGTTACATCATTTTTCTCAAGGCAACACTGTGTGATTAAGGTTCTTTACCACAATAAATCATATCAAAGCCCATAAGCAGATGAAGCTTAAAATTCAATAGCTGAGATTGCAGCTGCACTGGCAACTGTGTGGTAAGAACTTCTCTGCTCCTGATTCCAAAGTGCAAATGTTCTCCCAGCATCAGATTTGCCTTTTCAGCAAGGATTTTGGCAACAAAGAAGCCTTGTGAAGCCAGGCTTCAGGTTTTGCTGGGGCATGTTTTAACCTGGAGCTCAGCTGTTCTAGCCTAACAAGAATTATCCCTTTCTGCTGCACTCCTGGAATTGTATCCACACCAAATGTTGGGATCCATGGACAAGGTATTTATAAACTTTGGAGCAAGATCAGTGGAGGGCCACCACAATCAGTGGGATGCAGCCCTTGTCCCAGGAGGAGAGATCCAGGCTTGCTCAATATCTGCACCCCAAACCCACCAAAATATTACTGAGACGGTGAAGTCAGGCTCTCCACAGTGGTGATGAGAAAAGTTTTGATTTAAAACAATCAGGTTTGGGCTTGACAAAAGGAAACACTTTTTCACTGGGAGGACAGTGGGAAAATGCAGCAGGCAGCCAGCAGAGGTTCTGCAGTCATCCTTGGATGCTTTCAACACCCAGCTGCAAAAAAAACCTTGAGAAATCTGATCTGATCTCAGCACTGAAGCAGGAGGGTGGACAAGATGATCTCCAGAGGTCCCTTGTAATCTGAATTATTTCCTAATTCTGTGATCTAAGCTATCAACCAGACACATAAAAACACAATCAGTCTACTGTAAGCCCCATCACTTCCAAGCTGGAAACTCAAGAGAACAGAAAGTTTCTCTCCCTGACTTTCCCACTCCTTTTTCCACTAGCTTCACTCTCCACCACAGGCTCCAAACCCACTCCCTGCAGAATTCAGAACAATTCTGACTTAGAAAAGGAACTACACAGAACTCAATGGAGGAAAAAGCATTTCCAGTCTCCACTGGAATGAAAAGGTCCTTATTCTACACCCAGACAAAGAGTATTTTCATTTTCCACTCCTCTAAAAATACTTCACAACAATAAATGGGCTTTTTCTAGAATACTTTGACTTTTAAGTTCAAGATGAAACTCGCATCAGTCATGGGATGTAGGGGAAGTGAGGTCAACAGTTCTCAACAAGACAGATTTAATAGTTAAAATGAAAATACATAATGAAGTTTTGTTATTTTAAAGGACTTACTAAGCCCATCTTTCCTAATATTCTAAAAGTATTGGCAGCCAATGCAAACAGTGCTTTTGCTTTGATGTGGGAAATCTGCATTGACTGTGATGCCTGATTCACATTTTGCATTTTTCACAACCCACATTTTTTTTCCTCATTAAAAGATCACTGACTCAGGTCAAAACAACAGCAATTAGTGGGAGAGAGGAGCAATTTGTCCTCACACTCCAACAAATGAAAGTATTGACAACATATTCTTGTTGCACACTTTAGCAAATGCTTAATACCCAGATGTACACACATATCACTCCCCTGCTGAGGAGGAAAGAGAAGAAAAGACTTCTGGAAAGAATGTTTTTAAAAGTTTCACTTTAAAGATCAGTTCATTAACAAGTTCATTAGCAAATCTTGTGTGCATTCACTTTTCACTCACCTCATTTTCAGTCAGACAGTGGAAATGCAAGTTCCTCCAGTGTGCCACATAG
This sequence comes from Molothrus ater, assembly GCF_012460135.2. Taxonomy (NCBI): domain Eukaryota; kingdom Metazoa; phylum Chordata; class Aves; order Passeriformes; family Icteridae; genus Molothrus; species Molothrus ater. The sequence goes on from NC_050481.2 coordinate 70,661,231, forward strand.
GGTAAAAGATGATTGTAATTCACAGGGTTGCAGTACAGATGAACACTGTCAGGTTTTATTAATATGATTATATCTGCAACAAGCACAACAAATATTCCAGCATCAGGACTCCACACACAAGAGAAACTGAAGAGAAAACATTTTTTCTATTATGCACCTCATTAAAAAAGAAAATTGTTCAGCTATCTGAATGCAATTCCTGATTTCTTTCAAACAAGCAGAAGGAGCAGTTGGCAGCCACAGAGAGTTCCAAGCACAAGAGCACTTGTAACTGTTCCAGAAAAGTGGGGGGGAATTCCCAAGGCTTGCACAGAACTTGCATCAGCCTGTCCTTTGTGCAGTCCAGAGGCTCAGGATGAGCCTTCCCAGAGCACTTCCAGAATTCTAAACTCCAGCTGCTCCTGCCTGATGTTACATCAGAGCTGCCTCAAGTAAAAACTATCAACACCACAGCCAACAACCAAAAGTTTCATGCAAATAAGGGAAGAAGAACAAGCTGTGATCACAGGGACTGGCACATTCCAAGTATGACAAAGGTGAGTCAATGTGGTGAAATAAAAAAGAGCTCCAGTATTTCAGAAGTGCAGAGGTGTGATCACATAATATTAATAACATGTACATACACACATTGACTGAACTAATGGGCTGTAATTGTGTAAGTTTACGACATTTGAGATATATTTCATATGTTTTATGCTCCACAATTTATCTTTTTATGTTTAAAAATGAGTCCTTCAGCATTGTTTCTAAGAAGATATTTTCAGGCACATACAGACAACTTGAGACTTAATAACCTTTATTTTTTTTTTCTTTTTTATTTTTTATGCCCCTTTTTCTGCTCATCTTCTGTCCAGAAGAGGTAAAAAATGTTGAGAACATTACTCACCATCCAGAACTTCCTCAGGAAAACCTGTCCTTTCAAAGTCATTGTTGTTCTGGTTGTACAAACCAAAGAGTAGATAATTTGCCAGCTCTCTGCACCCTTCATTGTATCGACTGTCTATCCCTGAAAAGCAAAACCACAGGAGAATTGGTGTGTGTCCCAACGCTGCACACCTGAAAAGTTTATTTTCTTCCTCAATTTATTAAGCTTTAAAGCAGGAGTATGAACTCAACTCCCCAACTGAACACACTGAGAGAACAGGGTAGGGGAAAAGGAGATTTTGCAAGATCACTGCCACATGCTGACCTCCCCCTTTTAACCTAAATCCATGAGTATTCCTTAAAAAATTTAAATATATTGTTTTCTGCATTCAAATTTGTTTTTTTCTAGTAATTCAAACATCTGTCTGGATGCAGGATGCATTCTAATTAATATGTTCTTGATTGAAGCTTCCTAACAAACTAATCCTGTGACCCAAATCTCCTGCTTTAGAATACATGATTAAACATTATCTTATCAGTGTTATAGAGCAATCCCTGAGTCACCAGAGAGCCACTGCAGACTTGTGACAAATTGTGAAAAAGATGTTCTGACAAAAAATATGGAGCACAAAGAGCTTCCAAGGAAACCTTTCCTGGTTCTTGGGAAAATTAAATGGAAAGAACTGAAGATCTGGAGCATGAAGAGATAGAAGATAAATTCAAGAAGAAAGGAATGAGGTCACAGATTTAGAAACTATTTTCATCAATCTTCATCCCTCTGGATGACAGTCAGAGTCATAATTCTAATGTAATAAACCCAGTTTTTTCCAACAAATACAAGTGCACAAAAAGCAGCATCCTTGCCACCCACATTTCACAGAGCTCACCAGTCCTGACTGCCAAAAAAATTCCTCTTATGGCAAATTTTCCTACCAAGTTATATTAGAATTCAGTGGAATCCTTGCCAACAAATTTGGACTTATTACATTAGGATACAGTGGGATGGCTGCCAACAAAATAGGATTTCTTAGCACTGCTAAAAGAGAGATCAGGACATTGGTAATGTAATGACATGGCCTGAACATCTGAGTCTCAGCACTTGAACTGGAAACCAAACCAGTCAAGAGTCACCTGAACTTGGCAAAAATTGGAACAAACCTCAGGTTCTCCTGTTTATGCTCCTTTTTCATGTTGTGTTTCAGCTTTAGGGTGCTAACCAGATGATGTGTCTGCATCCAGCTACTGAATCCCATATCTTAACAAACTCTTTGTTTGCTCAGTAGCTTTGGTAGCTCACATGTACTCCAAGATATCTGAGATTTGGTGGAAAGCTGCCTCACATCTATCCCAGCTTTCTCAGCCCTCAAAGGTTTTGGTTTTTTTCCAGCCATAAATCTTGGAATCCTCATTCTCCTGCTGTTTCTGATCTCTCATTCATAGGCGTCCCTCTATTTTATTTATATTTTCAGCCCCATGAAAGCAGGCACACCAATGTAATCTGGAATTCAGTGGGACTCAACATACAAAATATAGCTGCAAAGCCCTTGTGCCTATGTGGGATTTTAGTTCCAAACAAGAAAACTCTCTTCTTTCAGGAAGAAACTGTTCCATTGTTTTAGGAAACTCCACTTCGATGGAATCAGCTGCAGCCTTGGGAAGTGAGCACACACAATCCCTGAGGATAATCTGTTCCACTGATTACCTGCCTAACTGAGGCACCTTCTGAGGGCTCAGAGGAGCAATAAATAATCTGGCACAGACAGACTGAAAAAGCTGGAAAAGAGAAGGTTCCAGCAAGATCTCAAAGCCCCTTCCACTGTGAAAGGGGCTCCAGGAGAGCTGGAGAGGGACTTGGGACAAGGGAAGGAGGGACAGGACACAGGGAATGGTTCCCCAGCAGCAGAGGGCAGGGATGGATGGAGATTGGGAAGGAATTGTTCCCTGGGAGGGTGGGGAGGCCCTGGTACAGCTGTGGCTGCCCCTGGATCTCCAGAAGTGTCCAAGGTCAGGCTGGATGGGGCTTGGAGCCACCTGGGACAGTGGAAGGTGTCCCTGGCCATGGCACCAAGCTGGAACTGCTTTAAGGTCCCTTCAATCTAAACCATTCTATGATTCTGTGATTCTAATTTCTGGAAGATCAGAAGAAAAATGAGAAACTACCCCCACTTAAAAAAAAAAAAAAAAAGTTGATGTCACCATCACTTGAAGAGTTTGAGATTTTATCTGGGTACAGCAGCTTAGAGAAGGGAAGATCTTCCAAGCCAAATGTCAAAACTCTGCTTTTTCAGTTAATGACAGAAGGAGGGGAAGACAAAACAAAAGATCTTAAAGGGGGACAGCTGACAAATTTAACTCTTATAATAGAGGACATGGGTGAATTTACTGCTTGAAGAGCACTGACAGCCACAGAGGGAAAGTAATTGTTTAACATAAAACCACGAATTCTGTAGAATATTTGGAATTTGTGGTTTACTTGGGCCTTTCAAGTATCCTGTCCAGACAGGAGCTTTCACACTGAGACTTTAGTGCTATTCTACAGCAACACATGGAGTTAAAGGAACAGATACAGCTAGCAGAAAACAAACAGGAAATGAAACAATGACCAAGATAAGAGCATATCAGGAGTCCTCCCCAGAACAATGGGCAAGGCCATTCATTAGGAAAGCCCGACGCCTGTCTCCAGCTGAGCTGGGAGCTTGGAACTCCCCCTCCTGTCCCCAGCCCGGGCCAGGGCTGTGAGCACACCCTGAGTCAGGCTGAGCCTGAGGCTCCTGCCCTGCTCCCCAGGCAGGGCTCAGCTGCCCCTCAGAGAGCCCATTCGGGTTGCTAAGCTGGCAGAAAGTGTGAAAAAAGCCAATCGTTTGTTTTAAAATTGTAAAAGTTTAAGAGTAATAAAATAGTTATAAGAATGGTAATAAAAAAAAAAATTAGAGCAATAAGAATTTGGACAAGCAGAGTTAGGACAATAAAAGCAAAGAATTATGGATCTCTACAGATGCTCCCTGAGCACTAAGCCCCAAAAAAGCAGAGCTCTCTAACAAAGGATTAACCCTTAAAAGCAATAGCCTGTTGCATATTCATATATCTCATACATGATGCAAAAATTTCTTTCAAACTGAGGATTTTTCTGTTTATTGTCAACTTTCCCCCTTCCTCTTGTAAATTGCCTTGGTTCCCTGGAGTCTGGGCCTTCCCAATACGGAGGCAATAATTCTGTCCTTGGAATCCTGTTGTATCTCCATCCAGAGAGGACAATGAGAATTCCTTGGTTATCTTTTCCATGTCTCGGGTCAGTTACAAAAAAGTCTCTTACATCACATAATTTCTATTTTAATATTATGCTATAGCCTAAAAGCTCTATTTACCACATAATTTCTATTTATCTCATTTATCACATTTATTTCTATTTAGCTCTATTTATCCACATAATTTCTATTTATCTCATTTATCACATTTAATTTCTATTTAGCTCTATTTATCACATAATTTCTATTTTAATATTATGCTATAGCCTAAAAGCTCTATTTACCACACTACTCAAAAAGAGATTAATACAACATAACTTTCCAACATGACCATTTTAATATTTACAAAGAACCAACCATATAATATGCATTTTTCACAAAAGCATTCTGGCCAAATGCAGGGGGGGAAATCTGTCTGCTGGATAAAATCAGGTGGGTGTGAGATACCCAGGGATGCAAAATGCACCTGGGGGACAGCAGGAGGAAGAGGATGGAGGGAATGGACACATTATCTTCAGATATTGGCCCAAAGCAACAAAATTCTGGAATTGCTGCAGAGTAATCATTAAAAAGTCTCTGTTTGGAAAGGGAATGGGATGAACAATGAGAGTGATGGGCTAAAGGTTCTCAGAATGTGGGAGAAACCCCAGCAGGGAGAGCTCTGTGTGAGATGGAGATAATGGAGAAAAAATAACCTAAAAAAGATTATGTGAACATTATCTTGGTTGGTTCTGTTCACATATTGCTTTTTTAGATTATAAATAACCTAGATTAGTTATTTACATTATATATATATATAAATATATCATAAAAAACATTCTATAAATATATTCTACTTTATATATTATATATTATCTATTTAGATTATATCTAATCTAAATATATAATATACCATATTTAATATATAATATATAACATAGCATAATTATATTATATGTAGTATATACTATTATAAGTATATGCATTATATATTATATATTTTAATTACATATATAATCATATATATATGTAATTTATAATATATAATATATATTATATATATTTAATTTTATCTATTAGATATTTTAATGTATAATTTTGTATATTATATATTTTGATTATAAAATATATAATAGTATTATATAATTATATATTTCATATCATATTATAACTATATATATTATATATTATCTATTTAGATTATATCTAATCTAAATATATAATATACCATATTTAATATATAATAATCATATCTAACATACCATAATTATATTATATGTATTATATAACATTATAATTATATGCATTATATATTATATAATTCAATTACATATATAATCATATATACTATATATTTTAATATATAATTTTATCTATTAAATATTTTAATATATAATTTTATCTATTATGTATTTTTATTATAAAATATATAATAGTATTATATAATTATATATTTCATATCATGTTATACTTATATATATTATATATTTCGATTATATAGCTAATATATATGTATATAATATATATGATCTAAATAAATCACCTAGATTATTTATAATCTAAAAAAGCAATATGTGAAGAGAACCAAATTAAAATAAATACTGGAAAGCCTTGAAATTATCCCCACACTCTTTGAGGAGAATAGAAAATAAATATCAATATTTGCAAAAATGCAGCTCAGCTGAGGTGAATGGTGAAACAATTTAATCCACAATCAGAGCAGCTACAGCTCCAGTAGCTACAGACACCCCCTGCTCACAGAAATCACAGCAACTGAACCAGGAGCTGAAAATCTCTGCTGAAAGCTAAGATGCCAAGAAACACCATTATCATAGAAAATAATTTCCAGTTTAATTTAAGTAGATCAGTTTGACCAGCAACACACTCAGCTGAGACATGACAGCTTTTTAAAGCCATTTGACATGCCAACCCCCAAATTCCTTTTTCTTGTCAGTTGTGAGGCCTTTCCTCCCCAGTAAAGAATGCAGGAATGTCACCATGCAACCCCTTCAAAATCAGATTAGAGGATTCTTTTTAATAATCAGCTGTAACTCCATTTAAATGCCTGTATCAACAGTGGGCCAGTTCTCATCTCTCTCTGGGCTCTCACAATGCTGGGTTTAATTTCAGTACAAATATTAATGAACTTGAAGTAAAGCTGTGGAAGTTTATTCTGGTTTTATCTCCCAGCCCTATATGAAACTGAAGTTGAGGTGAGGGAACTGCATTAACTGCAGGCCATGAAAAGCAGCCAAGAGAAACAGAACATGCACTGCCTGTACAAAACCTTAGTTGTGAGTATCCACTTTCCACACAAGTCAAGAGGATGTAAACCTACATGGATTTTGTCATCAGAAGCTTGTGTTTGATGACAGATTTAATGCATTTACAACAGTGACATGCCTGTTTCATGGAAGTTATGCCAGAAATTCTGCAGGCTACAGGAGCCAGGCCAGAGCAGACAAGAGTCCCATTGTGGGTGCTGAGAGATCAGGGCAAAGCACAAATCTCCCAACAAAACACACCTCCCGTATTTCCATACCTCATGATGGAATTTATGAAGAGGTATGTTCTTCTGAAGAGAATTAAATCCTCCACACAACACTGAGGATTACACACAGCAATCCTCTGCTTTCCTTAAAGCTGGGCCATGTTTTCAGCGACTGTTCCTTACCTGGGACTTTCTGCAGTCTCAGAGTTCAAAATAATTAAAAAATACTGCAGTGTCATCATTAGTTAACATGTTTTATGGAGTTAAATTAGCAGCAAAGGCAGAAACCAAGGAGTTTATCCTGTATGATTAAGTTTCACTGGAAGGCTGACACAGTGACCTCACAGAGCTTCTGGCTGTACAGTTACTACTTAGTCAGAGACTTAACCTCTTACCCCAGAGAATGCAGGGTCATGTGCAGTTAACACTTCATATTTATACATTTTATAAATTAATATCTATTATAAATCAGCTATTTAATAGATATCTATATCTATATCTATATCTATATATATCTATATCTATATATACATATATATATATGTATGTATGTCATAATACAACACTAAATGAATGACACTCAAATGCTGAGATGTTTAAGGTTAAAAAAAGTACATTTATTTCTGGACCTTGATATTTATAGAATTCCAAAAGTGACCATGGATTGGAGGATGGAATTGCCACCTCTCTAACCAGACTGGTCAAACTAACATTCCATCAATTCCCTCCTCTTCTAGAAAGGAATGCAAAACAATCATTATTTACATGAAATGTACGTGAGAAACTCCATTCCAAAATTGTAAACATTAGAAGGCTTAGAAGAACTTTAGAAGAACAGGGTGACATCTCTATATCTATTTATAAATTTTATGCTGTGGTCCAGTAAATGAGCTTTAAGTTCTCTTGCTACATCATTAAAAAACAGAATAAACCCTAAAACCCAGACTGTGGTATCACTTCCTACACAGAGCTTCTTAGGGCTACATCACCTTTCTGCTATTTAACTGCAATATATGATTTAAACAATTACTCCTCAGTCCTTTTCTCTAAGGACTGAAGTTTTCAATCATAATGTCTGCATTTTTCCTTTAAGATCTTGACACTGATTATATAATATGAAATAAGAATCACTGAAATGGTATTAAAGCAATACAAAACCCCTGTTGTTTTCCCACAGAACACTTGCACGTGCACCTTTATTTCCTGCTGCCCTTTTCTCCCAATCCGAGATGAAATAAAGCACTGAAACCACATGAATTTTTAACATTTAACTCCTAACTGCTTTCCAGGTTTATTAGGCCACTGTTGAAAATTCTTTGCTCAAAATTAGTAAACAGAATGAAGAATTGTTTAGGGAGAAGAGAGTGTAACATCAGCTGAGAAACCAGGCTGGGGTTTGCAGCAACAAGATGAATTTCTTCTTTCTGAAACTCGTGGTACCTTTATCAGCACAATGAGAACAAAAATTGTAACACTAACCTAAAATGCAGAGGATTCCATCAGGCTGAGATTTGCTGCTCTGTGTCAAAATACTCTGAATATTTCGGAGGCGGCTGCAGCTGCAAGAAAAAAAAAAAAGAGAATTTGTCCTCAAGGTCACTGCTGTGAAATGTCAAACTGGGAGGCTGAAGAGCTGACCCAGCTTTGTTTTCTTTGTTACTGAAAGTAAATGGACACACTTCAATTTGGGTTGTTTTGGTTTTTTTTTCCCTTGAGATATGGACCTTAAATCAAGCCATTCCTGAATATTTTTGCCCACTAAAAGATGAAGCCCACAGCACTGAGAGAAGACAGGAATTTTAACTATTCCTTAAATTCATGAGCTCTGGTAATCTCCAACCTGGCAAAAATTGCTGCTCAGGTTTGCTCTCACCTGGCCAGCAGAAATTCCCTTTTCTATCAGAGAAGAAAAAACAAAGTAACATCAGAAGGGGCCAGGGGTACACCAATATCCCACCAACAGTTTGGAAAAAAGTTTGGGAAAAATTTTGGTAAAAAGTTTTGGCACCTCCAGCACCATCAGGAGAATCATTATGGTTGGAAAAGACCTCCAAGATCATCAATTCAAATAGTCAAAAGAGAAATGAAACAATGCCAAGTATTGCTGAGGTTTTTTTACCGTCAAAATTAGTCATTTATTACACAAATTTTAATTCAGCTGTCCAATATTTATCTTTAAACCAGGCAAAAAATTCCATCTGCAACAGCCAGATTTTTTATAATCAAGGTGAAAAGTTCATTATATAAATTTTAATTCAGTTGCCCAATATGCATCTTTCAGCTACAACAGCCATACAGAGAGCAACACAATTTGTGCTTCCAGGCAACATTCTGGGAGTTTGTTTAAACACAGATAAAAGACAAGAAATTTCACTGTTGATATTACTGAATGGGATTTCTTGTTTATAGACTTGTTTATATGAGCTGTTCAGCTCCAGGAAACAAATGTCTCTCACAGAAACACTCAAACAGAGCTAAATTTATGAGCAGTTCAAACAAACAATAAAGTAAGGTCAAATATTTCTATTTTCAGCATTACTTTAGCCAAGTAAAAAAGTAAATACGTCTTTTCAGCAATAGTACAATTATTATGCTCTACTTTTTCTGAAAGAAGGAATGCACATGAAAGGTTTCCATTATGGCAAATCTAAGTGAAATTCAAACATCAGTGATAAAGGATAAATGATAAGCACAATGTCACTGCAGTCCCCAGCATTTATTTTATCCCTTTTTAGGTCAAATGTTTCAGTTCTGAATCCCTCAAGTGTTCTTTTTATCTGGAATATTTCAATTTATATTGGATGGATGGATGGATGGATGGATGGATGGATGGATGGATGGATGGATGGATGGATGATGGATGATGGATGACGGATGGATGGATGGATGGATGGATGGATGGATGGATGGATGGATGGATGGATGGATGGATGGTTGGATGGTTGAATGGATGGATGATGGATGGATGATGGATGGATGGATGATGGATGATGGATGATGGATGATGGATGGATGGATGATGGATGGATGGATGGATGGATGGATGATGGATGGATGGATGATGGATGGATGGATGGATGGATGGATGGATGGATGGATGGATGGATGATGGATGGATGGATGGATGGATGGATGGATGGATGGATGGATGGAGGGATGGATGGATGGATGGATGGATGGATGGATGGATGATGGATGGATGTATGATGGATGGATGGATGGATGGATGGATGGATGGATGGATGGATGGATGATGGATGGATGGATGGATGGATGGATGATGGATGGATGGATGGATGGATGGATGGATGATGGATGGATGGATGGATGATGGATGGATGGATGGATGATGGATGGATGGATGGATGGATGGATGGATGATGGATGGATGGATGGATGGATGGATGATGGATGGATGGATGGATGGATGGATGATGGATGGATGGATGATGGATGGGTGGAATGGATGATGATGGATGAATGGATGGATGGATGGATGGATGGATGGATGGATGGATGGATGGATGATGGATGGGTGGAATGGATGATGATGGATGAATGGATGGATGGATGGATGGATGGATGGATGGATGGAGGGATGGATGATGGATGGATGATGGATGGATGGATGATGGATGGATGGATGGATGGATGGATGGATGGATGGATGGATGGATGGATGGATGATGGATGGATGGATGGATGGATGGATGGATGGATGGATGGATGGAGGGATGGATGGATGGATGGATGGACGGATGGATGGATGGATGATGGATGGATGTATGATGGATGGATGGATGATGGATGGATGATGGATGGATGGATGGATGGATGGATGGATGGATGGATGGATGGATGGATGGATGGATGATGGATGGATGATGGATGGATGGATGATGGATGGATGGATGGATGGATGGATGGATGGATGGATGGATGGAGGGATGGATGGATATTTTGATCCACTCCTAGATATGGAAACAGAAATTAAAGCCACTGATGATAGCAAAGACTTAATCACGTACAATCAGATGTTTGCCCACACGGGTGATGCCAGGAAATCCACACTGAACTTTATGCTGCACATTTAAACAAGTCCTAATTAGTCATTCTTTCAAACCTCACCTAAACCTGAATCTCACAGCTACACAAAATTATTTTTTATCTTATTCTGGCAAATATCCATCCCATCATTAAACAGGAGCCCAGAGCAGCTGGCTGACAGATGATTCACTCCAAGCTATTCAGAGCTCATCTTTTTATACTTCCCATATCACGAGATAAAGAGCAGAAAAAAAAATCCCCAGACTCTTCACTGTGGGCACAAATTGGACTTATTTCATTTGTTGGTATGGAAACAGCAACACAAATTACACAAGCCCACAGTTATTTGAGGAGCAGCTGCAGGATTGCTGGAGCCTCTGTGAAAAAAAAACCAAAAACATGAAAGCAACTTTTTGTACAAAGCTGTCCATAAGTGAAATCCTTCTCAAAATGCTTCTTGACCTGCCTGCAAAGGAATTATTTCCATGATTTCTGAAAGGATCTGAAGGACAAATTGAAAGAAGTATGTCCAAGGCCTTCTGCACTGACACAGCAAGAAGCTCCCTGAGTGATTTTTAATAAAACATTTTCCATATCAGAGGATGCATGTTCCTGTTCCTGCTCAAAGTGAGGAAAGAAAGAAACAGTCAACAGGAAAAAATGCTGAAGGCACACGAAGGAGATTTTCCTTCAGCTCCTCAAAACCAAGATGCAATTATTCTTTTGCTACTCATGTCAACAGTGAAGGCAAACTTAATTCTCCAGACAAAAACAGGTTTTTAAGGACCTGTAACATTTTTAGAACTTCTTATGCATTATAAACAGAGCAGCAACACACACCTTGATTTTCTCACCATTTCTCCCCCTACCTGTACTGATCACTTATAGAAAAATGGTTAGAACTCAATTTGACAAAAAACAACTATGGAAACTCATGGGGAAAGACTTCTTCCATTTTATTAAAAAGCATTACCTATGAAACAAGGTTAGCTATTCCTAAGATATTTAAATTTTAATTTCAAAGGCTCCCACACAAGAGTGACCCAAAAAAACACATTTATCATTTAAAAGAAGTAGTGCTATGGGCCAGTGCAAGAAGACCAGAGCAGAGAAAGCAAAATAAATGAGGTTTTTGTCTTCTTGAGCTCTGGGGAAGCATTTTCTGATCAGTTCAAGTGCTGAGCAGAAAAAGGGAAGAAGAATTGGGGGAGGAGAATCCTCACAGGTTGGACATTTCCTTCCTTATTTTAACTTTTTAGGTTAGCAATTTTACTCCCCTCAAATTACATTCATTATTTTTCAAATAAATTATAACTTTGGTGCAGCCCTTAAAAATACTTAAAGATCTCAGATTAAGCTGCTAAAACATTTCTGCCAGGTAAATCTGCATGTCAGTGCTGTGTGTCATGACATAAAATGTGTAATTTGCACAGAGCAAATTATACATTCATTATTTCACAGTAAGATGTTATGTCCAATAAAGATATTTCTTTCATTCTTAATATTAAACAGACATTTAGCAGAATAATTTTCCTTGCCTTATTTAAGAAGTGAGAGAATGAGAGAATTCTTTGAAAAAGGTCCTTCACAGAAAAATTTTCAATGTCATTTCAAGTGTGGATAAATCATTATATTCAAAGGCTGACACTAAACACAGAAGAGCTGTGTGCCTGAAGAAAGATGCCATTCAGAAATAGGGAAGAGAATAATTAGAATTCTTACAACATGCTTTGAAACAATACAGGCTGAACTGTGTATAAAGTCAGAGTGGGGAAAATAAAGGCATTTTCTTGGATTTCACATTAAACAGTCATCTGCCAAAAACAAAAAGACTGTCCTGGGAACAAAAATCCATGACTTTTCCCATCTCCAAAACAAGCACTCCTTTTCATTTTGCTCCAGCAGCACAAATTCAAAAGGAAACAACCTCCACACCAACCTGTGGGCCTTGGGATGCTTCCCTGGAAGTTGTGGCTCTGGATCCACCATCTACATAACCACAGTTAAACCTAAAGAACCTGCTGCTGAAAAAACCAAAAATATAGGTGTGTTTGCAAACATGGTCCTAAGGAAGCTCCAAAATCCTGGGTTCCAACAAGCTTTGGGCAAGACAAGAGCTGGAAGTTATTTATGCACCTATGAGGCAACTTCTGGAGCAGGTAAGAAGTTGAAATAGGTGAAGTGGGAATTTTTGCACCATTTTTGAGCAGAAGCTGGGGTTTCTCTGTGGGTTTAAGGCAGGATAAAATCTCCTGGCTCTGCAAGGGACAGTCTCAGCCTCCTCACCCCCTTTGTGTCTGCACTAACGATCTGGAAGCCATGTGTCAGGTCAGATCAGCTTATGGATCCAAACAACCTGCAGCCCAGGAATTAAAAAGAAAATAATGCTTTCAAACAGCAGCAAGCTGACCTGACTGCTGATTGAGGCAGGTCAAAAAGCAAAGCCACATTTTGGGGTGACAGCTGGCAATAAAGTGTGCTTGGGCCAATTAAGGAACTGTACCTTGAGGTACTTGATATTCCACTAATCTTGGACTAGATCCAGAAGAAAAAAAGGGGGAGATAATTGACAATCATTAACTTCTAAGAATTAGTGCTCATCTGTTCACGTCTTCACACTAATTATGCAAAGTAGCTCGCTTTACAACAGGCAGCCTGTCACAGCTTGGTAACAGCCACGGCGCTGCAAGGCACGTCTGTTGGCAAATAAAGAGAATATTAACAACTGTGCCTTTCTCAATCACAAAGAACAAATCCATTTCCTCAAGAAAGCCACATGGTGCTTGAATTTCCATCTTGTTTCTTCTCCCACAATGCTTTTTCCCCTGGCTGCTGGCTGGATTTAACCTGAGTGCAAGCTGCATTTTCTTGACCTGGTAATCCAGAACTGAGGCAGCACCACCAGCATTGATCCCTGTTGGAATCCTGGATGCTGAGAATTTTAAATTTCTGTGCTGAAAGGCACAGACCCACAAGAAAATATTCTATTTGACCTAAGGCCGTGGAGAAGGTTTCCAAAATTGACTGATAGCACTGGGGTTCTGGGTGTGTAATTTGATTAGAAGTGTGTAATAGATAATAGAACATAGAAGTGTGTAATATATAATATATACTTAATATACAATATACAATATATAATAAATAATGTATAATGTATAAAACATAATATATTATATATAACATATAACATATAATATAAATATAAAATATATGATATATATTATAATTAATACATTATATATGATATATAATATCTTATATCTTATATGATATATTATATATAATATATTATATATCCTATATCATATATCATATATTTCATATACTATATACTATATAATATATACTATATAATATATAATATATAATATATAATATATAATATATAATATATTATATATAATATATAATATATAATATATAATATATAATACCAGGGTGGAAAACTTGGAGTTTCAAGTTTTAGAATACAGTAATATATATATAAAAAACAAGATGGAGGTTTTAGGGCGGTGGCTGCTTGTTCTTCTTCACCTTCTCCATGGGTTTGGGTGATATTTTGTAATTGGACAGAAAAATCCACGTTGTCAGACATGAGTGATTAGTTATTGGGTTAAAAACCAAAATAATTTAGGTGTCATTTCTTAATTAGATAATTTAGCCTTAAAACACCTTGTAACAAAAGACAGAGAGCCATTTTATGCCTTGTTAGATGAATGCTGTAGAACTCAGGACTTGTAATATAAATAAGAAATAATAAAGATCTAAACCTGAACACAAAACACCATCTCAAGTGCCTTCAATCCCCACCTTGACAGAGGCAGAAAAAGAAGCTGAGAATCCCCAGATTGGGATTCCTGGTGGATTCCCAATTCCCAGAGGATTCCCAGAGCCTGGCAGGGCTGGATTCCCAAATTCCCAGAGGATTCTCAAAGGATTCCCAATTCCCAGTGATTTCCCAGTTCCCAGAGGATTCCCAATTCCCAGAGGATTCCCAAAGTATTCCCAATTCCCAGTGATTTCCCAGTTCCCCGAGGATTCCCAGTTCCCACTGGATTCCCAATTCCCAGTGAATTCCCAATTCCCAGAGGATTCCACAGCCTGGCAGGGGTGGATTCCCAATTCCCGGTGGATTCCCAATTCCCAGAGGATTCCCACAGCCTGGCAGGGCTGGATTCCCAAATTCCCAGAGGACTCCCAAAGGATTCCCAATTCCCAGTGATTTCCCAGTTCCCCGAGGATTCCCAGTTCCCACTGGATTCCCAATTCCTGGTGGATTCCCAGTTCCTGGTGGATTCCCACAGCCTGGCAGGGCTGGATTCCCAATTCCTGGTGGATTCCCAATTCCCAGAGGATTCCCACAGCCTGGCAGGGCTGGATTCCCAATTCCTGGTGGATTCCCACAGCCTGGCAGGGCTGGATTCCCAATTCCCGGTGGATTCCCAATTCCCAGAGGATTCCCACAGCCTGGCAGGTTGCAGCTGTGTTTCACTGTGCCCAATTCAGCTGACAAAGGCTGAAATTCCGCTGCTTTCCCCGCGTTTCACCTCCTCTTGGCAGATGTTTTGCTCCTCCCCCACAAAGGCTTGGCAGCCCTAAAAAGCCCCACGTGGCCGAGGCTGGATGGAAGCCAGGGAAAATCAGAGATATCCCCACATCAGGAGAAATCCTCACCTTGAATAGATCCCACCAAAGTCAATGGTTTTACCATTAACAGCCAAATTTACCATAAATAAATAAATAAATAAAATAGAATGATAAATTACATTTTTTTTTCTCCCAAGTCTCAATTCTTGTTAATTCACTGTTGTGAACATCTGTTTCCATTTTAGTCCCTGAAAAATCAAGTTTTTATTTCGAGTCTTTTGTTGACCTGATGATTTCTATCAGAAATGTTTGCTTGTATTAAGAGTCCAGGATTTTCCTGGATTTCCCACAGCCTGACATTATCCCCACCTCACTGTAGCTGTGAAAACAGACACCAGAAGTCAGATTGAGCTAAAGACTCTCAGAATTTCATTGATTTCAAAATAACTCTTTCACCGCTTGGCACTTGTAAAAGGCAACATTCACCCACCTTAAAATATATGTCAATTTTCCACCTATTTTGCAAATTTCTCTACATAGGGAGAGAAATTTGCTTAGGGATCTTGATTATAAACAGGACATCAAGTAATTTTTTAGGAACAGTGAGAAAAAAAATGGACATAGATAGATCAATTTTAATTTTGTGTGCATTTATAGGATCAAATCCAGAGACCTCAAAGCTCATAGGAACAAGCCTGAATCTCTCCTTACTAAACATGTGGAACTGCCTGATGTCATTCTGCACAATCACAAACTTTTGGAGGATATTTATAAATGATGGGCTGCCCCTCAGCCTTGATGCTCTCTCTGTTTAACAGGCTGAATTACAAACACCATGTCTGTATTTTCATTTTCTTATGCTGCAGCACATTATGGAGAGCATCAACTATTCCCTTCCAAAAAATATTATCAGCTGAGAAAATGGCAATAATTGAAAAAGGTGACAAAGGGCAGCAGCTCCAGGGTGATTATTCTGCCATCATCCACTCTGATTAAAAGGACAGGGCACTGCCTGGCACTTGGGCAGAAATCAAAGCTGATTTTCAGTGCCTCAAGACTAAAATCACCTTCAGGGCTCGTTCCTGGGCCAGAACCTCTGCAGCCACGTGGGCACAAAGCTCCAAATCAGATGCTGAGATGATCACAAAGGGAGAATTCCAGCTGAAAGATCCACACCATAGCTCTGCTCCTCCCCTGGCAAATTTCCCTTCTTCCTCTTTATTCCCATCAAGCAAATGGTTCCACACCCCTCAATTCTCACTGTAGTAGACCCTAAGCATTCTTATTTCCCTGAGGTGGCAGAAAATCATCCATATTCAAGGAATGGGGGTTGCTTCTCTTTTTTTCCTTCAAGTTAAATCAGCTCTCTCTTTGCATTGCTAAAATACAGCACATTCTTTAAAAAAAAAATTAATTCCAGTGCAACTGTGCTCTTACAAAATCCTGAACCTCAGCATAATTACATAAGGAACACACAGGCAACAGAAAAATTTGTTAATCTTTCATCACAGACAAGTCCCCTACAAAAACTGCTTGGGAAACCACAACAACTCTTTGGTCCCGTGCTCCCAAATACCCCACTCATGGAAAAAACAAAAAAAACCACATATTTAACCACGATGGGATTAACAACAGAGCAGGAGAATGGTAAGCACAGAGGAAGAGACAACAGAAAAATTAACCCAAGGACTCATTTTGCATTTCCCCACATGGACACATGGTGAGAACTCATCTGTATTATGTTAGCACCATGGATAATGAATAATGAGGATTTGCTTACTCTGTTTTACATAAAGGTAATTCAGATTGGGTGGGTGCAGAGTGCTCTGAAACAGAACAAATCTGCATTAATTTTCTGATGCAGATATTTAAAACAAGCACTTCATAGGATTTTTGTTCAGAAATGCCTGCATTCACAAGGAAAACACTCACTCCCCACCAAACACAGGAAAGATGACATCACCTCCCAAAAACACTTCCCCTTTTTTGGGCAGCACTCCTCTCTTACTTAAGGGATTTTTTTCTTTCTATTTGCAAACCCATTCTTTCCTTGTTACAATGCTGAGGGTCACCAGCTCCCAAGGTGCCACATGGCAGACCAAGACTCTCAAGTATGTGGAAGAACTCCAAGAATTATCTCTGGCCCTTTCTCTAGTCTTTATATAGTCTGAAGAATTTTTCCATTCCTGTTTGGGAGCTTGGGGGTGGCGGGGGAGGATAACAGATTGTTTTGTTTTAAGTTATTTTTATTAACTGCCTGCTATCTGCTGACTGCCTGGGAAATTTATTGCAAACACTGGCCTCCATCTGGCCTGACAATAAAAAAAAAAATTTAAAAAAGAACTGCACAAGAATGAATGTCAAGGAGGAAAAAAAATTAACAGATGACATGGCTCCTACAAATGCACCAAATTACAGTTGCTGGCTGCATCTCAAAAGCTTGCAGATGTTCAGAGTCTGAATGTTCTCATGACAACTCTAAAACAGGGTCTCAGATTACAAAAATCACTCAGGAAGAGGAAGGCTTGAGTGGAAACCATTTTCTCTTTCAGCATTTTTTTTAACCATCTTGGCATTTCGTTACCCATCATGAATTTTAGATACTTTACAGCTCTAAAAAAATACCAAGCTCTTTCTAAATAATTAATATTAATTTATTCAGTGAAAAAGATTATTTGAAAAGGTCACTTTTCCTTCTGCCTTATTTTCAATTCAGAAAGGGAGAGAGGGAACATAACCAGCCGTGCTCACGTGTTTCAAGCAAGCAGAACAACCTCCATTTCTCTCTCTCTCTCACAGCAGAGTTCCTCATTTCACTGGCAAATCCTCCAAAAAGTGAAAATGCTTTTGTTCCCTTCTTGTACTTCAGATAAAAAGCTGTTTGGTTTCGCTGTTTGTTTGTTTTTTAATTGAAAATCTCCAGCAAGCACAGAGCCAGGTAGCTTGGCCAAGTGTTTGTCTGCAATTCACGTGCAAGGTCTCCCTTCCCTGATTATCTGGCTTCCCACTGCTGAATACTTCCATGTATTGTGCTGGAACTATTGAAAGCATCAAGCACTTCAGTTCCTGGGTTGTCCTTTGTGGTACCAGAAAACAGAATCATGGAATCATTTTGGCTGGAAAAGCTCTCCAAGACCACCGAGTCCAACTGTTACCCCAGCCCTGCCAAAGCCACCATTAAACCTCGTCACTAAGCACCACAAAAATGGGTTTTAACTGCTTTTTAAATTTCTACCCACTCCACCAGTGCCCTGGGCAGCCTATTCCAGTGCTGGACAATCCTCCCAGCAGAGAAATATTTCTTAATATCCAACCTAAACCTCTCCTGGCACACCTTGAGGCCGTTTCCTCTATTCAAACCATTTAAATAATGGGCTGCAGCATCATACACATGGGTGCACTTTAAGTCTCCAAAAGGAAACAGAGCTCTGGCAACCTAAGGATACCTGAGCTGACACCTGAGCTCCCACAGAGCCAATGCCACCATCTCACATGTCCCCACACCCCAGCTCCTGTCAAGCCCTACCCAACATATTTTCAGAGCTCAGGAAATTTTATTACCTTTGTATCCACAACCCCCCCCACACAAATACAACCTCTTCTTTCTCTCCATAATCCCTCAGCCCCTCCCAAACCTCAGCTATCCCTACACTAAAATTCACTTTTCCTGTTTTTTTTTTTCTTTTATTGCCAAGATAGCCCATGCTGACCTCTCCCAAACCAGTCCCGGGTTTATCCCCTACAGAAACACAACCCCAAAGCCACTCTGTGCACAGCAGCCCTGCTCCAAGCCCCCTGGGATGTCCTGCTGCTCCTCACCCACACATCCTCCTCCTCTGCAGGATTCTGCTGGTGACAATCCCTCCATCCACAAGGTCACATCAGGGCCCTGTCTGCCGTCCTGTACCTCCCTCCCGGCAGCCACCTGCCAAATCTACCTGTCCCCAGCATGGCCAATGCTTTCCTTCTCCTTCCCAGCCCCTCACATGCTACTGCAGCCCCCCAAATCCCTTTAAAGATCCCAAATCCGCCCGCAACACCCGCAGAGATCAGTGCCGGAAAACCTCTCATGAATGTCCCCTCCCTTCTGTCCTACCCCCATCCTTCCCACAACACCTTCGATAGGTGTGAAACCCTATGGTAACCCCAAATCATCACCCTCAGCTCTGCGAACACCCCAAATTCTCCCACATCAAAGCCCTCAAGACGCCATCCTAAGGCTTAAAACCTCTCCCCATCCCCTCTGTTCCAGCGCCTCCAAAGCGCTGCGCTCCCCATCCCTCGCACCCTAACGCCCCCAAACCGGCGTTTAACGCTATTTCCTCCACGAGCAGGGCCACGGCTGTGAAAACCTCAGATGCTCGCACATCAAATTCCTTCTAAATTCATCAAGACCCTCCAGATTCCCCTTTCAGCGCCCCTCCAACACACCCCCACCCCGCACACCGCTTCCCCACCCCACAGCCCCTTCAGCGCAGCCCTGGCGCTGGCTGTCACCCCTCTCCTCGCCTTCCCCGCTGTCCCCTCCGGTACCTGACGAAGGGCCCCGGGGCTCGGGGCCGGGGCCGGTGTCGCGGGGGCGGCGGGAGGAGCGCGGAGCGGCCGCACAGCGCCATGGCGACCGCGATGCGCCCGAGCGACGGGGCGGCTCCGCCACTGCGGCCCTGCGCCCCGCCCCGCGCCGCGCGCACCACTCGGCTCGGGGGGGGGAAAGGATATGGCACACCCGCACTGCTCCCTCCGCTCCCAGTTTTTCTGCTCGCGCTGGATTTATCCTGAGTTTTTTCTCCTCTCGCAGGAAGTGCGGTTGGGAATTCTTGGACAGCGGCCCTAGCTTGGAGTAAACATAACGAGGATGAGATTGTTCACCCCTCCGGCAGGAATGGGCTCGTCCAAGTCCAGCCTCCTGCTCACACACCCCTCACGCCCCCCCGCTCGCTCTTGGGCGCGTCCAGCCCCCACCGCTGCTGATGTCCCCCCCCCACGATGGGGCGTGGGCTCGTCCGATGTCAGGGAGGGGGACAAGGGACCCCTGAGAGACCTCCTGCGACCCCCTCAGACCACGGGGAGGGGGGACGAGGGATCCCTGAGATGGGAGGGGGGACAAGGGACCCCTGAGACCCCCTGAAACCCTTGAGGAGGGATGACACAGAGCCCCCCAAGAATGGGTGACATAAAACCCTCCAGGGAAGGGTGACACAGAGCCTGGAGGAGCAGGGGGACACAAAAACCCCCAACATTCCGCAGAGCCCTGAGGGATGGTGTGTCCTGGAGCTCCACAGAGTGATGTACCCTGGTACCCCCAAAGTATTGTCCCCAAAAACACCCTACAGCACACAGACATGCCTTGGCTCCTTGTGTCCCCTCAGCATTGCACCCCCCCATGGGATCCCTCCCCAGATGTCTTTCCCTAAAAAACCACCACAGCCCCATCTGGCCACCCCTCTGGGGTGTCACCAGCACCCCACATGGTCCTTTTTGTGTTATCCCCAAAAAATATCCCCCCTTTCCAACCAGCACCCCTCTGTGCTTGGCTATGTCCTAATAACCAGCACAACCACCCTTACAGACACCCTTTATTCTCTTTACACCAGAAATTCAGGGAGTTTTGCCTGCTCTGCCCAGAGATCCCAGCCCTGTCTGCCCTCTGACCCCCTTTCCCCAGTTTTTTCCTATTTTACTGATGTGTCACCATTGCCAAACAACTGAGCCAGCACCCCTCAGCTCCCAGGGAGCAGGAGCAGGGATTTTTGGTCCTGCACAGAAAACCTGAGTGGATCTATAAAGGACTGAGGTCATCACAACTCAGGGAAGGATCTGGAGCCAGGCTTTGAAGGGCACATGGCTGAAACCCATTAATCCCACATCCCTCAGCTGAGGGGACACATCCTGCTCGTCCTGCATGCTCCTGCCTCACCACCCACCCCTGGGGGAAGGACCAGAGGTTGAGTAAGCATCAAGGAAAGCTGAATATGCTGTGGAGGCTCTCATTCCCCCCCAGAACGTTAATCCCCATCCCCCAGTGCTAATCTGTGAGCAGCTCCCTGCACCATTAATCCCCCCAGCTCCTCATCCCTGGTGGAGAGTGGGATAACACCCCTTGTCTGCATCTTATTTTAATTACACCAGTATTTGCCAGCAGCGGTGTAAAGCCCAAAATCTGCAGCTTTGGGGTGTGATGGAGACATGGGGCTGCCTGGAGCAAGCTCCTTTTCCCCTCCCAAAGGATCCCAATCCAGTGGGAAACACTCAGGGGCTCTCACTCCCACCTCACTTTTAACCCGGTGCAGGTGAGAACACGTTCCAAAGTGTTATTTCCTTTTTTCCCCAAAAACCAAATAGGACTTTGCTCAGTGCCATAGAGCAAAGACAAGATAAATAAATATTCTGGGCCATGGCCCAGCTGCCCTGCAGCCACTGGGAAGCATTTTAGCTGGCCTTGATGAAATTCTGATGGTTCCATGTCCAGACAAGTCCCCACGGCACAGGTTGTGCTGACAAGGAGCTGGCACCATCCCAATCCCAAATTCTTCCTGTTTTTTGAGCCCCTGGACACACTTTGAGCTTGCTAAGGCAGCATCACCAACAGGAGCTGAAGGCCTGGAAGCAAAAGTGGATAGGATTGCTAAAAAGCCTTGGCTTTCCTCTAGAAGGATCCTGAAATGCATCTCTCCTGCTCCTCTTGTCATTTGCTGAGTGGGACAGTGTCCTGCAGAGCTCCTGCTGGTTGTCACATGCCACTCCATGAACCACCAGCTTCCAGAAGGTTTTCCCAAGCCCCCTCTACATCCAAAACCCACAGAGGGAAGGAGACATGTCCTGACAGCACGTCCTTCCCCTGCAACATCTGAGTGCTGTATTGGCTCCTTCCATCTCCTCTTCATCTCCATGGGCCTGCCCAGGCACTCCAAAGCCCCAGGAACACATGGTGGTAGAGGAGAGGGAAAAGGGACACTCCCAGGATGGGATTTTTAGGGACATTTTACCCCCAAAACTCTTTCAACCAACAAGAGGAGATATTTCACACCACTGCTGTGGCCTGCAGCCTCGTGTCTCCCTTGGGATGACAAATCAGGTCAACAACCTGGAAAACACCCAACAGAGAGGTCAGGCTTCCTGGAGAAGGAGTGAGGTGAGGTGGAAGGGGAAAGAAGGTGACATCAGCTATTGTTCCTGCTCTCCAGCTTCCTGAGCTTCCCTATCCCACTATTGTTGCACGTTTTGAGGGCTGCAGAAGCTGAATGAAACCCACAACAATTCCCAACGAGAGGAAGAGAGGAGGCAGAGTGGTTTGGAAAGAGGGGGAAAGCTGCTGCTGATGTTCCTTTGTGGGTCCTGCTGACCCAGATTTTGTCCAAAAGCAAACAGCAGATGTGGGTTGAGTCTGCTCGTGTGAGCTGGTAGGGCTGATCCTCGCTGTGTTTTCAGCTTGGGTACCTCAGGGTTGGCATCTCCCCATGGAGACAGCTGCCTGCACACCCTCTTCCCTGCATACCTGTTTATTTTTAGCAAATCCCTGCTGGAGAAAACAATGTTGTACTCACAGAGAGGCCAAAATTAGCTGTTCACCCTGAGATGTGCACCTGGAGAGGTTCTTCATTCCCCCATCCATGAGGAATGACTAAACTTCCCATCCTGGGCTGATGATGGTTGCTCACTGAGGCTGGAGGCTGAATTTTATTTAAAAATTGATTGGTACATCCCATCCCACTGGGACCTGCACAACCCTTCCCCATGGAAAGCATTGGCTGCTGGGAATGTGGGCTGTGGGATGGCTTTGACATCCTGGTGCACACTAAGGAACCATCCAGGACTCCCCAGGGTGGTGGAACCAAGGGAAACCTGTCTCCATCCTTGATGGGCAAAGGCAACCCCAGAAATAACCCCAGAGTCAGCAGCTCCAAATAAAACCAAACAGAAAAGCTTTATGACTCAGAAATCCCACTTTCAGCATCCTAAGAGCCAAGGATGCATCCTTTAGGGCTTTCAATTTGCATTTTCCTTATCCCTCTGGAGCATCAAGGAGCTATTTTCCTACTGCAACAGCACTTTCAAGGAAATCATTCCGATTTCTTGGAGAGAAAATATGAATTGTGCTCTGCTTGCACAGTAAACAAACAAGGCAGTCCCTTGCTGTGCTTCATAAGAACTGTTTTTCTTCCTTTTTGCTCGGATTTATGGGATTCTGTTGTATTTATGGGATCCCATGAATGTTTCAGAGGAGTCCACCCTCCAGGCAATGGATGTTCACTCAGAGAATGGACTTGCTGCCTTCAGAGCTCTTACTGAAAAATTTATGAATAGCAAGAGAAAGGAATAAAATGAGACTGTTTGAAAAGTTTCCCATTTTTACCTGGGGAGGGAAAATTAAGTAATAAATTATGATGGCTATAAAAAGCCTCCTACTCCATCTATCCAAGTTCTTCAGGCTAGAAAATCTTCATTCTTCTCTAGTGCTATTTTGGGAGGAGAGATATTAAAATTTTCTCTGCCCTGAAATTATTGTTTTACTCTTACCACAAAAAAAAGCAGCCCCCAGGTCAAAGAAAACAAAAGGGTGAGTTACTTCAACAAGCTGAGATCTGCTTGTTTATACCACCCTGAATCTGGCACCACACACCCATCAAACACAGGGTGGAGATGCAGGAGGTGATGGAGACACAACACACAAAGATCCTGCAAGCACAGGAAACGTCTCAAAAAATAGCAGTGCTGACCCTGAGTTACCCAGACTTGTTTTGTTATAGCCACTGCTCTTTGTAAATGAAGAGTTTGGCTAAGAAATAGAGGGGGCTGAGGGTGACCAGCAAATAGAAAGGATTTTTTTGGATTTTCTGTTTGCAAACTGGCTCCATGCAAGGGGGGAATTTGGTGCTGGTGGAGGTCACTGCTGAAGTTCCTTTTGGCTTTTCCAACAGTGGATGGAGCAAAGAGATGTTTGCTGCCTGATGGGGGAACAAACCACTGCCCCTGAGAATAATTTGATGTCATGGCTTCTTCATTTCAACATGTTTAGGGACATCTCCAGGTGCTATAGGATCGTGGAGTAACTTGGGTTGGAAGGGACTTGAAGAATGTCTTCTTTGGCCATACCAGATTTATCAGCACGGCATTTGGTCTGCAAAAAATCAGGAAATTGCTGTCTGGAGGGGTGTGAGGGGTGTGCTGGTGTCTCTTCCCCAACACCCTGGATGCTCTGGAAAAGTTCTTCAAAAGAAGCAACAGTCTGGATATGGTTTAGGATCAGAGGGAAATTCAGGTTGGAAGGAACCTCAGGGTGTCTCTGCTCCAACCTCCTGCTCAAAGCAGGGGCACCCATGAGGTCACACCAGGTTGCTCTGAGCTGTTTTCAGTTTGCTTCTGAAACCATCCAAGGATGGAGACACTGAAACCTCCCTGGGACCTTCCCTGGTATCTCAAACCTCAAAGATCTCCCTGGGATCTGCTCCTCTCCCACTGCTTGCCCAAAACCTCCCCCTGGCCACCCTCAGCATTCCAGGGGTGT
Source organism: Molothrus ater (assembly GCF_012460135.2). NCBI lineage: Eukaryota > Metazoa > Chordata > Aves > Passeriformes > Icteridae > Molothrus > Molothrus ater. Next base: position 70,685,949 of record NC_050481.2, read on the forward strand.
GACCACCACCTCCTGGAGCCAACCAGCCCTACACTCATCTTTTTTCCCTTTTCCTTCTTTTTTTTTGAGCCTCAGATGAGCAGAGGAAGCCAGGCCCCAGAGCATTTACTGTGTGGCCTCCCCTGCATCTCCTTATCTCCAGGCACAACTTCCCACCTCTCCCATCCCGCTTCCTCCAGAGCTCAAATCCCTCCCTGCATTGTGCTTCCCTTCCAGGAGCCTCCTCTCAGCCCTGCCTGAGGATCCACTGCTTAAAACCTGATTTAAGCCAGCAGCAGCAGATTTTGCAGCTCCCCAGCTCGCTCTCAAGTCTCTGCCTGTTGGCCTGGGGAGAGGCTGTGACTTCAGGCAGTGCAGCAGCTTCAAAGGCTGGATGTGCAAGGGAGGAGCATCTCCAAGCTTCTCCATGCTGGGCAGAGCTCCTCAGCTGGTGGTCCTGGAGAGCTCTGAGCTCCTCCTAAGGCATCCACAGATGATCAAGAGAGTAAACTGGCCAGGATGCTTCTGTTTGCTGTAACTCCCTTGCTTCATGCTGTGAATAGGGTTTCTATGAAGATATGGATCATAGAATTCCAGAATGATTTGGGTTGGAAGATGCCTTAAAGATGATCTTGTTCCACCTCCCTGCTATGAGCAGAGCCAGGCAACCTGTGCCAGGGCCTCACCACCCTCACAGCAAAGAATTTCTTCCCAATATTTCATCTAAATGTCCCCTCTGCCGTTCCCCTTGTCCTGGCACTCCAGGCCCTTGTCATGAACGAGCCATGAAAATTTCTCCATGAAAATTTCTCCATGAAAATTTCTTTCCTCTTCCAAACAGACCCTCAGAATCTCTTTCCCTCTAAGAGGATTTCCCTTCATCTTTCACCCACCATTTTTCCCAGAAATCAGCCAGAATTTCTCCTTAGCAGGAATTTTGCATTCCTGGACTCTCCATTTTCAGCTTGCAATGGTTTCTGTCTCAGAAATGTGAGCTGAGAATGCCAGGCATGTCAGGAAGGGAAAATCCATCTAAGCTTTTCATCTCCTTTTGTCAGCATTTCATTTAAGCAGGATTTTCATGCTGCTGATTCATCTCCAAGAGCTTCCCACTCACCTCCATGTTCATTCCAGTGCTTCCCACTTCCTTTGCAAGGGGAGGGAACCACTGGCGCTGCGGTGGGATCAGAGACCTAAATCCTCTGAACCTCTCCTTTTTCTCCAAAGAACATTTATGTCCTCAGGCTCCATCACTGATTTCCACCCTGCAGAGTCACCACTGCCTCTCAATCCCCTTTTGAGCCTCGTTCATGACAAAATGCAGCTCCTGAGCAGGTTCCCTGCAGCATTTCCTGGATATCCGATGGAGCGGTACCTTGCTGACCACTTCACTGTGCACTCTGTTTGTTGGCTCCAGGGGAAGGAAACAACAATGAGATCACTTGGAAAGATGTTTTTTTCCCTTCAGATTTTTGGCTTGCCCAGTGGAAATCCAGGAGTGTGGTCAACAAACAGCGAGCAGAGATTCCCTTCGCCCTCCGCGGAAACTGAAATTAAACTCATTTTCACTCATCCATGAAAACAAAGGTGATGGTAATTACAACCAGCAGCACTCCATCCTCCTCCTCCATCCTGCCTCGCTCCAGAGGGAGGAAGGCTGAGCTCACAGCTTGGTGGAGGGGCTGTGGGAACCAGCAGGGACAAAGCTGGGACAAAGCCAGCAGCCAGAGCACCATGCCGGGCTCAGCTCCCAGGTTTTGTTCAATGATGGATGGGGACGAACGCATTGTGTCCCCTGGAGCCATTTAATCATGGATTTGATGCTCAGCATGGATCCTGGAGCTCTACCAGAGGCAGACTGGGATGTTCTCAGCAAGGCCTCTCTGCATGGCAGCATTCCGCGCTCGCGAGCCGCCGCGTCCCTCCGCTACCCGGACAAATTAGAGGAACACGGCTCATTTTATGGCTTGCTCTGAGCAGGTCAGCCTGGAGGCCACCACAAAAGGACCCTCTGCAGATCAGATACGGAGTTACAGAGATTTGGGAGAGAATGCACATGGAAAAACATTGGATTTGGCAGCATTCCGCGCTCGCGAGCCGCCGCGTCCCTCCGCTACCAGGACAAATTAGAGGAACCCAGCTCATTTTATGGCTTGCTCCGAGCAGGTCAGCCTGGAGGCCACCACAAAAGCACCCTCTGCAAATCAAATATGCAGTTACAGAGATTTGGGAGGGAATACACACAGAAAAATGTTGGATTTGGTCAACTCTCCACCTCTCGGTGCGCGGCGCTTTCGCAGCTGCAGGCAAGGAAAACAGAGCAGCTCATTTAATGAAGCCTTGGGAAGGAAAGCTTCCCAATTGGAGAGCTTCCCCCTTCCCAATTATCCTTGTGAAACACACAGCTTGGGAAAGCACACAGGCACAAAGAGCTGTGAATCTGGGGGTAGTAATAAAATCTTCTCTCCCTGTCTAGGACAGCTGGAAAGGGAAATGTTCCAACCTGTTGCTTAACGTGCTGGGGAAATCACTACTGAAAAAGAGAGGATCCAAGAGAACTCCATTCCAGCATTGGCCAGCAGCCTTTGCTGTGTTTCATGAGCTAAAAAATCTTCAGAGAACTTAAGGGAGATGTAGAAGTAAGACCCCACTGTGAAGAGCTTCCTGGGAAGCCACAGCAGGGGCATGGAGAACTGCAGAGGCTCCTGTGACCTCTGTTTTGGCTCATCTTAGGAAATGAGAGCCCAAAATCTGCTTTTTGTCTGCTCTCTGCTGTGGGACCGAGTGCTGAGTGTTGGAGGGGTCAGGCTTTGATGGAGCTACTTCTCCATGACTCAAAAAACTTCAAATCTTGCATCATCCCAGCCCCTTTTGGTGGCTCCCATCAGTTTTCTCCCCAAATTACTGCAGGGACAGCCACTGGTCTGTGCTGTGGGACAAGCAGGAACTACTTGGGCAGGGATGAATCAAATCATAGAATTGCTGAGGTTGGAAAAGACCTCTAAAATCACCAAGTCCAAGCACTAACTCACCACCATGTTCACCACTGAGCCATGTCCTCAAATACCACATCCCTATGGCTTTTGAATCCCCCCAAGAATGGTGGTTCCACCCCTGGGCAGCCTGTGCCAGGGCTGGACAACCCTTTCCATGAAGAAATTTTCCATAATATCCAATCTAACCCACCCTGGAGCAACCTGATGCTGTTTCCTCTCATCATGTCCCTTGTCACCTGGAATATTTCAGATTATTTCACCTTTGCCAACCTCACCATGTTGTGGCACACGCTATGGGCCAAATTCAAAGATCTTGGGCTCTTCACAAGAAGAAAAAAATCTGATTTGATAAAGGCAGCATCCCTGATTTCTCATCCCTCGAGCATTGGCAGGAATTGTGGCACTCTAACCCACAGCACAAAAGCCTTTGTGGGCTCTTTATCCTTGCACTAAACCAACACCAGCCTCTACAAGAGGCTGATTTACAGCTCTCTGTCTCCCCCAGGGCTATCCCAGGCGGCTCCACAGCGATTCCAGCAGGAATGGCTCTCCCAGCGGGTGTTTGCAAAGTGCTGAGGCTCAGCAGGGGGAATCCCATTGCCCCTAATTTATCGATTACCATTAGCAGTGATAATACTAATAACAGCAGCTGAGATTAAAATATTCTCTGAACAGGCACAGAGAGATTCCCAGAGCTCTGCCAGCTGGGAAAAGGCTGAGGGGGCTTGCTGGGAAGCTGTTGGAACCCTGGACGCTGAAAATATCAGACGTTCTGTGCTGACAGACTCTGACCCCAAAGAGAATGCTGCATTGACCTGAGGCTGTGGAGAAGGCTTCCAAAATGGAATGACAGAACTGGGATTGTGGCTGTGGAGTTTGAATAGAGATGTATAATATCATAGGGTGCAAAACTCAGAGTTTAAGGTTTTAGAATACAGTAATATATATAAAGCAAGATGGATGTTTTAGGACAGAGGCTGGTCCTTCTTCTTCACCTTCTTCTCCATGGGTTTGGGTGGTTTTGTGTAATTGGATAAAAAAGTCACCAATGCGGGCACTGGTGGTTGGTTATTGAGTTAAAAATAAAAAATAATTCAGGTATCATTTCTTAGTTGAACAGTTTATCCCTAAAAGGCCTTGGAGAGAGAGAGATGGGGCTCCATTTTTAGTTTGATGAAGTGCTGCAGAACTCAGGGTTTGTGGGACTGTGACATAGATAAGAACTAACAAACATCTGAGTCCAAACAAGAAATACCATCTCACACCTTTAATCCCAACCCTGGCAAAAAGAAGTTAAGACTCGACAGGAAGTGATGATTTTTGGTATTTCACCCCAAAGACAGCATCCACCTCCTGAAATCACACAGAGCCACAGGCTCGTGGCTGTCACCTGATGCCACTCACTGTGACTGTGATGGGCAGTGTGGGATGGAGGCCGCCAATTTTCCTGTTCCCTGATGTGAAAAATGCGTATTTTATGATTGGCTTTCAGCAAATATTAAAATGAATATTATATGTGTTATGTTAGAAAGTTATGCTGTGTTAATTTTCTTAAGTTCTGTGTTAGATATAGTTTTAGGTTATAACAAAATGTTAAAATAGAAACTATGTTATGTAAGAGACTTTTTTTAAAGAGAGGAATGAGGTACTTGCACTGAGATAGCAGCCACAGGACACCTGAATCTTTCAGAGAAAGAGAATTTCTTGCTCCATTATCAGAAGAAATGAACTTCTTGCTGCCTCCCTCAGCCCTGAAGAGCCGTCAGGATTCAGAGGAAGAAGCTGACACTGCCCAGACAGAATCCTGTGTTTGAATGGAATTGATGCATCATGGATGAGGTGTATGAATATGCAACAGGCTGTTGCTTTTAAGGGTTAATCCTCTGTTAACGGGTGTCCTTTTTTGGGCTTATTTTGCCCAGAAAGAGGTACCTGGACTGTCTGTAACTCTTGGTTTCTATTGTCTCATATTGTCCTAATCCAAATTGTCCAAATAATTATTACTCTAATTATATTGCTTTTTTAAAACCATTTTATTACTATTGAATTTATAAAATTCTAAAAACAAGCGACTGGCATTTTTCACACCTGAGTAACGCAGCGCTGAGCCCGCTGGGCAATCCCTTCCCGAGGGCTTTTCCCAGCGCCGAGTTTCTCCCTTGCCAGCTTTCCTCGGGGACAGGGCAGTGCCAGCCCTGTCCTGGAGCCCTGTGTGACACCCGGTGGCAGCAGCTGGGTTCTTTACAGGGGCACAATGCACAAAGTGCTGCCTGGGAGCTGCTCACAGAGCGGTGCAGGGCTCACAAGCCCAACTGCAATCAAGGCTTTCATTCCAGTCAAAGCTCTGCGTGCCTCGGAGTACCAGGAGGAAAAGGGGGGGAAAAGCCCTCTTGAAATAAATCACAGGCTTTTCTTCCCAGCATCTTCTGAACCTCCTTCAATGGGAGGCAATTTTAATTTTTAATTATATTATAATTTTTATTTCTATGTAATATTTATATTCTTAATAAAATATATCTTATAATTTTAATGATCATTTTATTTTAATTATAATTCTAGATCTTTTATCTATTATAAATATAAAGTTCTTCTCACAGAGAAGAATTTCTCTCTACTATCAATCTAACCCTGCCCTCTGGAAGTGGGAAGCCATTCCCTTGATCCTGTCCCTCCATCCCTTGTCCCCAGTCCCTCTCCAGCTCACCTGGAGCTCGTTTAAGGACTCTGAGGTTCCCCTGGAATTTTCCCTCCTCCAGGTGAGCACCCCCAGCTCTCCCAGCCTGGCTCCAGAGCAGAGGGGCTTCAGCCCTGGAGCAGCTCTGTGGCCTCCTCTGGACTGGCTCCAGCAATTATAATGTTTAATTATATCATATTTTCTATTTATATATAATATCTATTTTCATATATTATTAATATCTCTTATAATTTTAATTATATTTTTATTTAATTATAATATAGTATAGATATTTCCTATATTATATATAATATATATTATTTACACATTATATATAATAATATAATTATATTATATATCATATTTATTTCAATTATATTATATATTGTATATTTATATATTTCATAATTACATGTTATATTTAATTATTTTATATATTTATATTATACAATTTATATATTTTAATATATATTTTATATATATATTTATTTATATAAATTATATAAATTATTAATATATATATTATTTATATATATAACAATTATGTTTTTATTTTTAATATATAATTATATTATATATTACTGAGGCTATCATAATTTTTTTTTTAATGTCCTCCCTGTAGATATTTAAAATAAAACCACAAAATTAATGTACCAGTCTCTTTTTGCCCACCATCCAATGCTCCAGCCCTGGGAGCATCTCCATGGCCTCCTCTGGACTGGCTCCAGCAGCTCCAGGTGCTTCTGCTGCTGGACCTGGGGCAGCTCTGCAGGTGGGATCTCACCTGAGCAGGGCACAGGGGCAGAATCCCCCCTTCCCCTGCTGCCCACACTGGGGAATCCGCTCAGCACAGGGGGATTCTGGGGCTCAGCATGGCTGGGGCATGTCCAGCCAAAAAGTCTCATATTTGGCTTTCCCCAGAACCAAATAAACCACCTAGAATGGATAATTATCCCAAAAGATGGATAAATATCTGTGTAAATCGCTGTAGGTGTGAGGAGCTGCTCCCTGCACCCCCAGCTATGACCACGACAAGGCTCAACCACACTGGGAACTTTTAAAGGCAGGAACTGGGGAACAGGGAGGTGATTTGGGACAAAACTTGGCCAAATCCTTGAAAAAAAAGGAATGAAATTGCACAAATTGGTGTGCAGCTCCCTGTCTCTTGTGAAACCGCAGGGAGCCATGAGCGTGTGGCACCAGCAAGGGTGGAAAGGGAACCTCCAGTGTCCTTAACTGGGAAATAAATCCCTGATGGGTGATACAGATGGAAAGGGAACCTCCAGTGTCCTTAACTGGGAAATAAATCCCTGATGGGTGATACAGATGGAAAGGGAACCTCCAGTGTCCTTAACTGGGAAATAAATCCCTGATGGATGATACAGATGGAAAGGGAACCTCCATTGTCCTTAAACTGGGAAATAAATCCTGGGGGGCTGATACAGATGGAAAGGGAGCCTCCAGAATCCTTACCTGGGAAACAAATCCTGGGTGGGTGACTTAACTGGGAAATAAATCCCTAATGGGAGACATGGATGGAAAGGGAACTCCCAGTGTCCTTAACTGGGAAATAAATCCCCAGTGGGTGTCTCGCCTCTGCTGCCTGGTTTTATATCTGGAACTAATTTTGTCGTCATTCTGCTGAGTGAGGAGATAATTGCTGCAGCTGGGCTATTCAGCCTGCTCCAAAGAACCCCCTTTTTTCCATTAATTCAGGCAGTCATTGCAGACTCCTGGCCAAATTTATTTCTGCTGCGTGTGTAACCCCATTAAAGGCAGCGCCTTCCCCCTGGAGATGGGCTCAGCTCAGCGCTGTTTAAATCGTGTGTTCACGTTTCTTTGTTCTCGGAGAGACAAAGGAAAAGCTATTTTCCAAGATAAAAAATAAATAAATAATAATAAATAGGGAAATCTGCTGTCTCCCTGCACAAAAATAGACACAATTCACAATACCAGATAATTAGAAATGATCCAGTCTTGCACCAGAGCAAAGAAAATGCCAAATTGCTGCCTGCAAAAAATCTCTGTGAATATTCTTTGTTGTCTGAAGAGCGCTGGGCTCGCCTGGCACGGCAGCCACACGGACAGAGCTGGGGACAATGATGACAAACCCTTCCTTCCCCACCAGCTGGGAGAGGTTTGGAGCCGAGGAGGGCTTTGTGCAGAGCAGGGCACTGAGAAAAAGCGAGACAAGAGCTAAAAAAGGAGGAGGGGTGAAGCTGCCCGGAGAGCATCTGCAGGAACTCCACAAAGCCCCTCGTGTTGATGCTCTCTTCATTTTTTTCCTGCTCCTCTGTGTTGTGCTGGCAACACAATAAGACAAGGGAAGGGCTGGGGATGCAAAATGTGAAAAACGCCAATCACTTGTTTTTAGAATTTTAAAAGTTTAATAGTAATAAAATGGTTATAAAATTAGCAATATAATTGGAGTAATAATTATTTGTATTAGGACAATATGAGACAATAGAAACAAAGAGTTAGGGACGGTCCAGACACCTCTTTCTGGGCAAAATAAGCCCAAAAAAGGACACCCGTTACCAGAGGATTAACCCTTAAAACAACAGCCTGTTGCATATTCATACACCTCATCCATGATGCATCAATTCCATTCAAACACAGGATTCTGTCAGGTCAGTGTCAGCTTCTTCCTCTGAATCCTGACGGCTCTTCAGGGCTGAGCAAGGCAGGAAGAAGTTTGTGTCTTCTGATAATGGAGCAAGAAATTCTCTTTTTCTGAAAGATTCAGGTGTCCTGTGGCTGCTATCTCGCTGCAAGTCCTTTCTTTAATAAAATATCTTACATAGCATCGTTTCTATTTTAACATTTTGTTATAACCTAAAACTATATTTACCACACTACTTAAGAAAATTAACGCAGCATCACTTTCTAACATAACATATATAATATTCATTTTAATATTTGCGAAAAGCCAATCATAAAATACGCGTTTTTCACACAAAATGAGATTTGATTGCTTCTGATTTTGCTAACTGTAAAATAATAACGTGAGCAAGAAGGGCTGAACACCGGGTTGAAATTATCTGCAAGCGGGGGTTGCGAGGACGCGATTCCTATTCTTGCCAGCGCGATCATACTCCCTGTTTACCAGCTAAAAGGAAGCTAAAATTAGGATATAAAAGTGTCTTCCAACAGAAATAAATCGCTCTATTGTCAGGAGAAGGGCGTGGGGGATCTCCCGGCCCTGCCCTTGGCTTTGACCCTGTCTCCCTTTCTCCCTGGTGTCACCCCCAGCTTTTCATCCCCTCCTTTACCTCGCTCCATCTTTACACGGCCAACAATGGGAGCGGAGCTGTCGAGTTAAATGGCAATTTACAGCTGAAACAAAGGGGCCCGGGGTTCTCCAGCTCCAGCACGGCCTCCGGCAGCCCATTAAATGAAAACAAACCACTGATCTCATTAGCGAGCGCTCCCCGGGCACGGCCCGCCCGCTCCTGCCTCTGAAGGAGGAGGATGCGAATGCTTGGAAAGGAAATACAGGAAATGTGAACAACGCCGATCACTTGGGTTTTTAAAAAAAAAATTAAAAGTTTAATGATAATAAAATGGTTATAAAAATAGTAATATAATTTGAGTAATCATAATTTGGACAATTTGGATTTAGGACAATAAGAGGCAATAAAAACAAAGAGTTACAGACAGTCCGGGTACCTCTTTCTGGGCAAAATAAGCCCAAAAAAGGACCCACGTTAACAGAAGATTAACCCTTAAAAGCAACAGCCTGTTGCATATTCATACACCTCATCCATGATGAATAAATTCCATTCAAACACAGGATTCTGGCTGGTCATCATCACCTTATTCCTCTGAATCCTGACAGCATCTTCAGGGCTGAGCAAGGCAGGAAGAAGTTCGCTTCTTCTGATAATGGAGCAATAAATTCTTTTTCTCTGAAGGATTCAGGTGTCCTGTGGCTGCTATCTCAGTGCAAGTGCCTCATTCCTCTCTTTTAAAAAAAAGTCTCTTACATAACATAGTTTCTATTTTAACATTTTGTTATAACCTAAAGCTATATTTAACACACCACTTAAGAAAATTTATACAGCATAACTTTCTCACATAATACATTTGGTATTATTGTACATGTGGTGTTTTGTAATTGGACAGAAAAGTCCACATTGAGGGGTTTGAGGAATCAGTTATTGGGTTAAAAGGGAAAATAATCTAGGTGTCAGTTCTTAATTGGATAGTTTAATCTTAAAAGACCTTGGAACAAGAGATTGTTTATTGTATTTGCAGGGAGCCCTGACGAAGGAAGGAATGATGAATCTGACTCCATGTTCTAATTCATTATTCTATTCTATTCTATTCTATTCTATTCTATTATTTATATTCTATTCTATTATATAACACTATACTGAACTATACTAAAGAATAGAGAATGGATACAGACAGAAAGCTACAAAGAATGATAATGAAAACTTGTGACTCCTTCCAGAGTCCCAACACAGCTGGCTGTGACTGGTCATTCAATAAAAACAATTCACATGTTGGATAACAATGTCCAACTACATTCCAAAGCAGCAAAACACAGGAGAAGCAAATGAAATAATTCTTGTTTTCATTTTTTTCTCTGAGGCTTCTCAGCTTCCCAGGAGAAGAATCCTGGCAAAGGGATTTTTCAGAAAATATGATGGTGACAGTTATGCTGTATTAATTTTCTTAAGTGGTGTGTTAAATATAGTTTTAGGTTATAACAAAATGTTAAAATAGAAACTATGGTATGTAAGAGACTTTTTTTAAAAGAGAGGAATGAGGTACTTGCACTGAGATAGCAGCCACAGGACACCTGAATCTTTCAGAAAAAGAGAATTTATTGCTCCATTATCAGAAGAAATGAACTTCTTCCTGCCTTGCTCAGCCCTGAAGATGCTGTCAGGATTCAGAGGAAGAAGCTGACACTGCCCAGCCAGAATCCTGTGTTTGAATGGAATTTATGCATCATGTATGAGGTGTATGAATATGCAACAGGCTGTTGCTTTTAAGGGTTAATCCTCTGTTAACGTGGGTCCTTTTTTGGGCTTATTTTGCCCAGAAAGAGGTACCCGGACTGTCTGTAACTCTTTGTTTTTATTGCCTCTTATTGTCCTAAATCCAAATTGTCCAGATTTTTATTACTCAAATTATATTGCTATTTTTATAATCATTTTATTACTATTAAACTTTTAAATTCTAAAAACAAGTGATTGGCATTTTCACACTTCCTGTGGCTTTTGCTGAGCTGGGGAAGTAACAACCATTACCACATGGTCCTGGTTTTAATTGCAGCAGGTTCTTCCTCTGGGTCTGCTGAGTTTTGCTGCTCCTGCTGTCCCTTTCCTCTACATCCAGGCAAAACCTGGAGTTTGCTTTCAGCTGCAGCAGGAGATGTAGCCAGAGGCAGAATGGAGCCCTGAGACCAGAGCAAAAGAGGTTTTTGCCCTTTTTTTGGAGGTTCTCTGCCCTGGAATGGTCACACAGGGATGTTCTATAACTGCAACAGGAATTCCCAGATTCCAGGTCCTGGAATTATCCCAGAATCTCTGGGAGTGACCATGACGTTTGTGACAGGAGTCATCCCCAGCTGCTTGAAAAGCACAGGAGAAATGGCATTTCTGTCCAAAATGGGGAGCCCCAAACCTGGAGGAGAAGATTTAAGAGCAGCGTGTGGTGACAAGGAGGCATTGCCAGCTGCCAGGACCAACAGGAAGGGATAAAAACCAACACTGATGATCCAAAAAAAAATCAACCTGAGGGGTTATTTCACCTGCTGGAGGCCCTTGCTCAGGTCCCTTCTCTGAAATGTGCACAGAAATCAAAGGGATGTCCCTGGAAGCACTCAAGGCTGGGTTGGATGGGGCTTGGAGTGATTTGGGAAGGGAGGTTTGGACTCACAGAGAAAGGATTCACAGAGCTGCTTCCTCCTCCAGGCTCAATCAGCTTTTCTGCTTGGTTTTTGTCATCTGTCCATGTATTTCCCTCCTCCTCTGCTGCCAGGATCTGCACAGCAATTACACCCAGACTGCTGCAGGCCATGCTCACCACTGCCAACACCAGTGCAGGAAAACACAAGTCATTAAAATTAATAACAACCTGCCAGGCACTCAAGACACAGTGAATCAGCAGTGAAACTCAGACCTAAAGGCTGCCCTCCTGGGGCTTGGAAGCTGAAGAAAGGAGTTTCACATAATTGTGTGCTCATGCTTGGATTTTAATTACATCCACATGGAGACAGCATTTGTTATTTTATGAGCGTTGCTCTTAAAGGCATGAATTTGGGATAACCACAAAAAAAGGGAGGCAGTGAGTGAATCCATCCATCCATCTCCATCCATCCATCCATCCATCCATCCATCCATCCATCCATCCATCCATCCATCCATCCATCCATCCATCACGTTTGACTGTGATTTCAAGACCCTGTGCCAATTTATCGGAGCCAGCTCACCCCAGACTGGTAAATTCAGTGTGAAGGCAGCCATGAGCAGCAGGGTTCGTAAGGAGATCCCAGACAGATGCTCAGTAAATCAGGGGACTCACATGATCCCATAAATCAGGATCCTGATTAGGGTCAGAGGCTGCACGTGCTGCACAAAGCAGCGCCCAGGACCTGCCCTGCTCCTCCTGTGGGAGGAAAGCCAGGATTTCTCTCCATGGCAAATTATAAATTACTGGAATGTGCAAAGTCCTTGTCTCAGAGGGTGAACAAAATTCCTCCTGGTATTTTAGGGATTCTTCCCTCACCTGGAGTTCTGTCTCTAGGGGAGGCACAAAAGAAGTCACTGTTTCTCCAAACACATCCATGAATGTTGTCACTGACACATTTCATGAAAAATCCTTTTGCCAGGATTTTTTCTCCTGAGAAGCTGAGAAGCTTCAGCTTCTCCATGTTTTTGCTGCTTTGGAATGTGATTTGGAGAATTGTTTACCCAGCATGTGAAATTGTTTTTACTCGATGACCAATGACAGCCACCTGTGTCGAGGCTGTGAGCAGTCACAAGATTTTATGATCATTCTATTCCTTTCCTTTCTATTCCTTCTGATGAAATCCTTTCTTCTATTCTTTTAGTATAGTTTTAATAGATCATTTTCTGTTAATATAATACAGATCATAAAATAATAAATCAGCCTTCTGAAACATGGAGTTAAGATTCTCATCCCTTCCCTCATCCTGGGACCCCTGTGAACACCACCCAGTGGAAGGCACAGCTTGGGCACCAGCTCAGCCCAGAACAACCCTGGATGTTGATATTGCAGTGGAAAAGGGAATATGTGATTTATGTGATAAGGAAATAGGTGATTTGCACAAACCCTGATCTGGCACAGGGGAAATTCTGATTATATTGATGCACAGGGTGACCCTTAAGCCAGGCTTCATGGGCTACAGCAGAATCAGGAATGTGCTGCCTGCCAATAAATATTTATATAAAATATATAAATAAAAATAAATGTAATATATATAAATAAATAAATTTAAAAGAAAATAAATAAATATCTTTAATATCCTAATATATTTATTTTCCTGTTTGTTTTCTTGTTCATTTCCTGCTTCCTCCAACAGGAAGAGCTGCAGTTCCCATTTAATTCTGGGCAGGTTAAATCCCTGGTTGTAATTTCATTATCTTCCCCAGGTACATGGAGCATGAAGTTAATGGGATCAGAGCTGCTCTGGCTTAGCCAGGCACAAAAATGAGGCAAAATCAACTCAAAAGGTGAATTGGCTGTGGCTGAGCACAAAAGTGACACCAACAGCCTCTTAATTAGCCACAGGGATAATGAAATCACTTGGGCAGGGAAGCATGGACACAGCAGAGAATCTGGGAATGTTTGGGATGGAAAAGACCTCAAATCCCACCCAGTCCCACCCCATCCATGGCAGGGACACCTTCACCAGGTGGCTCCAAGTTTGTCCTTGGGCACTTCCAGGGATCCAGGGGCAGCCACAGCTGCTCTGGGCACCCTGTGCCAGGGCCTGCCCACCCTCACTGGAAGGAATTTCTTCTCCTTCAAACCCTGTCCCCCTGATTTTTTAAGTTTTTTCCTAAGCTTGCTGACGTTTACATTCTTGTAAGGAACTTTCCCACGCATTTGGTGTAAATAACTTATTGGGTCGCATTCTTTTATGGAGGAGGAGAAATTTGGTTTGTCCAGTGTCATTGGGGAGGTGGCACTGTCACTTTGGAAATCTGTAAATATTGGAGTCAGAATTAAACTTCCCTCTTTTTTGCCTTAGAAAATCCAGTGTCTGTGTCTTTCTGTTTCGTGTCCTCAAGTGACAAAACCCAGCTTTAAACTGAAAGTTTCAGACTCAGCCCTCCCCTTCAGGCAGAAGCAGTGCAGCCCCATTGCAAAATTTCATTTCATTGCATAAAATTCCATTTCACTTCATTCCGTTTCAAAAAGTTTCATTTCATTTCATTGCATAAAATTTCATGTCACTTCATTTCACTTCATTTAGTTCCATTTTAAACGAAATTTTAATTTCATTCCAAGAAATTCCACTTCACTTCCCTTCAGTCCATGCAGTTTCATTCCATTTCATGAAATAGAATGGCACTTAAAATTTTATTTTCTTTCACTCCACAAAATTTCATTTCATTTCATGAAATTGCTTTTCATTTCATTTAATTCCATGAAACGAAATGAAATTTCCTGTCAGGAAATGAAATTTTGAAATTCCATTCCATTTCATTCCACAAAATTTCCTTGCATTTCATTTCATTCCATGAAGTGAAATGAAATTTCCTTCCACTCATGAAATGAAATTTCACTTTATTTCGTTGCATTGCACAAAAATTCATTTCATATAATTCTGTGAAATTTTATTTTAATTTGTTTCATTCCATTCCATGAAATTTCCTGTGACCTCCAACACTGTTCCTTGAATAACACTCAAATGAATTTCAAGGAAAAGGAAAGGTGGAGGAATTCTCCAAAAGCTCTCTTCACCTAAAGCTAAACCAGAGGTGACCAAATCCAGGACTGACCAACCCCTCCAGCATCTTCCAGCAGAAATTCAAAGATTTCTCTTAAAAATAAGGGTGATTTTTATGAGGTTTTTTTCAATATTTAGTTTTTAAACCAAATTGTTAATGAACAATTTGTGCTTCCTTGTCCTGCATTGTCAAACTCTGTCCCCACCTCTTCACGGGGTCAGGTTTCAAGGATGCCTCATCTAGAGCATAAAGTTTAAAATCTTTATTTTAAAATCATCTTCAAAACATCTGCAAGTGCCCAGGAACCATAAATAATTCTGAATAAGTCAGGGAAATACTTGGAAAATGAGAAATTTTGGGCAAAACCCACTGCTAACAGCATTTCAAACCTTGAGCAGAGTCAGCGCTGTGGAATGGTGGATTTCAGGTGCATTTTTAGTAATTTTTCTTTTACACTGCATTTTAAAGAATCAGCTGCCAATGCCAATCATTTCCTTTTGCATAATTCATAAAGTGGCTAATTTAAAATGCAAAAATATTATGAGCAATTTCAGTGCATGTGCTCACAGGGATCTTGTGTTGCAGAGTGAATTTAATTAATTCTTTATTTCTGTAAAACAAACACTTTTCTCAGGGCCAGCCCTGCGTGGGTCTTGTAGGACCTGAAAATCAGATTTGGCTCTGCTCTGTTCTGACTGGGTGGATGGGATTAGGAGCAGAAATTGCTTTTTCCAGAGGTAACAGAGCTCAGAGTTCAGCTGGAGATCCAAGCCAGGGAACATCTTCCAAACCAAAGCATTTTTCATGGAATGCTTTTGGACCATTACAAATAAACAATATTTAAATTTAATTTAGCAAGTTTGCTGTGGGAACTTTTTACAGATTTAGGCCAAAGTTGCTTTTTCTGAAGTAGAAAAAGAAGTTTTGCTCTTTCTGGAGTGCTTCAAGAAGTCACATGTGAGATCTGACATGACAAGGACACGGCACAGGAGCAGAGCAGGGAGCTCAGGGTATCACAGAGGCACCTCAGAGCATCGGGGAAAGGAAACAAAGGGGGGAAATTACCCCCAAAATATTTTGGATTATAAAAGGTTATAAGATTATGAAATCGGTAATAAAACTAAGTTATTTTTAAAAATAAATATAGATATAATATATAATATACTATATATATGTATATTATATTAATATATACTATTATCATATAATATAATATTATATATCATATTATATATTATATATAAGATTACATATATAATGTGTATATATATACATTATATATCTAATATATTGCATATATATTGTAATATATATATAAAATATATTGTATTATGTATTATATATTATATATACTACATCATATATATCATAATCACAGATGCAATATAATAGATATTATATTATATTATATTATATTATATTATATTATATTATATTATATTATATTATATTATATTATATTATATTATATTATATTATATTATATTATATTATATTATATTATATGAAAATATTTCTATAAAATATAGAAATAAAATAAATGTCATATGTGTATTAATAAATTTCTAAAGAAAATAAATAAAAAATGAAAATAAAAGCAAAATTTTAAAAATTTAATAAATAAATATTTATAGTTATATATAATATAATATAATATAATATAATATAATATAATATAATATAATATAATATAATATAATATAATATAATATAATATATTTTATTACTATATAAATATATTATAAATATAAATAAGACTATAAATATAATAATAGATATTATATTATATTATATTATATTATATTATATTATATTATATTATATTATATTATATTATATTATATTATATTATATTATATTATATTATATTATATTATATTATATTATATTAATAGAAAATATTTCTTTAAAATATAGAAATAAAATAAATGTCATATGTGTATTAATAAATTTCTAAAGAAAATAAATAAATAAAAATGAAAACAAAAGCAACATTTTAAAAATTTAATAAATAAATATAGTTATTCATAATATATATAATATAATTATATTTATTTATAAAAAATATATTATGAATATAAATATACCTATAAATAAATAAATATATATATATGAATAAATTAAAAAATATATATGTATATATGTATGTATATGTATATATTTTTAAAAATCTAAAAAAACTTATGTATAAAAACTAAGAAGTGCTGCCCTTCCACAGAGCCAGAAACTCCTCCTGGATCCTCTCATGGCTGGGAGGGCTCTGCCTGACCCAGGAGTGACGCCGGCTGGAAAACCTGAAAATTGCAGAAATTTCCTTGCTCGCGGCCGCAGTGGGAACTGCAGGAGTCGAGGGCTCCAATTCCCAGTGATTATTTGCGGTTTTTTCTAACATTACAGTAAATATTTGGAACATCCAAGGACTATCTCCATTTCCAAGGCTAAAGCATCACAGAGCTGTTCCATCCTGTCCCATTTCTGCCGTCATTGAACGTTTCCTGTTGAATTTCTCCCCAAAAATCCCAAAAGCAGCTCAGGAATTTTGTCAGGCAGCAGAAACCACGAGCTCAAATATGTTCTGGAAGCACACTCCAGGCAGAATTTCCTCTGCAAATTCCAGCCATAAAAAAATAAATACTGACCCTGCAATTAAGGGAGGGAGGAGAATGATGTTTTTACCTCAATCGGGAGAGCCAAAGGATATAAAAAATTAATCTGTGTACACCTGAGCAATTTCCTAATTACAGAACCAGGAAGTGAAGTCACAATTTATCCTGACTTCCAGATTTTGCAGCCTTCTGTGGAGTGTTTTCAGATGCGTCCTTTAAATATATATATATACATATATATATATATATATATATATATATATATATATATATATATATACATATATATATAATTATATATAATTATAATTATAATTATAATTATATTATATATTTTTTATTTATTTAAATATATATTCATATATATTAAAAATTAATATCAGCATACTTCAATCTCTGTGCTAAATATCACCCCTGCCTCCTTGACCAATTCACTGATGCCTGTCCTCTAGAGATTACCTCAGATTTTAAACCCAAAATGTTCCCTCTGTCCCCTATAGCTTACTTCACATCCCCCCACCAAAAAATGTTCATTTCATGCCTTACAGGTTTTATTCCTCAAAATTTCTGTACTTATCCCCTAATGATAACCTCAATTTTACCCCCCAAAATATCACCTATTATTCTCCTCAATTTTACATCAATGTTTTCATTTTCCCCAGCGCAGGTAACTCATATTTTATCCTCCAAATGTTCATTTTATCCCTCAAATGTTCATTTTATCCCCAAAATCTTCATTTTATCCCCTAAAATCCGCAATAAACGGGACACAACGCCCCCTTGCAGTACCGGTGTTTGGCCACAGGGCGGCAGCACTGAGCTGGGAACTCCACTGCGCATGCGCTGTTCGCTTTGTTCCATCCCACGTTTAATTACGGGTGGAACGGGGATTCGGCTTTTTGGGGGGATTCTGATTTATTATGATTTGATTTTGTTCGGTTTTTGTTCGGTTCGGAGGGTTTTTGTGGGGTTTATGTGTTTTTTTGGTTGTAGTGCCACTGAGTCATGGGGGGGCTGCAGTTTCTCATTTTCACCACGTGGTGGCAGCAGCGACTGAAGTAAAGCCGCCATTCCGGACTTCTTTTTATCATTTTAATTTATAAATACAGAAGTTACATTTGCCCTTTCAAACCCTACGGTTTTATATCCAGAGCTTTCTTATATGATAAAATCCTGTATATAATACAGCAGACATGGCGTTTTGTTTTGAAGAAAATTTTTACCTATATTAATTTTGTCAATATGTAAATATATATATACATGTGTGTGTATGTATGCATGTTTATATTTATATAAAATATTTTTATATTTATATGTATTTGTCAATATATATAACATATATATAATTATATCTATAATATCTATAATTATATATAACAAAATATATATAATTATATCTATGATATGTATAATTACATATATTCTATTCCATTATGTATATAATTATACCTACAATATATATAACGGATATATTATAGATATAATTATATTTTAAATATTATATATATGAGATATATATCATATATATCCTATATATATAATAATATTATCTATTTCTCAATACATAAAATATCTTTTTAGTATAATATATTTATTTTGTAAATATATCTATTTTGTCAATATATAAATATATATAAATGTATAAAGATGAGGAACTTTAAAAGTTTTAGTATTTACACATAGACACACACTTTCCCACTGAGTTTTCAGGCATTTTTGAGGCTGTAAACTCCTTTTTTGTGAGGTTCCACCTGCCCCCATTGATTCCTTACTCATCCTTTCCCTCATCATGCCACAATGGAGCTGGAAGTTAAGAATGAAAATACAAAGAGTAAACAGGAAACCAACCCCAAATCTCAATAATTCACTTTACAGCAAAAATATGTGCCTTTGTTTACATACATCCAGTAAAATATTCCCTCTAGAGAAATCCTGGATTTCCTTTTGCAGTCACTGAACTGGCACAGCTGCAAGCTGATGCCATTAATTTTTTATCTCCAAAATACACAGTTACCCTTCAAGGAGGGATTTTTAAGAAATTACACTTAAATTATTTTTACTTTTAACTTAATAACTAACTACCTATAGCTCTGAATGTGGACTTTTTATCTAATTACACAATACCACTTAAATCTATAAAGAATAAGGTGAAGAAGGACCAGGTTCTGCCTTAAATTTTTTATATATATATTACTATATTCTAAAACTTTAAGTTTTCTACATTGTGGTACTACACACTGTTATTTAAACTATACACTCATAATCTTAGTTCTGTCATTTAATTTTGGAAGCTTTCTGCACAGCTTTAAGTTAAATGCAGCGTTCTCTTGGGGGTCAGTTCCTGTCAGCACAGAAAGTCTAAAATTCTCAGTGACCAGGGTTCCAACCTTTAATCATCTTTTTCTCAAAAGAGAATTTTCCAACTTCCCCTCCCTTAATCCCTTCTGCATCTCCTGGTCCCTTCAGACTCCTTGAAGGGCCATAAATTTCCAATCCCAGATGTCCAATATTCCAACTCCCTTTGGCTTTATTTGAGGCTCGCCGGGGTTAATTTTGGCAAAATTAACGTTTGGCTGATGGGATGGTGAAAGTAAAAACCATTCAGCCAGTGCTGAATGCGCTGGGAGGGTCTCAAAATGCGATTTTTGGGACGGAGAGCGATCCCGGTTCTCCCGAGCATCCCAAATTCGGGATTGCGGGAAGCGCTCGCTGCGCATGCGCGGCGGCCCCGCCCGGCCGGGATCCACCTGGGATTCACCGGGATTTACCCGGGATTTACCCGGGATTTGGGCCAGGACCGGGAAAACGGCCCCGCCCAGGTGGGTCCGAGCCCGGGTGGCGGCATTCCCACGGGAACAGCCCCGGGATGAGCCGGGATCGGGAAGCGCCGGCGGCTGCCGGGGCAGCGGCACCGGGCAGGGCCCGGCCCGGCCGCGGACACGGCGGCGGGAAAGGAGCCTCGGCCCCGAGTCCCTCAGGGAAAGTCAATCCCAGATCCCTCAGGGAAATTCGGTCCCAAATCCCTCGGAGAAATTCGGTCCCCAATCCCTCAGGGAAATTCGGTCCTGAATTCCTTCAGGGAAATTCTGTTTCGAATTCCTCAGGGAAATTCAGTCCTGAATTCCTCGGGGAAATTCTGACCCAAATCCCTCAAGGAAATTTGGTCCCAAATCCCTCAGGGAAATTCTATCCCAAATTCCTCAGGGAAATTTGGTCCTGAATTCTTCAGGGAAATCCCATCCTGAATTTCTTCAGGGAAATCCCATCCCAAATTCCTCAGGGAAATTCAGTCCCAAATTCCTGAGGGAAATTCGGTCCCAAATCCCTCAGGGAAATTCAGTCCCAAATTTCTGAGGGAAATTCGGTCCCAAATCCCTCAGGGAAATTGTGCCCCAAATCCTTCAGGGAAATTCCATCCCAAATTCCTCAGGGAAATTCGGTCCCAAATTCCTCAGGGAAATTGTGCCCCAAATCCTTCAGGGAAATTCCATCCCAAATCCCTCAGGGAAAATCCAGCCCCAATCCCTCAGGAAAATTTAGTCCCAAACTCCTCAGGAAAATTTGGTCCCAAATCCCTCAGGGAAATTTGGTCCTGAATTCCTCAGGAAAATTTGGTCCTGAATCCCACAGGGAAATTCTATCCCAGATTCTTCAGGGAAATCCCGTCCTGAATTCTTCAGGGAAATCCCATCCCAAATTTCTCAGGGAAATTCAGTCCCAAATTCCTCAGGGAAATTCGGTCCCAAATTCCTCAGGGAAATTGTGCCCCAAATCCTTCAGGGAAATTCCATCCCAAATCCCTCAGGGAAAATCCAGCCCCAATCCCTCAGGAAAATTTAGTCCCAAACTCCTCAGGAAAATTTGGTCCCAAATCCCTCAGGGAAATTCTGCCCCAAATCCCTCAGGGAAATTCGGTCCCAAATCCCTCAGGGAAATTTGGTCCTGAATTCCTCAGGAAAATTTGGTCCTGAATCCCGCAGGGAAATTCCATCACAAATTCCTCAAGGAAATTTGGTCCCAAATTCCTCTGGGAAATTCCTCCCAAATCCCTCAGGGAAATTCCACCCCAAATCCCTCAGGGAAACCTTTGTGAGGGTATTTGGGAGCTGGGAAGTGAAAAACATCCACCTCCCGTGGGAGTTGCTCCATGGGAAGTTAATAATTAGTCCTCATTTGCTCTGTAAATGCAATTAAGGCATTTACAAGGGCAGCAGCCTCGGGCCCTGTTGGTGTAGAGCAAACTTGAAGGAAAATGTGGGGGAAAACCCAGTTCAGGGATGAAAGGTGCACCTTACAAAACAGAGATCAGGCAGAGGAGTTTATTCCTGGTTTTGCTTTAATTGCAGCACCAAAATGCTCCATCAAGGCCCCAGGCTGGGGGGAAAAGCTGGAGCCAGTGCTTGCCTCCCCATGCATCCTTCCCACAGTGTCCAGTGCAGGGAGGAATGGATGGCAGCAAGGACAAATGTGTCTGGGAAACACAGGGTGGGGTGTGAGGGAGCCCAGCACAGCTGCTGGCTTGCCCTGACACCCCCTGGGGGCCTGGCCACCCTTCAGGCACACACGGCTGTCCTAATCCCAGTACAGACCAGTACAGGTGTCCTAATCCCAGTACAGGTGTCCCAATCCAGTACAGGTGTTCCAATCCCAGTACAGGTTTTCAAATCCCAGTACAGCCCAGTACAGGTGTCCTATTCCCAGTACAGCTGTCCTAATCCCAGCACAGCCCAGTACAGGTGTCCTAATCCCAGTACAGGTGTTCCAACCCCAGTACAGCCTGGTACAAGTGTCCCAATCCCTGTAGAGTCCAGTACAGGTGTCCCAATCCCTGTAGAGTCCAGTACAGCTTCCTGACACCTGTAGAGCTGTCCCAGTCCCAGTACAGCCCAGTACAGGTGTCCCTGTCCCTGTCCAGCCCAGTACAGCTTTCCCAGTCCCTGTCAAGCTTTCCCAATCCCAGTCCAGCCCTGTCCCGCTGTCCCTGTCCCTGTCAAACTTTCCCAATCCCAGTACAGCCCAGTACAGGTGTCCCAACTCCAATACAGCCCAGTACTGGTGTCTATCCCTGTCCAGCTCTCCCAGTCCCTGTCCAGCCCTGTCCAGCTGTCCCTGTCCCTGTCCAGCTTTCCCAATCCCAGTCCAGCCCAGTACAGGTGTCCCAGTTCCCAGCCCAGCCCAGTACAGGTGTCCCTGTCCCTGTCCAGCCCAGTAGAGCTCTCCCAGTCCCTGCAGAGACCTCAAGAGCCAGAGCCACCTTGGCACATCCTGCTGTTCCAGGTGGGACACGCCACAGGATCTCCTGTGGGACAACTTCTGCCTTCCCTTGTTCCCAGGATGCAGCCACCACTGAGGGGGTGTTGCTGCCTAAAGCTTTAAAAACACAACCCCAAAACAGTACAGGAAATATGAAAATGTCACAGTAAGATTGAAACTTTACACTCTGAGGTCACATCCAGGGTAGAAGAGTTGAGGCTGTAGGAGCCATGGAGGACAATTCCAGCACTGGGTGTATCCCAGGATTTTCCCTGCAGCCTCAGTGGTGATTCCCTGCCTGCAGCACGCCCTGCCCATGAACTGTGCAGGTTTTTATGCTGCCCATGAACTGTGCTGGTTTTTATCCTGCCCATGAATTGTGCAGGTTTTTATGCTGCCCATGAACGATGCAGGTTTTTATGCTGCCCATGAATGATGCAGGTTTTTATGCTGTCCATGAACTGTGCAGGTTTTTATGCTGCCCATGAACTGTGCAGGTTTTTATGCTGCCCATGAATGATGCAGGTTTTTATGCTGCCCATGAATGATGCAGGTTTTTATGCTGTCCATGAACTGTGCAGGTTTTTATGCTGCCCATGAATGATGCAGGTTTTTATCCTGCCCATGAATGATGCAGGTTTTTATCCTGCCCATGAATTGTGCAGTTTTTTATCCTGCCCATGAACTGTGCAGGTTTTTATGCTGCCCATGAATGATGCAGGTTTTTATCCTGCCCATGAACTGCAGGTTTTTATGCTGCCCATGAACTGCAGGTTTTTATGCTGCCCATGAACTGTGCAGGTTTTTATCCTGCCCATGAATTGTGCAGGTTTTTATGCTGCCCATGAATTGTGCAGGTTTTTATGCTGTCCATGAACTGTGCAGGTTTTTATGCTGCCCATGAATGATGCAGGTTTTTATGCTGCCCATGAATGATGCAGGTTTTTATGCTGTCCATGAACTGTGCAGGTTTTTATCCTGCCCATGAATTGTGCAGGTTTTTATCCTGCCCATGAACTGTGCAGGTTTTTATCCTGACCATGAATGATGCAGGTTTTTATCCTGCCCATGAATTGTGCAGGTTTTATGCTGCCCATGAACTGTGCAGGTTTTTATCCTGCCCATGAATTGTGCAGGTTTTTATGCTGCCCATGAACTGTGCAGGTTTTTATCCTGCCCATGAACTGTGCAGGTTTTTATCCTGCCCATGAACTGTGCAGGTTTTTATGCTGACCATGAACTGTGCAGGTTTTTATCCTGCCCATGAACTGTGCAGGTTTTTATGCTGCCCATGAACTGTGCAGGTTTTTATGCTGCCCATGAACTGTGCAGGTTTTTCTCAGGTTACAGTGTGTGTGTTGACAAGGTGTCAGCCCGGATTCTTAATCAAGATGCCAGGGAAGATGGAGCAGCTGCCCCGTGAGGCTTTGTTAGGCCTGCCCATAATGTGATCACTGAGTTATTACAGTTCCTAGAAATTGAATTCTGGCAATTCCAGCCTGTCACTCAAGCACCCTGACAGCCCAGCTCTCCTGGTGGGGTTTGGGTTGGCTGCTTTTCCACAAAATTCCACCTGGGAATTCTGCAGCAGTTTGTCCTTGCTCTGCTGCTCTCTTAAGGTTTTGTCATTTTTAATCATTTTTAGTGATTCAGGATTTAAAAATTACTTTTTTCTAAACTCCTACAATGTTATAGTTCCTCTTCTTTTGTGAAAAAAACCCAAGAACCTCTAAAGGTTATAATGAGTGATTTTAACACTAATATGAAGTGACAATTCTTGCTAAGGTTTGATGATTTTATGTCAATAAAAGCACAACCCTAAAGCCATTTATTTGTGATTGATTATAGCACTGATGAATAGAGTAACACATAATATCTTCTATTACATAGGTTCTGGAATAATTTTGTTTTCAGTAGATTGATTTCCTGAGAACTCTTTATTCTTCTGTTCATCCTGACCTTTTTAAATAAATACCTTCCTTTCTAGGCTAGGTGGAAAAAACTCTTCACACCAGAGGCCATCCACACTGCACAGCCAGTTTATTCTTTAGTAAACCCTCATTTATGCAGCTTGATTTGTTTTCCACATGAAAATATTCCCGTTTCCCAGGGGTTTGAAGCTTACTCTGAAAATGGCACATTTTAAAACCAATTATCCTCAATCCTCTTTAACCAGTGGCTTTGGTGCTATGCCTTTTTAGACCTGGATATTATTTAATAATTTTTTTTATATAACAAACTAAGCACATAGGATGATGTACAACTGCAGAATGTCCTCAGCAGTCACAAATCACTCACCATAAAGAAATTTCCTTTCTGCCTCTTTCTAGTTCTGCACAATTTGTGTCTCCTTGCATTGAACTAAATGCACATCACCAGCCCTGACACCTGGGGAGTTCTGCTTTATTGAGCAATAACTTAATGTCAAATCAGCTGCCAGAACTCAGAGTTTACCCAATTCTCATGGAATTGTGGAGGATCCCTTGGGATGGACTCTGTCAGTCCACCCAATACCTAAATGAAAATGTCATTTTACCACAGAATTTTCTTACCACAGAGTTCCTCCATTCTCCAGCCTCACTAGAGCTATAAAAGAGGTCAAATATTGTCAAATATTATAGAGAGATGCATATAAATCCCATTAATCTTGCTAAGCAGAGATTAATTAAGACATCACAATTTTGAAGAAATGAAATTCAGTTGGTAAGGACCTGATGAGGGATTTGTTTAAACAAAACCACTTTAAAATAAGCATAGTCCTTAATAATTCACCACTTAATCATGTTCCTCAGTGCCACATCCACACAGATTTTAAATACAGGGCTCTAAGACAGTAAGAACAAATATTGCTCTCATTTAGGGCTCTGCACAGCAATAAATGTAGCTGGAGAGTGAGCAGCAGCTCTGCATTAATAGTTTAGAAATAAAAATAAGTAGAGTGCCAAGAATGAGATAATTAATTCAAAATTAGGAAAACTCTCTCTGCTTCAGCATCAAAACTAATTTTCCTCTCTGAAACCAATGCTAAGGCCCAGCTCTTGTGGATTTCTGACAGGATGGGTTTTGTTTCCTTGTTTGAGGAAGCTCTGGGGGCTTGCAGAGTTCAGTAGCACTGAAGCCTCATCAGGAAAAATTCAGACAGACAAGTCCATTCCCAGATTCAGTGAAGTAATTGAGTAAACTCTGCTGGAAATTGAAAAGCTTCAGGAGAGACACTGATTAAAGTGATATCTGGCAGTTTTGCATTTGACAATCAAATTATAGCAGAGGACTAATCAAAGCAAGATACCTACATGATCTATATCTGTATTTATAACATTTTCATCAGTTCTGAAATGTTAATCCCAGTCTGGAAATTCAGGCTGTGATTACTCTTGTTTTGCCTGCACTGACAGGCATCCTAAGGAATCCTAGAAATTCAGATTTTTTTTTTTCTGATGATTCTTCAGCCAGATAAAAACTCATCTCTTGCTCTTCCCAAGCCTTACAGAAATTCTTACTCCAGAGTGCTGGAGGCTGTAGGAAATGCAGTATCTTGTCTCCTTGGAGACCATAAAAGAGCTGTTTGTGTGAGCTGAACACACCCCACAAATGACAGGCCAGAGCCTAATTGTGTAAATCCTTCCTAAAACTTTCATTAATTCTGCTGGGAACAAAACTGCAGGGAAAAAACATTATCCCACTTCATAACAAGAGGTGTGCAGTTATACCAACACTTTTCAATTTTGAAGGATTTCCTGTATCTTCACAAACAGCACTGAATGATTTGCATGGAATTAGTGGAGAGGGGATTTTTAGAAAAGCTTTTTGCTCATGAAGTAAAAAATACATTTTTGAACAGGAAAATGCTCTTGTGCTTAAGGTTGAAGGGAGATGGGGTGGGCAACAAAAATCAAATTCAAGATCTGTGGAGGAGCTCATCCCAGATGTTTGACACTCAGAAGGACAAAAGTTGGTTCTTCACACCCACAAAGTAAAAAAAAAATAAAAAGAAAAAAACAACAACAGCAACAAAGTCAATTTAACCCACAAAGTAAAATTCCTGGATGTGCAGGATCTTCTTGCTGCATCCTGCTGGCCTCCTTTGGCTTTTCCAGCTCCTTGTCTCGTGCTGCTGGGGGTGAAGGCACAGGGGTTTGGGTGCAACCTCCTGGCCAGTGCAGAATTTGGATTTAGATGTTTGTCAGTTTTCATTTATATTACAGTTTTACAGAGTTTTATAGTACTTTATGTTAACAAATTTAAAATGGAGCTGCATTTTTTTTCTGTAAGGTTTTTTTAAGGA
Organism: Molothrus ater; assembly: GCF_012460135.2. Lineage (NCBI taxonomy): Eukaryota > Metazoa > Chordata > Aves > Passeriformes > Icteridae > Molothrus > Molothrus ater. The sequence continues at coordinate 70,712,675 of NC_050481.2, forward strand.
TAAGCTGTTTAATTAAGAAATTACACTTAAATTATTTTTTTTCTTTTAACTTAATAACTACTTGTGGCTTTTAATGTGGATTATTATTATCTAATTACACAGTATTTAAATTCATGAAGAAGAAGAGGAAGAAGAAGGAGTGGTTTTTCTTCTAAAGCATTTATTTTGTTTTATATACATATATTATATTTTTAGATGTTAAACTTTAAGGTCTTTACTGTGTGAAATGGATTGAGAGGTTCACTGGAGGAACATCCACAGGTTTTGTGCTCTGTGCTTTCCACTTGTGATCACTGAGTCTCTGTAAGAAGGGACTTGTACATTAATTATAGTTCAAATAGACTAAACTTGGCCTTCTCCCTTGAAAGCTGAATGGGAATTTTGTATTTTTTTAATGTATCCAGTCTATCCTAAAGATATTTCCCAAGAGAGCAGCAGTAGCTGTGATTCCCATCACCTAATTTTGGTCTGATACTGAGAAAAGGAAACAAAAATTCAACTTACTCTGCATTAAAAAGATGCTTGTGATGGGGAGAGAGGAATTGCAATCACTTAAGTATCTGAAGTGATATTATACACTCTTATTTAAACTACACACTTATAATTTTCATTTTTAACTTAATAACTAGCTACTTGTGGCTTGCAATGTGGACTTTTTTATCTAATTACACAATACTACTTAAATCTATGAAGAAGAAGGACCAGCTTCTGCCTTAAAATTTTTATTTTGTTATATATTCTAAAACTTTAAACTTTAGTTTTTCAACTATGTGATATTACACTTTTATTTAAACTATACACTCATCATTTTAGTTCTATCATTTAATTTTGGAAGTTTTCTCCACAGCCTCAGGTCAAATGCAGTGTTCTCTTGGGGGTCAGTGCTTGTTAGCACAGAAAGTCTGAAATTCTCAGTAATTTCATCAGGTTTCTAACAGAGGCCCTCTCTCATTGCTGTTCTTTATTCATTTCTCCCACTCAGATGCATCACTGTGCACGTAACAGCCACGTGCAGAAGCCATGAATTCCAGAAAACTCCCTTCAGAAGCACGGAGAACCTTCCCTGCTGCCAAGGCCCCCAGCCAGCAGCCATCCCACATCCTGGTGGTGGATGCCACCTGCCCTGGCTGGGCCAGCACCTGCTCCGTGCTCTCCCAGGCTCTGGAGAACGTCCTGGTGCTGGCCTGCGGCCTGGCGGGGCCCTGCAGGGTGCCCCTGCTCAGCCTCTACGTGGTGCAGCCCCAGCAGGAGTGTCTGCTGCCCTTCACGGTAATGCCCCAGGCTGTGCTGCTGCTCGGGGGGGAAAAAATGTTAATTACTGACAGCTAAATTCATATCTAAAAATCTGTGTGTAAACTGCATCTTAAAAATCAGCCGTTCTCAGAACGATCGTTTCGCCGTGAGGTGAATTTCATGAAATTTCATAAATTTCATAAAGTTGAAAAGGAGGAGTGTCATTTTTGATCTGTCAACCTGATCAATTAGGTTTTGTGCTCTACCTTCCTAAAACATCTGTTTTGGAGGGTCTGTTGCACCTTTTGTGTGCTGCTTTGTGCTGTGCTGCTTCTCTCTCAGAACTATCACACACAGCTCCAGCTGGACAAATATTACCAATGTGTGAGAGGTTCTAGATGTTGGAGGGGAAAGGTGCAGAATTAAAAAAAAAATTAAAAAATATATATATGTGCTGAATATATTACCAATATGTGAGAGGTTGTAGATATTGAAGTGGAAAGGAGCATAATTTTAAAAAAAATAAATATATATATATTTTATATATATATATGTATATATATATATGTATATATGTGCTGAATATGTATGTATGTATCTATCTATAATATATATATATTATATATATAATATATAATATATATATTATATATTTAATATATATGATATATATAATACATATAATATATATAATATATATCTGTGCTGAATTTTAGAAACATCCAGATGATTCTGTGATTTCAGGAAAAGTCTTTTAAGACTAAATCCAATTCTAAACCCAGCACTGCCAAATCCACCACTTCAGCATGTTCCTAAGTGCCACATCCACACAGATTTTAAATACAGAGCTCTAAGTCAGTAAGAAGAAATTGCTCTCATTTAGGGCTCTGCACAGGAATAAATGTAGATGGAGAATGAGCAGCAGCTCTGCAGTAATAGTTTGGGAATACAAATATGCATCTTAAAGTTCACAAGAATTTTTGAAGTCATCCTGTTAGAAATAATCACACTGAGCACTCCCATTTACACAGCATCAGTGTAAACACACAGGATTAACCCTTCCAATTCATACAGCAATGGTGGAAACATTCTGAAGAGTTTTGTCAAGTCTCCACATCTTGAGAAAAATAAAAAAGCAGAAGTCAAGAGTAAATTAGCAAATGTGATCTGCAAGAAGACTCTGGCTAGTGCTGGTGTTTGTTTGGTAGGAAAGGTTATAGATAATGTGACAAGGACAATCTTATGACTGCTGCTCCTGATCAGCTGTCTTTTTTATTTAAACAACAATTCCTCATTTTGATAGTCACAGTTTTTAAAGACAGAGGAGCCCTTAGATCACTGTTTTGTATGTTCACATCACAGGCTATTATATTTCACTAAAGTACCCCTGTTTCATTAAAACTTCCTTCCAGAAAGCCATCTAGTTTTGATCTGAAGACAAGATGGGTAATCAAGGACTTCTCTTGATAATTTCATCCAATGGTTAATAACTGGCATTGTGAAACCTGTACCTGGTTCCAAATTTGCATTTATTTGCTTTATCCTCCAGGGATTTCTTAATATTGAAGAACATGCTTGTATTTTATCCTTTCTTCCTCTAAATAGGAGTAGGTCCCTTCTCTGTTCTGGCTGGGAAATCAAGAACAAATTATAAGTTTAACTGCAAAACATTTTTACAATGATTTTAATAATTTCCAAGCCATTCTTTGTATTCACTTTACTGTACTGAAGCTGTTCCTCAGAGCTGTGTTAGACAAATCATGAAGTCAGGAAAGCCCCAGAACTGAAAATAGAGATGGGGAGAGTACATGGGGAAGTGTCACACACACTTACCCTGGGTTTAACCTTTCCTCTGTGCTTGTTTATGGTCTCTGTTCCCACTGTAGGAGAGTCCATAAAGCCTCCCTGGAAAGGGCAGGGAGGGCAAAGAAAGAGAAGCCAGAATGAAAGTAGATAACTCAGGGGGAGAGTAAATGGTGGCAAGATAAGAAATCAGCATTGAAGCATCAAAAAATTTAATGTGGCACTGAGTAAGGACTGAGCAGAGCCTCTGCAGCTTCCCACTCAGTCCCACTGACAGCCCACCTGCAAACCAGGGCTCAGGGGTGCTTCAGTGACCCAGAGCTCCACACACTGAAGCAAACAAGTCAAATGTTCACCTGCTGCCTCTTCAGTGGGGAAGGTGACCTCTGGCAGCAGTGTCTTGTATTGCTTTAAATAAATTTGGTAGAGTTCACTCAGTATCTTTCCCGTGGCCACAATGGACCAGTTTAGCTGCTGGGTCTGTCTCAGCTCTGAGTTCTTGGTGAGGCTCAGGTGAGCTGACTTCTCTGTGACCACCAGCCTTCCTCCACATTATGGAGAGGTATTTTATGTTGTTTTACAGCAACATAAAGTCATGTTGTTACAACATTTTATGTTGTTTACCAGCTGTCTTGGTTTGAAAAGACAGGTATCTGCTAAGGAAGGCAGGAGCCTCCCCTGAAATGGAAAATGTAAACCCACTCCCTCTGAATTATCATAAATTTGAAATTAAGGGGCTCTCAGGTAAAGATATGGGAGTAGGAATAATGGCTCTTTATTAGGAAAATTAAAAATACAAATGTAATAGTACAAACAAAAAAAGAAACCAAACCACTGCCAGAGTCAGAGCAGGCCCTGTCCCCTGTGTGTCAGGGGGTGGCACAGCCCCATCCCATGGGGGCTCAGCCCTCCTGCAGTGCCAGCTGTGGCTCTGCTGGAGCAGGGATCCTGCACAAGGGGGGAGTTTTCCTCTGCAGCTCCAGGGCTGCTGGAGATGGGCCTGGGCTCCCTCTGGCAATGCAGGGCAGCAGAAGCTGCTCCTCTGGCAATGCACTGGGCAAAGGCTGCTGGGCTGTCCCAAACCTCAGATTGGATCCAGGTAGGAATGCTTGGCTCCTCCCCTGGGCGCAGCATCTCCCCATGGGATGCTGGAATTGGATCAGCCATGCAGGGACACTCACTGGCCATGGACAGAAGACAATTAATAATTAATGACCCATGGACAGAAGACAATTAATAATTAATGACCCATGAACAGCAGAGATCTCCTGGAGGGAGCATTGGCTGTGGAACAGATACAGAAAACTGCCCAATGAACAGAAGATAACATCCCACTTCTAACAGATAGTGATGAATACACACCAATACACACACCCAGCTAAATCTTGTAACCTAAGAGCCCAGCCTTTCCTTGAACCCTGTTTTGCAGCAAGTGAAAGAAAACTTTGCTCGAGTTCAGGCCTGCATTTCAGAGCTCCGCTCGCTGCCAGCTGAAGGCTGCTTCCCCCAGGGAGGGAATGGAGTGCTGCAAGCTGTGCAGGATGGATTGCAGCAGTTCAAGCAGTACAGCAGGCACACAGCAGCAGGAGGCTCCACAAATAGTTCTGTTGAGGTAAGAAAATGCTGGGAGGGGACTGGGAGCCATCCCCCATCATTGTGATTTATAAATGTGTATTTAGTGAGCATGCAGAAGAATTTAGGTATTCAGCACTCTGGATGTTACAGAGATTCACAGAAGTCCTGAAGGAAGATATCAAGTCTTCAAATCCCTCTGGACAGATTCCTGTGGAAAAGAGGACACATCTAGGGAAAGCTGTCCTGGTCCAGGGTCTGATAGGTTTTGGTGGACACACTTTTGGTGGACACACTTTTGGTGGATTTTGGTGGCTGTGTTTTCAGCTCTAAATGTGTGATTTTGCATAAAATGGGAGGGAAGCTGCTACTAACACATGAGAACAGATGTGTGAATGCAGAAAGCAGAGCAAGGTTCACAGGAGGAAGTATTTTTTTAAATAGTATCAACTGACATGAAAGGACAGGGAGTTATCAAGGGGAAAGGACTCACACAGGAATGTTTTCCTCTGGACAGCAGAAAATACCAGCTTCAAACAATCCTACATTTCAGACTGCCCAGGCTCAGGGTCCACCTGCCAGTCATAAACAAATTGAAATTTGAAATTGAAATTTGTCAATTCTTTCTGCTTTGTTTAGCTCCTTAAACCCTTCCAGAGTGTGACAGAGTCACGCTGTGGTCAGGCTGCAATTGAGACTCACTCCCAGTGTCTGTCCAAGAAACTTTTCCACTGATTTTCTGCCTTTCTTGGGGCTTTAAGGTATTTTTCCTGACCATTGGAAAGGTGATTTGTGCTTTAAAGCTGGGGTTGGAACAAACAGAGCATGCTTTGGACACAGTACCTTATTTGACACACCACAAAATCCAGGACATTTTCTAGTATACTTGAAGGAACAAGCTACATTAAAAATTAAGTTAACCCGTGGATATAGGGAGTTTTTAGCCCCCTAAGCAGTTCTTCTAGGCTAGTTCTTCTAGATTATGCAATTATTCTTCTAGTTCTTCTAGATTATGCAATTTTCTTGTACTTCTCTTTGCAAGGGGATGTAAGAAACGCTGCAGGGACAGGCTTTGGTCACTGACAGGCAGGAGGGAGTTTTACCCTCACAAAAGGCCAAAAAAAAGTTTCAAAAAAGGCCTCTTTCTGCTCCAGATACTTAAGTGATTGCAATTTCCTCCCCTCCCCATCACAAGCATTTTTTTAATGCAGAGTAAGTTGAATTTTTGTTTCCTTTTCTCAGCATCAGACCAGAACTGGGTGGTGGGAATCACACCTACTGCTGCTCTCTTGGGAAATATCTTTAGGATAGACTGGATACATTAAAATAAAAATAAAATTCCCATTCAGCTTTCAAGGGAGAAGGCCAAGTTTAGTTTCTTTGAACTATAATTAATGTACAAGTCCCTTCTTACACACAGAGACTCAGTGATCACAAGTGCAAAGCACAGAGCACAAAACCAGTGAACCTCTCTATCCATTTCATATTGGCTTAAATGTGAGCCAAAACTCAAAAAAAACCAAAAAACTTATAAATCTTCTTTTGATATTTCAGCAAGATTTCTCCTCTCTCATAAATGAGACCAGTGTTACTCAACATCTTCACCTCCCAGGAGAGAATTGGGGTAGAGGCAGCTTCTTCAAGCTCTGATTTGTGTTTCAGATCACAATTCTGACCAGCCAGCCCAGCAGAGACATGGTAAAGCAGCTGGAAAAGAAGTTACAAGACATAGACCTGGTCAGCCTGAGAAAAATACAGGTCATTGAGGTAGTGAAGAGAGATTTCCTGGAGCCCGAGGATGTGGAGCAGTGTGTGCCAGCAGAGGAGCTCAGCAGTGGTGAGTGGAGGGCACTTTTAGGGAAGTTATGGCTTTGGGCAGCATGACAATCCAACATCTGCCACTTCCCTTTGGGCCATTTAATGTCCCTTGGGTCAGTGAGGACTGCTGTGGCTGGAGGAAATTTGTACCACAGCACTTCTTGGGGCTTGGAGAACTTACAGAGCTCCTGTGTTGTTGGAGTCCTGGATGTTGGAGTCCTGGATGCAGAGAATTTTAGATTTTCTGTGCTGCCAGGCACTGACCCCCAGGAGAACACTGAATTTAACCTGAGGGCGTAGAGAAAGCTTCCAAAATGAAATTATAGAACTGGGATTGTGGGTGTGGAGTTGGACTAGAAATGTGTGATATCACATGGTGGAAAACTCAAGAGTTTAAGGTTTTAGAATGTAGCAATGTATATAAAGCAAGATGGAAGTTTTAAGGTGGACATTGGTTCTTCTTCTCCACCTTCTTCTCCATGGGTTTGCTGGTATTTTGTAATTGGATAAAAAAGTCCACATTGTGGACTTCGAGTGATTAGTTATTGGGTTAAAAGTGAAAATAATTTAGGTGTCATTTCTTAATTGGATAATTTATCCTTAAAAGACCTTGTAGAGAGAGAGATGGGGCCATTTTGTGTCTTGTTAGTGAAATGCTGCAGAACTCACTGCTGTGAGACTGTAACATAGATAAGAACTAATAAACATCTGAGTCTGAGCATGAAATACCCTCTCAAGTGCTTCAGTCCCAACCTTGACAGAACAAAGAAGCCCAGAACTGGCAGTGTGTTGCTTCAGCTCATGGTGTTATTTAAAATCCATGTGTGACACAGCTTCACTGAGGGGGTTAAATAGAAAAAGGCATCGAGTTCTGGGGGTAACACACTCTGAGCATGGAGGAAAGCAGCAGCAGGAAGCAGGAACTGTATCAAAGACAAAAAAAACAGTTAATTAAGAGGCTTGGTCAGTGCCAGTAACTCTTCCCAGCAATGTGCAGCCTGGGAGAGAGGATTATGTGGGGATTTTTTAGGTTCTGAATGAGATAGAGACAGGATTTCTGAGCTTTTTCCATGATGTGGTTTTTCTTATCTTCTACATAGGCAGGAAGGATGAGTTCAGCTCACATCATTACAGCATGCTTCAGAAGGCCATAAGATCTTTAATCACAAGGGTTTTTTAAGGAGTTCTTGACTAATAAAACACTGCACTAATAAAGGATATTTATGGTTTTGACCCAATCCTTAAATATTTTGTCTTATGGACCCATGCTACAGTGTACATGTTGTTAGCTAATCATTTATGACACACAAACTCACAGTACTGCATTCTTATTTCTTTGTTGACCTTGGTAGCTACTTTAATTTTTTCTATATATTAAACTCTAAAACTCTCAACTTTTTTTTACTTAGCTTAACATGCCTTTGCTTTAAACTACAAATCCAAATTCTTGCTTCTAGCACTTAAGTTTGGAAGCCTTTTCTAAAGTCTCAGCTCACATCTTGTGTTTAATTCTAAGCTTTGGCTTACAGGCCCAAAGTTCTGAGAATTCTTTGTATTTCAGATATTCCAACAACAGGATTAAAAGGGTTATTTCTGTTTTTTACTGAGGAACAAGCAGGGTTATTTGTTTCTTGGTGTTCATTTTCTTTCGTGGTTGCAGCAAATTTCTGGTCAGTTGTCACAGTAGGGAAGGCTTGGAGGGCTCAGCTCACAGAGGAGGAGATGCTCTGTGCCTCTCTGTCACAGGGCTGCTTCAGGGAATGCAAAACCCCACCCAAATTATGTCTAAATGTGGATTTTTGTGTAGCCCTTTCATCCAGTAAATGGAATGAAAATATAAATGTGGACATAAAAGCCATTGAAATGTCAAGGGATGAAATTCTCATTTTCTGAGTGGATGAACTATTTGCTCTCTAAAAAAAGCAACAGGGGATGAATAAGTCAGATAATTGGGAAAATGAGCCCAACTGGTTTATGATACCCATTGGAGCTCCCTCCTTCTGTTTCAGAAAAAAAAATCCATTTTCCTATTAAAAAATTACAGTAAAGAGCATTGAATTTGCAAGATCCAGTGCACAGGAAGTGCAAGATTGGTGCTGTGTTGAACTAGAAAATAAATATTGTGATGCAGCGCTTAATCAAGAGCTTCATTTCACTGAGGATATTTCTTCCATTAGTTTCTTTAGGGGTTATTTGAATATACTTACATTTTTAATATCCAGAGCAGGATCAGGATATCCCCTCCACAGGCTCATTCCCAGGTCAGTGCAGCTGGAAAAGACTGAAAACCTCACATTGGCAAATCTTAGAACAGCTTTGAACATGCTGAGATCTCAGAATCAGAGCAAAGTGATTTAACTAAACTCTGTGGAGAGAAGGACATCTGAGGTGGGAATAATCTGGGGGAGTAACCAAGAGGATGCCTGGCCTTGGGATGGACTGATCTCTGATATAATAATAATAATAATAATAATAATAATAATAATAATAATAATAATAATAATAATAATAATAATAATAATAATTCATTATCATTACCATCACCATTATTATCATTATTATTAATAATTTATTTTATATATTACCATTATATTGCATTATAATTATAATTATATTATATATTATAAATATCATTATACTGTTATTATAATTACATAGTATTAATTTTATACAATCAATATATTGTTATTATTGTCATCATCATCGCCACCATTATCATTATTATTAATAATTTATTATATATTACCATTATATTGCATTATAATTATAATTATATTATATATTATAAATATCATTATACTATTATTATAATGACATGGTATTAATTTTATGCAATCAATATATTGTTATTATTGTTATCATCATAATCATCACCACCATTATTATTATTAATAATTTATTATATATAACCATTATATTGTATTATAATTATATTGTAATTATATTTTATATTATAAATATAATTATACTATTATCATAATTATATAATATTAATTTTATACAATCAATATATTATTATTATTGTCATCATCGTTATCATCATCACCACTATCATTATTAATATTTTATTTTATATTTTAAAATCATATTATATTATAATTATATTGTAATTTTATAATACATTATAATTATAATTGTACTATTATCATAATTATGTAATATTAATTTTATACAATCAATATATGATTATAATTATTATAATAACTTATAGCTATAACTCATAATAAATAATTAGATATAATAAATTATTGTAATTATATTATAATTCTATTGTATCATAAATTATCAATATAGTTATACTATTATTCTATTATAATGATGATGATGATGATGATGATGATGATGATGATGATGATGATGATGATGATTAGTATTGATGTTGATGTTGTTATTATTTCTCTTCCCCTGCCCCATTACACTCCCTGAAAGCAGCTGAGCCTTGCCAGACCTTTAGCTAACAAAGGTTAATATTTGCATGTGCTGGAGATAACTGCTCCCAGCTATTTCTCTTTGATAAAAACAAACAACAAGTCCTGCAGATAAAGCACTGGTGACTTTTTATGACCCCAGCCCATCTTCTGCAATCCCAGAGCTCCTTTCTCTGCCTGGCTCTGCCCTCCAGGAGGTTTGAGACCCACAGCACAGGAGATTTTGGCACCCCAACCTGCTTTTCCTAATGAATGCAGTGAATTTCTTTTAAAATTGTCATGTCTTGTGCCAATTGCAGATGTATAAGTGATTAAATATCTATTCCAGAGAAAAAAATTAAGAAAACAAAAATCAGGAAAATATTTACTGAGGGAGGAACTAAAGCATTTAGCAGCCCCAAAAACAAATAATTCCCTTTGTCAGCTGTGTTTTGCTGTTGATAAAAGTTAATTACATGGATTTCCTGGTGCTTTGTCTTCTGAGCTGTTAATGCCCTCTTCAGTGCACATCCCTGAGAGAAGCCCAAGTCTAAAATCTGTAGGAAATGCATCCAAAACAGGATCATCCTACAACAGTGAATTCTGCAGGGAAATGGGAGCAACACTCAGGGCAAGGGGCTGGAGGTGGGAACAGCTCCAAATAAAAAAAAAATAAATAAAAGAAGTAGTAAAGAACTAAAAGAATAAAGGAATTCAATATCCTGGCAGCCAGTGACAGTCAGAGAGGACAAGGAAAGGTTTTTAGTAGCAAGGGCAGTGGGAAAGAAAGATCTCCTGTTGAGAGTGGGAGCTGAGTTTGCTTTGCTGCAGACACACAACCAACATCATCTCTTCCTCAAGGCTGGGAGGTGGGGACAGGCAAAAAGTGTGTCCTGAAGAGTTACAGTCATTACAGTGGTCCTGGATTATTTGCCAGCTAGAAATTAGTTCATTTCTGGGTATTTTTCATTGGGTTTGGGGTTTTTTAAATGCATAAGTGTCATTTTTGCCAAATGGCATTAGAAATGAAAAGATTTCTCGGTGTAGAAGGATGCAGCACTGGTTTTTAATCCCCTTGCTGGCCTGGTAAACACAAGGGGTGGAAAAATGCTATTTCTGCTATTAATTCCTCTTCTGAGAAAGCCTTTCCACATCCTGGCTGTATGGTAAAGTTATTAGTGCTACCACACTGCACCTTCTGGGTTTACCAGTGGTTATATTGCATGCCTTATGCAATTTGCAAATGTTTTTTTTTTTTTCCTTCCCTTTATTTTGTTTATCCCATTTTATTTTTGTTTATCTGATGGACTTCAAGTAGCTTCTCGTCTGCATGCATCTTTGAGATATTATTTGTGGGTGGTTTGGGGTTTTTTGGGGAGGTTTATCTTGTTTATATCCTGCCTAACTCTGCTGTCCAGCCTACATTTCTCCACGCTTAAAAGTTGTTGCTACATCAAACCACATTTCTCTGCACCTCCAACCAAGGAGTCTAATAATTGCTGAAGAAATCTTTTCAATGGCTGAAAATATTGGTGCTTTTTCACCTATTTTTTCTTTTATCCTGCAGATGTGGCAATCCTGGGAATGGACATCGAGGTGCAAACCGTAGAGGACAATGTCATCAGCCTGGAGATGCTGTTTAAAACCTGGCTCCATGACCATGGCACAGAGAGGGAACAGCTCCATCTCCTCCTTCCCTCAGGAGGTTTTGGCCACGCTGCTGCACCCAAGAACACCTTAAGTATTTCATTTTCTCTCCTCTCTGCTCCCCTTCAAGGAGCTCCTGAATCCCTCAGCCTTAAAAGTTCCCCAGGATTGTCCTATGGGCACCTTCCCTCCCATTTAGAGACCCAGGTGAGGTCTGTGGATAACTTGGAAAAAAAATCATCAGGCTTACAAAGCTGCTCTTTGCTGCCACAGCTGCTGAGGCTGCAATTGTTTCCATTTTGCAGCAAAGATGTGCCTGGAGGGGCATGTGAATTTACAGCCACGTGGCCAAGGTAAAAAGGAGCCTTGAGAGCTGAATAGCCCTAAAAATTGTGTTCAAAACAGAGTCTGTGCCAGAGCTGCACTTAAATAAATGCTGTTTTACAGAGAGCTGCACTTGAATAAAGGCTGTCTTGCAGAGGGACTTGGGGACAGGTTGATGCCCTGTGCCAGGCTTTAGTATTTTCTTTCCCCCAGTAGTTGCTAGAAAACATTAATTTTGAAGTGCTTTGAGCATGTCATGTGCTAAACATTGCCCATCCCAGCGACCTAACCCATTCTCCTTCTCCCAGTGTGCCTGAAGTGTGATTTGCAGGAGAGGCTGCTGGACCCAGCCCTGCTTTTGGGGACATCTGATGGGACTGGGAGAGCAGCAGATGCCAGCTCTCCCTGGCACATGGCAGCCTGGCCATGCCCAGCTCTGCACAAACTCCGGGTGCTGAAGTGAGTGGTGCTTCTTGTCTTCCACTGGGTGACTGGGGGAGGGTGTAAGAAAAGCTCCACTTTCCTGGGGCCTGCTGACATCACCAGGAGGCTCTGGTGGTGCTGATGAGCCAAATTGTGGTGTGAAAAACCCTCAGTTCCATCACTCTTCCTCTCATGGAACAGCACAGCCCACGTGCAGACCACAGTCACACCAGGTGTCACCACAGCACCCAATGAGGGTGACACCACAGATGCCATTCCTGCTCAAGTTCTTTCACCCCAGTGAAATGTTTTATTGTAATTATTCTGCTCTCTCATTACCTAACGAGGCCACAGCAATTAACTGGATGTCAGAAAATAAGCAAAGCCTCACAGTGCTGTGATTTCACCTAAGAATTCACTTTCCTGGCAGCAGTTCAGGGCAGAGCACAGAGATGCTCTCCAGTGTCTTTATAGGAAAAAGCAGGATAATTTCTAAGCTGTGCAGTTAATGCTGAGCACTAACATGAGCTGTATCCTGCAGGGCTCTGAAGTCTGAAGGGGTCTGTGAGTCTGTACTCTATGGGCTGCCCTTCATCATCAAGCCCACAAGCTGCTGGCAGCTGGACTGGGAGGAACTGGAGACAAACCAGCACAGCTTCCATGCTTTGTGTCACAGCCTCCTGGTGAGTGTGGGAAGGGCACTGTGATGGGCAGGGATGGCCAGGGAAGGGAACACTGAGTGCACACCTTGTAGCATCTGTCAGGAAACATTTTAAAAGCTACAACCTCATCTCATGGGCCAGAATTGGACTTGTAAATCCTTCCATCTGCTGGGAAGATGCTCCAGCTCATCAGAGCTTAGGGAAGACCCTCAAACCTTCCAGAAATGAGTGTTTGGAGGTGTGAAGTGCAAATGCCTGGGTTGGAGTTAGATTTGAGACTTCAGCAGCGAAAATAATTAACCAAGGCTTGGACTGTGGAGAACTGGCTGTTACTGACAAGCTGCAAACCAAAATTGGGTGGGTTTTTTTAAGAATTGACTTGCTAAAAAAAAAAAAACCTAAATGCCATACTGTCCTGAGCCCTGCTGCAGAATAGTTTCCCTTCCATGATGTGTGAGTGTGCCTGCCCTGAACCCACGGTGGCAGTGCTGAAGGAAGTGGCTGTTGCTGTTGCTGTTGTTCACACCTGGATTTTGCCCTTTAGAAAAGGAAGTGGATGCTCTTGGCCAGGCAGGAGCCCCAGAACGTGGGACCAAACTGGAACGTGGTGGTGCACCCCTATTATGTCATCGTCCCCTCTGACTCTGCCACTCTCCTGGTGAAAGCAGTGGCCATCAGAGAGCTCCTGCTGCCATCAGCCTTCCCAGCCCTCCTGGCTGAGCACCCCGAGCGTGTCAGGGGCCCCATCGAGGTGAGTCACTCATTATCAACTCTCCTTATCACGTCAGTAGATAGCGAGAGAAGGAAATGGCTGTGACAATGTCTAGTGACATTGTGTGATGTTGCACTCCAGAACTCCTTCCCAGCACACAGCTTTCTCCATGGACAGCAAATACCTGTCCTTGGGAGCACTGTTGGTGTCTGATGGTGGGAAGAGGCCTTGTGAAGCAGAGTTGAGGGTGACAGTGCCCAGAAAGGGAGTTGCAGCTTGTTGGCTGATTCTGGGCGTGGGAAAGGATAGGACTGCATCCTGCAAGGGGATGTTTAAGTCCATTAAGATCTGTCTGGAGATGCCTCTTGTTCTATACACAGTTTGCAGCACAGCCAAAAATCCCTTCACCTTTCACTGCAGGGTGGGTGGTTTGGAGTGTCTGCAACACTGTCCCTGAAAAAGAAACCAAAAAAACCACAAACATGCAAACCCCACAGCTTCCACCTGTCACATCCTGTAGCAAACTCAAGTTCTCTCTTCCAAGCAGAGTGCCCTGAACAACTTGGAAGTGGAAGTTGCTTACAACCCCTTGCACCTGAAGAGCAACCTCTACAAATACCTGAAGAGCTCCTTGTACAAACCTCCCCACCGGCAGCAGCCCCAGCCCCGGGAGCAGCGCCCGGAGCGCCACCAGCCCAGGCAGGTGAGTCCTGTGTGTGAGCAGCCTGCATGGGCTCTGATGTCCCCTCCTGGCCAGATTCCAGCAGATTGTGCCCTCCTGGCCAGCTTCCTGCAGGAATTCCCAGCAAGGTGAGGCACAGCCAGCACCTCCCCTCACAAGGATTTGTGTTTTGTCCCTGTCTTGCAGCCTCAGAGCAGAGCCAAAGCTGCAGTGGCTCCCCTGCTGATGGCTCCCTCTCCCCTCCAAACGTTCAGACCAGCAGCAGCAGCAGCCAGGAGAGGCTCCTGTGAGGGCTCCCTGCTCCCCAAGGAGTACGAGGAGTTCCTGCAGTGAGCAGCAGGAGCTGCCCCTGGGCAGCCACAGCTCCTGGCTCAGCAGCTGGCCGGATGTGGTCAGGCAAGACACCGAGCTTGGCCTTGGGCAGGCAGGCACTTCCCATCGTTTGTTCCTCCTTGTTGTTGTTTCACGTTGTGTTCGTCACCCAGCCAGTTCTGCAGGAAGTTTGCTGCTCAGGGACCCTCTGTCCAGAGCTCCAGCTGTCCCCTGCAGCAGCAGCAGCAGCACCACGTATTTCCTGTTCTTGCCAGCACACGTCACCAGCCTGCCTCAAATTTGCGTTTGTGAGACTGGGCCAGCACAGGCCACAAATCACAGATTGCTGTCAGTGGCAGCAGAAGAGCTGCAGGCAGGGCAGGGAGGAAATCAGACAAGGCAGGCAGTTGTGCTGAGCTGCCCTCATCCCACAGCAGCAGGTGCAGTGGGGTGGTTAAACAGGAATGGAACAGGGCTCTTGGATTTAATCCTAAGGCCTGGAGTTCTGCTCTCCAGATGACTCAGTTGCTTTCAAGACTGGCCTTGCTGTCCAATGCCCCAGCTCGTGAAGGGGGTTGGAGTAAATGCCCAGCCAAAGCAATTCCAGAGAATTCCTGCCCAGATGCCAGCCTGTTTTCCAGTGTAGGGTAGGTGTGAGCCAGGGGCAGCTTGACCAAGCCAAGGTGGGGTGGTCTCACTGAGCCCCTAAAGCCAAGCACCAGCAGAGTTTGTGTTCTACTTACCTGGTTCTGAAAAGCTGTTCCAAAATAAAGTTCTCCTCCATGGAGCTCACTCCCTGCCTGTGGTTTCTGTCATGTCCAGCACTGCTCTCCCACCACTGACCTGTGCTTCCTGGGAAACAGCTGCAGGAGAGCAAGGGCATGAGGCAAGCACCACAATCCCATCTCTTCTCCCTGGGATCCCAGCTCTGACAGACCCAAAGGCATGGGCTGGCTCTTCCCATGCCCTTCTCATCAGGCAGCTGCTGGGGCAAGGCATCAAGGGCAGGTACCATAGAAGAGAGGGCTGGCACCCCTGCAGGCACAGGGATGGTTTGGAGCAGGAATGAACACACAAATGGCCCAGCCTGGGGCTTGCAAACCAGTCAACATCATCAAAATTATCAAGTCAGGTTTAGGGAGGAGGCAGCAGGGAGGCAACAAAGTTTTTGGAACCACTCAACCTCCCTCAGATTTCCCAAAGCCCATTAGGCTTTTCCCCTTCTCCTGCAGCAAAACCCCAGTAGAGAAGAGAACCCAGCAGAGGGGAACAGCCACAGATTGGTCCTGACCACAGCTGAGCTGTGTTTTTACAGGACTGAGGCTTCCCCTGCAACCTGGGCACCAGATAAATGCCCGGAGTTCATCACCTTATCACCAGCCTGGGGACCTGAACCTCCAGGCCTCCCCAGCAGTTTGGCTGAGCCGGGGCTGCAGAAGTTGAGCTTAGCCCTCCCAAAGGTGCAGCACAGAGCTGCCTGCCACCTGCCTGTTCTTTAGGTACCAACAAGCTGCCAAACCTGCAGAAGTCACCAGCAGACGTGGGGACAGCCAATGCCAGCGTGCCTGGTGTGGTCCCACACAGAAAGCACAACCTGTATTGACCCTGGGTTGGCTGCTGGCCAAGGCTTGCTACACAGCAGTGCCACAAACCACACAGCAGGCATCACAGATTTGGCCATTAAACTCAAGGGGATCCAGGCTGGGCCCTCCCAGGCCTCCCAAAGCAGCTGGGAGTGGGGGAATTCAGCAGTGGGATCAGGCTGGAAAAGGAGAGATCCTGTAACTCACCAACAGCCACTGAGCTGCAGCAGAGCTGGCATCTGTCTCTGCCCAGCCCTGCGCCTAGAGGCCATCACATATCTGAGAGCCTGACTCTTATTTCCTTAATCCCCTGGCATCAGGGCCTCCAGCCACAGCTCAACCTGGCAGGCACTTTTCTTTGAGCTCAGGAGCTCTGGCACAGACACAAACGTGCACCTGCACCTCCCCATCCATGCCACAGGCAAACGTGTCCTTCTGAGACATAAAGACTTTAATATTAAAATAACTTTGTATAAAAATACTTTTGGAGACTGATGGCAAGCAGCCTTCCACACACCATAAAAGGCACCAGAGGCCTGCAGCCTGGTCAGACAGGAAGCCAGAGCAGAGCCAGAGCAGCAGGTACAGGAAAACACCAGCCCTCCTGCAGACCAGAAGGCACAGTGGAGCCAGCTCCAGGGCTGGAGAAACACACTGGGGCTTGCTCCAGCCACAGCTCTCTTGCTGTTTCCCTCCAGGAAAACCCTCAGCACTGGTGAGAAAAGGGGCTCTGCCTGAGCCCAAAAACCCCAAGTCATCCTGGGGAGGAAAAGCCCAGCTGGCACTGGGATGCCCAGTCCCTGCTGGCATACAGACAGAGCAGTAGCAGCTTAGATCTCCCCTAAATCCTCATAGAGAGGCCACAAGCTGTACTCATCCACACACTGCTCCTTCCTCTGCAGCTGCTGGGGCTTCACCACCTGGCTGTACAGCACCTCCACGTTGTTGTTGTTGCTGCTGTTGAGGCTGGGTTTGGTCAGCACCTTCTCGGGGGCAGCGCTGCCCCATCGCCTGCCAGGCTCCTCCAGCCTTTCTGCCCCTTTGGGGATAAAGGCTGCCTGGGGCTTGGGGGCTGGCACCGGCTTGGGGTTCTTGGCCTTGGCAGGGAAGTTGGGTACCGAGTAATCGTCAGTGCTGGGGTTGTAGGGGTACTCATAGCCCCCCCTGCCATCGTGGCCCTGCGTGCGCCAGGCCTCGCTCGTGGGCCGCGCCTCGTCGTAGATGTAGGTGAAGGGATGCAGTGAGCGGGGGGCACGGCCCTCGGGCTCGTCATAGATGTGCTCCTTGTGCCCAGGGACAGCCTGGCCACGACCCTCAGCCCTGCCCTGGCCCTCAGCCCTGCCCTGGCCCTCAGCCCTGCCCTGGCCCTGCCCCTCGGCCCGGACCTGCTCGTACGGGCCCGAGTACGGCGGCACCGGCGGCCGCGCCTTGGGCTCCTCCACGGCCCCGCCGGGCGCCTTGGCCACGCTCAGGGCCTTGCTGTCCACAGGGTCCGAGTACAGCGGGTCTGGCCACGGCTGCAGGCCCTTCACCGAGTCCAGGGGCTCCGAGTACACGCTGGAAGGGTCCTCAGAGGGTGGCACAGCACGGAGCACCTTGGGCAGAGGGGAGCGTGGGGGGGTGCTGGACACCGTGGGCTTGGCCGGTGGCACGGGCAGCTCTGGCAGAGTCCGGCTCTTCAGCAGAGATGTGGCATCTCTCTCCTCTGCTGCTGCTGCTGCTGCTGCACCAGCCCTGGGTGCCAGCCCTGCTCTGGGTGCCGGGGTGTCATCCCCCTCAGCAGGCAGCTCCAGGTTCAGGCTGTCAGCCAGGGCCTGGCGGATCTGCACCATGCCAGGGCTGTCAGCTTCCAGCGAGTCACAGCTCTGCCGGTTCTCCTCCACCTGAGCCTTCTGCTCCTGGATGGAGGCTTCCACCAGGCGGAAGATCTCGTTGCCCTGCTTGGTCTCAAAGGTGAAGTTGCCAGGTCCTGAGTCACAGCGCCTGCCAGCCTCGAAGGAGAACATCACCTGGAGGAGAAGCAGAAGGGTCAGGTCCTGCTCAGCATCCAGCACCTTGTGCAGGCTGTGCTTCCCACCAAAGGGTGTGTGGCTGCAGCACTGAGCCTGCACACCCTGAAATCCTGCTCTGAAATCCTGCTCTGAAATCCTGCTCTGAAATCCTGCCCTGAAATCCTGCTCCTTCCACTCACACAGCAAGGGCCACCCTGTGCCCAGCAGCTGGGCAGGGACAGGCCACACTACAAGATGTAGAGCTGGAGCACACCTGAGGGGACATCACTGTGAGTGCCCCAGAGAGCTGCAGCTCCTGCTGGAGCCCTGCTGCCTTCCATGAGCAATTCCAGCAGTTTCTACCATTGGCACCAGATAGTCTAGGAAACAACACTGAGGAAGGAGTAAGGTGAGAAGGTGAGTGACAGTTCAGCAGGGGAAACTAGTATGGAATGTTAGGAAAAAAGGGAGAGATCTGGAAGCAAGAGATTGAAGAGGATGAACACGGCTTTCCACAGGAGAAAGCTCAGCAGCAGCAGCTCAGTTACCAAGAGTAAGCAAAGCACTGACCTACCAGCATTAATCTGTTCATGGTAAAAGGTCCTTTAAAGAGAAGTCTTGCACCAGGGCTGTGCTTCCTCTGGCCTGAACACTCTCTGGTGAGCAGGTTCCCACCAGCTGACGCCCACACCCTTCCTGAGCCCCAGGATTTTCTGCCTCTCTCACAGGCAGCAGCAGCCCCTGTGGTTGCTACAAAGGTCTCTGGGGACAAACTCCTTTTTATGGGTCAGTGCTGCTGAACAGAAGCACAATCAGACCCTCTCTGCTCAGGTCACTGTGGGTGCAGCTCCCCACACCCTACAACTCTCCTCCTTCCCCCAGCACAAACTGCAGATGAGCTGGACACCCCCACAAGGGCAGCTCGCTTTCCACCCCTGCTTTGGGAATGTGCTGCAGAAAACACCATAAATGTGTGGCCAACATGGTCCCTGCTATAAACAGCTCCAGGACAGCACTGAACAACCCCAGGACACCACTAAAGAGCCCAGGGCCACCACTTCTCCCTGTCCAGCATGGCCCTTGCACCCAGGGTAGTAGCAAGGCAGATTGAGGATTCACTGCACGAGGACTCTGGAGAGGGTCACACCCTCAAAGGTCACTGAGAATAGGAGCAGCTCCCCCCACAGAGTGAACAACTCCAGAGCAACTGGTGTCTCAAAGCCCCTCTGCTCTGGCCACCATGCTTAGGAGGGAGGGACTGAACCCAGGGCAGAGACAGGAGTCAAGGTTCCTGGAGCTTGGGGACAGCGTGTGTGCAGCACTGAGGGATGTCCCTGCTCCTGGCACAAGCTGGGAAGCGCTGGGATGGAGAAGGGGAGCAGTGGGACAAGCACAGAGGGGACGAGAGTCTCACCAGCCCCCGCTCCAGCCCAGTGACACAGGCAGGAACTGGGGACAGCCAAGGAGCTACAGCAATGCTGGCAGGGCTGGCTGCAGGACACCAGGCCAGCCTTGCACAAGGGAGCAGCTCCAGGGCAGCAGCTGCAGCAGAGCACAGAGGGGGCCCCCCTTGCCCACCTTGTCCCGGCCGTATCTGCGCAGCAGCCGGTAGGGCCACACAAAGAGGATCCTGTCTGTCCGTGGGTCCTTCAGCACCAGGCTGTCCCTCTCAGCCTTCAGCACGTAGGTGCCACGCAGCTCACAGCGCTCTGCAGCCTCTGTCCTCTGCACTGTCACCCAGAAGGCGTTCACTGTGGGGACAGGGCTGCTCAGGGGACAGCCAGCCCCACTGTGGGGACAGGGCTGCTCAGGGGACACAGGCAATGCCCAGCATGGCCCCAGTGATGGGGCAGCAGCGGGACAAGGCTCCATGGGAGGTGTCCCCAGGCCAGGGCAGCTGCAGGTCCCACCTTCGTCTCTGGTGTAGTAGATGGAGTTCACGGCCATCTCCAGGGCTGGTGACTCCCCGCTGCCCTCTCGGCCATGCTGTGACACCAGGCCATCACTGGGGCCATTCCCCTGGCAAAGGACAAAGGAGAGCAGATCAGACCCAGAGCTCTCTTCCCACATCAGCCCCCAGCCCCCCTTGCATGGCCCCACACAGCCTGGCTGTCCTGCACCCTGCCCGCCCCAGAGCTGGCACAGGATCCCCTGAGCCCACCTGAGCACTGGGGGGACTTCCCTGAGCTCCTGGCAGCACCCTGTCCCCAGCTCTGGGCTCTGCACCCACAGAGCTGCCCCCACAGCATGGCACAAGCCAAACACACCCTCCTGGCCATACCACCCCAAGGACAGGGGGCTGGTGGCCTGGTGACACGGGGATCTGTGTCCTGCCCTGCCCAGGAGGAGGGGCAGCCTGCAGAGGGGAAGCGAGCGCTTCTATTTTAGCACATGCAGAACTGAAAATGCAACACACACACTGTGAGCCACTGTGTCCCAGCAGCAGGGCCCCCAAAGGGCCTGGGGGGGGACACAAACCCGTGGTGCTTTCACAGATCCTCCTGCAGAAAAGCCCCTCACAATTACAGGCTCCCTGAGCCCTGTGCAGCTGGCACAAGGGAGGCTCAGTGTGTGGAGCTGTTCTTGGGGTTGCAGCAGAGGGTGCATCTTGCACAAGGCAAGTGCCACAGTTTCAGTTTTAAACTCACACACATGAGCTTCTTAACAAGAACCCCAAAAAGGGCCATCCAGCCCTTGTGTCTGGATCCTAAAACCTCATATCCTGTGAGCTGACAGCAGCAGCTCCTCCTCAGCTAAAGCATCCAGCACAGCAGGGCTCCAGCCTGGGACTGCAAAGCCAAGGGCCACCAAATCTGCCAGAGCCTCTAAGGCTCCATTTGACTGCACTTCTCCTCATCTTCAAAAGGAAATTAAAAACAAAAATAAAAATCTGTTCTGAACTCCAAATGATCTCTGGCCCCAGCTCCCAAGCTGCTGGACCCTGCAGCCCCTCTGGGCAGGAACATGACACAAAATCACATTCTCCATGCAGATGATCAGCAATCCCAGCTGAGGATCTCTGGCTCTGTGCAGAGAGGCCACGTGGTGCAGCTCTTGTGCCTCCTGCTCCAGGTCAGGCCTTTTTAAAACACATGCCAGCCTTGTAACCTTTTGTTCCCATCCTCCTAAACCTTCAGCTTGCTTCTGGAGCTCAGGCACATGAATGATGGCTCCTGTGTGGGGGATGGGAGCTCCAAGCAGGTGCTCCCTGGCCTGGCCACCACCCTGCCCCACTCCCAGGGTGTGTTGTGTGCCCAGCTCAGCCCCAAAAGCCACTTTCAGGGCAAAGGCTGCAACCCTGACTGCACCAGGAGACACAGAGACATTCCCCCCATGACTGCACCAGGAGACTGCAGGGAGGGACAAAGGTAAATCACACTCAGGGGCCATCCTGGCATCACCAGCTGTGCACCCAGTCCTCCTGCCAGGCAGCCCTGCCCAGCACTCCAAGGCTGGAATCAGCTGGAGCCCAACCCAGGGCTCTGCAAACTCCTCCCAGGAGGGAGAGGCAGCGCTGAGGAGCTGGGCAGGCATGGGCTGTGTCCCAGAGGGCACAGAAAACCTCACTGCCAGGGCACCCAGTGCCCAAAGAGCCTTGGCTGGGCACACTGGCTGACCAGCTCCAGGGGCTACAGAGGACGGGGCTGGGCAGTGCTCCAGAGCCCCAGCACAGATGGGTGCCCACAGCAGCAGCCAGGAGTGAGCCCCGAGGCTGGGAAAGTTCCTGGAACCAGACAGGTCCCACAGGGCTCCCCAGGACCAGCAGCTCCAGGGGCTGCAGAGGACGGGGCTGGGCAGTGCTCCAGAGCCCCAGCACACATGGGGTGCCCACAGCAGCAGCCAGGAGTGAGCCCCGAGGCTGGGAAAGGGGGTTCCAGCTCCTGGAAGCAGACAGGTCCCACAAGGCTCTCGAGGCTGCGCTTCCTCCGCCGCTGCTGTGGCAGGAAAGGCGGCAATGGTTGGGCCAAGAGGAAACGCTCCTGGCCATCAGCTTGGCCTCCTGCCAGCCCTCTGCAGGGGCGAGCACGGGCTCCTCACAGGGCAAGAAGAGCCCGGCTCGAAATTTGGAGCCACAACCTCGAATTATTGACAGCACGCTGAGGAGTCCCACAAACCACAGCGGGAGCCACCGAGAGGGCACCGGAGCGCCAGGGCCGGCTGGTTTCAACCTCAGGGTGTCCTCCCCGAGCCGCCAGGTGGGAACGGGTCACCCCCCCACGCTGACGCCCTTGTCCCGTCCTGTCCCCTCCGCCCCCAGCCCGGGGCTCACCGGGAAGGCGATCTGGCACAGCTTCGCCACCCACTCCTCGCTCTGCTGCTTCTCGGCCGCGAAGAGGAAGCTGCGCTCGCGGGTCTCCAGGCGGAAAGTGGCGGTGCCGGCGCGGGGGCCGCCCTCGCCCACCGGGGCCACGCTGGTGCAGTCGCTGAGCCGCACCACGGTGCGGGCGAGCCGCCGGGTGCCCGCCCGCCCGGCCGCCGACGGCTCCTTGCAGTCGAACACCTCAAGCCGGGCCACGCCGTGCTGGCTGGCGGGGTAGAGCGCGGACCAGCCGCGCTTCCAGCGCTGCGGGCAGCGGGGTCACACCGCGCACCGGGAGCGGCACCGGGAGCGGCACCGGGAGCGGCACCGGGAGCGGCACCGGGAGCGCCCCCGCCCCGGCGCGCAGCCGGCCCGAGGGCAGGGAGGGAAGGAGGGGAGGGAGAGGGACAGGGAGGAAGGGATCCCCGGACTCACCTTGGTGCCGAACTTGTGGCTCTGCTGCACCAGCAGCGGCCCCTCCATGGCCGGCGGCTCCATCCCCGCGCGCTTCCGCCCGCGCCGCTGGGGCGGGGACCGGGACGGGACCGAGAGGGGACCAGGACGGGGAATGAGGCGGGAACGGGGCGGGGATGGGGCGGGGACCGGGGCGGGGCCGGGGCGGGGACCGGACGGGAATGGGGCGGGAACGGGGCGGGGACCGGGATGGGGACGGGGACCAGGACGGCGACGGGGGCGGGGACCGGGACAGGGCGCGGATGGGGCGGGGACCGGGCGGGGACCGAGACTGGGATGGGACCGGGACAGGGCGCGGATGGGGCGGGGAGCAGGACGGGGACCGAGACTGGGATGGGACCGGGACAGGGCGCGGATGGGGAGCAGGGCGGGGACGCGCGTGTCAGGGGCGGGGCGTGCTCGCGCCTGTGCGCGTGCACGTGAACAGATGTGTGCACAGCTGGGCTCGTGCACGCGCGTGTGACACCGGCGTGCGCTCTCCATGGGGACGGGAAAACGCGCTCGGGTGGGCTGAGGGTAAGCGAGGTGTGAAAAACGCCAATCGCTTGGGTTTGGATTTTTAAAAGTTTAACAGTAGTAAAATGGTTGTAAAAATAGTAATATAATTAGGGTAGTAAAAATTTGGACAGTTTGGATTAGGACAATATGGACAATAACAACAAAGAATTACAGACAGTCCAGGTACCTCTTTCTGAGCAAAATAGGCCCGGAAAAGGACCCACGTTAACAGAGGATTAACCCTTAAAAACAATAACCTGTTGCATATTCATACACCTCATCCATGATGCATAAATTCCATTCAAACAAAGGATTCTGTCTGGTCAGTGTCAACTTTTTCCTCTTAATCCTGATGGCTCTTCAGGGTTGAATGAGTTCGTTTCTTCTGATAATGGAGCAATAATGTCTTTTTCTCTGAAAGATTCAGGTGTCCTGTGGCTGCTATCTTGCTGCGAGTCCTCTCTTTAAAAAAAAGTATCTTACATAGCTTAGTTTCTATTTTAACATTATATATAGCCTAAAACTCTATTTAACACACTACTTAAGAAAATTAACACAGCATAACTTTCTAACATAACACATATAATATTCATTTTCATATTTGTGAAAAGCCAATCATAAAATATGCATTTTTCACAGAGGGCAATATGGGGAGTGGACAAGGGGATAGGTGATGTTTCACAGGACAGAGAAAAGAAGTGATGTCTTTGACAGGAGAGAAAATAGAGGACTAGAGGCTGCTTACCTCAAGCTCATAGTCCAGGAAAATTGTGGAACAGCCAGGTGCTCACAGAGAGAGCAGAAAAGGCAGAGAATCACAGCAAATCACAGCAAAATCCCCTGTGTATGCACAGGCCTGCAGGATGTCATTCTCTGACTGTGTTTGAGGACAGATTAACGCCATCCATATCTCATGCCATGTCCCTCCAGGGGCACTGGGCTGCTCCCAGGACTGCCCCTGTCACTGCTGCCCACTCCAGCCTGCCCCAGAAGCCTCCTGCAGGGCCAGGCTTGAGTCCAGCATTCCCAGCTGCAGGTGGGCCAGGGGAGGCTCTGAGGCAAAGAACAAGGACAAACCTTGTGCTCAGCACACCCAGCATGGATGAGCCAGCCTGGTGGCACTCTGGTGGCACTGGGACTCTGCCAGCTCACTGCTGGTCACTCTTGGGCTTCTTGCTGCTTTGATGGCCCAGGCACCACGACTTGATTTCCTGACACAACAAAAACCTGCAAAGGGAGGAGGCAGAAGCCACAGATCCCGGTTTTCCAGGCTCTGATGCCCATTTCTCCAGCTGTGGTTTTGACAGAATGGCTGCAGGTGTGGAGAGCAGCTGAGGGCAGCTTTGCAGTGCCTGGATGGATGCAGGGGTGACCCTCAGCACTGTCCTGGCTTCACCCCTCACATTTGCATGGTAACAAAATTGTGCTGGTGCCCTGGTTTAGGAATGACATTCCCCAATTAAACGCTCACATTGAAACATCCCAGACCGATTGCTCACAGCCCCACCCTCCCCCGAGGGCAGGACGGAGAGGAGAATTGGAGGCACGAAAATTAAAGATCACCCGGGCTGAGATGAGAGCGATGTGCTAGAAACAGCAATGGGATGTAACCACAGCAATACCAACAACAGAGTGTACAAGACAGATGAAAGATCAAACCACAAACCCGGGCAAAATAACGACATCAGTGGTCTGAAACTGATCTCGGTGGTCTGAAACAGAAGAAAATGACGTGGTGGTGTCAGACAGCCCGGGCCGTGCGTAGGCTGGGCTCTACAGGGAGCTCGTGAGTGGCAGCACATCTGCCCGTGGGACAGCCACAACCACGAGCCAGACGAGCTCAGAGCCGGGGCCACAAGGCAAACAGCCTGGCACAGGTGAGTCCCTGCCTGGCACCTGGACCTGGCATCACACCCTCGGCCTGGCATGAGGGTGTGCCAGGGCAGGTGCCAGCTCGGGGGTGAGCACGGGGAGATGATGACATCCACCCCTCGGGAACAGCTCCGGGGCTGCGGGCTCCCGGGGAGCTTCAAAGGCGGGAGAAGGCAGCGTTGCACCGGGAGGAGCCCCGCGGTTGGGGACGGGGGGACCGGGGCTGCCGTGGGCACCGGGGGGGCTCCGGTAACCGGGACCGCCGGGGGCTCCGCTCCGCGGGCTCCGAGACTGCGGCTCAAGCATCGCTTCCCAGGGGCTCCGCGGGCATTTTGGGGATCCCCCCCCGCTCCGCCCCATGGCCCCACCCGCGGAGCCGCCCCCTGCGCTGCGGCGAGCGCGTCCCGCGGGGGGGCGGGCGGTGGAGCCGCCCCTGCGCGAAGCTCTGCGAGCATCCTCCCGTCCCCTCCCGCGAGCCCTGCATCCCCCAGCAAACATTCCAGCCCTCCGCGCATCTTCCCGCCCCCCTGCGCACCTGCCATCCCCTCCGCGCATCCCTCCGCGCACGCCTTCAACCCCCGCTCCCCCTCCGTCCATCCTCCCAAGCACTCCTCCATCCCTCCGCGCATCTCTCGCGCACTCCTCCACTCTCCGCGCACTCCTCCATCCCTCCTGCATCCCTCCTCCATCCCTCCTCGGTCCCCCCGCGCACCCCGCGCCCATCCCCGGCCGCCGGGGCCGCTCCTGCGCGGGGATGGCGGAGCGGCCGCGCTTCCTCTGCGGCGTGGTGGAAGGTAGGTCTGTCCGTCCGGGACCGCTGCCCGACCCGCCCGAGCGTTTCGGGGCTGTTCCGACCCACCCGAAGGGAACCGGGGTCAGGAAGGGCCCCAGGATGGGGGGGAGGTAGGGGTGGGGCCCTTGCACCGACCCCCATCTGAGCCAGGGGGCTGGAGCAGCACCTCCCCAGAGAGCCCTGCAGCCACCCCAGCAGAGCCAGAGGGGCTCAGGGAGCCTCTGCTCGGCCTCCAGAGCTCCACACGGGGCTCTTGGCTGCCCTGGACTCAGGGGCACTTCCCGATGTGCTCACCCTGCCCACGGGGCAGCCATGTAGGACCTGTGCACAGAGCTGGTCAGGGAGAGCTCTGTGCTGCTCCCTCCGCACATGCCCAGCTCCCTCTGGAGCTGGCAGAACCCTCTGCCCTCCTGCTGGCAGCTCAGCACCCCCGGGAGGGGCACGGCCCTCGGCCCCACCTGAGAGGGAGCAGGAGCACCGTGCAAATGGATGTAAAACAAACAGGAAATGCAGGGGTGGGGAGGCTGACATGATTCAGACGTGAATCACTGATGTAGTAGAGCTGACCTGGGAAGGAGGACAGGGATGATGCTGGCAAATGCATTCCAGGAGAACACTGCTGAGTGGCCTCCTTGGCAGCCCACGTCAGCTCACAGCAGCACGTGCTGTGGGAGTGTCACTTGCAGGGGCCATGCAGGGACTCTGGGGACCTCGCTGGGATCTCAAAATAGCAAATTATTTACCACAGAAATAACTTTTTTTGAGGTGAAATGTTTGCTGGGATTCTCGAGTGGCCACAAATTTGTCCCCGTGCGTGGTAGGGGATGGATGACAAAGTGACCTTATATTGTTTCAAAATATATGGAATAACCATGTAGGCGTTCAGGCAGGTAGAAAATGTGTCAGAGAGAGAGGACAGATGGAGGGTGGGTGTTACTGTGGTGCAAAGCCCCTCAGCACTGCCCAGGGCTGGTGCTGGGGGCTGCAGGGTGGGCTCCTGCCCAAGGGAGCCAAGGGAATGAGGGCAGGTGAGCTCTGGGACACTAAGGTGCTTTGGGAAATGCAGGTGACACTGGCCTCATGGAGAGCTGGTCCTTCCTCCCAGCTTGATGGAGTCAGTGCAGCCTGCACCACCCACTTTTGGGAATGCTGTCACTTCCCAGTATCTGCTGCCCTTGGCCCTGACTGCTGGAAATTGCAGTGATTGACTCAGAAGTTGCCCACAGTGCAGAGAGAAAGCAGGGAGATACCTTGATGGCCAATTCTCATCACTGTCCAAGACATAATGGATTTTCTGTGAGACTTCACCTTGCATCTGCCAGATCTTGAAGAGAATTTAAGTGGCTGAAGGTTCTTCTCTTGCTAAATCTCAGGTCTGTGCTGGGGCTCTGACAGGTTCCCTTTAACCTCCACTTTGAGGAGCTGTCAAATCTGCATTTCTCCAAACCCATTTATCAGCCTGGCCCAGGGGAAGGGGTTTGTGTTCCTCTGCATATCCTTTCTCCCTGGCTTTGCAGACAGCTCTGCACCTCCCAGATCTCCCCACATGCAGAAATAGGAAGGGCCCTTCCCTGGAAGTGATCCCAAAGGCAGAATGGGTGCTGCAAGTCTGGCAGTGCCTCTCTGCCTGCAGGGATAGCCCAGAGAGGCTGTTCTGAGGCACTTTCCAACAACTGCATTGTTGGGAAGGGTGAAAGTTTGACAAGAAAGTCTCACAGATGTGTGTGTGCTTAACAGAAAGATTTTTAAATGTAGAGTCTGAAGAAGGAATAGAGATGGAAGCAAGTTTTGATATAGAAGAAAAGAATTGCTGAGCCAGTCTCACTGGATAACCAAGGAGGCAAAGGGTGTGTGAGTTACAAGGGGTTTTTATGATTAGAGCAAAGGATAAACCCACCCCAAACAAGAAGATGTTTTTACTAAGCAGAAAGAGAGCACAGGCAAACAAATCAACAAATGTTCCAAGTAGAAAAAAGGTCTCAGAATTTTGCAAGTAGAAAAAAGATCTCAGAATTTTCCACTGTGAGAAAACTGAAAAGCAACTTCTAGCTTAAACTGTAATGTACTGACTTATAGTGATTGGAGAATAGTGACATGAATATGGTAATGATAGTTATGATAGGCTAGAGATAAAAGTTAAGGTACAGATTGGTTCTACTGAATGAAGATGCTCAGCAAAGAAAAGGATATAATGCATTGTGACCAAAAGAAAAGTAAATAACATATTGTGACCAAAAGAAAAGTATATAATGCAATGTAACCAAAAGAAAAGTATATAATGCATTGTAACAACAACAAAAAAATATAATATATTGTGACCAAAAGAAAAGTCTATAATGCATTGTGACCTAAACTCAGGGTCTCCAGGCCTGCCTGCAGCTGGAGCTGACAGCTGTAGGCACAGGCTCTGTCACCCACCACCCTGGACTGCTGTGACACCTTGGGTACAATAAACTGCATTTTGGAGAGCCCCTGGAGTCCCACATCTCTCATTCAGGCTCTCACTGCATTTTGCCTTTTTTCCCCTCTCTTTTCCAGGTTTCTATGGGCGACCCTGGTCAATGGATCAGAGGAAACTTCTCTTTCAATGGCAAGTACCCTGAATTTTCCTCTCTGAAGGTGGGGGTGGCAGCCAAGGGACCTCAGGCTCGCAGTGTCCCCCCTGTCCCGGCGCTCTCACGGCCCCGGGGAGGATCCGCGCTCGGCCGGGCCGTGGGTGCGGCGGGACGGACGGACGGACGGACGGACGGACGGACGGACGGACGGACGGACGCGGGGCCGGCAGGTGGTGCTGGGGCTCCGCACATCCCTGCATGGGACGTGATGCAGATGAGGAGACCAGAAACACAGACAAAACCCAGGCTAGAGTCCCATTTCTCCGGAGTTAAAAGGCAGTTTCTTCGTGGAAACAATTAATTATTCTGCCATCCAATGATTAGGATGAGCAGTTAGGATTCAGAGCTGATCTGTACTAATGAAAGAAAGGAGAGAGAGGTGGCTTCACAAACAAACTGTGGGGCTGCAGGTAGATAAACCCAGATACTGATATTTGAAAAAAAAATCAGTAAAAAGCAATAGGAGTAACCATAAATTCCATAGGAATTCCACTAATTGACACAGACTGTTGCTCACCCAAGGTCGTGTTAAATCCCTGGATTTGGAGAAAAAGAGCAGAGACACAAAGAAAAAGAAGGGAGGTGGGAAATGCCTGCAGGTAGATAAACCCAGATATTGATATTTGAAAAAAGCAATAGGAGTAACCATAAATTCCATCAATTCCATAGGAATTCCATTAATTGACACCGACTCACCCAAGACTGTGCTAAATTCCTGGATTTGGAGAAAAAGAGCAGAGACACAAAGAAAAAGAAGAGAGGGGGGAATGCACCTTGGAAGCAGGAGGTCTGGATTAGGTGATTCAGGAACTCTGTGCCTCTCAAGTACCTCAACCAACAGGGAAAGAGAGGGGGAAATATAGCTGGGAAATGAATGAAAAGGAGGTGACAGTGTGGGCAGTGACAAGTGGAATTAAGGAGCAGAGTGCAGGGACAGAATTCACACAGAATTCCCAGAATGACCAGGTTGGAAGAGACCTCCAAGATCATCGAGTCCAACCCAGCCCAACCCCTCAACCAAACCCTGGCACCCAGTGCCACATCCAGGCTTTGTTAAACACACCCAGGGATGGGGACTCCACCACCTCCCTGGGCAGAACATTCCGGAACTTTTTCTGTGAAAAGCTTTTCCCTGCTATCCAACCTGGATTTCCCTTGGCACAGCTCGAGGCTGTGTGCTCTGGTTGTGTCAGAGAAAGAGAAAGAGCCCAGCCCCAGCTGAGCACAGGCACCTTTCAGGAGCTGTGCAGAGTGATGGGGGCACCCCTGAGTCTCCTTTGCTCCAGGCTGAGCACCCCCAGCTCCCTGAGATACAGAAAATGGAAGGAAAACAAGCTGGGATGTTCTAAAGTAGCTCAGGAATGAGAAAGTCTTGCCTGGTGCTGCACTGGGATGTGCTCACATGTGGCACATGAGGGTCCATTGGTATTTTTCTTATCTAGAAAGAAACAAAATAAGGGACTTTTATCAGGAGATACCTGAAGTGCTTTCTGTTCTGTCACCGTGGGAAAATGTAAAACACTCTGCTGAGGAGGATGAATACAACCAAATGAATATATCAGATGGCTTCCATGCAGAGTGCCAAAGAGGGAGGTGTCTGCCCTGTCTGTCCCAGGGGGCACATCCTGCTGGTGTCTGACACAAACCTTGGAGTCTCAGGACTCTTGCTACTCAGAGGGACCCTGAGGTGTCTGAAAGTCTCTTTTCCCAGCCTGGTGATCAAAGAAGGAGTCAGGGCTCTTCATTTCTTGGTCTCAAGGTTGTTTATTGTTTCTTATCTATAAAATTCTTTTTCTTGTCCTGCCGAGGTCCATTCAGCAGGACAGACAGAGGCACCCTGCCTGCCCCCAGGCAGTGTTATCTTTTTATACTAAAAACAATATTTACAATTCCTTCCCAATACCCATCACCTATGTTAGACAGTGAGCTTCTACTCTAAACCAACCCAAAAGTGCCAACATCACAGCAGAAGATGGAGGCCAAGAAGAAGAAGGAGAAAGGCTGGACACACCCAGATCCCTCCATCTTGCCCCCTTAACCCCCATGCTAAAACCACCAAAAATCTATTTTTTCACCCTGTGATCAATTCACTATCATTCTACTTAAACTCTCATGGCTTGTAATTCTTCATACAAGGTTGGTGATTGTTTTTTCCAAGGGCTAAATCAAAGGCACAGGGGTCTTGGGCTCTGTGCCAGGGTCTCTGAGCCCCCTGGGCCGGGGCTGGAGCCCTCCAGGGCAGCCAGAGGAATTTCCTGGGTTCCCACATTAGAGCTCAGCTCTGGGAGCACTGGCTGGGATCTCTGTCTCCCTGTGGCTGTGCAAAGAGCCCGTGTGGAGCCTGGCTGACTCCTTTCTCTCCCTGCCCAGGCTGCAGCACCGAGGGCTGAACTGCTACATGTATGCACCCAAGGATGAGCTGAAGCACCGGCTGCTCTGGAGAGAGCCCTACACAGAGCATGAGGCAGGTAGCGGCTCTGCTGGGCCCCTGGGGGGCTGCAGGCATCCCAGGTCCCTCAGGGGAAAGCATGGGCTGTGTCCCAGCTATTTCCATCCTGCCAGGACCTTGCCCATGCCAGGGAAGCCCCCAGACCTTGCCAAGGGCAAGAAGACTCCCAGAGCGTGCCCACCATGGGGCATTGCCTAAGGGACCAGCCAGCCTCTCATGTGGGTCTCAGGCAGTGTGCTTGAGTACAGCCAGGCCCACAGACCCTTGTCAGAAGCCCTCTGTGTCATAAGGAAGTGGAAATGGTCTTGCTGGAGCCTCTCCCTCCCTGTGACCTCAGCTCCTTCCTTCCACAATCCTGGGGATCACTCTCCCTCCACCCCTTGTCCAGCTCCATCCCTTGTCCTGCTCGATCCTTTGTTTCCTTGCATCCCTTGTGCCACTCCATCCCTTGTCCTGCTCGATCCTTTTTCTCTCTCCATGCCTTATTTCCCTCCATCCCTTCTACCCTCCATTCCTGGTCCTATTCCATCCCTTGATCCTGCTCCATTCCTTGTCCCCCTCCACCCCTTATTCCCCTCCATTCCTTGTTGCATTCCATCCCTTGGTCCTGCTCCATCCTTTTTCCCCCTCCATCCCTTGTCCATCTTTGTCCCCCTCCATCCCTTATTCCCCTTCATTCCTTGTCCTATTCCATCCCTTATTCTCCTTCATCCTTTGTCCCCATCCATCCTTTATTCCCTTCATTCCCCTTCATCCCTTATCCCCCTCTATCCCTTTTTCCTCTCTATCCCTTATCCCCCCTCATTCCTTGTCCATCCCTTGTCCTGCTCCATCCCTTGTCCCCCTCCATCCTTTATCCCTCTTCCATCCCTTGTGCTGATCCATCCTTTTCACCCTCCATCCCTCATCCCCCTCCATCCCCCTCCATTCCTCATCCCCCATCCATCCCTTGTCCTGCTCCATTCCTTGTCCCCCTCCATCCCCCTCCATCCCTCATCCCCCTCCATCCCTTGTCCCTCTCCCCTGTCCCTCCCAGCTCTCACAGGTGCCCTGTGCTCTGTCCCCAGCCCGCATGCGGTCTCTCATCGAGGCTGCCCAGGAACGGGGGGTGGAGTTGATTTTCGCCATTTCTGCCGGCCAGGACATGGTGTTTTCCAGCGCTGGGGATCGCCTCCTGCTGCAGCAAAAACTCAGGCAGGTACCGTGGGCCATTCCTTCATCCCACTGCTCCCAGGCCAGGGGCACATGTGCTATGTGTGCCCCCTGTGCCCACCCACATGTGCCCATGTGTGCCCCCTGTGCCCACCCCATGGGCTGGTATGGGCTGTGAACCCCTCCTGCTGCTCTGGGCTGCCCAGTGGCCAATGTGCCGTCCCTGTCACTGTGACAGCGAGCTGAGGGCTCCATGGGTGCCTGACTGGGGGCAGGAGAAGGAGCAGCCAAGCCCCAGAAACTGCTGGGCAGCGCCGAGAGTGGCACAGGACGGAGCAGAGCCCCAGGGCGGGCAAAGAGCTGCTGGCATGGTGGGGTTGCTCCATGGGCAGCTGCCACTTCCTTGGCAGGAGCTGCCCCATGCTGTGCCATGCCCAGATGCCCCTGTGGAGCCCCCTGGGGGTCTCTGCTGCCCGGGGGTCCCAGCAGCCCCTGTCTGTGCCCACAGGTGGCTGCCCTGGGGTGCCGCTCCTTCGCGCTGCTCTTCGACGACATCGACCCCTGCATGTGCCAAGCTGACAGAGATGTCTTCCCCTCCCTGGCACAGGCTCAGGCCTCTGTGGCCAACGAGGTGTACCAGGAGCTGGGCCAACCCTCAGTCTTCCTCTTCTGCCCTACAGGTACTGCCTGCAGCCCCAGCTGCCCAAAGCGGGGAGCGCCCTCAGACTGGGGTGCCCTTGGGCTGCACCCCTGTTCCTGCTGAGAGCTGAGTGCCCTGGCAGCCCCCACAGCTCTCCCTGGGCTCCTCATCAACCCAGGGGAGCTCTGGCCACCTCAGGACTAGCCCATGATCCTGGCAGCCCATCCCAGCCTCCTCATCCTCCTAGTGGAGCTCTGCCCATCTCAGGACTAGGCTAGGACTAGCCCATCATTCTGGCAGCCCTTCCCAGCCTTTTCACCCTCCCAGGGGAGCTCTGGCCATCCCAGGGCTAGACTAGGACTAGTCCATGATCCAGCAGCCCATCCCAGCCTTTTACCCTCCCAGGGGAGCTCTGGCCATCCCAGGGCTAGACTAGGACTAGTCCATGATCCTGGCAGCCCATCCCAGTCTTCTCACCCTCCCAGAGGAGCTCTGCCCACCTCAGGGCTGGCCCATGATCCCGGCAGTCCCTCCTCTTGTGGTCCCCAGCCCTCAGGGGATGCTCTGTGCTCTCTCCCCAGAATATTGCAGCTCCCTGTGCTCTCCCAGCCCCAGCCAGTCCTGCTACCTGCAGACCATTGGCCAGGAGCTGCTCCCAGGGATTGCTGTCATCTGGACAGGTGAGCCAGGACCAGCTCTGGGGCTGTGGCTGCCAAAATAGGCTGAGTCCCGTGGCAGGGAGAAATGATGATGAGGACTCCACCTTATCAGAAGGCTAATTCATTACTTTATTAGACTATATATATATATTTTTTTTAGTAATATATATTATCAGTAGTAATATATAATATTATATAATATTCAATTAATATAATAATTATCATAATAATTGTAATAATTATCATCATTAATAATAATTATATAAATGTAATACATATAAAATATAAATATAAAATATAAATATAAAATAAAATTAAATTCCAAATATAAATATAAAATTATAAATTATATAATATATAATATATATTATATTATTATAAATATAATATAGTATATTATATGAATATAATTGCATGAATAATAGTTAATAAGATAATTATAACATAATGATCTAGTAATTACATTAGTATTATTAATAATATATAATACTATATATTACTTTATTATATTATTAGACTATGTTACATTACATCTAAACTGAATCTGCCAAGCACTCAGCTGCAGTCCACTGTACAGAATCTCAGCCTTCAGTCCCAACACACACACACACACATTTGGCCTGATAGGCCAAGGAAACAAAACCCCATCACTTTGGGTAAACACTCTCCATATTGCATTCTACTTTGGCACAAACACAGGCACAGCAAATGAGATAAGAATTGTTTTTCCTTTCTCTGAGGTTCAGAGAATGTGAAACCCAGAAATATTCTTGGGAAGAATTGTGCCTTGCTTCTCTCTGTGAGGAGAAATGTGGCTCCATGTGGCCGCAGACTGTCCTGGGAGAGCCACCAGCAGTGACAGTGACCCCGCTGTGGTGCCTCACACTGGGGTGTGCAGGGCTTTGAGCTGGGGCTCTGCTCTCCTCACTGTGGCTGTGGTGACCACAACCTCATCTTCACGTTCTTGTCCCTGCTGTGTCCCTTCCCTGGCGTCCCAGGCCCCAAGGTGGTGTCCCAGGAGCTGTCAGCAGAGCTGCTGGAGGAGGTGGAGGCCGTCCTGAGGCGCCCTCCCGTCATCTGGGACAACCTCTACGCCAACGACTACGACTGCAGACGAGTCTTCCTGGGCCCTTACATGGGCCGAGCTCCTGGCCTCATGTCCAGGCTCCAAGGGCTGCTCCTCAACCCCAACTGTGAGCTCCAGGCCAACTTCATCCCCATCCACACGCTGGGCACCTGGTTTGGGAGCGAGCTGGGGAGCTGTGCCCACCCTGAGCGTGCAGGTACCCCACACCCGTGCCTAAGGCAGCTCTGCCTGCCCAGCCCTGCAGGGCTGCCCAGGCTGATGAGCTGCAGTTCCTCAGGAATGGAGGGAGCCCTGGGGGACAGCCAAGGAGCTCAGGATGGAAGCTACAGCCCCCAGGAAGCCTTGGAGCTGGCACTGCGTGACTGGGTGGCTGAGATAAACCAGCAGGCCTTGGAGCCAGGTAAATGGATTTGCATGAGCAGCATCCCTCAATCCCTGGAGTGGGGGGTGAGGAACTCCACCCTGCCCATCTGGAGGGTCTGGGGCTGGTGTGGCAGCAGGGCCATGCATGCCATGGTGGGCAGGTGTGCTGTGCTGCCCCGTGGGTGCTCCTGCCACGGCCACAGCCTGGACAGGGTTTCCTCGGCTGGCAGAAGCAGAGCCTGGGCAGCTGGAGGAAGAGCTTGGTGTTTGGCAATGTTTGCCTCTCCAAAGCCACAGCCTCAGCAGCCCTGGGGGCCTGAACTTGAGCCCAGGGTCCTGGCAGCTCAGGGGTGGAGGTTCCTGGCACTGTCATGGCCCATTTCCATGCAGGTGTCCAAAGGAGCTTCCCCCTCTTGTTCCTTTCTGGCAGGAGGAAGGACCCCAGGACAGCCCAGTGTCAGCCTCAAGGGAGGACCAAAGCTGCAGCCTGGCACAGCAGGAGGACAGGAGGCCACTCCTGACCCTCAGCCCCACAGCTCTGCTCCTGGTGGGGCAGACCAGCACAGCCCTGAGCCCTGTGGAGAGGCACCAGAGGAGGGGTGCAGGGAGGTGACCTCAGCCAGGACACCCAGGGGCCACCAGCAGAGCCCTACAAGGGCTGGGGACCAGCTCACCACCACAGGGAGCTGTGAGCCCCCCTCTGCTCTGCCCAGTGTGGCTGGGAGTGCCCAGTCTGCAGCAACCCCAGTGGCCACCAAGACCCTCCCCAGCCCCACCAGGAGCTCCAGCAGTGGGGCCAACACCAGTCAGAACATTTCCCTGCCCACCAGTGATGCCAGGACAGGGGATGGCAGCCCCGTCCACTCTCCCAGCAGCACCCAGCCTGAGGCCATCAGGACTGATGTGCCCCAGACACCCCCAGGACCTGGGAATGGTGCCAGCCCTGGTGCCCCAGCCCCACTGACTGATGAGGTTGGTGCTGGCCCTGATCCCATGGCACCAGTGACCCCAGAGGAGGCTGGGCCTGGCCCCATGACCCCCAAAGATGCCAGGACCAGCCCCACAGCAAAGATGACCCCAGAGGAGCCCAGGACCAGCCCCATGGCACCAGTGACCCCAGAGAAGGCTGAATCTAGCCCCATGACCCTTAAAGAGGCCAGGACCAGCCCCACATCACAGGTAACCCCAAAGAAGGCTGAGTCTGGCCCCATGACTCCCAAGGAGGCTGGGTCTGGCCCCACATCCCAGGTGACCCCAGAAGAGGCTGGGTCTGGCCCCGTGATATCCAAGGAGGCCAGGACCAGCCCAACATCCCAGGTGACCCCAGAAGAGGCTGGGTCTGGCCCCATGACCCCAAGGAGGCCAGGACCAGCCCCACATCCCAGGTGACCCCAGAGGAGGTCAGGGCCAGCCCCACATCCCAGGTGACCCCAGAGGAGGTCAGGGCCAGCCCCACATCCCAGGTGACCCCAGAGGAGGTCAGGGCCACCCTCACAGCACAGATGACCCCAGAAGAGGCTGAGCCTGACCCCATGGCACCGATGACCCCAAAGGAGGCCAGACCCCACCCCACAGCACCACTGAGCCCAGAGGAGGCCGTGCCCAGCCCCACATCACCCCTGACCCTGGAGGAGGTGCGGATGCTGGTGGAGCTCTTCTACCTGCCCTACCAGCACGGGGCTCTGGCACAGCAGCTCCTGGAGCACTTTCGGTGGCTGCGAGCAAACAGCCTCAGCGTGGGGGTCCCGGCCACAGCTCCTGATGCCTGCGGGGTAAGGCTGCTCCTGGAAGGTCTCTGCCATGGTTGGGGTGTTGTCTCGGTTTGGAAAGACAGGGGTCTGCTAAGGAAGGCAGGAGCTTCCCCTGAAGTGGAGAATGTAAACCCTCCCCACCCCTCCGAATTGCCCTAAATTTTAAATTAAGGAGGCAAAAATATGGGAGCAGGAAATAACAGTTCTTTAATAGGGAAGAAAAAAAAAAAAGGATAAAATAAACAATGCAGTACACCAGAACAACACTGACAGAGTCAGAACACAACCTGACACCCTGTTGGTCAGGGTGTTAGTAGCAGCCCAATAGGAAATGTGGCTGCAGCCCTCCTGAAGTGTCAGGTGTGGTTCTGTTGGAGCAAGGGGGTCCTGTAGAAAAGGGTGTATTCTTCCTCTGAGGATCCAGTGGAAGAAGAGGCAGCTGCTGTTCCTCTGGGGAATCCAGTGGAGAAGCTGTGCTGGTGTCTCAAAACCTCTGGATTATATCCGGGTAGGAATGCTTGGCTCCTCCCAATGGGCTCACATCTCCCAATGGGATGCTGTAGTTCTTATCAGTCATGCAGTGACATTCAATAGCTGTTATCAGCAGATGTCCCCTCCCGAGTGATTGTGGTCACTCAAAGAGAGAGATAAGGCAAACTGCCCACTTGACAAAAGATAACCTGCCCATACAGATGGCAATAGAAAACATCTTGCATTGCAAACCGGCTCAGGTGTCCCCCAGGTGCCTGACAGGCTGTGTGTGTCCCCAGGGCACGCGGTGGCGGGGCCAGGCTCGCTCCTTCCAGCGGCTCTGCGCACGGACGTGCCGCCTGCACAGCCGCCTGGTCAGCACGGCCGGCAGGGCACTGCTCTACGACCTGCACCCCTACCTGTGGGACATCCGAAACCTGCTGCTGGCTGCCAGTGCCTTCGTCCTCTGGCTGGGTACGTGGCTGATGCCATCCCTGCCAGCCCCATCACACCTATCCTAACCCAGCCCTGTCAGAGTAGACTATTTGTAGGCAGCCCCCAACAAATGATGAAGAAGACTCCACGTTATCAGAAGGCTAATTAATTACTTACTTATATTATTCTATACTATATTACACTACATCTAAACTGAATCTGCCCAGCACTCAGCCCTGCACAGAATCTCGTGACTGTCACCCAACAAAAGTTTCATCCCTTCTTGGTGTTTCTCATGGGTAGCTCCTCAGAGCTCTAACTCTTCCTCACAAAATCACCTACTCCAGTTCCTTCTCAACACCCCCACCCCACTCTTTTATCACACTCTTCTTCTCATGGGTTACAGCTGTGGGCCTGTTAAAGTCAGGCCCTGCTCCTAATCTTTGATAATTGGCCCAGCTGCAACTCCTTAGGGGTAAGATTACTTTCTACACTATCTTTATTTTCTTATATTCTTATCCCCCTACACTTGGCTGATGCCAGTCCTGCCAGCCCCCATCACACCTATCCAAACCCAGCCATGTCAGAGCAGAGTATTTGCAGGCAGCCCCCAACAAGGGGAGAGAAATTATGCATCTGACTCCACCTTATCAGAAGTCTAATTAATTACTTTATTATACTATACTATTCTATACTTTATTACATTACATCTAAACTGAATCTGCCCAGCACCCAACCCTGCACAGAATCTCGTGACTGTCACCCAACACACACACACACACCTGGCCCTGCTAGGCCAAGGAAACAAAACACCATCACTCTGGGTAAACAATCTCCATATTGCATTCTACTTTGGCACAGCAAATAAGAATATTCTTGGGAAGAATTGTGCCTTGCTTTTCTCTGTGAAGAGAAATGTGGGGTTCCATCAGAGCGCCAGGACCCTGCAGCACAGGGGCACACCTGGAGCTTGCTCTCTTCCCCAAGAAGGAGGTGAAGGTGTCTGGGACCCAGCCCAGAGATTTGGGGTTCTGATGTGCAGCTGGTAGTGCCAGGGTCCCTCCTGAGAGCTCACCTCCCCTTGACATTTTCTGCTGCTGACCCTTGTCCTCTGCTCACCTCCTTTGCAGATGGTCACCTCCTGTGCGACCCTGACCCCAAGGGCACCTGGGGGAGCTGCTTTGGCTGTAAGTATGGGCACTGCCCTGGCTCACCCACCTGGCTGGGGGTCTGGCTGCTGCCCCCCATCACCTCCAGCCCCACAGCAGCACCCAGCACTCACCATCTGTGGCATTCACATTCTCTGAACAGAGAGAAAGAGAGATAATTCTCTCTCACAGTTTGTTTTTTTTTTTCCCTGGAGAAGCACAGAGGGAAGAAGAGAAAACAATTCTCAGCTCTACTTGCTGCTCCTGTTGTTTTTGCACATGCGGAATGTGTTAGGGAGATTATTTACCTGAAGGGATTTGGTAATTGGATTCTGCTAAGAATTGTTTTCTCTTCTTCTCTCTGTGCTTCTCCAGGAAAAAACCTGTGAGAGAGAATTATCTCTCTCTCTGTTCAGAGAATGTGAATGCCACAGGCATCAGGCTGTCCTTCCCCACTCTGCCTGCAGGAATGGCCCTGGGAATGCTGCCAGGGAGGGAGCAGATCTTCACCATATCTCACAGCCATTTCTAGGATATGGTTCCTCAGCCCTTTTATCCCAGAGACCCCTTACCCTGTGTGGGAAAAGGGTTCTGGAAGCAGCAATGCCCTGGGTGAGAGGTGGGGCTGTGTTTTGAATGCCTGTGCATCACTTTGCACAGCTTTCCTCTGGTTTGGGGCTCCCTGGTTGCTCTGTGAGCCTTGTGACCTCTTACAAAGCAAGAACCGTTCCCAGGTGATGACCTGAGCAGGTCCCCAAGTTCAGTGTGAGAGGGATCCGTGTGCCTTGATCCCCTTCCTTAGGGAAGCAGCATGCAGGGCACATTCTCACCATCCTGGGCTGCACAGCTGGGGAGCAGCTCCTTGGAGCTGTGGCAGAGGCTGATCTCCCCCTGCCCAGCAGCTTTTTGTTCACCTCAGGTGTGTCTGTGTCCTGCTGCTTCCAGGGTGCCAGAGCATCAGTGCCCCGATGCTGCTGGGGAGGGACGCCGAGCCCTGGGCGCGCCGTGGGGGCCTCTTTGGAGAGCTGCAGGTGAGAGTGGCTCCCTCCCTCCCTCCCTGTGGGGCTGAGGAGCCTTTGGGAAGTCACCATCCCAACCCTGCTGAGCTGCTGCAACCTCAGGAAGGCAGAGCTGCCTCTGCAACCTCAGCTGTGGTTCCTGGGGTTTCAGGAGTCTCAGAGCCGTTCTCCTGCTGCTTCCAGGATGGGGTTTGGAGCCAGGATGAACTGATGGGCTGTATCTCTTCCAGGCATTGCTGCCCGTGGGGAACAGCTGTGACCTCTTCTACCATCCTCCCCCGCTCTTCCCATCCAGCCAGCTGTACCTGCTGCGCCCGCTGCTGCCCCTGGACAAGGTGGGAGCTGTGGCATGGAGGGGGCTCCTGCCAGAGCCTTTGTGTGGCTTGTTCTGCCCATAAAATGATGAGTTACATGTTCATCTGCTGCTGAACTCCCAGGCTGAGTTCCCACTGTGGGGTGGGTCCCTCTGTCCAGCTCTGCTCAGGGCCAGCTGGTCCAGGGCAGGTTTTGGGGCTGTGGTCAGCAGCATGTCAGACACTGGCTTGGAGAATGTGCTGTGGCCTCAGCAATCCACCTCTCTGACAGGGGCCTGGGCAGAGCAGGAGAGGGAACCTCCTCAGCCATAGATAAACCAGCACAGGGCAGGTTTGCCAGGTTGGGGATGAACTCCAGAGCAGCCAGCAGTGCTGATCTCCAGCACTGGCTGTGAGCAGATGCCAGGAAAAATCCAGAATAGGACAAGTGTGGATGGCAACTTCCTGCAGCCTTCACCAGTCTGCAGCTCTGGGCACTGCCAGAGCCTGTGGGGATCCATCTCCAAATGCCTTCTTCAAACACTCATCCAGTTTATGGGGTGATTCCCTGATGGAGAGCATCAGTTTCTGTCAGCTGTGCTCTGCTTGGTGCCAGCTCTGCTCTGACATCCCTTGATGGGACAGGGAGGGAAGGGGAGAATCTGGATATGGAGGGACAAAATGTTCAAGGTTTCCCTGCAGTGAGCACCCCTGTCCCTCACCCTGCTCCTGTCCAGCTCAAGGAAAGGCTAACACCACAAATCCAGCCAGCACAGACACGAGTGCAGCTCACTTGCTCAGGCTGAACCTTGACAACAACGCTGTTGAGAGGAAGAGCCAGCTGAGCCCATCAGCCCGTGGCAGGAACAGGCACAGCAGGGCATGGCCCTGCCTCTGTTTTTGGGTGATCAGGGCAGCCTCCCCTTTCAGGAGCAAGGCTTTTCTCAGAATGTTTGCAGCAGCAAACTCATCTGTGACCAGGACAGGACATTTGGGGATGTCCTGCTGTGCTCAGGCTCTCTGGAGACCTGAGATTCAGGGTTGTTTTTGGTGCTCCGGCAGCTGCTCTTGGGATGCCTGACCAGAATGGCAATTTCTGGTTTGAAGGCTGCCTGTGCTGTGGCCACGAGCCCAAGGCCAGCAGAAGGTGGTGGCACTGTGGCATGGCAGGTACAGCCAGAGCTGACACGGATCTGGCTCTTCCAGGGAGAGCTTTACCGCATGTGCCGGGAGAGTCTGGACTGTGATCCCAAAGTGGCAGAGATCCTTGTGGCCTACCCGGATCTCCTCGGTGACAGGTGAGATGTGGCCCCTCTGAGGCTCCCTCGTGGACATGGTGCAGGGCTGGGGAGTGAGGAGATGGCCTCTCTTGGTGTCCCTGTGGGGACCAGCACTGCCCCATGGCTGGCAGTGGCCTCACTGGGAGGGACAGGGAGGGACATCCCCATGCTGATGTCCAGCAGCCACCACTGTGGATGTCCAGCCTGGGTGCTGGAGGCTGCAATGGCTCCCCTTGGTGAGGGGTCTCAGAGGGGTGCTCACTGGGTGCTGGGTGTGCTGTCCAGCTGGGGAATGAAGAGGGAGGCTGCTCTGAGGTTTCCCAGGTGCTCCAGGCTCAGCTCAGCCATGCTCCCCCTCTCCCTGGCAGGCTCCTGGGCAGCTTCCTCAGCCTGAGCCCTGAGTACACCTTTGTGCTGGAGGATGAGGATGGCCCCTGTGGCTACGCAGCCGGAGCACTCCATGCCGAAGGCTTCCTGCAGCAGCGAGACAGCAGCTGGCTGCCAGCCATAAGGCACAAGTACCCCCCAGAGCTGGGCACAGGGGGGGCAGCTCTGGGACAGGTGAGGGGACACCTGGAGCGGGGATAGGAGAGGTGGAGGGGGTTCCCTCATTGTGCTTGTCTCCCGCAGGACGCCCTGGAGGAAGCAGTGCTCTTCTTCCACGCAGAGCCCCTGGCAGTGCCCCAGCCCGTGCTGAGGCGTTTCCCCTCCCTGGTACAGCTGGGCACGGCCCCCCGTGTGCTGGATGTGGGGGCCAGTCGCAGCCTGGCCCTCTGCCTGCTGAGTGCACTCAGGGCCAATGGTGAGCATGACCTCTGAGTGCTGCCCTTCATCCGAGCGCTGGGAGCTGTCCCCTGCCAGTGCTCCCGGGCACTGTCCCCTCCCCTTGCACTGGGGACATGCGGGCCTGTGTCTCAGGGCATCACTCTGTGATAAAGGGGCCAGGGAGAGACTGATTCCCTTATGGAGGGGGTCACTGTCACTGTGTCCCCAGTCCCAGTGCCCTGACCCTCACTTCCCTTGCAGGCTCACGGGGAGTGTTCTGCCAGGTCAGTGACTCCGACAGGCAGCAGCTGAGCTTCTACAGCAAGCTGGGCTTTGTCGCCCTGCCGGTGGCCTGGGGCAGCTCTCCCGGCTCTCAGCTCCTGGGACGACTCCTCTGATGACAGGGCACAGGGAGGCAGTGCCCCAGGCCAGGCTGAGCCCCCCATCCCACACAGCATCGGCCTGAGCAAGCGGGAGCAGAGGGGCACCTGGAGCAGGCCAGGTACACATGAGAGGTGACATGGGGGCGAGCAGGATGTCACTGGGATGTGTGCAGGGCTGTGAGGCACCTGGGTAGCAGAGAGCTATTTCTGCTGCTCATGGGATTTGGCCAGCTCTGTGCCACCCCAAATGATTGCTGGGTACCCTGCACCTTTGCTGGGGAGCCTCAGGCCTGCAGGAGCTCGTGAGCAGTGTTTGGGTTTGTGGTCCTGGGGCACAGCACGGTGCCTTAGTGCCACAGGAGTGTCCCTGTCATGCAGGCTGGGCTGCCCAGCTCTCTCCATCCCCCGTGTGGCCTGAGACTGGGCAGCCGGTGCTGGGGCTGGCTCTCGGCACTGAGGACCTGCTTGTCTGTATGGACTGATCTGGTTTGGGATGCGGCAGGGCAGTCTATCTTTTTGTGCCTGGGGCCTGAGGGAAGCACTGTCCTTGGCAATAAAGCGTTTGCTGGGCTCTCACCATGGCTCGTTTCTTGGGGGAAGGTGTTGGGGTGCCAGCACATCCCTGTCACACCCTCACTCTCACACATCTCACACTGGCTGTGCTGCAGTCGGTCCAGTGTCCCCTCAAACAAAGCAGCTCCCCACACATCCCGGCTGCTCCCAGCCTCCAGCCGCAGGCAGTGTGAGCTCACAGCCCCAGCCCTGCAGGGCTTTCCTGCAGGATGGGACCCCCGGGCTCGGGGGGTCTGGGGACCGCAGCCTGCCCAGGACAGGCAGGATGACCCAGGGGGGGATCTGTCCATCCACCCCACTGCAGCCTCTGCAAAAGGGCACTCAGGGCTGAACCATTCCTGGCTGCTTCCCTCTCTTGCCCGGGGTGAGGAGAGGGCTGGGTGGGGTCGGGACGGCCAAAACCCCGGGAGCGGGGGCTCGGCTGGCGGCTCCAGGAGCGGCCGGGCAGCTCCGTGCCGGGGGGCCGGGGCCGGGCCTGGAGCCGAGCCCGGCCGGGGCGGGGGCTGGAGCCGGCCCCATGGCGGGGCGCGGGTCGGGCCCGTCCGGGCCGTGCCGGCGGCGGGGCCGGGGCCGCTCGGAGCGGGCCGGGGCGGCCCCGGACACGGCCACGGGCACGGCGCGGGGCGGGCCGGGGCGGAGCGCGGCGGCACCGACCGAAATTGCTCGGCTCGGCACGGCAGGACACGATACGGCACTGCACGGCTCGGCTCGGCACGGCTCAGTTCGGTACGGCACTGCAGGACTTGGTACGGCTCGGTTCGGCTCGGTTGTGCTCGGTTCGGCACGGCACGGTTCGGCTCGGTTCGGCGCCCCTGAGGTACCGCGCGGGCCCGGCTGTCCCGGAGCGGCGGGGGCTGCGCCTTGCGGGGCCGGGGCGCCTCGGGGGTGTCTCGGGTGCGGGGCTGGGGGCGGCGATGCCGTGTCCGTGCCGTGCCGTGCCAGAGCTGCCGTGGGCCGTGCGGGACCGGGAGCGGGGCGGGCAGCGCGGGTGTCCCGCGGGAAGCGGAGCCCGGCGGGTTTTGGGGTTGTACCGCGCCCTAAAGCGTGCGGGCTGCGGGCAGAGCAGCGGGTTACACATGGAAATCCTGAGTGTCAGGATTTCCATGAGGAGCGGACATGCTGTAGCTCATGGAAGGAGAGGATGGATGGAGGGATGTGGGGCGGGAGGGCTGGAAGGGATGATTCTTCTCGGCTGGCTTTTCGCCCTCCCTGCCGCTCTCAGGAGCCCGCAGCTGAGCCGGTGCCGTCCCCAGCAGGTCCAG
The DNA here is from genome assembly GCF_012460135.2 of Molothrus ater. Classification (NCBI taxonomy): domain Eukaryota; kingdom Metazoa; phylum Chordata; class Aves; order Passeriformes; family Icteridae; genus Molothrus; species Molothrus ater. The sequence continues at coordinate 70,757,126 of NC_050481.2, forward strand.
GAAGGCTGGTTCCCTGCTCCAGGGTGTCTGGGGCACAAACCCCACAGCCCCCAGCCCGCCCCTCTGCCCCTGGGGATGGCCGATGTTTGCGCATTCCTCCGAGGGCTTTCCCTCCTGCCGGCAGCCGGTTCCTCCAGGGCTGCCTCTCCCGAGCCCGGGCAGCTCAGAGCAGAGCGGGCAGAGCTCTGCTGAGGGCCCTGCTGTGTCCTGGGGGGGCTGGGAGGGGGTAGGAGCTGTGCTGGGACTTGTCCTGAAATAGGGGGAGACAGCAGGACGTGGGGACATCAAGTAGCCCAAAGGGAGTGGACCTGGAATTGTCAGAGAAGTGCAGCCCCAGCCCCACACAGTGTTTTGTCCCTTTCTGCAGCAGGGTCCCTGTCCTTGCCTGGGATGGGGACACACGGTGGGTGGGCAGAGAGGGGCAGTGAGCTCCCAGCCACAGGACGTTGTAGTTTTGGGACTGACACCAATCCTGCCAGGGAATCCAGACTCCTATGGTGACCCTGGGCTGCTTCTGTGACCAGTTTGTGGCACCATGTGCCCTTCCAGACCCCGGAGCTCTGACCCATGTCAGGTCCCCTCCTGAGCAGGGTGGGGGTGTCAGGGCTCCCCTGCTTTGTGCACATTTGCTCCCGGCTCTCCAGGGCTGCCGGGAAGTGGGAAAAGAGGAGCAGGAGGGATTGCGAAAGGGCCGTGTGTGTGTGTGTGTGTGTGTGTGTGTGCGTGAGGGGCCCTGGGGAGAACGGGAGGGATGGAGCCCTGAAGGCATGGGACTCACCAGACCTTCTCCTGACCCCATGCTCTCAGGGATGTCCCGGCATGGGACATCAACAGATAGTGGCTGTGTCACCCCTTAACCTTCTCAAGGAAGGATAAACAGAGCGAGCTTCCTCTCCCTTGTGCTGGCGGCTTTCCCAGTGCTGCTCTTCTCTGAGTCCTCCCAGTTGTCAGTGCCTGGGATGCTCCATGTCCCCCGTGGGTGTGTCCAAGGCTGCTGCTGGGCGAGCACATCCCTGAGGGGACTCAGTGGCCTGGCCTTTCCCTGCTGCTGAGGCTTGGGATGTCATCCCTGTACTGCAGGGATGCCCTGTGCTGATCAAACCCATGGATCTGCCTCAGCAGGAGCTGCCCCTTCCCGGCTCTGTTGGCTGTTCAGAGGTTTTGGTGGGGCAGACTGTTGCCCTGCTGTGTGCCCTGTGAGTGCTGAAGGACACACATGGTTTGGACAGTCCTGGAAGGGGCAGCCCCTTTGCAAGATGCAGGGCAGTGATGAGGACAGTGCCTGGCTGTAAGTCACCTGTCAGGGTGACTCTGTCCTCTGATCCATCACCCACTGGGACAAGCAGCACCAGTGGGCTGGCATGGGAGCAGTTTGAGCAGTGTCATGGCTCCTGCTGCCATGTGGGGCTGTCCCCTGCCCTGAAGGGCCCTTTCACCCATGCCAGCCTCAGCAGAGCAGGGCTGAGGCTGAGGACTGGAGAGAACCCCAGGATTTTGGCTCTGCGGTACTCTCAGACACCCCACCAGCAGCTCCAGCTGTGCTGCAGGCTGGGATGTGGCCCAGGGCCTCGTGCACACCCGGCTGGGACATTCCTGAGGTTTCCTGGGCAGTGGCAAGGACCTGGGCTGCTTCCCAGCTCCCACGCCCAGCCAGCCCATCCACCAGGGAGGGCCCTTTACCCTCACTGTGGAGTTCTGCTGAGCGCCTGTGCCTGGGGCACCACATCCAGAGTGCCACAAGCACATCCAGAGTGCCATAATCACATCCAGAGTGCCACAAGCACATCCAGAGTGCCACAAGCACATCCAGAGTGGTCCAAGGGGACACTGTCCCAGGCTGGAGCTGACAGCAGGGTGCTTGGTTGGGATGCTGGGGTGGGCTGCCCATTCAGAGCAAAGCCTGCGAGCAGAACAAGCAGCAGAGCAGCAGGAGAGGAGCAAACTCACAGCTTGTGCCTCAGAGGTGGAAAAAGTGCTGTGGACAATGAGAGCCCTGTTAGCCTGGCTGCCCAGGACATGGACACGGGCACGGAGCGCGTTCAGAGAGGGAGGGAGGTGCTGCAGGAACGGGCATGGAGCCGTGCTGGGCTGCAGGGAGCTCACATGGCAGGGCTGGGCTGGCCATGGAAAAGGCTTTGGACCCACAGAGCACAGCTGGAATGTCACTGGGAAACTCTGAGGTGAGTGGCAGAGCTGAGGAGCCAAGGCAGAGGAAGCACAGTGGGATAAGAGATGCTGGAGCAGAGCTGGAGCAAGACCCAGGAGCAGGGATTACAGACCCTGAGGTCACACTGCTGAGGCTCAGAGGGGAGTCAGTGATTTGCTGCACAAAGCCCAAGCACTTTTCAGGTGCCATGTTCTGGTCCTCTGTGTTTTGCTTGTGAATGCACAGATTTTAATTTTCCATGTAGCCAAGGATGTAGGCTGCACCATGCTGATTACCAGGCTGTCCCTGTCCCCATCTCTGATTCCCCCATTTCTCTCTCTGCAGTCTGTACCAGGAAGGTGCTTTTTTTCCTCCTCCTGGCACAGTTTTGCTTTGAAAGACATGTGATCCTCACCAGAAAGCCCACAGAGCTGTGACTTCCCCATGTAACCACATTTTAGTTCCAGCAGGTGACCAGTTTTAATCCACTTAGCAGAAGGTGCACTGGTTTTGTTGAGTGCTAATTATTCATTAAAAGGTGGTGCAAGATGAATCGAATGCCTTCCAGTCTCAGCCTGTTGTATCAACACAGTTACTCCAATTAACAGGGCCTGTGATCTCATAAAAGGCCATTCCCACTTCCTGACACGGGCTATTTCTGCCAGACCGTGGAGATTGGCATTAATTGTGTCCTTCAGGGTTGTACTGACCCCGTTGTGAAAGTGCCCAGTTCCACAGCAGAGCATCCTGCTCGCTCAGGAGCGCTGAGGAAGCTCCAGTTCCTAAGGAAACACATCCCAAGGTGTGCTGTGGTTAGCACTGAGGGGCTCACGCTGTGTGTCAGGACAGCTCTGAGGGTTTGCAGCCCTTCCTCTGGGCAGGGCAGCGTCCCCTCGCTGACCCAGGGCTGAAGAAGAAGTTTTGTTCCTGCTGTGAGATGGCAAACTCATCCCTTCTCTGCTTCCCAGGCAGAGTGTAGAGATGAGGATGGACAATTCCCATTTTCCTAAGAAATTCCCATTCCTGAGCCACTGGCAGGACTGGGGTGGCCCTTTGCACCCTCCCTCCCTTCCTGCTGGCTGGGTAAAAGGTGCAGCAGAGCATTTCCCTGCTGTCTGCCCACAAGCACACGTCCTGCTGAGCTCTGGCAGTGCCAGAGCAGGCAGCTGAGGCACCAGGAGCCCAGGGCTGGCTCCCACCAACCCCAGCTGCCTGGGCCATGTCCCCACCAGCTCTGTGGTGTCCCCAGTTGTGACAGAGGAGAGAGCCAGACTCACACTGATGTGGTTGCTCCGAGGGAGCTGATGTGCTTCACAGAATGAAAGACCTCCAGGGCCACCAAGTCCAACCTGTGACCAATCCCCACCTTGTGAGCCAGAGCAGAGTGCTCAGTGCCACATCCAGTCATTGCCACCACTGTGTCTGCTGTGGAACTGGACCAGCAGTGCTGCTCCTTGTTACTCCTCACTATCTTCCTGGGCATCTCTGCAGGCTCATCCCGAGGTTCTCACTGCTCCTGGTGGCACCTCCAATGTCACATGTGCCCAAAGGGGCGGGCAGGCAGAAGGGCTGGGCCCTGTGGAGGCTTGTGTTGGTGTTTTGGGTGTGGCAGAGGGGCTGGCACTGGGCACCATCCTGGTCCATCCCTGCTTTGGTCCAGGAGGCGTTCTCAAGAGGCTGGAGTGTGGAGCAGGTCCTCATCATGTGGAAAAGTGAACCAAGCAGGAATGGGGCTGATTCCTCTGTGAAAACCCTGCCCTGGAGGCTGGTGGGGAGGTGGAGCAGCTGTGCCAGCCCCCAGCTCTGCATGGGGTTTGAATTTGTTTCCCTTTCTCTGTGACACTGCAGCTAAATACAGGAAATTTAAATCACCCCAGGAAAGCCCAAACTTGTTTTTTTTTTAATGTTTTCTAATGGCAAGCATGGTCTGTGTGAGTGCAGCAGGCAGGATCTGTGCTCAGGGGGACTTGGAGACAGAAATATCCTTCTGGGGGGCTTCCCTGGGGGTATTTTGGGGGAATGCTTTCCTATCGTGGCAGGGACTGGCAGGGATGGTGGCACAATCAGAGCTTGTTAACACCCCCCGTGCAGAAATGCTGCTCCTGAGCTACAGGATCCATGGGAATAACACACTGGGAAGGGGGAGCAGCTCACAGAGAAGGGTTTTCACTATTGTCTGCCGTGGGACTGGTACAGGAATACCACATCTCCCTCAGGTATTCGGGGAGCCACAAATATTGTCAGAGGAATGCGAATGCTCCGGCTGCCTCGCTCGTCATGGAAGGGAGGGCAGGAGCGTGGGCTGGAATCCCCTCAGGCAGCAGCCATTCCCTGCTCCTGCTGGATTGAGCTCCTGGCTGGTCTAGCCGGGCTTTCCCTGCGCCCTGAGCCTGTTCCAGCTCCCTCGGCTCTGGCAGCTCATCCCCTCCTTCCATTCACCTCTCCTGGGCACACCCCCGTGCCCATCTGCCCTCACTGCCCTCGGGATGTGATCAGACAGCACGGTGGGGGCTGTTGGCAGAGGGGGACAGGGGCACTGGGCAGGTCCCTGATAGCCCCAGGGGTGCAGGGGCTGTGTGTTAGGGGCACTCTGGCCAGGCACGTGTGTTGGGGAAGGTGAAACAGGAAAGCCTTACAAATATGATTGCCTGGCAAAAGATTTTGAGAATATAGAAACTATAAGCGAGATTGAAATGAAAGCAAGCTTTGAGATACCTCAGTTACTGAACAACTGGAGAACAGTGGTGTGGCAGACTGAAGGTAATCCCCTTTGATGAACAACACCCTCTGCTTGCAGACAGGTCACAGGGTCAGAGCAGACCCTGCCAGCTTGGCAGAGGGGGTCCAAAGAGGAGTTTTTAGGGTTTAAGATGTAACACAGTATGGTAATGTAATGATTCTTATAGGCTGTATGGAAATGCTATAGGATTTGTATATTGTACTAAATTACTTAGTGAGAATTAGAATATTCAGCACAGAAGAAGATTTATTGTATTGTAACAGGAACCTCATCTCTCTTACTCTCTTCTTTACTCTCTTACCCTCTCATCCTCTCTACCCCTCTCTTCTCTCAGCCCTGCTCTGAGCTGTGCCTGGCAGCTCCCAGCAGGGCCCTGCACCCAGGCCCTCTACAATAAACCCCAAATTCCACAACCTGGCTGCAGAGATCTCTCGTCTCCCTCTGTCCTGACCATCCCTACCCCCTGACACTCCTACACACATGGCTGTGCTGCTGGTGGGGAGGGGGTTTAACCAGCACAGAACTAGGCAGGGGGGCTGGAGGGGGGGAATGGATGGGGGGATGGATGGGGGGAATGGTGTTCCAGCACAACCCTGACCCTGCCTACCCCTGCAGGGCCACACAGCCATGGGAGGCTGCAGCACATGGGCATGGCCAGAGCTGCTGGTGCTGCTGGTGCTGCTGGGCAGCGCGTGGCTGCGGGTGGGCAGTGCCCAGCCCACCCCCCCGGGCCCCACGCAGCTCCCCGGGCCCCAGCTGAGGTTCCGCCTGGCCGGGTACCCCCGCAAGCACAACGAGGGGCGCGTGGAGATCTTCTACAACGACGAGTGGGGCACCATCTGCGACGACGACTTCACGCTGGGCAACGCGCACGTGCTGTGCCGCCACCTCGGCTTCGTGGCTGCCACCGGCTGGGCACACAGCGCCAAGTACGGCAAAGGAGTCGGTAAGAGAGGGGTGGTGGGCACAGCACCCCCTGGCACAGCCCCACGGGTCTGCAAGGGGCAGGGTCTGTGTTTGCAGAGTGCCCAACAGTGATTGTGTGCTCAGGTATGCACAGTAAGAGAGGGGTGGTGGGCAGAGCACCCCCCTGGCACAGCCATGACATCTCTGCAAGGGGCAGGTCTGTGTTTGCAGAGTGCCCAACAGTGATTGTGTGCTCAGCTGTGCACGTGTGGGAGCTTTCTGTGTGGCAGAGCAGCCCCTTGGAGAGGTGGATGCTCCACTTCTGCAGACACCCACCCAGAACTATTGTAAATTCAGGCAACCCTGACAAAGAGAGAGATGGTGCATCTGACTCCATCTTCTCAGAAGGCTAATTTATTACTTTATTATACTATATTATATTAAAGAATACTTATACTATACTTTACTGTACTATCCTATACTAAAGAATACAGAAAGGATACTTACACAAGGCTAAAAAGATAATAATGAAAACTCCTGACTCTCTCCAGAGTCTCGACACAGCTTGGCCCTGATTGGCCAAAGAGTGAAAACAACTCACAGCAGAATCCAATGAAACAATCACCTGTGGGTAAACAATCTGCAAACACATTCCACATGAGCAAAACACAGGAGAAGCAAATGAGATCAGAATTGTTTTCCTTTTCTCTGAGGCCTCTCTTGCTGCCTTTCTGCTTCCCAAGAGAAAAACCCTGGGTGAAGGAATCAGGGAATGTGAATGCCACCCAAAACTTCACTCCTGGCATTTCACTGGCCTCAGCTTTGTGCTACAGCTCCTGCTGTAACCTGTGTGATCCCTGGCCATGCCCCTGGGTGCATTCCCTGCTCCCAGGGGATGCTTGGCTCCCCCTCACCCCCAGGCTGTGTCTGGCAGGGCGGATCTGGCTGGACAATGTGAATTGTGCTGGAAACGAGAAGAGCATCGGGGACTGCAAACACCGGGGCTGGGGGAACAGCGACTGCAGCCACGAGGAGGATGCAGGTGTGGTCTGCAAGGATGAGCGCATCCCAGGCTTCAAGGACTCCAATGTCATCGAGGTGAGGGGGCTGCTGAGCTGGCCAGAGCAGCTGGTGACATCCAGGATGCCACAGAGCACCCTGGGTGTGGGGCAGTCTGGGATCTCTCCCTGGGAGTGCAGGAAAGCAGCACTGGCTTTCCTGGTTGTGCTCCCCGGAGATGCACCCGGGCACCCAAGGGGACAAGAGGCTCTGAGCTCCTCTCTGCATGAGGTTCAACCTTTGGCTGCCCAGGGCCATCAGATGTGGCCAGCAGGAATGCAGGACTGGCTGTCCCTGTGCCCTGCCTGTGTCTGGGGACCCCTCTCCTTCATCCGTGGAGATTCCCTGGGGGTGGGCTGGCAGGAGGAGGGGCGATGGGATGAAATGTGAGCCGGGGCTGACCCGCTCCCCGCAGACGGAGCAGAGCCACCTGGAGGAGGTGCGGCTGCGGCCGGTGGTGTCCGGGGGGCGGCGGCAGCTGCCGGTGACAGAGGGCATCGTGGAGGTGCGCTACAAGGACAGCTGGGCACAGATCTGCGACCAGGGCTGGGACAGCCACAACAGCCGCGTGGTCTGCGGCATGATGGGATTCCCTGCAGAGAAAAAAGTCAACAGGAACTTCTACAGGTGAGTGAGGCCAGCAGGGAGCACACATAGAGGTGGGGTGTCCAAGCAGGGATGGGGATGGTGCCAGGGGCGTGGGGCAGTGCTGGGTGGGACAGCACAGGCTGTGCTGTTGGGTGTTGTGGATTCTAAAATCCCTCCCACCCTGCTGCTCACCAGTCCAAGCCCCAGCTGGACATCTGGGCAGTTGCTAACCAACCTGGGGGGCTGTGGGGTGGTTGGGAGGCTGTATCCCCCTGCCACACACACTGCAGCAAAGGGGAGTGCTTTTGCTCCCTGGTAGTGCTGTCCCCTATGCCAAGGGGAGGTTTGCAGCCATCAGGGGATGCTCCAGCCACACCGTGGGCTGACAAGGGGCAGGGACACGCCGTGCCTGGCACTGGGTGTGCCCTGAGCTGGTGTTGCTCCACAGGAGGCTGAGGCGAGCAGCCAGGACCAAGGGCCCCAGCCTGAGGCTGGGCAGCAGGTAAGGGGCCAGGGCTCCATCTGCTGAGCCATGGCAGAGCTGGGCTGTCCAGCCCCACCAGTCTCTGCTGTCTGAATGGATCTGGGCACAAACAGATCCAGATGGAGCAGACTGAATGCTTGGGCTGTGCTGGCCCAGTAGGACAAACCCCACGCCAGGGCACCTGCCTGGGCGTGCTGGAGTTCCCCATTCCCCACAAGAGACCATCTCTCTCCCAGGCTGGTCGTGCTCCAGGCAGAGCAGCCCTGTCCTGCACACCAGGCAGGAGTCCTGGCACCCCGGGAGGGCAGCAGGAGGCCTCGGAGCAGAGCTGTCTCTCCTGGTGGATGGGGAGGAAGGGCTGTGGAAATGAGCTGCTTTCTGCAGAAAGCAGCACTGGGGGTGCTGGAAGGGCTGTGCACCCCTCCATTCCCTGCAGGATGGGCTGACATGGGCACCAGAGCCTGTGCTCAGCAGTGCTGATGGGCACAGTGTGGCAGGTCCTGCCCCAAGTGCCACATCTGCTTGGGGTCTGCCCACTCATCCTCTGCCTACTCATTCTTGCTGCTTTTCTGCCAGGCCCAGGGGATGGTCTGGCTGCCTTTTCCCTCCATCCCTGAATCCTGCTGCTGGATCTGTTGGTGGATACAGTGAGCCAGAGCCCATCCTCTCTGGGCAGGGGCTTGGCACATCTTTCCTGAGCCCCAGTCCCACCACCTTCCCTGGTGCTGAATGTGCCCTACACTCATTGTGAGCTCTTTGTTGTGACATTCCCAGATCTGTGTCCCCTACAGTAATCCTTGCCATCTCCTGCAGCTGCTGATGGGAATTCAGGCAGGGTCATCCCATGGGTTTCCTCAGCTCCCACCTGAAGGTCCTGGTTGCTCCAATGTGCTGTTTCCTGTCTGGTTTGGTGCTGACTGCCCCTTTCCCAGCGAGCAGCTCCTTCCCCTGCAGCACTGGAGGAGATGTTTTGTGTCTCTATGAGGCTGAAATCCTGTCCCTCTGCCCTGAGCAGGAACTGGCTCCTGAGAGCCACACTGTTTTGTAGGGGGTGATCAATTTGGGGCTGCACAGCCACAGTCGTATGAAAGCACAAGGATAATCCAGGCTGGAAGGGACCTCTGGGAGTCCTGGGCCAACTCCCTGTGTGGAGCAGAGCCAGCTGTGGGTTAAACCCAGGATTTCATCCAGCTGGCTTTTGAAACCTTCCAAGGATGGAAATTCAGCAGCCCTGCGGTCTCTGCTCCAATGTAGAACAGCCCTCATGGGCAAAAGGTTTTCCTTACCCTGAGCCTGAACCTTTTGTTGTCAGTCATGCCTCTTTCCTCTTGTGCTCTTCCCTCCCTGCTGGAAGAGCCAGGATCCTCACAGCTCCCAGCTCAGCCCTGGCTGGAGCAGTCCCACACCCCCAGCCCCTCCCAGGCCTCTGGCTGGCTGCTCTCCCTGGGGCTCACACCACACACATGGCATCTTCTTGTCCTGGGGACCCAGATCCAGGTGCAGGATCCAGATGTGGTTTCCTGAGTGTGAGTGGGCACTGATGCCCTCTGGCTGTCTGAATCCCAGCCCTGTGCTGTGTCCTGTGCAGCTGACACCAACCTGTGCTGCCCTGTGGGGACAGTGGCCAGGCTTGGCTCTGCCTGGTCCCTGGGGCTGGCAGTCCCCTGCCCTCCTTTGGGCCACTCTGCTCTTCACTCCTTGTGGGCTCTGGGGTTTTGGCTCTGCTCTGCATCTTCCTCCCTGAGGGAAACAAGCACTTGAGGATGTTGGGATTGCACCTACACCTTGTGTGTGCTGAGCCCCAGGCAGCTTTCCCTCATGGCTCAGTCTGTGCCAGGGCTGCTTCCCTAGCTGGCAGCAGCCCTTGCCAGCCTGCAGCAAGTCCCACTGTGCCCCATGGCTCCAGGACAAGCACCCTGGGGCTGCCTGTGCTGCTTGCTGGGTGTCCTGCACCTTGGGGACATGGCACAGTGGTAGCATGGTGTCTGGATGAGGACACAGACACAACCACACCTGACTGATCAAATGGTGGCTGCTGGTGTTTGATCTTTTGGTCTGTGACAAGGCAGAGCAGATGTGGCTGCATCCAGCAGTTTCCTGGTGGGATGCATGCAGGAAACTGCATCACTGCTGTGGAGTGTGGCTGTGTCACACTGCTGGCAGCAGATGATGCTGTTGCACCCCTGTGTGACACAAAGGGGATGCACATGAGTTCAGCCTCCAGTGAAGCCAGGGCAGGTTGTGCTCCCTGTGTCACTGCTGAGGGCAGAGGTGACAGCCTGAAATCCCAGGCTTTGTGATGGTTGTTTTCTATTTTCCAGGCTGGCCTCCAAATCTCAGCCTAAACAAAAGCGCAGGGAGGACGTAGGGCCCAAGAAGAGGTAAATGGCTCAGTCGAGAGCCAGAGGCAGGAGCCCCAGAGCTGTGTGTGTCCCCATGTGTGTCCCTGTGCTGCTGGGGGTGTGGCACAGGCACCTGGCAAGGGCTGGGTGACACCTAGCAGGCACCGTGTGTCACCCTGGGGACAGGGCAAGGGGCACAGCCAGCACGTGCAGCTGCAGGCAGGGTGGCTGGTGACACCTCCACTGCCACTGCTCACTCTGGCCATGGCTCAGGGCTCCTGTCCCCCTCACAGGCTCTTCACAGAGCGGCAGCAGCTCAACTACCGCCTGCACTCGGTGTCCTGCACGGGGACAGAGGTGCACCTGTCCATGTGCTCCTTCGAGTTCTACCGGGGCAACTCCTCAGCAGCCTGCGGCTCCGGCATGCCCGCCGTGGTCAGCTGCGTGCCCTGGGCCCCTCTTCGCCACTGGCAGTGCCCACAAGAAGAAACAGCGCCAGCAGCAGCAGCAGCAGGGCCAGGTGAGCCCTGCAGGGAGGGGGACGAGTTCTGTGGTGGCCCACAGCAGGACAGTGCCCCACTCTGGGCCAGGCTCTGTCCCCAGGTGTGCGGGTTGCTGGGTGACCGGCTCCGGAGCGGGAGGTGGGGACGGTGTCCTGTCCCTGCACATCCCAGCGCTGTGTGTGCCACCCCACACTGTGCCACCCTTGTCCCTGCTCCCACAGCCCCGGATCCGGCTGAAGGGCGGCGCCAGGGTGGGCGAGGGCCGCGTTGAGGTGCTCAGGAGCAGCGAGTGGGGCACCATCTGCGACGACCGCTGGAACCTGCAGTCGGCCAGCGTGGTGTGCCGCGAGCTGGGCTTCGGCAGCGCCAAGGAGGCCCTCACCGGGGCACGCATGGGCCAAGGTGAGCCTGCTGGGCAGAGTACAGGGGTGGATTTATTACAGCAGGGGGTTCTTGGGGTCTCTCCAACCCCAGCTGCAGTAGGTGTCTGGATAGCAAAGTCTTGCTTGTTGGGATCTCTAGCTGGTCAGAGTGACCCCAAGAAAAGTTGGAAAGTCTCTTTTCCCATCCCGGCACTTGAAGAAGGAGTCAGGGCTCTTCATTGCTCGGTCTCAAGGTTGTTTATTTTATTTTATCTATAAAAAATTTTCTCCTGCCCTGCCGAGGTCAGCTCAGCAAGACAGTTCCAGGCACTCTGCCTGCCCCCGGGGCAGTGTTATCTTTTTATACTAAAAACTACATATACAATGTTTACAATTACTTCCCAAAACCTATCACCTATGTTAGACAGTGAGCTTCTTAATCTAAACCAATCTGTAAGTGCCAACATCACAGCAGAAGATGGAGGCCAAGAAGAAGAAGCAGAAAGGCTGGACACACCCAGTTCCCTCCATCTTGCCTCCTGAACCCCCATACCAAAAACCCTAAAATCTACTTTTCCACCCCGAGATAGCTTCACTAATATTCTACTTAAACTGTTGTGGTTTGCTGATCTTCATACAAGGTTGGTAATTTGCTCCATGGGTCATAATCAAAACCACAGGTGTTTTGGGCTCTGTGCCAGGGTCCCTGAGACCCCTGGCAGGGGTCTTGGGTGCTCAGGACAGCCAGAGGGACGTCCTGGGTCCTGACACTTGCTAAGTTCCACTATTGGAATAATTACCAATATAGCCGGAACGGGACGTTCTGAGCTTGTCTGGCCCTTGCTGCTTGACCAAAAGGCAGCAACTGTGGTGATTTCACCTCAGAGACACTTTTGGCTGGCTGGATGCTGCAGATGGGCATGTGGAGACAAGCCCAGGCATGCAGGAGCTCTGGTGGTCCTCAGGCTTACCTCTGGTGGAGAAGCTTTAAGGTGATGGTGAAGGAAAGGAGTCGGTTCTGATGGAGGGTTTGGATCCAGAGCTTTATTCCTGGCCCACAGGCCTCTGAACTCAGCAACAGCTCCAGCAGAACCCCCTGAACCACATAGTTGCTGTTCCTTTGAACCCTGGAGAGAGGGAAGGGGCACAGGGGGCCACCAACCAGGTACATGGCAGGGAAGTCTCAAGGGACAAAGGACACCTGGATGGCCCAATGTCCCCCAGGGGGTGGAGGGCATCTTTTGAATTCTGCCAATCACTCGATGCCCTTCTGGAATGCCAGGATTGACAGACAGTGCTGGGCAGGGGTCAGGGAGGGGGAGGGAGAGGAGACTGACACACCAGGGGAAGAAATCTTCACGGAGAAACCCAGGGTATCTGAGGCAAGCCATGACACCACACCGCAACACTCCACTTGTCCAGGTCCCTCAGGCAGGCTCCCAGCTGCAGGCAATCTTAGCAGGCAGCTCAGCTCTTAAGTGAGATCAGCTCTTTGAATTCAGCTCTCAGTGATTTCAGCTCTTTGCTTGTTAAGTGCCTCAGCAGACACAGGAGAGAGAGAGGAGAAGAATTGTATGAGGTTCTGTTGTATTTGCTGGGACCCTCATGGCAGGGAGGTGTCACTATAGAACACAAAATAACACAACTGACGTGCATACACTTGTTTTTAAGGTAAAGAAGGGAAGTTTGTTTTCTGACTCTAGTATTTATAGATTTCTAAAAGTGACAGTGGATTGGAGGGTGAAAGTGCCACCTCTTCAATGACACTGGCCAAACTAACAGTTTATTAAATTTCTTTTCTTCTAGAAAAGAATGCAAAACAGTGAGTTATTTACAGAAAGTGTGTGAGAAAGTTTGTTACAAGAATGTAAACATCAGAAAGCTTAGAAAATCTTAAAAAATCAAGATAACAGGGAGGAATGATGAATCTGATTCCATGTTCTCAGAAGGCTAATTTATTATTTTAAAATACCATATTAAAGAATACTAAACTAAACTATACTAAAGAATACAGAAAGGATTCTTACAGAAGTCTAAAAAGATAATAATGAAAACTCCTGACTCTCTCCAGAGTCCCAACACAGCTTGGCACTGATTGGCCATTGAGTCAAAACACTCACACCAGAAATCCAATGGAACAATCACCTGTGGGTAAACAATCTCCAAACACATTCCACATGTGAGCACAACACAGGAGAAGCAAATCAGATAATTATTGTTTTCCTTTTTCTCTGAGGCTTCTCAGCTTCCCAGGAGAAAAATCCTGGGTGAAGGGATTTTTCAGAAAATGTGAATGTGACATAGTTCCACAGAGGTGTCTTTATTAGCAGCTTCTGTGAAGGGTGACAGTGACAGCTCTTCGGCTGAACAGTGCAGGAATGGGGGTTTCTATAGGGTATAGGGGTTTGGGGAAACAGTCCAGTAGTAAGAGTTGAGGTCAAAGTGACCTGTTGTCTTACAGAGAGATAACAGGAGTCTGGAGGTGGAAGAGGGCCTTCTTTTGGTCCAGTCATCATGACTAGGCATTTCTTATCTTAGGCAACTGACTGCCAGGGAGGCCTTGCAGGCCCTGTGGCTGCTACAGCACCAGGCATCCCCTCCTGGAGCTGAGGATGAGGCACTTATCCAGGCTTTGCTTGGCTGGGGTGTCCTGTGAGCACTGGGATACATGGAGCATCCCAATGGGACCGTGGCCACTCAACCACACTGCCCCAGGCAGCAGCTGTGGAGGCTGGAGTGTCCAACTCCCTCAGACCTGCCAAAAAGAGAGGGGAGCCTTGGGGACATGGGTGGTCCTGTATTGCAATGAAAGGTGATTCTGATGAAGGGGAGAGAGAATGAAGCATCTGACTCCATGGGTATCAGAAGGCTAATGAATTACTTTATTATACTATACTGTGTACATTTCATCTAAACTGAATCTGCCAAGCACTCAGCTGCACTCCACTGCAGAGAATCTCAGCCCACAGTCCCAACACACACATACACACACATCTGGCCCTGATAGGCCAAGGAAACAAAACATCCTCACTTTGGATAAACAATCTCCACATTGCATTCTACTTTGGCACAACACAGGCCCAGCAAGTGATAAGAATTATGTTTTCCCTTTCTCTGAGGTTCAGAGAATGTGACTCTCAGAAATCCTTGGGAAGAGAAACGTGACAACAGCCCTGAGCATCCCTGTGTCACAGGGGGGCCCTGATTTCTGCTGTCCTCCTGCAGGGACGGGCCCCATCCACCTGAACGAGGTGCAGTGCCGGGGCACCGAGAAGTCCCTGTGGAACTGTCCCTTCAGGAACATCACCCAGGAGGACTGCAAGCACACAGAGGACGCTGCTGTTCGCTGCAACATCCCCTACATGGGCTACGAGAACCTGGTGCACACCATGGGGGCTGCTGGCTCCAGGGGGCTCCCAGCAGTGGGGTCTCGGAGTGGGGGGCTGGGAAAGGCCCACAGAATCCATGGGAACCTCGTCTGTCCTCCTCTGCACCCCACACATTTCCCCCTGTCCTGGGAGATCGGGGATTTTGTGGGTGGGAACCCCTGTGAGGAAGAGGGTGGAGGGGAGGCTGTGGGGGCTCTGGGTGTTCTGTGGGTGCTGCTCCCTGCTGCTTTTCCTGCTGCCAGCCTGTGCCCACTCCCCAACAGAAACACCAGGAAAAAAAATCACTGTGGGACAACCAGGAGATTTTTTTTTTTTTACCTGTGATGAAACAAGCAAATGGAGCCCTTTGTTCCTGTTTGCCCTGGCCCATCGTTTCATCCACTTTGTGCTCTTTTTAATGATCTTTAACTCTCTCACACCTGTAATGTCTGAAATGACGCCATTTCAAAATGAACTATTTTCAGTTCATGCAGTGCCGGGTGAGACAATTCCCAAACTCACAAGCCATTTCTTGTCCCCAAATCCACCAGTTTTGGCAAGTTCCCTGCCAACCAAAGCTCTGCTTGGCTCTGCTCAGTTCCTGCTTCCCCATCCCCATGTGCAGGCACAGCCTGGGACAGGGGCCGGGGACAGCCCTGCATGCAGGGGGAGCATCGCCTGTGACGGTGATGACGCTGCCACCGCCTTTCTCTGCAGATTCGGCTGAGCGGGGGCCGGAGCCGCTTCGAGGGGCGGGTCGAGGTGGCGGTGGGGGCTGGCGACGGGGACCAGCCCCGCTGGGGTCTGGTGTGCGGAGAAGGCTGGGGCACCCTCGAGGCGATGGTGGCCTGTCGCCAGCTGGGGCTGGGATTCGCTAACCACGGCTTACAAGTAGGTGCCAGCACCAGCTTGGCCAGGGCAGCAGCAGCCACCACCACTGCTCACAGGGCTGGGGACAGGGATGGATGGGGACGGAGGGGGGACAGGAGGTGGCACAGCATGGGGTGCCTGCTCACGGCCCCAGGGTTTCCCTGCAGATCCGCCTGGCCGGCGGGAGGACAGAGTTTGAGGGCCGCGTGGAGGTGAAGAGAGGCAGTAAGTGGGGCACGGTCTGCAGCGATGGCTGGACCACCAAGGAGGCCATGGTGGCCTGTCGTCAGCTCGGCCTGGGCTACTCCCTGCATGCTGTGACGGTAGGTGCCAGAGAGGAGGGCCCCTGGTGAGCACAGGCACCAGCCAGCACTTCCCAAACAACCGTGGGGCTGCATGGGGACAGATGGGCACAGAGGGACATGGACCCCTGTGGGCAGCTGTGGTGGGGGGCTTGGCTGCAGCCTGGGAAGAAGTGATCCTGGGCAATCCGGCCACCAGCCCTGCCACCCACCCTGCCTCACCCCCTCGCCAGGAGACCTGGTACTGGGACGCCAGCAACATAACAGAGATGGTCATGAGCGGGGTGAAGTGCGCCGGCCACGAGATGTCCCTGAGCCACTGCCAGCACCACGGCGCCAGCCTGAGCTGCAGGAACACGGGCACGCGCTTCGCTGCGGGCGTCATCTGCTCTGAGAGTGAGCTGAGGGAATGGGGGCTGCAGGGGGGCCTGTCTGTGCTGGGGGTTCTGCAGAGAGGGGCTGTGGGCAGTGGGCTCTGCAGGTATGGATTCTGAGCTGTGGAGTTTGTGGGTGGTCAGGTCTGTGGGTAGTGGGGTTTGTGGGCAGTGGGGTCTGCCAGCAGTGAGGTCTGTGGGAAGTGGGGTCTGCAGGTATGGACTCTGAGCACTGAGGTCTGTGGGTGGTCAGGTCTGTGGGTAGTGGGGTCTGCCAGCAGTGAGGTCTGTGGGCAGTGGGGTCTATGGGCAGTGGGGTCTGCAGGCAGTGGGGTCTGTGGGTATGGACTCTGAACACTGGGGTCTGCCGGCAGTGGGGTCTGCAGGTATGGACTCTGAGCACTAGGGTCTGTGGGCAGTGGAATCTGCAAGCATGGACTCTGAGCACTAGGGTCTGTGGGTGGTCAGGTCTGTAGGTACGGATTCTGAGCACTGGGCTCTGTGGGCAGTGGGGTCTGTAGGTATGGACTCTGAGCACTGGGCTCTGTGGACACTGGGATCTTCAGGTAGTGGGCTCTGTGGGCAGTGGGGTCTGCAGGCATGAACTCTAAGCACTGGCATCTGTAGGTGGTGGAGTCTGCAGGCAGTGGAGTCTGCGAGCAGAGGGATCTGCAGGCATGAACTCTGAGCATTGGGGTGTGTGGGCGGTAGACTTTAGTCTGTAGACACCGGTGTTGTGGGGCCAGGAGCTGTGCTCAGTGGAGTTTGCAGCTGGAGGCCAGGGTTCAGCCAACACCCAGCCATTGCAGAGGGCACATGTCCCTCCTGCCTGGCTCAGCCCTGGGCACTGCTCCATCCCTGCCGAGAGCAGGGCCCATCCCTGAGCAGCCGCCTGTCCCCAGCCGCCTCAGACCTGCTGCTGCACGCGCCGCTGGTGCAGGAGACGGCGTACATCGAGGACAGGCCGCTGCACATGCTGTACTGCGCTGCTGAGGAGAACTGCCTGGCCAGCTCGGCCCGCCTGGCCAACTGGCCCTACGGCCACCGCCGCCTGCTCCGCTTCTCCTCGCAGATCCACAACCGCGGCCGCGCCGACTTCCGCCCCAAGGCCGGCCGCCACTCCTGGGTCTGGCACGAGTGCCACCGGTGCGTGTGGGGCACAGCAGGGAGGGGACACACGGGGCTGGGGGTCAGGGAGGGGAGAGGGTGGTGCTGCTGCAATGGGCTGGTCGAGGAGGGGGCTGGACAGGGGTGACGCTAAAAGACAGTGACACTGTGCAAGTATGACACTGAGAGAGGGTGATGCTGGATGAGGGTGACACCAGGTAGTTGTCATCTTATTTCAAAAGTCCCAAACCTTCTCAGTGATTTCTCATGGGCAGCTCCTCACAGCACTGACTCCTTCCTCACAGCACAACCAACAAACTCCAACTCTCCCCTCACCCAGCTAACCCACTCTTTTGTAGCACTGGTCTTCTTATTGGACACAGCTGTGGCCTATTAAGGGCAGGCCTGTTCTAATCTTTGATGATTAGTACAGCTGCAACTCCTCAGGTGTGAGATTACCATCTGCATTATTCTGTTACATTCTGTCACTCCACACCGGGTGAAGGTGACACTGCATAGCCCGAATCTGGTGCTCAGGGTCCAATTTTGTCTGGTTTGGCTTAGGGGCTGTTCATGGATAAGCAATGTTGGGTCTGGGGTCTCCAGGAAGGCAGGGACGAGGCTGCAGGCTGTGCCTTGCAGCTGAACCCTCTGCTTGCGTGGGCCAGCTGGCTGGGGACAGCTGTGTCCCCTTCCAGGGCAGGACACAGCCTTGCCCAACCTCACAGTGCTGCCACCTCAGAGCAGGGGCTCTGTGGGGACATTCCTGGCAGCAGGGGGCTGATGCAGGCCAGGGCAGTCTGCAGCAGGTGCTGGCTCCCTCCCACAGGCACTACCACAGCATGGACATCTTCACCCACTACGACATCCTGACCCCCAATGGCACCAAGGTGGCTGAGGGACACAAGGCCAGCTTCTGCCTGGAGGACACTGAGTGCGAGGAAGGTGGGTGACCTGGAGCCCTGCAGCACTGTCCCTGCCTGTGTCCCCATGGTGGGGCCAGGCTGGGGGGTCTCAGCAGGGACCAGCTGTGTCTCCTCCTGCCTGCAGACGTGGCCAAGAGGTACGAGTGTGCCAACTTTGGGGAGCAGGGCATCACCGTGGGCTGCTGGGACCTGTACCGGCACGACATCGACTGCCAGTGGATCGACATCACTGATGTCAAACCAGGCAACTACATCCTGCAGGTGCTGCACCTGACCCTCCCCTGTCACCCTCCCAGCCCCTGTCCCTGCACCTCAGCCCCCCACACACTTCAGTCACCCATCACTCTGTCTCACTGGAGCTCAGTGGGTGTGCTGGCACTGCCACATGCTGCCACATGGGTTTTCCAACTCTGAGCAGCACTGCTCATGGTGCACAGGGACAGGGCAACCCCATCACATCAGCAGCCACTGGCTCCTTGGAGCTCTCCAGCACACCCACCACAGCTGGGGAGATACATCCTGTGGGGCTGGGGCTGGGATCTCACTGTCAGTGCCCCACAGGTCGTGATCAACCCCAACTTCGAGGTGGCAGAAAGTGACTTCACCAACAATGCCATGAAATGCAACTGCAAGTACGACGGGCACCGCATCTGGGTGCACAGCTGCCACATCGGTAATGGCCCGGGGCACGGCACGGGGGTGAGGGTGGAGGGCAGTGACAGGGCTGCAGGAAGCCATGAGGATGAGGATGGTGCTGCTGGGGACACCTACAGTGGAAGGTGCTGGCAGGGGATGCACTGCAGCAGAGCTGACAGCCCCTGCCCTCTGCCCGCAGGAGATGCGCTCAGCGAGGAGGCCAACAAGCGGTTTGAGCAGTACCCAGGTCAGCTCAACAACCAGATTTCATAGGGCCCCGGCCCTGGGGAGACAGGCATCTCCCTCCCTCACCCCATACTGGTGGGAGGTAGCTGCTGGAAGACCGGCAGGGAGGCCTGATGCCCAGTGCTGCTGCCACTGTGTCCTGCCGGGGACTGCCCAGGACTCGCCACCGGCTGCCCTTGCCCACCTCGGTGGGGCTGGTGCTGGAGGCACCGACACCTGCACCTCCCAGCCTGGGGCTGCCACCCCAACCACTGGCCAGAAGAGCGTGCCCACATCCCCTGGGCTGCGGCACACGGGTACAGTCCGGGAGGTCCTGCATCCCTCCCATCCCAGCTGCACCCCAGCTCCCACTGCCCCCTTCAGCCCTGGTTCCTCTCACCCCACAGCTCACCCCCTCAGCTGGCCCCAGGGCCCACCACCCACACAGGGCCCCAGGAGCCACTGGTCCCCCTGGGGATGGTGCAGGTGTCTCTGCCCACAGCGCTGCCCAGGGGTGGCTCCTACCCCATCTCTCAGTTGTAATTTTATTTCCTCTATAAAGTTGTAAGTTCTATTTCTCAATGGTTGCTGGCACGTCTCTGGGCTGGGATGAGGAGCAGGTGGCAGGGTTCATTCTGCAGGGCTGGTCGCCACCCTGGCACAGTGTAGGAGCATCCCCTGGTCCCTGCAATGCCTCATCCACACAGCCCTGGCCCCACAGCAGCCCCTGGCACCATCCTCAGCCAGGGCTGGTCCTCTGGGGGGAAGCCCAGGTGGGTGAGAGGAAGGGACCAGCAGCAGCCCCACAGCACCGTGTGGGGAGGAACTGAGGAGGAACTGAGGAGCAGGGATGTGGGGAAGAGCTGGTTCCACCTCACCAGATCCAGGGTGAATGTTACCAAGCAGAAATCCCATCCTGGGGTTGTGACCCTTGAGGATTGGGGACCACAGGAAATCCCTGGGGCTGTGACCCTTGAGGATTGGGGTCCACAGGAAATCCCTGGGGCTGTGACCCTTGAGGATTGGGGACCACAGGAAATCCATCCCTGGGGCTGTGACCCTTGAGGAGTGGGGTCCACAGGAAATCCCTGGGGCTGTGACCCTTGAGGATTGGGGACCACAGGAAATCCCTGGGGCTGTGACCCTTGAGGATTGGGGTCCACAGGAAATCCCTGGGGCTGTGACCCTTGAGGATTGGGGACCACAGGAAATCCCTGGGGCTGTGACCCTTGAGGATTGGGGTCCACAGGACCGTGACCCACAAGAACCAAGGTCCCACAGCAGAGCGGGGCTGCCTCGGCTCGTGTGGGAGCACAGCCCGGCCTGGGGCCGAGGCACTGGGCAGGAACACTGGGATGTGACACGAGGGCCCAGGGAGCTCCGGCCCAGCTCTCACCCCTCAGCTGCTCTGACCCCACCAACCCTTCCCCATGGCGGAGACCCCGGGCACTGCCCTCAGCCGGGGAGGAGGAAGGGGCCGGCCTTGGCTCGGCCCCGGAACGCTGCGGTCAGCACAGCCGAACAGCTATGCCAGACACGCCGCCATTTCCCCCGGGCCGGCGGCGCTGGCCGGGGCAGCGAATTCCTCCGGCGGGGCCGGGGCTGCTGAAAGGAGCGCTGTTCTCAGGGCAGAGCCGCCCCTTGCCGCAGCACCTCCGAGGAACTGTGCTTCTTTCATGTCCCCAAAGCGGCAGGCTGGGGCTCGGGAGCGCCGTCACGGGCAGGGCCTGGCCCCACAGCCGCATTCCTCCGCTGCTCCGGGCTTCCTCGCCGCTTCTCTTTCAGGAAGGCGAGGAACAGCCGGGGCTGTTCCTTCCCCGATGGCCGCCAGCTGTCCCCAGGGGCCGGGTGTGTGTGGGAGCAGAGCTCCAGCACTGACAGCGAGCTGGGGGCGGGACAGGCAGGGCCCCGGCCCGGCTGTGGCTCCCAAACTCAGCCCTCCTGGATATCAGAGCCGTCCTCAGCCCTCCTGGATGGACATCAGGGCCATCCTCGGCCCTCCTGGATGGACATCAGGGCCATCTTCGGCCCTTCTGGACATCAGGGCCATCCTCGGCCCTTCTGGACATCAGGGCCGTCCTCAGCCCTCCTGCACATCAGGGCTGTCCTCAGCCCTCCTGGATGGACATCAGGGCCATCCTCAGCCCTCCTGCACATCAGGGTCATCCCCAGCCCTCCTGGATGGACATCAGGGCCATCCTCGGCCCTCCTGGACATCAGGGCTGTCCTCAGCCCTCCTGGATGGACATCAGGGCCATCCTCAGCCCTCCTGCACATCAGGGTCATCCCCAGCCCTCCTGGATGGACATCAGGGCCATCCTCGGCCCTCCTGGACATCAGGGCTGTCCTCAGCCCTCCTGGATGGACATCAGGGCCATCCTCAGCCCTCCTGGACATCAGGGCCAGGAGATGCCACCTCAGCCATCACAAATCCAGCATTGACACCAATTTACCACAGCCTGGAAAGCTGCTGCACGGGAGGGGATGTGGATACAGGGCTTGGAGTGGTCACAGAGCTCGCAGCAGAAGGGATGTGACCAGATGGTTGTAGCACACCAGCACTGCTGCACTCCAGGGAGGTAATGCTGGTCCCAGACCTGCTCTCACCCACAGAGAGGCCACACAATCCATGGCTCAACAGCTGCCTGCCAGGTACACAGAGGAGTCAGATCCCAGCCCAGGTGGGTTCCAAGCAGGTGGCACAACACCATGAACACTGATAAGGACCCTGGAGGCACAGCAAGCTCCTTCCCAGCTGCCTCGAGGGGACTGACAGGAGGAGCAAGGTCCCACACAGCCCAGCCTCCACCAGGGAAGGAGATGACACGGCCCTGGGGGCCGCTAGAAAAGTGCTTTATTTGAGCAGAGAGGGGAACAGCTGCACCACAAGTCACCCAAGCACAGACCCCTCTCCTGGCCCCTTCCAGCCCTGCACAAGCTCTGTCTCTGCCTGGCCAGCACAGACACGTCTCAGTCCTGCCCTCAGCTCCAGCTGGGTGGTCTTTGCTACTCGGTGACCTCGGGGACGACGCTCACCAGCAGGGTGTCATAGCCACGCCGCACCAGCAGGGCCAGGCTCTGCTGCGTCCTCACCGCCTCGTACACATCCTCAGCACGCCGTGACACTGTCCCGTTGATCTCCAGCACCACGTCCCCAGCCTTCAGCCCCGCCCTGTGGGGACAAGCACACGCAGGCTGAGGCACACACTCGGCATCATCGTCCTCCAAGTGCAGCAGGAGCTGTGGCACCAGAGGTTCTACATCAAGACAGCCAGCCTGGGGAAAGGTCCCCCTCTCAGCTGTAGAGCCCAAGCCCTGCTACTCTGGAGCAAAACACATCCCACAGCTGCTCCCCCAGGCAGCCCTAAGGCACAGGGCAGCACTTACTGGTGTGCTGGGGAGCCAATGATCACCTTGTGGATCAGCACACCGTAGGAGATGTCAGGAAAGGTGGGGTCACGCAGCTTCAGCTCTGCCAGGATGCTGCAGAGAGAACAGCAGCATCAGGGATGGAGCTGGAGGCAGAGCAGGGCTCCCACCCCACTCCCTGCAGCTGCACAGGGTTAGAGACAGGCACAGAACCTCCCCTCCTGTGTCCCTGCAGCTGCACAGGGTTAGAGACAGGCACAGAACCTCCCCTCCTGTGTCCCTGCACCGTGCTGAGCCACAGCTGACAGCCCCAAACATCACCATCCTCCTGTCAAAGTGAGAGGATGAGAATCCCAATGGCACCAGGGAGTGCTGGAAACCCCTGGAGCAGCTGCCAGCTGGATCAGAGCTGTGGTGATGCACATCCCCATGTCACAGCAGCCTTCCCAGGGTCAGACCCGCCCCTCCTCTGCTGCAGTTTCACTTCTCTGCCCTGGCTGGGCAGGATACACAACACAAGCTGTGCCCCTCTTCCTGCCAGACATGTCAGCAGAGCCCTCCTCCTGAGCCTAGAGACTAAACAATCACAGTTTCTCACACTTTTCCCACAGACTTTAGAATTTCTAAACCAAATTTAAACACTTAATCTCTCACAGCTCCTTCTTTGGACTCTCCCCAACTGCTCCTCACCCGTCTTGAATGAAATCCAGAAGTGGATGCAACACTCCAGCTGGATCTCTCCAGTGACAGCATTCTTCCCTCAAACACTGCATCAGCTCCAATCCCTGCAGACCCACACACTCAGTCTCTGCCCAGCTCTGCTCCTCTCAGCTCCCTGCTCAGCCACTCAAGGCTCCCCACGTGGCTGTGGTCTGTGCTGAACTCAACTGTGCTGTCCCACAGCCCAGGGCAAGCTGCCATCCCTTCCCAATTTCACACAGCAAAGGTGGGAAGAGGCCTCTCACGTTCATCTCACCCGACCCCCAGCAGGCTCAGTCAGGGGAGGCTGCTCTAGACTGTTTCCAGCTGGGTTGTGAGGATCTCCAAGGACCCTCCAGGCTCTGAGCACCCTCCTCACAGTAAAAAAACAGATTTCTTGGGGACTCTCACACATCTCTGTGCCCACTGCCTCTTATCTGGCCTGGGTCTGAGCCTGAGCCTGTGCCCAACACAGAGCTTCTCCTTCCTGAGCCAGGGAAAGCTTTCCAGATGGAAAGGTCCAGGGCAGTCACACGATTCCAAGGCCCTTGCTGGGAGCCCTTCCTGCTGGGCACAAACAAGGCTGGCAGTCAGGTGCTTTCCCTGAATCGGCTCGGGGGCTCTGCAGAAGCTGGAGCCGCGTGCCCGGAGCCGTGTCCGAGGAATTTCACGCTGCTTCCTGACAGAGCCGGCCCCTGCAAGCGTGGCCAGGGAAGCAGGAGGAGGCTGGGCTGGCCTCCCACATCCCTCGGGTTCTGCCGGCCACCAGCACCATCTGCTGGGCAACGGGGAACTCACCAGAGCTTTAGCAGGGCAGAGCACAGCCCCAAAAGGTGCTTGCCCAGCATGGCACAGTGCCAGCCCCACGAGGCAGCTGAAGACAGAGCACAGCCCCAAAAGGTGTTGGCCCAGCATGGCACAGTGCCTGCCCCACGAGGCAGCTGAAGGTCTCTTAAATGTGGCTGCAAGAGCCAAAGAACCAGAGCAGGTGTTGTCCTTCTCCCAGAGGTGAGAGCACAGGTCCTGCTTGCTGGCATGGGCACTTCACAGAATTGTTTGGGTTGGAAAAGACTTTTTAAGATCAAGTCCAACCACTCCCCCAGCTCTGCCAAGGCCAGCACTGGCCATGTCCCCAAATGCCACATCCACAACAGGGCTGTTAAATCCCCCCAGGGATGAGGACTTCCCCATTGCCCAGGGCAGATGTGCCAAGGCTGGACAGCCCTTTCAAGGAGGAATTTTCCCAATATCCAACCTCAACCTCCCCCGGCACAACCTGAGGCAGTTTCCTCTAGTCCTGTCCCTTGTTCCCTGGGAACACAGCCTGACCCCCACCAGGTTCCACCCTCCTGTGGAAAGGAGAGCACTTTTCATCTGCTCACAGAGTCTGCTACCAGTGTACAAACTTGCAAGTTTCCAATTTACCCATGAGCCAGCCAGCATTCTAACCCCAACACAAGCACAAAGAGATTTGAGAGTGAAAGCTTAAAGTGTGGAGACAATCCTGCCAAAAGCAGGCATCCTCAGTTAGTTGGGAAGATCCCATCCCATCCCATCCCATCCCATCCCATCCCATCCCATCCCATCCCTGTCCCAACAGGACTGGCCTGCTGGCCCCTGAGCTCAGGACAGGTACCTGGGAGTGAGGGTCAGCATCATCACCCCGATGTACCGGCGCTTGGACTCTGCATTGCCAAACCAAGAGCCTGTGGAGGGAAAGGACATGGAATGGCATGGCTGGAAACAGAGATCTGCTCACAACAGTGCTGGGCTGAGCCCTCAGGGCAGGCAGCATCCAGAGCTATTCCAAATCCCTAAAACAGCTCGGTCCAGCTCCCAGCACCAGCAGGAGCATTCCAGGTGTTGTATTTTGCACTGTGGTTTGTCAGATTTTTGACAGAGATGTCCCTCCCCAGTGTCACAGAAGAACCAGACAGGCAAGGCAGCAGTGACAGCATTCTTCCCTCAAACACTGCATCAGCTCCAATCCCTGCAGACAGCTTCTCTGTGGCACCAGATGAGACCCCGAAAACTTCTCCTGCTCTCCTGCCTTTCTAAGGAAGAAGGGTGCAGAGCCCAAAGTTTCCCTCTCTCATCCTCCTCCCTCAGAGCCCTCAGGGCAGGCAGCATGCAGAGCTATTCCAACTCCCTGCAACAGCTCAGTCCAGCTCCCTGCACCAGCAGGAGCATTCCAGCTGTTGCTTTTTGCACCGTGACTTGGCTTCCCTGGTTTGTCAGATTTTTGACAGAGAATGTCCCTCCCCAGTGTCACAGGAGAACCAGGCAAGGCAACAGCAGCACAGCTTTCCTGTGGCACCAGATGAGACCCCAAAGACTTCTCCTGCTCTCCTGAATTTCTCAGGAAGAAGGGTCCAGAGCCCAAAGTTTCCCTCTCTCACCCTCCTCCCCCAAAGCCCGAGCAGGGAGGTCCCCACTCACTCTTGCGCTGCTCCTCCTTCTGCAGGAACTTCCGCAGCCGGTCCGAGGGGATGGCAAAGGAGATGCCTGACGTCACCTTCATGGTGTTCACACCAATCACCTCGCCATCCTGCAGGGAAAGGGCATTGGGATCCCAGGGATCCCAGCAGTGACCCAGGCAGGATCACTGTGGAGAGCAGGGGAACTACTGCACCAGCCTGGGGTCCTGCCTCTGTGCCCCACCCCTGCCCAAGGCTGGGCAGGACCCAGGGGCCGAGTCCATGCAGCCCCTGGCTCTGCCCTGCCAGCACCAGACCTCGTCTCCACCAAAGCCCCACCAGCTCCAACTGCCTCAGACACTGCACAGGGCTCTCATGCCAGCTTAGCCTTCCTCTCCCTCCAGGAAGCCTCCCAGCACCCACAAAGGAGCACAGAGCAAGGGGCACACAGCACATCCCCACCCCAGCCAGCGAGGGGACAAGCAGCAGCACTCACCAGGTTGACGAGGGGGCCCCCAGAGTTCCCAAACTGCAGCAGAGGAGAGAGAGTGTGAGCAGACCACCAAAGCCCCATCCTGAGGCCGATCCCAGAGCGACCAGCCAGACCCCCCCATGCTCCGTGTGAGCCCCTCCCTGTCCCCACGATGTCCCCACGATGTCCCTTACGTCGATGGCAGCGTCGGTCTGGATGTACTCCATGTCGGAGGCGGCCAGGCCCAGCTCGCGGCTGCCGCGCTGCGCCGAGCTGACGATGCCCGAGGTGATGGTGTTCTGCAGGGCAAAGGGGCTGCCCATGGCCACCACGAACTCGCCCTGCCTCACCTCGGCCGAGCGGCCCAGGGGCAGCGTGGGCAGCGGGTGCTGTGGGCAGCGAGATGGTCAGTGGGACAAAGTGGTGTTGTGATTTCATAGTTTGGCCCAGAGCCCCAGGGGTGTCCCCTCTTGAAGATTCCCTCCCAGGTGTGTCAATCATCCCTCCTTTCCCCACCCTGATCCCTGCTCAGCACTGTCTGTCAGTCCTGGAATTCCTGAAGGGTGTTGAGTGATTGGGCAGATTCAAAGGATGCTCTGCCCCCGGGAGGCATTGGGCCATCCAGGTGTCCTTTGTCCCCTTGAGACCTCCTCTCCTGTACCTGCTTGGTGGGCTTCCTACCCTTTCCCTCCTCCTCTCCCCTGGGTAAAAGAGCAACCACGCACTCCAGGAGTTCTGTTGGAGGAGTTGCTGGATTCAGAGGTCTGTGGGCCAGAAAAAAAACTCTGGATCCAAACCCTCCATCAGAACTGTCTCCTTTCCTTCACCCTCGCCTTAAAGCTTCTCCAGCAGAGGGAAACCTGAAGAGCAGCCCCTCCATGGGAGGAAGCTCCATCCTGTCACCACTGGAGCCCCAGCATGCCTGGACTTGTCTCCATGTACCCAGCTGCAACATCCAGCCAGCCAAAAATGTCTCTGGGGTGAAACACCACAGTTGCCACTATTTGGTTCAGCTGCAGGGGCCAGACAAGCCAAGGCACGTCCCTGTCAGAACCCAAAAAACTCCTCTGAATCCCTGGAGGGCTCAAGCTCCTGCCCAGGGGGCTCAGAGACCTTGGCACAGAGCCCAAGACCCCTGTGCCTTTGATTTTGACCCACGGAGCAAATTACCAACCTTTATATGAAGAATTACAAATCAAGAAAGTCTAAGTAGAATAATAGTTAGTTTGTCATGGGGTGAAAAATAGATTTTTGGGGTTTTTAGAATGGGGGTTCAGGAGGCAAGATGGAGGAATCTGGGCATGTCCAGTCTTTCTCTTTCTTCTTCTTTGCCTCCATCTTCTGCTGTGATGGTGGCACTTTTGGATTGGTTTAGAGTAGAAGCTCACTGTCTAACATAGGTCATAGGTATTGGAAGTTATGGTAAACAATGTACAGGTAGTTTTTAGTATAAAAAAATAACACTGCCCCAAGGGTGGGCAGTGTGCCACAACCTGACCTGCTGGACAGACCTCAGCAGGTCAGAGAAAGAATGTTATAGAATAAGAAACAATAAACAACCTTGAGAATGAAAACAGAAGAATTCTGACTCCTTCTTCAACCACCAGACTGGCAAAAGAGACTCGTACCTATCTCAGAGTCACTCTGACCAACAGAAATTCTGAGACACAACATTGGCACTACCCATAAAGCGGGACAGACAGAACATCCCCTCTTCCCGGTGTCCCCACGGCCACCAGGACACACACACACACACACACACACCTTGGGCTTGATCTTGATGGTGGCAATGTCAGCCACCTGGTCCACGTCCTGCACCACGGCGTCGTACATGTCCCCGCTGGCCAGCTTCACCCGCACGCGCCGCCGGTTGGCCACCACGTGGGCATTGGTGACAATCAGCCCGTCCGGGGACACCACGAAACCTGAACCGTTGGAGATGGGCACCTCCCGGCCCAGGAAGGGGTGCCTGAAAGGAGGGCACGGTCAGGAGTGGCAGGGACAGGGCTGGGAGGCAGCGGGGAGCAGCAAAATGGGGAATTCTTCCCTGTCCCAAAAATCTGCAGAAATAGGGGAATGTGCATGAAGGTAGCAGGAATCCAGAGCTCATGCACAGCCACAAAGGTACAATCCCACCAGGAACAGAAGCACGTGGGAGAAGGAGGGGCTGTGACCTGTGCAGGGACACACAGAGCCCAACCTTGGAGCAGGTAACAAACACCTGAGAGGCAACACAAACGTTTCCCTATAGCAGGAATAGACTCACAATTCAGGGCCCTGGTCAAGCACCCCAATCTCTGCTGGTAGTCATGTGAAGTTGAAATAAGAGATTTTTGGAGTTCACTTGAGTTACCAATATGAATTAAGCATTTAAAGTTTAGCCTGTAGAATTATGTGTTGAATTTTTACCTTTTTACTTAAGAAACCTCTGCCACGGTACAAAGGGCATAGGAAAATGCACATTTCTGAAATGAATGGAAAATGGGATGGAGCAGCAAGGCCAAAGCCCAGCCGGGGGTGAATTATTGCCAGTGTGGGTCAGGAACCCAGAGAAGGAGCAGCACCAGCTGATGCCTCCTCACACAGTGAGGGTGACACTGCACACGGGTGACACCAAGCTGGGAGCAGCAGCCACCCAGCTGGTGAGGGCAGAGCTGCTGCACAGAGGTGCTCCAAGAGACCGCAGGCATTGGATGGTGGGAACATTAGAGAGCACAAAGGGAAATAAACACCAAGTGCTGCTCGCAGGCAGAGCAACGGGGCAGCTCCGCCACACGGCCCTGCAGGACACGGAAGCGGCAGCGGCGTGTGGCAGCCGCGTGTCGGTCCCTCCCGAGGCACCTGTGGGAGCGCTCCGGGACGGTTCAGGAGCGGCAGGGGCCACACTGCGCCGGGAGGAGGGAAATCCCTCCCGGGAATCCCCCGGTGCCGGTACCTGCCCACGATCTCCACGTAGACCAGCGCGGGCGCCGTTTTCTCCACCACGTCAGCGATGAAGTTGAAGGCGGCGCGGGGCGAGGTAGGCGGAGGGGCGGGCGGCGGGGCGGGCACGGCGGCGCTCAGAGGGGACTGGCGGCGCTCCCGGGCCCACAGCAGCACCAGCGCCGCCGCCCCGGCGCCCACCGCCGCCGCCAGAGACCGGCCCCAGGCGGACGGTGGCGGGGGATGGGAAGGAGGAGGAGGGGGAGGGGGCGGCGGTGGCTCAGCAGTCCCGGTCAGCGCTCGGCACCAGCGCTGTACACCCGGTGGCACCGGGATGCACCGGATCCGCACCCTCCGCGCCGCTGCCGCCATGCTGCCGAGCGGAAACCACGCCCGCCGGGGCGGGGCCGAGCCGCGGGGCACTACGGGAGTTGTAGTCCTGAGGCGGGGCCGTCCCGAGCTGCCTTCCACCGCGGAGCACGCCGAGAGCTGTAGTTCCGAGACGGACCGTGCCGGAAGCGCGTTCTGCCGCAGGGCACGCCGGGAGCTGTAGTCCCGCTGGGAGCTACCGTCCCGCCGCCAGCGAGATGCACCGACAACCGGCGCGACAGCGGATCAGGGCAGTCCTGTTGTCAGAGCCGCTCACCGAGTCCACCGGAGCCGCCGAGGGCCGCGATCGGGGCGAGAGTGCTGCGGCGGCGCGGTGCGGACCAGGAAGGCGGCGCGTTCCCAGCGCGCCCCGCGCGGGCCAGGCGCGCGGCCGCGGGCAAGATGGCGGCGGGTGCGGGGCGGCCGTGAGGCCCCGGCACGGCGGGGATGGAACCGCCCGCGGCGCCGGGCCCCGAGCGGCTCTTCGACTCGCACCGGTGAGCGCCCGCCCGGGGCCCGCGCCGTGGGGACTCCCGGGAGAGCCGCGCGAGAACCGCGGGAACCCTGGGCGGGGGTGGCGGGGCCAGCGGAGGGCGGGGGTGTCTCAGCAAAGCCCCGTGGGGAAGGTCGGGGTGACCCGTGGGGGGACCGGGGAGGCTCCGGGGTGGTCCCGGAGTGGGTTGGGAGATTTGCCGGGGGGAGCACGCGGAGCGGCGGCCGCAGGGCGGGTCCTGGGGATCGTCCCGGCCGCGCTGAGGCCGCCCCGGCCGCTCTCTGCCCCTGCAGGCTCCCGACCGATGGGTTCCTGCTCCTGGCCCTGCTGCTCTACGCCCCCGTGGGGCTCTGCCTGCTCGTCCTGCGCGTCTTCATTGGCGTCCACGTGTTCCTGGTCAGCTGCGCCCTGCCCGACAGCGTCGTGCGCCGGTGGGTGACCTCGGGGGGCTCCGGGGTGCTGCTGCTGCTGTCCCGGGTGGGTGTGGGGTGATGGCAGGGCCGCCCCGGGGGGCTCGGCTCTGGGAAGGATCTGTGTGCTCAGGAGCCTTGGAGGTGCTTCCTCTGCCAAGCCTGGAGCTGGCAGCCACCTCTGGAGTGCTCAGGGATTGGTGTGGATCAGCTTGCTGTGCTGCTCAGGAGTTCTGTGGGCACTTGCTGCCCTCTTCCTAGTCCTAGCCCCGCACCAATTCCTGCACCAGACGTGTCATTTCCATTTGGTACCAGTGTCGTTTGTCCAGCCACCAGAATTCCTGGGTCGTTGCCAGTTGGACATGTCACCTAGCAGTGTTTTGGAGGGCAGGACTCGAGGAAGATCCGTGTTCCCCTGGCAGGTTCATTGTCCGTGTGATGTGCTCCGTGCTGGGGCTGCTGGTGCGTCAGAGCGACCCTCGGCTGCGCGGGGCCGGCACCAGGGTCTTCATTGCCAACCATGTCACCCCCTTCGACCACAACGTCGTCAGCCTGCTCACCTCCTGCAACACGGTGAGGGCGCGGCCGGGCTCCTCCCCGAGGGCGGGGCACGGGCAGCTCGGCCCCATTTGGTGCTGCAGTGATCTCAGTGGAAGGCAGCTTAAAGCCCGCTCAGTGCCGCCCTTTGCCACGGGCAGGGTCACCTTCTACCAGCCCAAGTGGCTTCAAGTCCTGTCCAACCTGGCCTTGGACACTTCCAGGGGTTTCAGGGGCAGCCACAGCTTCTCTGGACAACCTCCCCACTCTGACACTCATAAATTTCCTCCTAATATCCAGCCTAAATTGCTCCTCTTTCAGTTGTACTCATTAATCCTTGTCCTGTTGCTCCAGTTTCTGGCACAGATTCCCTCTCCAGCTTCCCTCTAGGCTCTTTCAGATCCTGCCAAGTTTCATCTCCAGATCTGATTTATTACCTCAGGGTGTTAATCTTGAGGTGTTTCTGTGACTCAGTGTCACTCTTGGGCTCTGCATGAAAAACTGGAACAGGGTGAGAAGCAGCAGGAGTTGTTCCAATGGGGATTTTGGGCAGACCCTAGCAGCTGCTTCCTTCTCTGCCCTTCTGGATAAGGGAGCAGGGCTGGTTGTGGGGTTTCCCCCAGCACTGGGTGGGCAGTTTTGGGGGTGCATGGAGGGAGCTGTGTGTGTCAGTGGTGCTTGGGTAGTTCTGGGCTGTCCCTGCTCTCCTGTAAAATCCTTTGTGTGTGGAGTTCCTGAGTCAGCAGGCTCTGGGTGGCTCCTGTATCCTGCCCAGCCATTGATTTACCCCTGGCCTCGACAGGGGGGACTACTGGGAGCAGAGTGTGTCCTGCCAAGTGTGTCAGGGACTGCTGCAGAGAGCACTGGGGACACAGGCAGCTGGGAGTGCATGTGGCACTGGCAGGCAGGGCACAGTCTGAACTGATGATTTGGAATCCATTTCCCGTGCAACTGGGGCTGGAGCAGGGGCAGTAACATCTTCTCAGCCACTGTCAACACAGCTCACTCTCAGTCCCAGAGGGGATTTTGCTAATGAGCAGCAGCTTTGTCACCTGTGTCACCTGGGAGGGTGTGGAAGGGCGGGCAGGGCGGGGTTTCCTCCTCATTGCTGTTCTCCCTGCAGCCTGCCCTGAGCGGTGCCCCAGGGTTCATCTGCTGGTCCCGGGGCTTCATGGAGCTGGGAGTGATGGGCAGCCGGGCAGAGCTGGTGGATTCCCTCAAGGAATACTCGGCCCAGCAAGGGAACCCCCCCCTGCTGCTGTTCCCAGAGGAGGCTGCCACCAACGGCAGGGCCGGGCTGCTCCGCTTCAGGTGACTTCCCCCAGCAGGGAAATGGGAATTCCTGCAGCAGGGTGAACATTTCTCTTCGCAGAGAAAAGCAAGGCACAGTTCTTCCCAAGAATGTTCTTATCATTTGCTGTGCCTGTGTTTGTGCAAAAGCAGAATGCAATATGGAGATTGTTCACTCAAAGTGATGATGTTTTGTTTCCTTGGCTTATCAGGGCCAAGTGTGTGTGTGTGTGTGTTGGGACTGTTCCCTGACAGTCACAGTAGTTGTGTGCAGGGTTGAGTGATTAGCAGATTCAGTTTAGATATAGTGTAATATAGTATAGAATAATATAGTACCATAAAGTAATTAATTAACTTCTGATGAGATGGAGTCAGATGCATCAGCATCATTCTCTCTGCCCCTGCAAATTCAATAGGGTGGCTGGGAATGGCTCTGCTGTATGGTGACAAAATGGCTTCAGGTGGCTCCTGGGTCACTCACTGCAGAATTCCTCCCTTCCAGCTCCTGGCCCTTCTCCATCCTGGATGAGGTCCAGCCCATTGCCCTGCAGGTCCGGAGGCCGTTGGTGGCTGTGGTGAGTGGTGGGGACAGGGACAGGGTTTGGGGTGGGAACAGCTTTCCTTTCTGCTGTGGAGCCTGTGGTGTGACCTGGCCTGGTGTTCTGGCAGCCTGGAACCAGCTGCTCAGGGCTAACACAGTTCCCAGTGCCTTTCTGAGGAGCCCTGGTTACACTGGCCAGTGTGACAGATGTTTGGTGGCCCCTCTGGCTGTCACTGTGCCTCTGCCTTCCATGGCCAGTCTGCTTTGCTCTTGCTGAGTTCCCTGCTGTGAAAGACCAGCTGCAGGCAGCCCTCGTGCCAAAGGCCACCACGGCTCTGGAGGCTCCTGAGCTGGAGCCCCTGGCACAGACTCAGGACGTGGAGCAGGAGCTGCCCCACACGAGGGATAAAGTCCATGAGGGCAATGGCAGCACGGCCAAAGGCATTGCAGGGAAACTGCTCTCAGCCAGGCTTTGTTGAATTGCTTATTTTTGATATTTATTATTTATGATTTGGTGACTACAGAGAGCTGCCAGTCATGGGTCTGGTGTTTCTGTGGCAAAGGAACCCCTGGCAGGGTGAGGAATCACCTGGATGTGTGCAGGGATGGGAACTGCAGGAATATTTGGCTGAGCTTTGGTCACCCCTGGCAGGCCAGGGGTGCTGAGATGGAGTTGAAGCAAGCCACAAGTGGGTGAAGATGCAGTTTTTTGGCAATAAGTTACATTTTAAATTACTCCTCCAAAGAACTGGGAGAGTTTTTCTGTTCTGGACAGTTTATAAGGAATATCTTATGCTTTTATGGGTTTGGTTCCTTTGAGAAATTCTGAGATGGGCCAAGCTGTGTGTCTGTGTGTGCATCCCTTCCCTCCTGCATGGCAGGGAGCACAGCAGGTCTGTGTGGAGGTGCTGGTTACAGTCAATTCCTGGCTCAAATTTTACTTCAGAGTCTGAGCAGGACTTTGTGCTTCCTGCACATTGGCAGAGTAAATCCTGCTGGGATTTCTGGGGTGATTTTAAGCTATCAGAAACTGGAAGGATTGGAGATGTTACATTTTGAATAGATCAGTTGGTGTTTTATAGAAAGTTTTCTTATATAAGTGTGTAATGTATATTAGGCACTGGGTTGGGCCAAACACCAAATTTGGAATTAAGAGAGAATTTTCTGCAGCTCCAGTTGCATGGAATGTTTCAGGAGGGTGTTGTTCTGTGGCACAGGCAGTGTAACTGAAATCTGTCTGTGGGCATCACTCCAGGCATTTGGGTTTAGGGTTCTGAGGTTCTGTTTATCCAGGTGAGGCTTCTCTGTTCATCTTGTACCTGAGCTTTCAGGGCTTTTCTCCTTTACAGCTGCTCTTCCCAGGCACAGGCCTGTCTGAGAATCACAGAATTGTTTGGAAAACCAAGTCAAGCCATTCCACAACAATGCCAAGGCCACCACTGACCATGTCCTCCACATCCACAGGGCTGTTAAATCCCCCAGAGATGGGGACTTCCCCCTGCCCTGGGCAGCTGTGCCAGGGCTGGGCAGCCCTTTCAAGGAGGAATCTTCCCAATATCCAAGCTCTTGTGCTGTTTCCTGGAGAGCTTACAGCAGTTGGGACATCACAGAGAAGCTGTTGCCACCAGAATGAGGGAGGATTGTTCATGGTTCTGAGGAAGCATTTGTAGTTTTTCTGACATTTTTGCAGCTTTTTGAAGGGACAGATTAGTAGGGAATGGAGGGATACTGAGGGAAAATCTTGCTGCTGTCTTAGTGGGAGGAAAGTGAAGACTGGTGATGACAATGAGGGTGAAGCTGCCCTGGGGCTTGCACTGGATTTGCTGTTTCTCCTTTCCCAGTCCTCCAGCCAGCTGTGCTGTGCCCACCTCCCCTGTCCCATGGCTGGGATCTCACTGTGCTCTCTTCCCCAGAGCGTGGCTGACTCCTCCTGGATCACGGAGCTGCTCTGGACCTTCTTTGTTCCCTTCACAGTTTATCAAGTAAGGTACTACGTCTCTCTCTCTTCTGTTTGGGGCAGGGTTGGGGGTGGGCAGGGCTATGGTGTCACCCTGGCACTGAGATCTCCCTCCCTGGGTGCCTCAGAAGGGCTGGGCTTGGCACCGTCTCTGAGCCTGGCCGTGTCCAGCTCCAGATGTGGAGAGGGCTCCTGGTTCCTCTTGGGGAAGGAGAGGAGTCTCAGTCTCCCCAGGTGTTTAGTTCAAGTTTCCAGGGGTATTTTTTGAAGCTGCTCAGCCCCCAGTGTCTGTCTGTCCCTACAGTCCCTTGGGAGTGGGGTGGCCCAGAGCCCTGGCCAGGCCCTGAGTAGCTTTGCTGTAATGAGGGCAGTGGAAAGAACTGGGTATCAAATGTAGGGCTTGGTGTATTTCAGCAAAGGAAAGCCTTTCCCTGGTTCTAGCTGCCTGAATTCTGGGTGACCTGTTGCCTCCTTCCGTGTAAATGACCCCAGATCCTCATTAAGGCCTTCCTCTCATTAAGGCCTTTCTCTCATTAAGGCCAGTGAGCCGCTTCTGTCTTCTACCACATCCTGCATTTGGGAGTGGCTGTTGGGCTTTGCTGCTCCTCTGGGCAAAGCTGTGGGCTGAGCAGGGAGCCTGGAGGTGGGGATGGCATGGCAGGGTGTCCCCAGGGGCTGCTCCCAGCAGGGTGGCTCCACGTGCTGTCTGTCTGTCCCCTCACAGGTGGATGCCGTCTGTCCCCAGACGAGCGGACGAGCAGAGTGAGGACTTTGCGCTCCGAGTTCAGGAGGTAGGAAGGTGGGCTGGGGCAGGGATCTGTGGCATTGCTGCACTTTGGGGTGGGCACAGGGTGCAGGCAGAGGTGCAGGGGGCATTTCTGGATGTGTGTGTGTAATGGGAGCTCTGGTACATTGTTGGTTTTCGGGGGTTTTTTTTGGTTAAGGTTGGGATTAAAAGTGTTCCCTCGAGGCTCTTTCAGATCCTGGAAAGTTTCCTCTCCAGATCTGATTTATTAACTCAGGGTGTAGATCTGATTTATTACCTCAGGGTGTTAATCTTGAGGTGTTTCTGTGACTCACTGTCACTCTTGGGCTCTGCATGAAAAACTGGAAGGGGATGAGGAGCAGCAGGAGTTGTTCCAATGGGGATTTTGGGCAGACCCCGGCAGCTGCTTCCTTCTCTGGCCTTCTGGATAAGGGAGCAGGGCTGGTTGTGGGGTTTCCCCCAGCACTGGGTGGGCAGTTTTGGGGGTGCATGGTGGGTGCTGAGGGAGCTGTAGATGGTATTTTGTGTTTAGACTTAGATGTTTGGGGTTTTTTTTTTTTTCATTTATGTTACACTTTTATAAGTAGTGAGTTTTCTAATATTTTATTAATAATTTATAAAATGGTTATGTATTTATAAGTTTTTAAACTAAAAACTATTTAATTAAGAAATTCTACTTAAATTATTTTTATTTTTAACTTAATAATTACTTGTGTTTTGTAATGTGGACTTTGTTTAATTATAAAATACTACTTAAACTTACGAAGGACTAGTTTTTGTTTTAAAACTTTTATTTATTATATATATTATTATATTCTAATACTTTAAGTTTTTTACTATGTGATATTACAAACTTCTAATCAAACTACACACTCATAATCTTAGTTCTATTATTTAATTTTAGAAGCTTTCTCTGTGGCCTCAGGTCAAGTGCACTGTTCTCTTGAGGGCTAGAGTCTGTCAGCAGAGAAAGTCTGAAATTCTCAGCATCCAGGACTCCAACAGAACATGTTTATTGCCCCTTGCAAGACCTCAGTGATTTCATGGCCTGTTTGCCACCCCACATTGAACCTTTCTGCAGTTGTCAGGGCTTTTCCCATCAAGTTCAAACCTTTCACCCCCTTTTTATAACACCACAAATCATACAAAGTGGTTGTTTCTTCACCCTGCCTGTATATGCTGGGTATTTGACAGCTCCAGACATCTCATACCTCCTTGTCAGCCTGTTTTGGCAGGATGATATTGCAATTCCTGATACTTTTTGTGCCCTCTGCAACACTGCAATGCACCCTCGAGGCCCTGGAGAAATCAGCTCCCAGCCCTCTTGCCCTCAGCATGGCTCCATGTGGCCCTGGCATGCTCCCCAGCCTGGAGGGGCTGCCTGGGCTGTTTGTGCTGTGTGTTCTGTGTGATTTTTGTGTGACTTGCTCTGTGTTCACAGCTCTTGGCCATGGAGCTGGGTGTGGTATCCACACGGATCACCGCTGCCGACAGGACCGAGCACATGAAGAGGCTGAGGCACACGGCACAAAGGCTGCCCTTTGCCCCAGGTGGGGATCCTGGCTGTGGAACCTCAGCCTGGGCTCTGCTCTGGGGGGGTCTCTGTGTGTGCTTTCAGTGACAAACTCACCCTGTGCCCGCTGTCCTTTCTCCTGCAGCCTCGAGCCAGCGCCCGGCAGCCCGGCCCAGGGTGCCCCCCAGCCTGCCCAGGGGTGCTCCTGAGGACGTGAGGGTGGTGGCCATGGCACAGCAGGTCAAGGAGGTGCTGCCTCACGTGCCCTTGGAGGTCATCAGGACAGACCTGGGTGAGCAGGGCTGCCAGCAGGGATGTGGGGGCACATTGTGTGCTCTGAAAGAGGAAACCTTGTCCCCGCTGCACCGGTACACAGTGGCAGCCAGGATGGAGTGTCCTGATCTCTAATGGTTCCCTTTGTCCCCACAGTCCAAACCAACTGTGTGGACACCACCATTGCCAACTTGCTGGAGGGGAGAGTTCACTTCTTCCCTGAGAATAAAGAGCCTGGAGACCTGCCTGCCCCATCTACCTCCCAGGCTGCAGCTGCTTCTGGCATCCAGGGCTCTGTGCCTGCGCCTTCTTCTAAGGTACTTTGGGGTTGTGTCTCCCTGGCTAGTGTTCAGGACTAGGCAGGGGCATGGAGCACCAGCCAGGTCCTTGCAGAGTCACCAAGGAGGCCTCATCTGTGTCCTGATGGCTCCTGTGCTTTCCCTTCCAGCCGGCTCCAAAGCAGTTTGCAAAGTCCCCCGTGGAGCGTCACCTGTCCCTGCAGGAGAGGAAACGAGCCTTGTACGACTATGCCAGGAGGTGAGAGCCCTCCACACCTCCCCGTGCCAGGGCCACACAAAATCCACCCCTGCCCAAGCCCCCAGCAGTACCCAAGGTGCCACCGTGGCACCCTCATTGTGGGCAGGACGTTCCTGTTTGGCACCAGGGACAGCTCCCTTCGTGCTCCTTGGTGTGAGGGCACAGGGAGTGATTTGATTTCTGAGCAAGCTTTTCATGAGGCAAATCCTGGCACAAGAGGCCGGGCTTTAGGAAGATACAGAAAACTGAGGACGTGTTTGAGGGAAAGCTGAGTGTGCCTGGGCTCGTTGGGCACTGGATGGCTGGGGTGGTGCTGAGGGAACCGTCCTCTTGGGAATCCCTGACTGGGACCATGAGCTGCTGTGGGCAGCCCTGGCAGCCCCTCCCTGCCCTCACCATCCACCGGGATTGTCCCCAGCAGGGACAGTACCTCCCGTGCCCCTCCCCAAGCAGCTCCTGCTCCTTCACCCGTTCCCCTGGGCTCCAGCTGCGCTTGGGATGAACCGGTCCGAGCAGAGCCAGCCTGGCCCTGGGCTGCTGCAGTGTCCCCACAGTGTCCCCGCAGTGTCCCCGGGGCTGCTTCCTGGCCAGGATCCCCGGGTGGGTTCGCGGGAGGCCCCTCCCGTGCTCCCAGCCCCGCGGTGTCTGAGGGAGGGCGCTCTCTCCCGCAGGCGGTTCGCTGAGAAGCACGGCGCGGCAAGGGCCGGCGGCAGCCCCTGACCGGGCCTGACCGGGCCGGTGGCAACCCCTGACCGGAGCCCCGGGCCGGGCCGGTGGCAACCCCTGACCGGAGCGCCGGGCCGGGCCGGTGGCACCGGGAGCGCGCGGGCGGGACGGGCCGAGACGGGCGGGGCGGGGGCGCCCCCTGGCGGCGGAAATAAACGGCGGCAGCGTCCGGCGCGGCTCGGGCTGTGCGGGCACCGGGGCGAGGGGCGGGGCCAGCGGGAAAGGGGGACGTGGTCAATGGGACAGGGGGCGGGGCCGGGCCGGCTCCGTGCGGGTCTGCACGCGCCGCAGCCGACGCCTGCTCGCGCGCCGCACGTAGGCGCCGCTTAAAGAGGCAACGCGGCGGGGCCGCCGCTGCCGGGCGAGCTGCGGCTCGCGGGCCCCAGCGGGAGGAGGCAGAGCCCCTTTAAGAGACCGGCTGCCGGTGCCGGTGGTTTTATTTACATGGGGGCTCGCGGGCGTCACGTGACTGTCAGCGGCGGGGGCTGCGCGCGGAGCAGCCGCGGGGCCATGGCGGGAGCCGGCGACGACGGTCCGGGGGGAACCGGGGCACCGGGGCGGGATCGGGGCCACGGGACACCCGGGCGGGACGGGGAACCGGCGGTGAAGGGGCACCGAGGGGTTTGGGACAATGGGACACCCGGGGAACCGGGGGTTCGGGACAGTGCGGAGCCCGGGGCTGGAGGGGTTGACGTGCACACGTGGGGGTCTGGGTCACCGGGAGTCCCGGGTGGCTGATGTGCGGTGTGGATGGGGGCGGCTCCGTGGGGAGCCCAGGCGGGGTTTCTGGAGGGCTGAAGTGCGCCGGGGATCCCGGGGGGGCTGGGTCGGTGGGGGCACCACGGGGCTGATGAGCACCGCGGGGGCGGGGGCAGATGCCGGTCCCGGGAGGGCAGCCCTGGGACATCCCGGGTGTGGGGTGTGGGGTGTGGGGTGTGCCGGGGAGGGCGCCCGGCCGGCATGGGATGGGATGGGCTGGGGTGCAGGGGTGGTCCTGGAGCAGCGCAGGGGCTGACAGCCCCCCCAGGCTCCTGGGTGGAGCTGCGCTGTGGCCCAGGCTGCCCGGAGCCCGAGGCGGCGCCCTCGCCCTTCTCTTGCCACGCCGACGTGGAGCGGATGCTGCTGGAGGCCCAGCTGGAGACAGAGAGCAGTGAGGGGTGAGTCCTGAGGGGGAGCTGGGCTCCAGAGCCCTGCTGAGCTGTGCCTGGCGCTGGGGCCGAGGCTGGGCTCAGTGACTGAGGGTTTCTCTTTGCAGGGCCCTGCTTGTGCTGGGCTCCCCAGCCTGGGATGAGGACAGAGCCAGCCATGGCAGTGATCAGCCAGCGGAGAGTGAGGCACTGCCTGCCCACAGCCAGCCCCAGCCCAGCTGCCCCCATCCCTGGCAGGTGAGGGAGCTGCCCCTGGCACACCCTGCTGTGCCCCAGGCCCTGCTCTGACCTGCCCTGTGTCTCCTTCCAGCGGGATGTGCCACAGGAAGCCAAGTGGAGGCAGCGACGCCTGAGAGCGTCCCTGGGCTGGGCCTGTGCCCGCTGCCCTCGGTACCTGTCTGCAGAGTAAGTCCTGTGTCCCCTACCAGCACATCCTGCTGCTGCCCCCCACCCTGCTGTCCCTGTTAACCATGAGCTTTTCCCAGGGA
Source organism: Molothrus ater (assembly GCF_012460135.2). Lineage (NCBI taxonomy): Eukaryota > Metazoa > Chordata > Aves > Passeriformes > Icteridae > Molothrus > Molothrus ater. The sequence continues at coordinate 70,796,991 of NC_050481.2, forward strand.
ATTTGCCTTTGTGTGCTCCCCCCAGCCAGTGCTGTGGAGCCTGCAGGGAGGTGCAGTGGGGAGGAAGAAGAGACTTTTCAGTTCAGAGCTGCTGCTGCTCTTCATCCCCTCGCTCCTGCTCAGCCACCTCCTGACCCTGGGGCTGGGGTGAGTGTCTGTGGCTCTCACCATGGGGCTGGGGGAGGAGGGAACACTCCTGAATTTGGGCTGCTCATCCTTGGATGCTGTCATGCACCACTGCTCCCATGGTCTGCTGCCATCTCCCCTTGCTCCTGGCCTGCTGGGGCCCAGCACCCTGTTCTAGTACCTCACAGTCACTCTCTCCAATCCAGGATCTACATTGGGAAGCGCCTGGCAGCCTCCTCAGCCAACCCTCTGTGAGGAACTGGGCAGGCAGCACCTTCTGCTCCGCTGGGAATGCAGGGAGAGCCTGGCACCAGCACAGCCTGACTGCTCCCAGGCCCCTCTGTCTGTTTGTCTGTCCCTCAGCCCTGCCCTGGGAGCTGATCCCACTCTCCCCGTAGAACGGAACCCGCTGATGGCAGCTCCAGCTGCAGGCAGCCCCTGCCCTCCCCAGCCCCTGGTTACAGCTCCAGGTCCCCCTGAAACAGACTGTAAATAATGAGCCCACCTTAATAAAAAGCCCTGTGCCAGCTCAGGGGTTGAGCAGCGAGTCCCCTCCCTGTGTCTGGCTTGGGAAGTGACCATGGGGCCCTCCCCTGCCTCAGGAGGGTGAGTCCCTGTGCTTTGGGATGCTGCCAGCTGGGGGTGAGCCCCTGGCTGGGCTGTGGGCAAGCAGGGCTGGGTGCTGGGGCTCCCACAGGTGCCTGGCTGATGTGTTTGCCCTTTATTATCCGTGGCTGCAGTGCAGAGCTGGGAGCTGAGCATGGCACGGCCAGTCAGGGCAGTGACACCTGCCTGGTGCAGGTGACAGGGGTGGGCAGGAGAGGTGACACTGCGGAGCGAGGGTGCCAGGACCTGTGTGCACACCTGTGCAGCATGGGCCCGGAATGTGTGCTGCAGGATGGGGTGGGAGCTGTCCCACGAGTGGGGAGCAGGAATCACACAGAAATGCCACTGGGGAAGTCACTGCTCCTGCCACTGGCACAGTCCGTGGGCAGCTCGGGTGGAGGGAGGGAAGGAGGGAGGAGCATCCTCATGGTTGGGAGGGCCTGCGTGTGTGGGAGCTCAGCGTGGCTCCAGAGGCATAGCAAGCACCCAGGGCCAGGTGTCCCAGTCCCAGAGGACACCTGGAGGTGTCCACAGCTGGTGGGACACAGGATGGCAGTGCCTGGTGCACACAGGGACTCTGCCCTGGGTGTCACAGCTGCAAGAGCTGCTCCAGCAGGTGAGAATCAAGCAGGGCTGTGGCTCCAGCAGCTGGCTGGGCACAGGGACACTCTGGGCAGGGGTGGCCCCTGCAGACAGCGCAGCTGCAGGTGGTGGCATCGGGTCAGAGCTGTGACAGACGCTTGGACTTGGGTGGCGGCAGCGGCGGTGACTTGAGGCTTCTGTTCCCATCCACTGTTGGGGACACCTGTGAGCAGAGAGGGACATGAAGGGTGGTGGGACCACGGCCAGGAGCCCTGAGTGCCTCCCCTGCAGTTCCTGTCCTCCAGTACCTTCCCTGCTGCTGCAGCATCGCTCTGCTCCAGGAAGGTCTCGTACACTGAGGGGCTGAACTTGCGGGGCAGCGGTGGCAGCTTGCTGGCACTTTTCACCCGGCCACCAAAGCCCGTGGGAGACAGGGACGAGCCTGTGCAGGCAGGAGAGGAGAGATGGAGGCTCAGCCAGCCTGGGGGGGGCACAGGGCTCATCAGTGTCCCCAGGGCTGTAAGTCCCCAGAGCTGTCAGGGCCAGCACTTCTGCCCCAACACTATGGGAGTGTGGCACTGCTGGGCAGAGGGGACAGAGGTGCCATGGGATGTGAGCCCAGCCAGGAGCAGGGGCCTGGCTCCCACCCGGAACAGCTCTTGGCACCGAGACCCAGTGGCACAAGGCCCAGGATCAATGGCTGCAGCCCCACAGGGAGTGTTCAACAAGGGATGTGCCTGTGCTCCCACTCTGTGCCACCACCAGGGTGGTGTGGGAGCTGCTCGTGGGGCTCCAGGGATTCTCAGCAGGGCGTTGGGGTGGTGTGGGGCTGCAGGGATGCTCAGGAAGGTGTTGGGGTGGTGTGGGAGGGCACAGCCCCGTTCATGGGGCTGCAGGGACGCTCAGGAAGGTGGCCTGGCAGGTTGTACCTGCAGTGCTGGGCTGAGCACCAGCAGCAGCTTGGCTTGGCAGGGGCTGTTTCCTGTCAATGCTCTGGCTGCTCTCGCTCACGGTGCAGGAGAGTCTCCACTTCTCGTCCTGGGGCACAGAAGGAAGGCTCAGCACCTCGGAGGGCCAGGCTGGAAGGCAGTCCCTGACTCTCCCCTCCTGCCCTCCCTGCAGCAGGGGCTGCCACCAGCCCCTCCAGGGCTCCCATCCAGGCTGGGGGCCGGTGCTGCAGGCAGGGCCAGGAGCTCTGGGTGCAGCAGGACACCCAGGGGGGAGCAAGCAGAGCCCCAGGGTGGCCCCAGGGCTGTGCTGAGCATCACCTTGGGCTCTGGCAGCTCCGAGATGGACTGGCGTGCGTCCTGCCGCCGGGACCCGAAGATGGCGCTGGCGCGGCTCTCCCTGCGCTCCTCGCTCTCAGAGGGCCGGCGAGCAGCCTTTGGGGTCGGGGGTGCCTCCGTGCTGTGGGGTGACTGGGAAAAGTGAGGGACAGCAGGGGAAGGAGGAGCAGGGCTGTGCCATGGAGCAGCTGGAGCATCACTGGGAGCGGCTGCACCCGGGCATCAGCACCAGCCACAGAGCAGAGCTCAGCAGAGCAGGTGTGGGGGACAGGAATGGATGGCTCAGGTGACAGCAGGGTCCAGGTGAGCACATGGGGTGTCTCTCCTCCATGTCCCCCATAGGGATGGGCCACCTGCTGGTGACCTGGCAGGACAGAGCCCTGAGCTGCACTTGGCATAAAGGGAAGGTGGAAGAAAAGCAGCTGGGCCAGAGTGAGGCAGGCTCAGCAGGGAGGGCTGAGGGGGGTGAGGGGGGATCACCAGCACTCCCCAGTGCAGCACTTGCCTGGCTCCAGCGTGGCTCAGCCGGTCCCAGTCAGGTACCCAGGCTATGGAGCGGGGGCGGCCGCTCCGCCGGTCCTCAAAGAACATCTGAGAGACACAGCCAGGAGGGATGAGAGGGCAGAGCCTCCCCAGCCCTTCCCTGGGCTCAGCCAGGACCATCAGTGCCCTCTCTGACCAGCCCTGCTCCCGGGCAGGCAGGGATCCTGAGGTCCCCCATGGCCAATGTTGTAGTGTGTTTTTATACTTTGCAATAGTTTTGGTTTTGTATCCCCATATTTTTTCCCAAATTGTTTACCCCAGATTGTAACCCCTCCCTCTACCTGAGTAATCCCTTTCCTTTGGTGAGAACATCCCCAAATCCCCACCCTGGCTCTCCTCCCTGGATCCCACCCCCTTTCCTCTCTGGAATCCATCTCCTGTCCTCTCTGGGATCCCAGTCCCTCTCCTCCCATGTGATCCCAATTAACACCAACCCAGGTGCTTCTCTGATGGGATCACACCAGTGCTGGGCACTGTGGCACCCCCAAACCCTTCCTGCTGTGTCCTCCCATCCCCATCCCAATCCTCAGCATCCCATCCCCTCCTTCTGGATGTTTCAGTCCAGGATGTTGAGTGATTACCCAGAGGCCAGGGGTCAACCCCCCAAGTATTTCTCCATACCCTGTCCTAAATGTCCATTCCCCACTATCCATCCCTTATATTGGTTAGTAAAATATTATTTACTTTAGGTTTCCACCTCCCTTTAAACGTAACCTTGGCTCTCACTAGGAGGCTCCCGAGGTGTAGGGCCCAGTGCTCCTCACCCAGCTGCTCCCTGCTGCCCCACATCTGCCTTGGTTTGCCCAGGGCAGTGCCCACCCTGCCTGCCCCGTGCCCACACCGTGGCACTCACCATCTCTCGCACCCCGTACTCAGCCTCCACCTTGGCCCGCAGCTGCTCGAAGCACTGCTCCATGCGCTCGTGGAAGGGCCGCAGGTCCTCTGGCACCTTCTGCCCGTGGATCCGGATGCCCTCTGCCAGCAGGGGGATCTGTGGGACAGCGGGGACTCGTGGGGCTCCCTGGCACTGCTGCCAGCTGGCCCTGCCAGAGGGATGCTGCACCTGGTACCTGCCAGGCGATCAGGTCCTTCAGCTTCTCGATCTTCCCTGCGTCCTCTGGGTGCTCCTGCATGTAGAGCTCCTGGAAAAAAGCCTGAAAAGACCTTCCTCAGTCCCACTGCCAGGCTGGCCAGGCTGCACACAGGCTGGGGATGGCACCCCCTTTCCTCTGGGATCCATCTCCTCTCCTCCCTGGGATCCATCTCCTCTCCTCCCTGAATGCCACCCCCTCTCCTCTCTGGGATCCATCTCCTTCTCCTCTCTGGGATCCATCTCTTCTCCTCCCTGAATGCCACCCCCTCTCCTCTCTGGGATCCATCTCCTTCTCCTCTCTGGGATCCATCTCTTCTCCTCCCTGAATGCCACCCCCTTTCCTCTCTGGGATCCATCTCTTCTCCTCCCTGAATGCCACCCCCTTTCCTCTCTGGGATCCATCTCCTTCTCCTCTCTGGGATCCATCTCTTCTCCTCCCTGAATGCCACCCCCTTTCCTCTCTGGGATCCATCTCCTCTCTGGGATCCATCTCCTCTCCTCCCTGAATCCCAGCCCCTTTCCTCTGGGATCCATCTCCTCTCCTCTCTGGGATCCATCTCCTCTCCTCCCTGAATGCCACCCCCTTTCCTCTCTGGGATCCATCTCCTTCTCCTCTCTGGGATCCATCTCCTCTCCTCCTGAATCCCAGCTCCTCTTCCTCTCTGGGATTCCACCCCCTCTCCTCCCTGGATCCCACCCCTTGTCCTCTCTGGGATCCCATCCCCTCTCCTCCCATGTGATCCCAATTAGGATCAGGGACTTCTCTGATGGGAACAAACCAGTGCTGGGCTCTGTGGCACCCCCAAACCCTTCCTGCTGTGTCCTCCCCATCCCAATCCTCATCCCAAGGCTCCCCACAGTGCCAGTCCTGGCTGTGCCCAGCTGGCCCTGACACAGCCTCTGCATTCCTCACCTTCTCATACTTGGTGAAGCCACCCATGACTGCAGGGTCCACGATGCCATTGAGCAGCATGGACAGAGGGTTGATGGGCAGGCTGGGGTCGTTCTGGTGCCTGTTGATCTCACTCATAATTTTCTCATTGGTTTTCATCATGGTCTCAATGGCGTTTTCCAGGGGGGAGATGATGATCTGTGTGCAGGAGGGGTCAAGGCTGGCAGGGTGGGCTCTCCCCAGCCCGGCAGGAGGGACCCCTGGGGCTGCACATCTCACCCCAGGACGCCCCTCAGACCCCTGGGGCTGCACATCTCACCCCAGGAAGCCCCTCATACCCCTGGGGCTGCACATCTCACCCCAGGAAGCCCCTCAGACCCCTGGGGCTGCACATCTCACCCCAGGAAGCCCCTCAGACCCCTGGCAGTGCCTGGGGCTGAGTGAGAGCTCCTGGGGATGTGCTGGCCATGCTGGTCCCAGCACAGTCACCCCATGGGCACGGGGCAGCAGTGAGGCTGCAGGAGACCTGGGGGACCACTGGTGTCACTTTGGGGGTGCAGCTGTGCCACACTGGGGTGGCAGGACATGGCACCATGGCAGACACACACGCAGCACTCATGCAGCTGTACATCCTGGTGCCTGCAGCACCCTGTGACAGCCACCAGGGCACCCTGTGACAGCAACCAGGACATCCTGTGACAGCCACCAGGGCACCCTGTGACAACCCATGGCACCCTGTGACAGCCCCACCAGGGCTCCCTGTGACAGCCACCAGGGCACCCTGTGACAGCCCCGCCAGAACACCCTGTGACAGCCACCAGGATATCCTGTGACAGCCACCAGGACACCCTGTGACAGCCCATCATGCACCCTGTGACAGCCACCAGGGCACCCTGTGACAGCCCCGCCAGGACACCCTGTGACAGCCCCGCCAGGACACCCTGTGACAGCCCCACCAGGACATCCTGTGACAGCCCCACCAGGGCACCCTGTGACAGCCACCAGGACATCCTGTGACAGCTCAGCCAGGACACCCTGTGACAGCCCCACCAGGGCATCCTGTGACAGCCCACCAGGACACCCTGTGACAGCCCCACCAGGGCACCCTGTGACAGCCATCAGGGCACCCTGTGACAGCCCATGGCACCCTGTGACAGCCACCAGGACATCCTGTGACAGCCACCAGGAGACCCTGTGACAGCCCCACCAGGGCACATCACATCTCCACTGCTGTGGCTCCTGAGACTCCCTGGATGTTGGCCAAGCATCTCTGTCAGAGGAACAAAGCCCACACCCTGTCCCTGCTGCCCATGGAGCATGGCACAGGCAGGACACCTTCCCCATCCCCAGCTTGAGCTCCTGGCAGGGCTGGAGCATCCCCCAGCGTCCTGGAGAGCCCCCCAGGCCCCTCCTCACCGTTTCAGTGGAGATGACAACGAACCAGCGCAGGATGCCAGGCAGGGGATAGGCTGTCCTGAAGGTTGTCCTCTCAATCCACATGTTCTGTGGCAAGAGCAGCAGTCACTCCCCACCCTTCTCCCATCAGCCCTGGCTGCCCCATGGCATGGGGGGCTCCCACCTCCATGGGCACAGGACCAGGGACCCTGAGGTCCTTGCAGGGCCCCCCCAGCTGAGGGTCCTGGAACTCACAGCAAATTCATTGTCGGGATCGCTCGGGCCTCTCTTGAAAGGCCGTGAGTAGCTGAACCTCTGGATGTGGTTGGCTTTGTAGAAGCTGTGGGGAGGGAAGGGACAGAAATGAGAGAGGACCCCCAGTGTGTCCCACCACCCCCAGGGAGCAGAGCAGGGGCTCTGTGCGGGCACTCACTTGGTGATCTGCTCCGGGATGCTGCGGCCCTTGAGCCGGACCTTGGCCTCCTCCGCCGGCTGCACGGTGAAGCACTGGATGTCTGGGGGAGTGAAGGAGCACAGGAGCACTGTGCAGGGCAGGGCTGCTGGGGACAGGGCTCCAGAGCCCTCCAGGGTGAGCCCCAGGGGGACAGAGAGGCATTTAAGGGATTGCCACATGGAGAGGGATGGACAGAGACCGAGCCACGCTCCCAGCTGTCACTGACACGTTTTCTGAAAAACAACTTTGCTGGGATTTCCCCCCTGAGAAGCTGAGAAACCTCAGAAAAGAAATGTAAACAAGAATTATCTGATGGCTGTGGGATGTGGTCTGGAGCTGCTTTACCAACAGGTGCATCTTGGATTGGTCTCATGTGGATTGTTTCTACTTGATGACCAATCCTTGTCCAGCTGTGTCGGGACTCTGGTCAGTCACAAGATTTTATTATTCATTCCTTTCTAGCTTTCTGATGTCTCCTTTCTCTTTCTTTAGTATAGTTTTAGTATAGCATTTATAATATAACATAACATAATATGACTATATTATATACTATATAATATAGTATATAATATAATATATAATTATATATTATATACTATAATAAATACTAAATAAATATACTAAATATATATTATATACTATATATAATATAGTATATAATATATACATAATATACTATATAATATAATAGTAATATAATAGTAATATAATGTTATATTACATTACACAAGTGTAAATATAATATAATATAATATAATACAATATTTACATTTATATTGTATTATATATACACTTGTGTAATGTATTATTATATTATATTATATTATATTATGTTATGTTATATTATATTATATTATATTATATTATATTATATTATATTATATTATATTATATTATATTATATTAGCCTTCTGAAACATGGAGTCAAATTCTCATCTCTTCCCTTGCCCTGGGGACCCTCAAACACCACCACCCTCATGCCTGTCCCAGTGCACACAGAGGATACACTGCCCTGGGGAGTCTGTGATGTCCTGGCCAGGGGGGGATGTGCTCTTCAGCTTCTCAGCATTGGGGAAGGGGCTCAGCAGCTGCATCTCAAAGTCCTCACGCCGCTCGTACTCCTTGCCCCGGTAGATGAAGATCTTGTTCTGCAGGGCAGGAAGGTGACAGCTCATCCCTGTGCCACAGAGCAGGGCCAGCAAGCCCTAGAGCACTGGGATGCTGTGATGAGACACCCCCCATCTGGGAAAAAATATCTCCCCAAACCCAAGAACTAGAAGAAAAATGAAAGAAGGCACATGGAGAATCAGGGTTGGTGCCAGCCAAGCAATGTCACTAAGGACAAATCCTCTGTGACAAATCTGGTGGCTTCTACAAGGGTGTGGCAGCATGGGTGGGGATGGAGGGAGAGTGACTGGACTTGTGCAAACCATCTGACCCTGGGATGTCCCCTGGATGGGACAGATGCTGGGTGAGGAACAGGCTGGATGGTGACACTCAGAGAGTTGTGGTGCTCAGCTCCACGTCCAGGTGCACACCACTGAGGAGTGGGGCTCCTTGGCAATGGAGGTGGCAGCTGTGGAGGCTCCCTGGCTATGGAGATGGCAGCTGTGGATGGTCCCTGGCTATGGAGGTGGCAGCTGTGGAGGCTCCCTGGCTATGGAGATGGCAGCTGTGGATGGTCCCTGGCTATGGAGATGGCAGCTGTGGATGGTCCCTGGCTATGGAGGTGGCAGCTCTGGATGGTCCCTGGCTATGGAGATGGCAGCTGTGGATGGTCCCTGGCTATGGAGGTGGCAGCTCTGGATGGTCCCTGGCTATGGAGGTGGCAGCTGTGGAGGCTCCCTGGCTATGGAGATGGCAGCTGTGGATGGTCCCTGCCTATGGAGGTGGCAGCTCTGAATGGTTCCTGGCTATGGAGGTGGCAGCTCTGGAGGCTCCCTGCCTATGGAGGTGGCAGCTCTGGAGCTGCTCCTGGCTCTGCTTACCCTGAGGAAGGTGGGGAAGCCCTGCCCGTAGTACCCCACGGCAAAGTAATCCGGGCTGGGCCGCAGCACCTTCAGGATCTTCTCATAGAACTTGGCTTCTCGCTGCTGCAGAGGAGAGGGGCAGGATGAGGGCAGGAGGGGGCCCTGCAGACCCCCCATTCCCCCCTGCCTGGCTGAGCAGCACCCCCAGCCCAGCCAGGCACCCACCAGGATGTCACTCAGCATCTCGTAGTCGAACACGTGGCTCTCGTACTGCTCTGCCAGCTCCTTGCAGATGTGGATGGCTTCCTCCCACATCTGGAGGAGAGAGAGGGGCCAGGACAGGGCCCCCCAGTGCAGGGTGAACTGGGGAAGGGGGCACCAGGGGCTTCCAGCAGGGACCAGCTGCACCCCTGGCCCCTGTGAGGAGGGGGAGAGGGCTCTCCTGTGAGGACTGGTGGGCAGCAGAAGAACTTGGCTTCCCACCATCCCCAGCCCTGGAGCCCCCAGCTGACCCCATCAAGCCTTTGTCCAGAGATGTCCAAGCTTCTGACCCAGGCTGGGATGGGACAGCATGGGACAGGGATGGGACAGGGATGGGATGAGGGACAGTGGCTGTGGGGTGAACCATCCAGACTCACTGCAGGACAGCTCCAGCCCTTCTGCAGCAATGGGGAGTGAGGGGCTGTGCTGAGAATGGGATCTGGGAGCATGAAACAGGGCGAAATTGGTGGCAAGGGGGCCAGGCTTGCCCTAAGCCAGCCCAGCTCCCTCCAGTTTTGGGGTTTCAGAGGCTGCAGGGTCTGTAGGGGCCACACTCACCTTGCCCTGGTCGAAGTATTCGATGATCTGGTTGTACAGAGCCTCCTTCAGCTGGCGCTGAGTGTGCAGGTGGAGCCCGTGTGGGCCCGGCACAGGGGCTGCATTTGACTCCTCTGACCACTGCACGAGGGATTGGGGACCTGTCACACCAAGGCCACGGGGCTGCCCCCTCCTCCCAGCCCCCCCAGCCCCCCGTGCCCACCGTGAGCAGCCGAGCGTGCAGCAGCAGCGTGTAGGCTCCCTCCGTGTAGTTCTCGTAGCTGATGTGCAGGTCCTTCAGCTTGTACAGGTACCTGGCGGTGACAGAGCCACGTGTGGGGGAGACAGCACCATCACCCTGCCCCTCAGGCCGCTCTGCCAAGCCCATCCCTCTGGGAATGGCCAGGAGCCCCCAGCCCAGGTGCTGCCGGGCATCCCAGGGCTGTGCTCACCTGATGTACATGGCCTGGCGGTCGATCTCCTTGTAGAAGTTCTGTGGAAAGGCAGATGAGGCTGTTTGAGTGGCCCCAGGGATGGCACATGCCACAGCCCCTCACACTGCCACCCTCTGGGTCACAGTGCTGCCAGGACCGTCCCCACACAGGGTTGGCCATGGCCCACACAGCTGCACATCCCAAGAGATGCCAGCTCTGGCACCACGTGCACCTCCTCTCTGCTGTGCCAGGGGCACCCTGGGGACTTGGGGAGATGCAGGGACAAGCCCTGGGCACCTGGGGGAGCACGGGAACAAGCCCTGGTTGCCCCAGGGAGCTGGGGCATGGGATGAGCCCTGCCAGCCTCAGGGAGCTGGAGCAGGGCACAGGTGCTCACCAGGAGGTTGACAGTGCAGCTCATGCTGTAGGTCTTGTTCTCGTCGTTCATGACAGCCCTGTAGTCCAGGAGCCGCTCCAGGAGCTCACTCACCAGCCTCACAAAGTCCTCTCCAGGCTTGGCCAGCTCGGGGTGGCTCTGGCAGCAGCTCAGCAGGCTGGGGAAGAGAGGGAGGCACAGGTCCCACTGCCCAGCCAGCTCTGCTGTGCTCCCATCAATGCCCTGCCCAGCAGCAAAGGGCAAGGACAAAGCCTGGGCAGAGCAGGGGCATCACCTGGGGCAGGGGTGACTCCTGGGGCAGAGATAACACCTGGGACAGGGGCAATTCCTGGGGCAGAGATAACACCTGGGGCAGAGGCATTACCTCAGGCAGGGGTAACTCATGGTCTGAGATAACACCTGAGGCAGAGATAACACCTGGGGCAGGGGCATCACCTGAGGCAGGGGTAACTCATGGTCTGAGATAACACCTGGGGCAGAGATAACACCTGGGGCAGGGGCATCACCTGAGGCAGGGGGGACTCCTGGCGCTGAGATACATCTGGGGCAGGGGTAACACCTGGGGCAGTGGTATCACCTCAGACAGAGGTAGCTCCTGGGGCAAAGATGTCACCTGGGGCAGTGGCATCACTTATGGCAAAATTCCTTATTAATTACCCTTAAGTATCACTTAAGGGTAATTCCTGGGGCAGAGGTGTCACCAGGGACAGGAGCATCACCTGCAGCAGAGGTAGCACCTGGGGCAGGCTGGCTGGGCCAGCAGAGATGTGCAGGGGGCACACGGTGGTGCTCAGGCTCCCTCCTCGCTGGTCCCTTTCCCCCTGGCACACTCCGGGCCAGGGCACAGCGTGAGGAGCAGTGGGATGGCAGGGAATGGTGACAGCAAAAGGGAGAAGGTGGCAGGGATGTCACTGCACACTCACATGCTCTTGAAAAGCTGCATGTACTGCTCGTCCCCCCGGCCGCCCTCCACCTCGCTGTCCAGCCTGCGCAGGATCTCATCCTCAAACTGCAAAGCGGACGGAGATGGGCTGAGCTTGGGGCAGCCCCTCCCCAGAGGCCATCCCAAAGAGAAGGTTCCAGACCAGGCCACTCCCCTGCCGTGGGTGGTTCCCAGCCCACCCCGGGCCTCACCCGGCTGAAGGTGCCGCTGAGGCGGTGCTCGCACAGCATCATGTCGAAGAAGATGGGGATGGTGGATTTGCGCAGCTCCAGCTCCGGCACCAGCGTCATCTCCAGGATGGGACCCACCATGCCCGGGATGAACTCGATCTTGCGCTGGCCTGGGAGGACAGGGAGGGCTGGGAGGGCAGATCCACGCCCAAAGCAGCAAAACCCCGCTCGCCACACCCACTCTGGGCACGGAGAGCCAAAATCCATCCCTGCGCAGCGTGGCTCACCGAGGCTGTACCACATGTCCCGGATGGATGCTCCGATGGTGGCTCTCATGTCCCCGTACCTGCGGGGACAAAGGGCACTCAGCATCGCTCTGCAGCCCCGGGTGTGCCCAGCCCAGCTGGCTCATCCCAAAATCCCTGTCACCGAGGTAGGGACTCACTTGGCCAGGATACTGTTGCGTTTGGCCGGGGAGAAGTTCTCCAGCTGCAGCGAGTCCTGGGTGAGGAAAGCCACGGCCAGGTGGAAATAATTGTTCCAAAGCTGCGGTGGAAGCAGAGGGATGGATGAGTGCCAGGCTGGGTGGCACAGTGGGGTCTGCTCCTGACCCCCCCGGACTGAGGCAGCGCCCACCCACCTGCAGCTCGAAGTCGCTGTTGCTCAGGAACATCTCGGTTAAGGTGGTGGCAAAGTGGTTGATGGCACGCAGGAACTCCCTGGGGACAGTGAGCCCTGGCACTGAGTGAGGGCAGCACCAGCGTGCCCAGCCTGCTGTGCCCACCACCGTCACACAGAGGGGGGAGGTCCTTTCTGCCCCCCAAACACTGTCCAGCACCCCAGTCCTGCACGCCCAGAGTCCACCTGCCCCGCTGTCACCATGATATTTTCTGAAAAATCCTCTTTGCCCAGCATTTTCTCCTGGGAGGCTGAAAGGCCTCAGAGATGAATGAAAACAATAATTATCTGATTGCTGCTCCTGTGTTTGCTGCTTGGACATTGTTTACACCAACAGGTGAATGTTTGATTGGTTTCATGTGAATTGTTTTTTCTTAATGGCCAATCACGGCCAGCTGTGCCAGACTCTGAGTCAGTCCCAGGTTTTTATTCTTCATTCTTGTTAAGCCTTCTGATGTACCCTTTCTCTTTCTTTAGTATAGTTTTAGTATAGCATTAATATAATTATATTATGGTATAATGTAGTATAATATTAATATAATATAATATAATATAATATAATATAATATAATATAATATAATATAATAATAAATATATCAGCCTTCTTAGAACAAGGAGTCAAATTCTCATCTCTCACCTCGTCCTGGGAACCCTCACAAACACCACACCCCACAGCACCCCAGGTGCTCATAGCCACCCCAGCCTCCCCCTGTGGTCCCTCCCCGGCCTCTCACCGGTTCTGCACCATGTTCATCACCACCCAGTCACCAGGATACACCGTCTTCCCAATCAGGTCCTTGAAAAGGATAAAAGTCTCCATGAGGAAGTCCTGCAAGGGAGGGAGAGAGGTCAGGAGCCGTGCTGGGCTGCAGTGCCCTCCGGAGGATGCTGTGAGGGAGGCGCTGGTGCCAGGGGGCCCCATGTTGCACTCACCATCAGCTCAGGCCGGGAGGGGAACGCCTGGATGTAGGTGCTGTAGTGGTCCTTGTCCATCTGGCTCAGGATGGTGGCCATGCAGGCCACGTAGTGGCTCTGGGGGACAGGAGCTGCTCAGGCCCTGCTGGGTCCTGCAGCTCCAGTCAGTTCATAACCCACAGCCCCAACTGCCCTGGGCTCTGTTCACCTCCACCCTCCTCTTCCCCAGCTCCCTTCTCCTGGCCCCTTCATGTGTATCCCACTGCAGGGATGGGAGGGCTCCTGCACCCACCACGGTGCCAGGGGGATGCAGGTGTAATTACAGAGTGGTGCTGAAGCACCTCTGTCATTTCTGAGAGATCATTTAAGGCCATCTGTGAGTGTAAGGGCATTTTGAAAGTGGCAAGCAGGTTCCTTCTGGAGTGTCTCCAGTGCAGGGTCCCAAACTCAGCCCTTGGCTCCACTCCAGGAGGCTTCAGCTTTGCAGCAGGACAAGTGGAGTGTGCACGAGCAGGATGATGCCCAAAAGCTGTCCCAGAGACACTCCCAAGGCTGGAAACTGCGGGAAAAGGCAGCAATTCCTGGGCTAAGAGCATGGTCTGGCATGCTCAGGGGCAGTGATGGCCCTGCTGTGCCCCTGTGGCACTGATGGAGTTTCGAGGGTGACTTCAGGTGCCAACCCATGCCCAGAGAGTGCCGTGCTCGAGCCCTGCGAGGGCAGCACCGGGCTCTGGGCACCGCGGCTGCCCTTCCATCCCTGGCAGCTCGGGCACTGCCGGAGCTCCCTCCTGGATTCCAGCGGAGCATTCCCGCACTGCCATTTCCCCATGGCAGCCCCAGGCCAAGCACAGCACACCCAAGCGGAGTGTTCGGGGAGGGGTGGGACCGCTGCTGGTGACCGAGGGCTCCAGCCTCGCACCACCAGCCCGGGGGCAGCCCCGGGATCTCCCCGGGATGGGGCGGAGCCCACCGAGGGCTGCCGCGGGTGAGCAACGAGCGCCCATGGCCAGCCAGCCCCGGCTGCGAGAGGTTTTCCGTCTCTACGAGGGAATTCCAGGGAATTCTCTTGTGCAAAGCAAACCCCAAAATCTCCCGCTCCTCCGGGAATCCGCGTGGTGCCTCAGCCCCGCGGCCGCCCCGCTCAGCAGCACCAGGGGCGCACCGGGGTCCCCGCCCGGTGCCGGGACCGCGACTCCTCCCGGGCTCCGGGGCTCGGCTCCCGGGCGCGCACCCCATGCCCGGGGCTCCGCCCCCCGCCCCGCTCCGCCCCCGCCGGCTCCGCCCCGGTACCGGCGAGCGCGCGCCGCCCCGCCCCGCCCCGCCCCGCCGAGCCCCGCGCCCGCCGCTGCCGGACCCGCGCCGCCGCCGCCGCTGCCGCCGAGCACCAGGTACCGGGCGGGATGGGGAGGAGGCTCGGCCGGGGAGCGGGGCGGCGGCCGGACCGGGTGCTGCGGGCATCGGCCCTGCGGCCGGTACCGGGACCCCGAGCGGCCCCGCGGCCGGGGCGTGCGAACCCCGGGCCAGGAGCGGCGACGCGGTGCGGGGAGCCCCGAAACCGGGACTGCGCGGCGGTGCGGGGACCCCGGGGGCGCGGGAGCGGTGCGGGGACCCTCGGCCCGCGGGATGCGCGGGGGCCGGCGGGGCCGGGGGCGAGGAGCCGAGCTGGGCTGGCGAGGGGGATCCTCGGTGTCCCCGGATCCCCGGGGGTCGCGGCACCTCCCTGTCCTCCCCTCTTTGCTCCCGGCGAGCAGGAGCTGCCCGGGGAACTGCGGGAGGCACGGGGACGGTGGCACCGCGCACCGAGCATCCTCCGGCGGGCACCGTGCGCCGAGCACCCCGCACCGAGCCCCCTACGCCGGGCACCCCGCACCGAGGGTGCCCAGCCGGTGGCCACCGGCAACCGTGGCGGGGGTCTCTGGGGGACACAGCCGTGCCGGAACGGTGGCACGGTGCGTAGCCTATGGAGGAGCATCTGTGGTGGGAGCTGCCGTGTTAGAGGGGCCGAAGACCCCCACGTTGCTCCGCGCTGCCGCAGCCTCGCCCTGTCCGCCCCGGCCCGTGGTCCCCGCGCTGCTGGGGGCCCCCGGGCGGGCTCATCTCCGCTCCCCCTCGTTCGGAACGCGTCCGTCAGCCGGGGCTGTGCCGGGTGACACACGCACACGCAGATCCAGGGATGTCACTTTCGGTACCGCGCGCCGCGGTGACGCCGGCCGGGGCTGGAGGGATTCAGCCCACGTTGCTCCCGGCAGCTCCGCGCCCAAGGCCTTGTGTCCGCCGGAGCGAGCCCCGGGCAGTCCCGCGGAATGGGGGTGCTCCGGTCCCTCCCGGGGTGCTCCGGTCCCCATCCTCCCCGCGGGAACGCGCACAAACCCCGCCGGAGCCGCGGCTGCCGAGGGCGGTGCGGGAGAGGGGCCGAGGTCTCCGCGGAGCCGCTTTGGTGCCGGGAGCACGAGGTGGACACGAATGAGTAACCAGCGGGCCCCGGCTGTGCCAGCGCGGGGACATACGGGGACATCGGTGTCAGCTGCTCGCTCCGAGGGGCACGGCGTGCCCAGGGCCAGCAGCGAGCTCCGGGCTCGGGAATGAGCCCCTGGGCACAGCCGCGGCGCCGGGGGACGCGGGGACCACCGGCTGCGCTCCCTCCGGCCGGTGCTGCCCGAGGAGCGGGGCCGGGAGCGGCGGGGGGGACCCTCGGCTGGGGATGGCACCTCCGGCCCTTCCCCGTGTCCCCTGTCCGGCGGGGGGGACCCTCGGCTGGGGATGGCACCTCCGGCCCTTCCCCGTGTCCCCTGTCCGCAGGGAGCGTTCGTCCTTCCGGCGCTCTCGGAGGAGCGGGGTGGATTTGGTGGCAGGAGCTCCTTTGGACTGAGGTTGTCTTCTTTACAAATGATAATTACTGTAATTGCTTAATAGCATGGTGGCATCCAGAGGCCACAGATAATGAGCGGGTCTATTCCTGTCCCTGCTAACAACACTCCTCCGGTCCTACCCAGCGCCGCGGGCAGAGCCTGCCTCCCCTGTTTGCTGAGCTGCTCCGTATGGTCCGGGCTGTTCCGTGGTGGGGAAACTGAGGCACGAGGCGGAGGAGAACACTCGCTAATTCCCAAACTCCCCCGGTAGCCAGTGTTGTCTAAAGCGCACGGAGATAAAGGGGGGCGGGCTGCTCGATGGCATTGAGAATGCACTTAAAGGCAGGGATTTGTATTCTGGAAGGACGTTGCCCGTGCTGGGAGCTGCAGCTGCAGAGGCCGTGCTGCTGGCTGCTGCCACCGTGGCTGGGGGCTGCCCCAGGGGCTCCCTGCTGCACCCAGGACCGAGCCCCCCGAGCCTGGACCGGGGTGTGCAGGGGCAGCTGGGGCAGTGCAGGAACTGCTGGGCGGTGGAGCCTTCCCAGCTTTTTCCAGAAGTGTGCTCTGGGGACAGTTGGTGGCTTTCTGATGCCATTTCTGGCCTGCGAGGGAGCCCACGGAGCCTTTGCCACCCAGGGTCCCCTGGCCCAGGGATTGCTCTGCACGCTGGGGCAGGGGGGCTCCAGATGGGTGCCCAAGCCCTTCTCCAGAGCTGAGACATCCTTCCTGCAGAGCACAGGGCTGTGGGGGTCTGCAGATGAGCTGGGGCTCCTGCGCCAAAAGTCTCTGGGCCGTGTCCCACTTCCCTTGTCCTGTCCCTGCTGCAGGACCAGCCCGTGCTGGAGATGCCAACAGAGCCCTGGGGTTTGGTGCTGGCCACCAGCCGAGCTCTCTGGGCTGGATCTCCATCACAAGCATCTTCCCAGGCCCGTGTAGCCACCCAGGGCGAGGAGGAGGAGGAGGAGGATGGTGTTGCCCAAAGCCCATTCAGTGGGAAGGAAGCAGGGTGTTCTTCCTCCCGGGGTGGTCTCTCCTGCCAGCAGCAGCTCCAGGGATGCTTGCCTGCTGCTCCTTCCCTGGATGAGCCCAGGGAAGCCTCGGGACAGAGAACAAACTCCTCCTGAGCTGCTCCCGCAGGCAGGTCACTCTACCTCTTCGTGTCTCATTAAAGCAGCGATAGCAAAGCTCCTCTGCCTGGCAGAGAGGTGGGAACGCCAGCAGGTAGCACAGTGAGCAGAGCCACCACTGCCATGACAGCCCTGTTAGCATCCACGGGAGACACAGGAATCATTTGGCTTCTGCAGCTTCTGAAGGCTCGTGCAGAGCCTTTGTGCTCCATCTCCTGCCCGTGCGCGGCTCCATCTGCAGCAGCAGCGCATCCACATCAGAGGGGAGCGATGGCAGCAGGGCTGGTGACCTCAGCGTGCTGGGAGGATGTCACTGCTCCCTCCCCAGCCCGCGGGATCCCTTCCATGCCACCAGGGGCATGAGCCATGGCACGTGTGGCCAGGCCAGCCGGGAGCCCCAGAGAGGAGCCTGTGGGGTGGCCGTGGGTGCTGGTGCCATGGGGAGGTGGGTGCTGGGGGCCCCCTGGCCAGGCTGGGTGCCAGAGCCTCCTCCTGAGCCCCGTGGCTGGGAGAGTGACTGATGTTCCCTCAGAGCACTCCAGCCAGTGACCTACATAGGGATGAGTGCGGAGCCCTCGCTCCTGTGAGCCACCGCTGGTGCTGGGACCCACGTGCCACTCCCAGCACCCCTGGGCAATGCTCAGGGCAGGGCTGAGGGGCACAGCCACCCCTGGCACAGCCCTGGTGGCAGGGACAACTCCTGTGCCCTCAGCCAGGCCAGCCCAGGGCTCCTGGGGGAGACACAGTGACGCTCGAGCAGAGCCTGGAGCGCTGCTGAGAGGGAGGGGGCCAGCACTGCGAGGTCCTTCAGGGACATGGCGAGCTGGCCTTGGGGACAGGAGCTGAGCTGGACTCAGAGAGCACTGGGAATGTGGCTGGAGAAGGGGTTTCTCCCTGCTGGGGGCTGTGAGGGCTGAGCACAGGAGGGAGAAGAGCGGCTTGAGCGGAAGCGCTCGGTTGGCACGAGTACAGTGGGATGGAAACGGGTGTGATTAAGTGCCTGCAGGAAATGAGAAAGGCTGGGAGGCTCCCAGCAGCCGGGTTCTGGAAGAGCCTCCAAGAAGAGAAGCATGAGGGCAGGGCATGAGCTGGCTTCGTGGTGGAGCTTCCTCAGCGAGGAAGCAGATTTGGGGTGTGCAAGCTGCCCCAGGAGCTGCTCCAAGTCCTCCATCCTCGAGTCCCACGCATGCACTGATCCGAGAACAAACGCCTCGAGTCCTCCCAGAGCCAAGGCAGGATTAGGCTCTGCTCTGATGTGTCATGAGCCTGGTTCCTGCCCCTCCAGAGCTCATCCTCCAGTGCTGCCCCAGTCCACAGCCAGCAGCACCTCTGTCCCCTCTGCAGATCAGGAAAATCAGACGTGCTGCCCCACAAAGGCACTACCTTGCCAGCAGAGCTGGGTCATTCACTCCTCTCCTCTGTGGTTCCAGGAGAACCTGACTTCCTCCCTCATAAATCTCATCTCCTGGCTTCCTGTGTCCTGAGGAGAAGATTTATGTGTCTGCCTCGTTTTTCCCTCTTCCACGGCATTACCAGCAAGGGTGAAGGAGAGGATAGGTGGAGAAAGGGCTGAAGCTGCCAGGTAACTTTACAGTCAGGGCAGTGAGAAGCAGGGCTCTGACCTCTGAGGGCAGCCCTGCAGCATCACAGATGTGTCCCATGACGTCCTCTGCAAACCCAGCAGGTTTAGTGCCTCTTATTCACAAAATCCACCACCCATGGTGGCCAGAGAAACCCAGTGCTGGGGCTCTCTGAGGGGTGTCCATGAGAAGAGATTCCTGATGTTTCCTCAGCTCCTGGGATCACTCAGCAGAGGAGAGATCATTCCCAAGCGTGTGAGCATCCAGCAGAGCTCATGGCATGTCACAGTGGCATCACCTGCTTTCACCTGTACATCCCCCATGTGATTTGCTGTCTCACTTTATACATGTGCCTGGATTTCCCATAGGAACCAGAGAAGAAAACCACTCAGACCTTAAAAAAATTACTGAGATGGAGGGTCCACCATTGTGCAAAACCTTTCCAAGCTGTTCCTGTGCCAGCTGGCCTCACTTTTTAAGGAAGTTGCTTCTCTGACATGCCAACATGCATTTCCAGCTGCCATGAACAGAGCTTGGAGCTGCCACTCAGAGCCCCATCCGGCACATTCTGTGCTCCATGCCCCCTGCCTTCCTCTGAACCGGCCTTTTTCCTTCCTTGCTCTTCATTTTCTCCCCTTTCCTCAGTTTCCCTCTGTGCTCAGGGCCGTGGGATGGTTACGAGCAGAGACGTGCTGCTGAGCTGCTTTTAACCCACTTCAAGCGTGCCACTTTGCTTTTGGGATCATCCTGCTTTCTTCATCGAAATGTCAAATGCCTCACAGAAATCCGAGTGTGCTCTGCCGAGGCTTTTACCTCCCCTGACCAAACTTGGAACCTCATCAAGCCCGGCAGCAGCAAATGGGTTTGATGAGCCGTGCTCTGCCCAGCCCCGTGCTGCCTGGCGTGGCTGCCTCACGCTGCCCTCCTTCACAGGGGATTAGTCAGGCACCAAGCCCATCCCCTGGGCGGTTCCAGCCCACCTGCATCCCCCAGATCACCGCGCAGGGCTCTGGGGCTCCCTGTCCCACCCACTGGGCTCTCCTGAGGTCGCTGTGCAATGATGAGTCCAAGGAGGATCCTGGTGTCCAGCAGAGTGGAGCGCCCGGGCTCCTGCTTTGGCTTCAGGTTTCTCCTGGAGGGAGGAGTGACCACAGCTCTGGGGTCCTGTTGGAGTAGACCCCAGAAGGGGCTGTGGTGGGCTCAGGACCTTGGAGGGGCTCCAGCAGCCCCAGGATTGAGGTGCTGGGCACCATTGCCCAGTCAATGAGCTTGAGAGTGGCTGGGAAGTGCTGGGTGCCAGGTGCATCTGAGATGTCCTTTGGAGCCAGCAGCAGAGTGAGTTCCTCGGGTTCAGGGACAGCCCAGGAGGGTCCATCAGACCCTAGATTGGACCATCCTGACCCCCCCCACAGCGGGGCTCATTATCCATGCCCGGGGATGCCGGTGTGCTGCAAACAGCGCCCGAGCGGGGCACTAAACCCAAGCACAGCACGGAGGAGAAAACGCAGGGATGCGTGGGAGGGTCCTGGCGCGGCTCTTTGACATCCTCGCAAGTGTTCCCAAACGGAGTTGCTCCATGTATAATTTATAGGCTTCCCTTTGTCCTTGTGGCTCGTCTCTGATCTGCCGGCGGTTCGGGAGGGCCGAGGGTGCTCCGGCGAGGCCCCGCTGAGTGACAGCGCCGCGTTTGCTGCGTCGGCAGGGGACCGGCCCCGTCCCACGCTGCGGCAGCCACGGCTCGCCCCGGGCCCCGGCGCAGCATCACAGGGGCTGCTCCTGCTTTTAAACCGTGCCAGCCGCGCTCCTGCCCCGTGCCCGGCGCTCGGAGCCCTTCCCAGCACCCATCGAGGGCCCTCTGGAGCAGGCTGGCACACTCGGGCTCCTCTGGGCTCCAGATGTGGCCAGCGGCTCCCTGTGCCCTCCCTCGTTGCCCTTTGCTGCCGGGCATGCCAAGCTCTGGCACAGGGACAGAGGTGACCCCACGTCCGTGACGGGGCTTCAAGGGTGGCTCAAATATCGCGGATATCGCGACAGGCGGTGCCCAGGCCAGCGTGGGTGCCCCGGGCCGGGAGGGCTGAAGCGAGGACGGGCGCCTCTGGCTGCAGCCCCAGCCAGCTCGCTCCTCCAGCTCGCTGCTCCGCCTGTTGCTGTCCATACTAACGAGCAGCCCCATCCCGTCCCTCGTCTCGTCCTGCCTCGCAGACATCTCCGGGTGTCTGGGCACGGCTCCAAGCTCGGGCGGCGCGTGGAGCAGCATCCCGACGAACCCGGAGCGGGGCGTGCGGGGCCGGGGTGGGCGCGGGGAGGGCTCGGAGACCCCCGGCTCCGCTGGGGCAGCGCTCACCGCCGGCCTGGGCAGCGCTGGAAGTTTGGCCGTGCCGGCGCTGAGGACTCCGGGCTCCTCTGCTGAGTCAGCGCTTCGTGCCAGCAGGAACAAGGCAAGACAGGGAGGGGACCGGGGGAGGGGGGTGTCTGAGCCGTGTGTCCGTCCGCAGTGAGGGCAGGGAGGCTGCGGAGACAGCGAGGCTCCTGCCTGGGTGTGCGGGAGCACCGGGCTGTGCTCTGGGGATGGGGGACACGGGACACGGTGTGGTGCGACAAAGCTGAACCGCTGCTCGCTGCGGCTGGAATCTCTGGTTTTGGCTGCGGCCCAAAAGGAGCCGACGGCCTCCCCTGCAGCCCCGGGACGTCCCGGCTGGGCTCCCGGTGTGCCCCGTGCTCCTGGTGCCCGGGCAGCGTGAGGGGCCGGCGGGGCTGGGTGCTGGGGGCACGGCAGGGACGGGGCAGCAGAGGGGTTCCCCTTGCAGCTGTGGGGAGCGGGAGCCCTGCAGGGCCGTGCGGGGACAATGGCAGGGACAGGGACAACGGCAGGGATGCAATCCCTGGGTGCAATCCCCCCTGTGACCCCGGGTCCTGCCCCTGTGCCGCCTGTGAAGCGCTGCTGGAGTCAGGGACATCCCCCGGCCTCACTGAAGGTTCTCCCTCCTGCTCGTTCCCATGTGCCTGAAGTGGCTCCGTGTCCCCAAGCCACTGTCTCGCCACTGCTCACAGAGCTGGTCCCACATGCCTGCAGCCCAGCCAGCACCTCTGGTGCCCAGTCCGGCCACAACCACCCGTGACACGTCCCCTGTGTCACCCTGGCCATGCCCCAGGCAGGATGGGGACCCCATGCCCATCCCGCCATGTCCCGTGCTGGATGGGTGCCCCACGCCTTGCCCATCCCCGCAGAGCTGGAGCCCGTGCCCAGCGGGTGCCTCGCGTCCGTCTGTCCGTCCCTCACGGACAGCAGCCCCTTGCCCTGGCCCCTGCCCTGCCCTCCCGCACACGAGGCACCAGCCCTGGCGAGGCAGAGCTATTTTTAACAGCCGCTTCTGCTTGATTTGAGCTGTGAACTCGGAACGTGTTTATGCTAAAGGGCTTTCTTTTCCCTTCTCCCTTTGTGCTGAGGAGGCAGCGCCGCAGATCAAAGCCTGTCTCTTCGCGTTTGCTGATGGTGGGCTGGGAGGGAGCCGAGCCGGGAGAGGCCAGCACTTCCACGGGGACACTCGTGTCCTCGGGGGCCGCGGTGGCGTGGCCGGCTCTGACGCACCTCTCTTTGTCCCCGCAGGTCCGGGAGCCATGGGCGGGCACGGCGGGCACCGGGCGGCCCGCAGCGGGCGGCGCTGAGCCCGGGCGGCCGCGGCGGGACCATGAGCGGCTGCGGGCGCCGGCGGGGAGCGGCGGAGCCGGGCTCGGCCGTCGGGGCGGCGCGCCGGGGGCTGTAGGGCCGGGCGGCGGGCAGCGATGCCCTGCGGCCCCTCGCCCGCCTCCCGCCCAGCATCCCCCGTCCGTGGCGGCGCGGGATGAGGCTGCCCGCCGGCCCAGCAGCTCCGGGGAACGGCCGCAGCCCAGGGCTCCGGCCCCGCGGCCCTGAGCCATGGTCAGCCGTGAGCCCGTGCCCGGCCCGGCCCCCGCCGGCGAGGGCGGCCAGGAGAAAGCCATGACGGTGCGCTCGGTGCTGCTCAACCGCGACTCGCCCGACATCGAGAGCCGCCTCAAGCGCCGGCGCAACCGCACGCAGCAGGTCCGCTTCAAGGACTTGGTGGAGGCCGGCGCGGGGCGGGCGGACAGCCCCGGGCCCGCGGCCGGTCCCGGCCACAACACCCCACGTGCCTCGCCGCCCCCCAGGGACCCCCCTGAGCCGGCGGCTCTCCGTGCCTCGCGGCGCAGCTGGCCCCAGGCGCAGCCGGGCTCGCTGACGCTGCCCATGCCCAGGAAGGCGTGCATGAGCACCGCCATCCAGACCTCCCCCAGCCTCCAGAAGCCCTTCCCGGCCCCCCAGCCCCGCAGCAAGAGCGTCTGCGATGTGGCGGAGGATGCGCTACCGCCCGCCGCGGCGAGCGCCCGGTGCCCGGCAGCGGCCGTGCCCACCGTGCCCGGCTGGGCCGTGCCCCCACGGGGCCCGGGCGGCCTCCCCGGCCACGATCGCACCGCTGCCCTCGCCCAGCACGCCAAGGCGCGCCGCACCCCGCCGCCGCCACCACCCAGGGACCCCCCTCCCCCTTACCAGGGCACTGCCGGGTGCCCCGCTGCCCGCTGCGCCCCTCCGGTGCAAAGCTGCACCCCCGAGCCCTGCCCGCCACCCCCAGCCTGCGCCCAGCTCCGCGGGAGCCCCCGGGGCAACCAGGGGGTCACCCCACGCCCGGCCTCCGTGCCCTGCGGCCAGCCCCGGCCGCCCGCCGAGCACCGGGGGCTCGGCCGGAGCGACTCGGAGCGGAGCCTGCCCTGCGGCCGCCCCCCGTGCCAGCCCTCGCCGCAGCGGCGGCAGCCCGTCCCCGCCACGGACACCCACGGCCCCCTCCGGCAGCCACCTCAGGGCACCCCCCCGCGGGACCCCCCGGCCCCCCAGCACCAGCTCTGCGCTGCCATTTGGGGGGGACCCTGCTGCGCCTCGCCAGCCCCCGTCCCACCGGCACCACCGGGCTGGCACGGCTCGGACAAGACACCGGCCACCCCCGGCACCTGCAGCCGGCCCCGTGCCGCCCAAGCCGGGCACGGCTGGGCAGGACCCGAGGGGCCCGGGGAGCCGCCGCCCACGGCCCCACAGGGCCCCAGCGTGGGGACACGAGCGGAGCCGCCCCGGCACGGCCAGCCCCGCCCTGCCGCTGAGCAGCCCGAGACGCTGCACCACGTCCAGGACCTTCTGCAGCTGGTGGTGGTGGCCAAGGGGCCCGTGGGACCACCAGCGAGGGCTGAGGACGCCCGGACATCTCAGGGAGAGGGCCCCCGGGGGCCCGGGGAGCAGGGGGACCTGCATTCCCAGCTGCAGTCCCTGGAAGGGGTGCTGGAGACCAGCCAGCAAACCATCCGGGTGCTGCTGGACGTCATCCAGGACCTGGAGAAGAAGGAGGCGCAGCGGGATGGGTGAGTAGGAGGGGACAGAGTGGGGGGGGGCTGTGGGGACAATGCCCCCGGGGCTGGGGATGGAGGATGGGGGACCCTGACAGAGATTTGGATGCTGCTGCTGCCTCCTGAAGGACTGAGAAACTCAGAGCTGCTGTCCATGTGCTCGTGGCTCCAGGTTTTGCTGAGAGGCCTCATGTGCCCAGGGATGGGGGATGAGGGGGTGCTGGGTTCCTGCCTGGCTCTGCTGATTTCTCCATTGGTCACTGGGAGCAGGGATCTAGAATGTCACATCCCAACAGCAGGCTTAGCCAGGCACCCCATCCCTGCCCCGTCCTTGGAGGTTCCTTTGGCACAAATCCATGGCTGGTGCCCCCATGGATGATGGGTTTGGCTGCATCCCAGGGAGGTGCTCAGCACCCCCATCCTGCCCTGCCCAGGGCCTGCTCCCAGGGGCAGGGAGTTCCCCAGGCCTGCATTCCTTGGCCTCCCAGGCAGATTTGCCAGATAGAGGAAGGTGAGGAAGGTGTTCTAGGTCAGCCCACCGTGGCCTGAAGCTGAAATGATCCAAACTCATCTCCCACAAGGGCAACCAACAAAACCCTAAGAGATGCCAGGCCTGGCATCCTCCTATAAAATCTCTGGGGCTTGTGCCTGATGCCCAGATCCATCCATTAAATCAGATGGTTTTGTCTGTGAGTAAAGCGCAGGGAACATTGTCCCCATTGCCCCTGTCCCACCCCTGGAGCGCTGTCAGTGGAGAGGGACCCCTCAAGGGTCTGGGACACCTTAATTAGGACCTCAACTCCATTTACAGTTACAGTCAAACAAGCAAACAGGACACCCAGAGATAAAAAATCCAGGGATAGGAAATCACCCCAAACATTATCCTGGTGTCCTTGTGCTGCAGAACAGCAGAGCCTCGTTTGCCACAGGTCAGATCCCAGGTGCTCACTGCACACCGGAGCAGAACCACCAGCCCTGAGACATCCTGGCACCGACCACCAGCAACATCCCACAAAAAATTATACATGTAAAACATGAAAGAGTATCCCAGGATGAGCTCTCCCAGCAGAGGGGGGTTGTTGTACAACGCCAGAGCTGCAGGCACACACACATTTACGTACCACACACATATATATATATATATATATGTATAAAGGGCCTCATGATCTAATTCAGGTGCTGGCAGAATAAATCCCCATTGCAATGTGTAATTTGGTGCATTCACAGACCCAGTTTCTGAGGGCTGAGAACAACCGTGGTCAAGGTCGAGTAACAGGAGGAAGATTTCAATGAGGAAATGTGATGTGGATGTGGGACATGTTCTGTCAGCTGTGCCCCCAAAATCCACAGCCCTGAAGGTGCCCCAAAGGGACCAAAAGCATTCACAGGGCTCCTCTTGGGCAGAGCAGAATGAGCAGGGACCAGCAGTGCTGGGGTGCAGGAGGACCCCAGTACAGCCATTGGGATCAGGGTGTCTCAGGGTTGGGGTCTGGCACCAGCAGCAGCGAGATGTGGGGTGAAGACCCCTTCTGTGGAGAGGGGGGAGGATGCAGCAGCATGAGCTCAGCCTGGGCAGGAATCAGCTTAATCCAAGCCCTGTGCACCTTCCTGGAGGAGGAGAAGGATGCTCTGGTAGAAAAACATCAAAAAGATAAATTCCGAGTCTGGCGTAGGCTGGAGATGAGTCTGGAGCATCTCCTGTGCCCATCTGCCAGGGCACGGCTGTGCCAGGGCAGCACCACGTGCCTTGTGCTCCCTCCATGGCACCACGTGTGGGGAGAGGTGTGGGGAGCCTTGGCATGCTGAGGACTGGGATGGGGATGGGAGGGGAGGACACAGCAGGAAGGGTTTGGGGGTGCCACAGTGCCCAGCAATGGTGTGATCCCATCAGAGAAGCACCTGGGTTGGTATTAATTGGGATCTAGGGAGGAGAGGGGATGGATCCCAGAGAGGAGAGGGGGTGGGATCCAGGGAGGAGAGGAGATGGATCCCAGAGAGGAAAGGGTGTGGCATTCAGGAGGGGGGATCCCAGAGAGGAAGAGGAGCTGGGATTCAGGAGGAGATACAGGGAGAAGAGGGTCTGAATGCCAGGGAGAAAAGGAGCTGGGATCCAGGGAGGAGAGTCCTGGCTGCTGGGGTGGGACAGGGGCAGCAGAGGACTCGGGCAGACGCAGAGCAGGGCCCCAGGCTCACGGCACATCTCTGTCACAGGCGCCACTCGTACCGGACCGGGCAGGACATCGCCAACTGCGGGACCTGCCGGGACTGTGCCTGCATCATCTACAGGTGAGGGCCTGAGCCCTGAGCCCTGAGCTCTGAGCACCCCCTGGGCTCTGCTTCCCTGCACCCCCAGACCTCTCCCCTGGCTGTGAGGCAGCAGGGATGGTGACAGCCAAACTCACACCTCCTGTCCCCGTGTTGGGGGCACCACACACAGAGCACTTTTGGGCTGGGTCTGTCCCTCCCTCCCTCCCTGCAGATCAGGATCAGCCAGGGTGGTCTCCATGGAGGAGCAGCATCTGGAAGGGGCTGCTCTGGCACCATGGCAGAGCATTTCTCTCCTTTAGCAGCAATCTATCGGGGAAGCCTCGCTAGTGGCTGCTGCGTGGGCTCGCTCCAAATCCAGCCTGCATCCTGTTGTCCCTGTGCCAGCTCTGCACAGATGCTGCAGATGGGCTCCTGCCCCTCACTATGGTTTGGGAACACAGGGCCCGGGCTCTGCTCCCCAGCACTGGCTCTGGGCCAGGGTGTGGAATCCCCTCCCTCTGCTGCACTCTCTCCTCAGATCCCAGCTGGGGTGTGGGAAAAGGCATCCCATGCCCTCCCAGCATTGTCTTTGGGGAAAATGGGAGGCTTGCAGTTTTGTTAAAGCTTTCTGCCCTTCCAAGCACCCCTGGGTGTCCTTCTGTCCCTCTGGCTGTCCCCTCTGCAGTGCAGGTGGCTGGCCAGGTGTGTCCCCATTTGCTGTTAATTAGGGGATGCTGATGCTGTTAGCGCTGGGATGTGTAGGACACGGTGAGCTGGTCCCAAGCCATGCTCTGTGGTGCCTGGTCACCGTGGTGCACCTGTGCCACTGCCCTGCCATGCTCTGTGAGCACTGTGCCCCCTCCTTGGGGCACCTCAGGCTGGGGGTGCCCACCTGGGGTTCCCTCGTGTCCCTGTGCTCAGTGGCGGTGCTGCCTCAGCGCTCCTGCTCCCCACACTTGCTCCACACTCCCCTGCTGTAGCTCTTGGGCGACTTCAGGCTAATTAGGCCTGACGAGCCTGTCTCCAGGCACCATGGCAGCGGCACAGATGTCACATCTGGGGGAGGTGGCTCCCCAGAATGGCCTCTGGGGACTCACCGTGGCTTTCGCTGCCACCCAAGGGATGAGGAGAGGCTCTGGGGGGACACAGGGAGAGGGAGCAGGGGCAGCACCCCCAGCACCAGACCCCAGGGATGGCCCATGGAGGGATCAGACCTGCCCGGCCCTGTCCCACCTCAGGCTCCCACAGCAGGGCCATCCCCTCCCTGTGTCACTGCAGGGGAGTTGAGGCTGCTCCCTGCTCTGCCCCCCTCACCCTGTTCTCCAGAAATGCCCGGGACACTCCTTGTCCTCGCCAGGGGAGGTGACAGGAGGTGTCAGCACGCCGGGGGGGGGGCTCGCGGGGCGCTCCCCGTGTGCGGGGTGGCAGCGCCACGTGGTCGTTCCCGGGCACACTCGGTGTCACCTCGCTGATGCGATGGGACGTGGCTGGTGCGAGGAGATTGACGCGTTCTCCGCCCGAGGGAACAGCGCAGCTCGAGGCTGCCGGCAGCCAGCCCGCACCACAGGGAGCTGCGGGGACACCGGGGACACCGGGGGCTGCGGGGACACCCGGGGCTGCGGGACATTGAATTCCCCGGGGGCTGTGCTGGGGGCACTGAGCTGCCCAGGGACTGTGTTTGGGGACACAGGGGCTGTGCTGGGGACACTGAGCTGCCCGAGGGCCATTTTTGGGGACATGGGGGCTGTGTTGGGTACACTGAGCTCCCCGGGGGCTGTGCTGGGGACACTGAGCGCCCCAGGGGCTGTGCTGGGGACACGGGGGCTGTGTTGGGGACACTGAGCTGCCCGAGGACGGTGTTTGGGGGCTGTGGCAGATGGGGGGGCTGCGACAAGGGGATGCCACCCACGCTGCCCTCTGACACGGTCCCCGCGTGCCACAGCGTGGAGCACGATTTCCGACAGCAGGAAGGTCGCTTCCAGCGGGTGCTGAGCCACATCGAGGGCGACGCGGGGCCGAGCTCCCCCCCGACGGCGCTGGGGGCGGCGGGGGTGGCGCTGGGGGCGGCGGGGACCCCCTCACCGCCCAGGCAGGAGCCGTCGCCCGTGTCGAGGCTGCCGGCAAAGCTGGACGTGAAGAAATCGCGGCGCAAATGCTTCTGGTTCCTGTGAGCCCGGAGCGCGGGGGCGCCGTCCCAGCACTGAGCCCCTGCCCACCTCTCCTCCCTCCCTCGGTAGGGTTTGGGTAGCACCAGCTTTTCTATTTTTAACCATTCCGTTGAACGCGGGGAGCTCGGGTGTGTGGAAACGGCGAGGGGAGCAGCGGCTGTATTTAAGGAGAATTCAATAAATTCCAAGGAGACGCTATTTTTGTTACATCCTCTCCCGCCTGTGCGCTTCTGTTCTGGAGGAGGATGAGAATGAGGAGGGGGCAGCTGTTTTCCCTGGATTTCCCTCTGTTTGGGGTTCCCTGAGGTGCTCCAGACTCAAATCAGTGCCCAGCCCTGCACCCCGCAGCGGGGGCTGCTCAGGCATCCCTCCCATTGCTTTCTGCAGGTTAACTGGGAACACCGAGGGTTTCCACTGGGCAGAGACAGTGGGGAACGGTCTCTGTGAGGCTCTGGTCTGGAGAGAGGAGATCTGTCCCCAAAACCCCGGGTGGAAGGGTAGGGTGGGCTGGGCAGGGCTCTCATGGGTGGGGAAGATGCTGATGACAGAAATGAGGAGCTCAAATATCCCAGCCTCTGTGGGGCTGCCACAGCAGGGAAAACTCAGCATCCCAGAGCAGCAGGGGGTGCCTGAGCACACCCCGAGGAGTGCCTGTAGTGGGAGCAGCCACAGCTCCCCCAGCAGGGCCACCACTCCAGGAAGGAAGGAAAGGGGACGTGACCCAGCCTCCTGCAAAGGCACTGGCCACAGCGAGCAGCTGCTGGAGCCACAGAGGGGAACAGAGGGTGGCAGGAGTGGCCACAGCTCTCCAGCTGGTGCCCACAGGGTTAAACCCCACCCCTTGTGCCAGGGACACCCCGGGGGCTGCAGCTGGGACAGTGGCCAGGGGCACAACTCCCTTCTTGCCCAGCAGCCACAGGATGGGTGGATGGATGGATGGATGGATGATGGATGGATGGATGATGGATGGATGGATGGATGATGGATGGATGGATGGATGGATGGATGGATGGATGGATGATGGATGGATGGATGGATGGATGGTGGATGGATGGATGGATGGATGATGGATGATGGATGGATGATGGATGGATGGATGATGGATGGATGATGGATGGATGGATGATGGATGGATGGATGGATGGATGGATGGATGGATGGATGATGGATGGATGGATGGATGGATGGATGGATGGATGGATGGATGGATGATGGATGGATGGATGGATGGATGGATGGATGGATGGATGATGGATGGATGGATGGATGGATGGATGGACGGATGGATGATGGATGGATGGATGGATGGATGGATGGATGGATGGATGGATGGATGGACGGATGATGGATGGACGGATGATGGATGGACGGATGATGGATGGATGATGGATGGATGGATGGATGATGGATGATGGATGGATGGATGGATGGATGGATGGATGATGGATGGATGGATGGATGGATGGATGGATGGATGGATGGATGGATGGATGGATGGATGATGGATGGATGGATGATGGATGGATGGATGATGGATGGATGATGGATGGATGGACGGACAGGTGCTGTCCTGCTGTAGGCAGAGGGATTTTTGGTCTCCTCAGCCCCTCCCTGCAGCTGGAGCTGGAGGGTCTGGGACCCCCGACAGAGGCAGGGGCTGTGGCAGCATCAGGGGTCGTGCAGGGGGAGCTGCCAGAGGGCGCCTGTGGAGCCACGAGCGAGCAGCGGGAGCGCGGCACAGCTGAGGATCGCTCCGTGCTGCCCTGGGCTGCATTTCACCCTCATCCCCCCTCGCCTCCATGGCTGCCCGGCGCTTTCGGCTCTGACTCACAGAGCCTGGGAACGAGGGGTAAAAGCAGGGATGGAGCCCAGCGCGACCCCGCACGCACCTCCTCCCTGAGTCACGGCTGAATCACAGCCCGGCGCTGGGATCGCCGCACGGCCCCGGCGGCGGAGCCTCCGCTCCCGCTGCCCGCAGCGCCCCAGGCACGGCACGGCACGGCACGGCACGGCACGGCACGGCACGGCACGGCACGGCACGGCACGGCACGGCACGGCACGGCAATTCCCCGCTCCGAGCTTCCAGAACGCACACCAACACAGCTCATCGCCCACCCAAGGACGCAGTGCAGCTCCTGGGTTTGTCCCCAGAGAAGATGCCGAGCCCCGGCTCTGTCCCCTCCCATCGCTGCTCCTCTGACCCGCCTCCCTTCCCGCGTGTCCAGCGTGCTCCTCGTACCTTTTTGGCATGTAAAACTGCGACGGTTCACCGGGTTCAGCCGATATTTCCAGATAATGCAGCCCAAACCCTTCACTGCTCCCAAAAGAGCTTTTCCTGCCCCATCTCCCCCCTGCTCTCCGGCTGCTCCAGCTCCTGCTTCCCCCTGCATCCCCCTGGGCGCATCCCTGGCATCCATCCCCATCCTGCTGGGTGCTGGCAGCAGGGCCAGCGAGGAGCAGAGCCAGTCACACCCAGCCAGGCCCCCAAAGCAGTGACACCCCTCCCGTGTGGCCCGAAGGGAAGCGGCACAGTGGGACTCACCCTCAGCGGGTTCTCCCGGTCCAGGACGATCACTCTGCGATTGACCGTGTGGAGCAGCCGCTCCAGGATCACCTGGATGTGCTTCTTCACCTGTGCCTGCAAGGTGAGAGGTGGCAGGGCCATGGCAAGGCACGTCCCAGCTGTGGGAGGTGTCCCAGAATGGCTCATTCAAGGGCTGGTGACATCGGGGTGGTGACACGGGAATGGAGCCTGATCCGGAGCTGGAGTCAGAGCAAGGCAATGTGCTCCAGCAAAAAGATGGGATTTGGGATCTCTGCACACCTCCACTGTGGCCACGTGGCTGGGGACAACGGGGACAGCCAAGGATGGCTGAGGATGATGGGGATGATGCTGGGCAGGTAAAGGTGGGATCAGCTCTCATGGGGTTGAAGCAAGAGCAGAGTCTTCCCCCAGAGCATCCCACTATGCTCTCCATAAAGGCTACTTCAGGTTTCAAAGTTAATGAGACCTTTCACCACATTTTCTGAGCCTTCCATCCCATTCTTGGGGTTCTTGGTGCTGTGGGGATTAATGAACCCCCTCACCCTCCCAGGATGCAGTGTCCAACTCAGCTCCCACAGTCACTGCACTGCAGGTGGGACACCCGAACCCCCCCAAGGGCCCCCAAAAGGGACCCCAGAGCAGCCAGGAAGGGCAGGAACAGAGCCTTGTGTATTCCCAAACCATTCCCTGTGTTGCAGGGACACTCACCAGCTCCATGTCCCCACGGTCCTTGTGCCGCGCTCGCAGCTTCTCTGCACTCTGCAATCACCAAAACAGAGATGAGACCCCCAGGAATGGCCCCAGCCCACCCCAGACAGGTCACATTTGGGTGGGTGGGTGCCCACCATGTCCCTGCCTCATGTTTGGGGCCATCACTCCTCATTTTGGACTGTGATGCTGCCCAGGGGGTGACTGGCAATCACTGACCAGCAGAATTTCATCCGAGGTATAAGGCCATTGAAATTTTAGTTACATTTGGCCTGTCCCAAAATAGAATTGGGAAAAGACAAAAAGAAAAAGTGCCTTGAATCAGGAAGGAAACCAAAGAAAATATGAAGCTTAACCAGATATCATACTTGCGCCTTATTACTTCATTGTTTGCCTTAAGTAACGTGATCCTGTCTGTGAGTCAACCAAAAAACCAATGTTTGGGTGACCTTGGCCAATGCATCAGGCTTGGACACCATTTGTTTGATTTATTCAAAGCCAGAAAAGCCATTCTCAACCTGCTTGGTCTGGTTGGCCAATACCACAAAATGTCTCTCCAGATCTTTCACGATTTATTATCAATGCATCCTCACCTTCCTCCCTTCCCTCATCTCTTCCTCCCTCTCTCCATCTTCCTCCCAGCTCTGCAGAGCTGCTGATGTCCCCACCACCCTCAGGTCAGTGTCATCCCTGAGCCTGGAAGCCTCTTCCCCACTCATGGGGATGTTGGGCAACCCAGCAGAAACTCACTGAGGTGGAAAACACAAGGTTTGTGTCCCACCCTGGGCATGTTCCTGCTGGGATGGTGACACCCACAGTCAGTGATCTCCAACAATATCCTGGCCAGGGACTGGTGATTAACCCCACTCAGAGGGGTTTGGTCAGGTCACTGCCCAGTTGATTCCTGCTTTACCTTCTGGGCCTGGTACAGAACTTCCAGGATGCTGCTGAGCAGCTCGATGCAGGCGTCCTCCTCCTCCCCTGCCTGGATCAGCTCCTGCAGGATGGGCAGGGCTGCCTGCAGCACCAGCTCCCTGCACTCTGGGGGACACAAGGGGACACAGGCATGAGGGAATTGTCCCCAGTTATGGAGCCATCCCAGTCATGAGGGAATTGTCCCCAGCTATGGAGCCATCCCAGCCATGAGGGAATTGTCCCCAGCTATGGAGCCACTCCGGGCATGAGGCAGAGGAGGGGTCCCTGCTCAGGGACTCATCCCCACCCTGTGCACGGCCTCTGGGTGAGCTCAGCAAGGGCAGTGCCCCCAGGACCCCTCTCACCATGGCACTGGAAGGCTTTGCTGCTGGCAATGTCAGTCAGGGACTGCAGCTTCTGCTTCAGCAGGCGCTGGGGCTGCAGGTTCCCCACAAAGTCCCTCAGCACGGCCCTGCCAGCAGGAGAGGAGTTAAAGCAGGAGCTCCAGGTTCTGCTCAGGATGGGGCTGCTGGGTGGGGGGAGCCCCTGGATGGGGCAGGATGGTCCCACAGGGCAGCTGTGCCCACCACAGGCACCCAGCAGGCAAACCCTGCCTGAATTCCCAAAATGAAGCCAGATGGGCCTGAGTTCCCAGGCTAAAACTGAGCAGAACTCTCCCATTTTTGCACTGGGAAGGGGATCAGGAGGTGATTCCAGACCCCCCTGCCTGCCCTTGCCCTCAGCTCTGTGCTGGAGGCAGGTACAGAGGTGGCTGAGCAGCACAAGGGGCTGGGCTTGGTGGGGACACAGGACCCTACCCCAGAGTGGAGGAGTCAAAGATCCCAAACACGTCCTCAAGGATGGTGGGCAGGTACTTCAGAGCTGCTCCCTGCAGGGACACCACAGAGCTGCCTTCAGACAGGGCTCCCAGAGCACCCTCTGGGCAGCCCCAGCCCCCTGGGCCAGCCTGTCCCAAATGCAGGGAACCCAGGCCAGATCCAGGATGGGGACAACCCCCAGGAGCTCTTCCCAGATTTTCTCCTGCAGAATTCAGCACATGGGTGGCCAGGACTGTGCCCAGCTGCTGACCCAGATCCACAGCACAGCCCCAGGGCAGTGAGGGGCTGGGGGGCTCAGGGTGCACCAGGGGGGACCCTGGGGAGAGCAGGGCAGCACACGGGGTGGCAGCTGCTCCTGAGGGCTGCACACAGGAGGGACAGTGTCACCCCAAAAACAAACACAGACACAGTGTGACCCCAAAAGAAACACACAGTGACAGTGTCACCCCAAAAACAAACACAGACACAGTGACAATGTCACCCCAAAAGAAACACAGACACAGTGTCACCCCAAAAACAAACACAGACACAGTGACAGTGTCACCCCAAAACAAACACAGACACAGTGTCACCCCAAAAACAAATACAGACACAGTGACAGTGTGACCCCAAAAACAAACACAGAGACAATGACAGTGTCATCTCAAAACAAACACAGACATAGTGAGTGTCACCCCAAAAAAAAACCACAGACACAGTGTGACCCCAAAACAAACACAGAGACAGTGACAGTGTGACCCCAAAACAAGCACAGACACAGTGACAGCGTCACCCCAAAAAAAACCACAGACACAGTATGACCCCAAAACAAACACAGACACACTGACACAGTGTCACCCCAAAACAAACACAGACACAGTGATAGTGTCACCCCAAAAACAAACACAGACACAGAGACATAGTGTCACCCCAAAAACAAACACAGACACACTGACATAGTGTCACCCCAAAACTGAACACAGATACAATGACACATTGTCACCCCAAAAACAAACACACACACAGCAACACAGTGTCACCCCAGCAAGGGGACAGCCAGTGCCTGGCCTGGGCACCCTCCCTGGCACCCCAAAGCACAGCTGAGCCCTCCAGGGCCCCCCATGCCCTACCTGGGAGAGCAGGGTGGGACCCTCCAGCGGGGACTGCATCAGCTGGTTGAGGGCGAGGAAGAAGCGCTGCAGGGAGCGCTGGAACTCGGCCACCTCCTTCCCCTCGTAGAGCCTGCAAGGGCCAGAGTCACTGGGCTGTCACCACACTGCTGTGCTTGCTGGGAATGCCCCACGAAGGCAGGAATGATGAATGTGACTCCAAATTCTCAGAAGGCTCATTTATTATTTATATATAATTTATGTATTTATATAATTTATATAATTTTTATATATAATTTGTATATAAATTACTTATATCATATTATATTATATTATATTATATTATATTATATTATATTATATTATATTATATTATATTATATTATATTATATTATACTAAAGAATACAGAAAGGATACTTACACAAGGCTAAAAAGATAATAATGAAAACTCCTGACTCTCTCCATAGTCTCGACACAGCTCGGCCCTGATTGGCCAAAGAGTGAAAACAACTCCCAGCAGAATCCAATGAAACAATCACCTGTGGGTGAAAAATCTCCAAACACATTCCAGATGAGCACAACACAGGAGAAGCAAATGAGATAAGAATTGTTTTCCTTTTCTTCTGAGGCTTCTCAGCTTCCCAGGAGAACAATCCTGGGTGAAGGGATTTTTTCAGAGGATGTGAATGCTACACCA
The DNA here is from genome assembly GCF_012460135.2 of Molothrus ater. Classification (NCBI taxonomy): domain Eukaryota; kingdom Metazoa; phylum Chordata; class Aves; order Passeriformes; family Icteridae; genus Molothrus; species Molothrus ater. Next base: position 70,832,427 of record NC_050481.2, read on the forward strand.
CACCCCTTCCCCAGCATCTATCCCAGATTGCAAGGCAATGTGTGTGTTCTAGACACCTTCAGAGGTGAGGCAGATATTTTCTGTTCATTGGGCAGTTTTTCTTTATCTCTTCCACAGCCACTCCTCCCTCCAGGAGATCTCTGCTGTTCATGGGCCATTCATTATTAATTCTCTTCTGTCCATGGCCAGTGAGTGTCCCTGCATGGCTGATCCAATTCCATCATCCCATGGGGAGATGCTCCGCCCAGGGGAGGAGCCAAGCATTCCTACCTGGATCCAATCTGAGGTTTGGGACAGCCCAGCAGCCTTTGCCCAGTGCATTGCCAGAGGAGCAGCTTCTGCTGCCCTGCATTGCCAGAGGGAGCCCAGGCCCATCTCCAGCAGCCCTGGAGCTGCAGAGGAAAACTCCCCCCTTGTGCAGGATCCCTGCTCCAGCAGAGCCACAGCTGGCACTGCAGGAGGGCTGAGCCCCCATGGGATGGGGCTGTGCCACCCCCTGACACACAGGGGACAGGGCATGGTCTGACTCTGGCAGTGTTGTTTTGTTTTACTGCCTTGTTTATTTTATTTTCATTTTCTTCCCTATTAAAAAACTCTTATTTCTACTCCCATATCTTTGCCTGAGAGCCCCTTAATTTCAAAATTATGACAATTCACAGGGAGGGGGTTTACATTTTCCATTTCAGGGGAGGCTCCTGCCTTCCTTAGCACACACCTGGCTTTCCAAACCAAGACAGCATCCCAATTCTTTATACTCATCCATCAAGTTTTGGATCCATGGGTGGATCTAGGGGTGAGCCCTGGCACTGCCACAGCAACTGCCCCACCATGTCCACAGAACCACTCAAAAACCACATTTTTTCTTTTTACAAGAAGCCTCTTTTCCATGATTTTGCAGCCCAAGACCCTCTCAAAGCAGTTCAGCCCCCTCCCACTTGGGCAGGATCCTCCTGAGCCCTGCATCCCCCCTCACCAGCTGGACCAGACCAAACTGAACGAGGGAATTTCAGCCATGGGATGTGCAAAGCTGCAGGAAAAACTGCAAAGCTGAGGTGTGACCACAGGAATGGGCACTGTTTGGGGTAATTCCCCCACTACTGACTGTCACAGACATATTTTATAAAAAAATCCCTTTGTTAGGATCTTTTCTCCTGAGAAGCTGAGAGGTCTCAGGAACAAAATGTAAACAATAATTTTCTGCTGCTGTGGAATGCAACAAGTGCATCTGTGATTGGTCTCATGTGGTTGTTTTTAATTAACGGCCAATCACAGTCCAGCTGTCTCAGACTCTCTGGTCAGTCACAAGATTTTATTATCATTCCATTCCTTTCCTTTCTATTCCTTCTGATGAAATCCTTTCTTCTATTCTTTTAGTATAGTTTTAATAGATCATTTTCTTTTAATATAATATATATCATAAAATAATAAATCAGCCTTCTGAAACATGAAGTCAAGATTCTCATCTCTTCTCTTATCCTGGGACCCCTGTGAACACCACCACAACTGACACCAAGCAGTAGCAAGAGAAATGATCCAGCCACCAGCTATGTAAGGAAATCCTGGAATTATGGACTGGTTTGGGCTGGGAGGGGCCTTGAAGCCCATCCAGTCCCACCCCCTGCCATGGGTTGCTCCAAAATTTGACCTCAAAATCTGTGGACAATGAGCACTGGCAGAGAAAGTTTTGCCACTCTCAGTGGTGGCTGAAAAGGAGAAGCAGACAGAGGAAGCAGCAAGGAGGAAGCAGCGAGGGACAGACGTCACCACGGTGCCATTGGGGCCACAGAGAGGTGTCCCAAGGTGGAGGACAGAGCTCAGTCATCCTTGCAGCTACCTGGGCTCCTCAGAGGAGCTGCAGGCTCTGCTTGTCCAGCTTCAGCAGCAGCACAGGCAATCCCAGAGGCAGCAATCTGCAGCAACTGGCTCTAATTACAACCCAATTCCTGTCGATTACAGCCTGTACAAATTGCAGCACGTTCAGAGCACTTAGAGGATGTGAGGAGCCCGTGTTAGTGCATGTTGAGATAAAGGGAAGCTCTATAAAATCACTAAATGTCCTCAGGGATGCCTCTGCTCCAGGCAAACTCATTCAGGGGGCTGTTTGCAAACAAGCTGGCTAATTCATTTCTCCTGCCAGGAGCGCTCTGAGCTGGGAATGTGCTCGGTGCCCTCACACAGGAGGGAGAGGCAGGTGCTGGGTGTGATGTTCTGGAGCACCTGGGAGGGGATAGAAGGGGTGAGGACAGACAGGGCTCAAACCCCATGGTTAATTAACTCTGGTTAATCCAGAGTGGGGCAAAGCGAATGTGACAGTCCCTGGGGACACAGGGACACCAGCACAGCTCCTCAGTGCCACTGGGAGGGGACACAGGTGTGGCATTCACATTCCCTGAAAAAATCCCTTCACCCAGGATTGTTCTCCTGGGAAGCTGAGAAGCCTCAGAGGAAAAGGAAAACAATTCTGATCTCATTTGCTTCTCCTGTGTTGTGCTCATGTGGAATGTGTTTGGAGATTTTTCACCCACAGGTGATTGTTCCATTGGATTCTGCTGGGAGTTGTTTTCACTCTTTGGCCAATCAGGGCCAAGCTGTGTTGGGACTCTGGAGAGAGCCAGGAGTTTTCATTATTATCTTTTTAGCCTTGTGTAAGTATCCTTGCTGTATTCTATATACTATAATATACTATAATATACTATAATATACTATACTATACTATACTATAATATAATATAATATAATAATATACATCATTTATATATAAATTCTCTATAAAATATTAAAATTATATAAATTATAACAATTATATAAATACACAAATTATATCTAAGTAATAAATGAGCCTTCTGAGAACATGGAGTCAGATTCATCATTCCCAAGAAATACAAAACACAAGAACCCCAGCACATCCTGGGCTTGGGGTGGAGGAGGCAAAGCCCTCATTTACCCCCAAAAACAGCTTCCTGCTGAACCAGGGTGCCTGGGAATGGGGTGATCCCACAGCTTTCAGTGCCAGCAGTGCCCACCCTGTGCCCTGTGTGTGTGGGGATCCCTCACTGCTCCCTCAGGACACTTCAGCTTTCGGTGCTGCCTACCTGGAATGAAAGAGGAAGGTCTGGATTTCCTGATTTCCTCCTCTCCCACGCCAGGAGGGTGTTTGTGCATCACCCAGGCTGGATGTGAACCCTGTGCCCACAGGGAACAAGTGACACCAGGCCTGGGGGGGACTCTGGAGGGGCCTGGGGGCACCTTGACCTTTGAGCTGTGGAGGCACCCACCCTGTTCCTCTGCTCATCACAGCAGGGTTGGGCTCGGGGGGCACCTCAGAGACCCCCCAGCTCCATCCCCACCGCCCACCAGGCTCCAGGAAACCTTCCCAGCACAGCAGCAGCCGTGCAGGGGCACAGACTGCCCGGGGCATTTCACCATTTCCATCATGGGAGGATTTTAAGAGCTCGTTGGAAAGCCCCTGTCAGGGGTGGCAGAGGTCACTGCGGGGCAGGGTCAGCACTGGGAGCACTGGGAGGGACTGGAAGCACTGGGAGGCACTGCCAGCATTGGGAGGCACTGGGAGCTACTGGGATGCACTGGGAGGCACTGGGAGTGCTGGAAGCATTAGGAGAAGTGGGAGGCACTGGGAGCACTGGGAGGCACTGGGAAGCACAGGCAGCACTGGGAGGCACTGGGAGCACTGGGAGGCACTGGGAGCACTGGGAGGCCCAGCACCGCGGCACTCACTGTGCGAAGAGGCGGCGGGAGCGCACGATGAATTTGAAGATGTACTCCAGGGCTTTGAAGGTGCGCGGGAGCGACTCGCAGGGCTCGCCCCGGCCCGCCTGCTCCACGTACTGAGTGAGCACCGACAGCAGCTTCCTGCGGGGAGGGGTGTCCGTGTGTGTCCCTGCCCTGTCCCCTCCCTGTCCCCACCGTCCCACCCCATTCCAGCTGTCCCAGCCCTGTCCCTCCCTGTCCCCACTGTCTCATCTCCATCCCAGCTGTCCCAGCCCTGTCCCCCACCCTTCCAGCTGTCCCAGCCCTGTCTCTCCCTGTCCCCACTGTCTCATCCCCATTCCAGCTGTCCCAGCTTTGTGCCCCCCTGTCCCCACTGTCCCAGCCCCATCCCAGCTTTCCCAGCCCCATCCTGGCTGTCCCAGCCCTGTCCCTCCCTGTCCCCACTGTCTCATCCCCATTCCAACTGTCCCAGCCCCATTCCAGCTGTCCCAGCTTTGTCCTCCCCTGTCCCCACTGTCCCAGCCCCATTCCATCTGTCCCAGCCCCATTCCACCTGTTCCAGTCCATTCCAACTGTCCCAGCCCCATCTCCCACCCTTCCAGCTGTCCCATCCCTGTCCCACCCCACTCCAGCTGTCCCATCCCTGTCCCTCCCGTGTCCCATCCCTGTCCCTCCCGTGTCCCAGCCCCTCACTTGTAGGCCAGCGTGGCGCTGAAGTGCTGCCGGATGTAGGCCTCCAGGACCGTGTTGAAATGCTGGAACTTTCTGTCAGCCACCAGCCTGACAATGAAAACCTGAGGGCAGCAGGGAGGGGCATGGCTTGGTGTGGGCAGGGGGACACCTCTGCCACCCTGAGCCCACCCTGAGCCATCACTGGGATCACTCTTGCCACGGTGTGGGAGAAACACCTTTGAACACGGCTGGGATTGTCCCCCAAAGGGACAGCGTCCCCCAGAACAGCCCTGCCCTGTGCTGGGTCACTCAAACCCCATTGTCCCAGTCCAACCAGTGCCCACTCTGCACTGGGAGGGGCTCAGACCCACACAGGTGGTGCTCACCAAGGCGTCAAACACGAGGGCGTCGTAGACATCGGTGTCTGAGTGCTCCATCATGATGGAGAACAGGGCATCCAGCGTGTCCTGCAGGAACTGGGGGGACAGCAGGGCTGGCAGGGCTGACCCCAGCACTGCCCAAAACCCAGTTCTGGGCATGGGGAGTGGGGGGCAGGAACCAGGGAGGGAGGAAATGCTGGCTGTACCTTGATGACCTCGCCTCCATCCACGTTCATCAGCTTCTGGAGGTTCCCAGAGAGCAGGCTGGGCTTGGAGCGCCACTTCAGCAGCCCCAGGAGGTTCACTGGGCAGGGGCAACGGGGCACTGAGCACTCCCTGTCACACCCCAATGTCACCAACCCCCTGCTCCCCCAAAAGGAGCAGCCAGGACCCCCTCCCACAACCACTGGGACCCCCTGAAGCCAAGCCCATGAAGCACAACCTTAAACAGGTTGTGGTTGTAGGGGACAAAATTGTGCTGCAGGAAGGGAATGAATGCAGCAGCCTCATCCCTGAGGCCTCCACACTGAGCCACAGTGCCCTGGACCCTGCAGCCACGTGCTGTCACCGTATGTCACATCCCCAGGCACCCAGGCCATGTCCCCTGAGCCCCCTGCACTTCAGCCAGAGCAGGATGAGCCATTCCCACCCTCCAGCCTTGCAGCAGCTGGGAGGAGAGCCCAGCCCATCCCCTGGGCCCTTCCCCTGGCTGAGGGGACACCCCAGGGAAGCTGAAACTCCCCTGAGCTAACCCAGGCATGGGGGTGAAACCCCAGAGCTCCAATTCCCACCTCAATTTGGAGGGAAGGTCATGGAGCCTCCAGCAGCCACATTCAAGTGGGAATCCCACTCGCTGCTGCTCCTCTCCAGTGGATGGCAGCCCCCCAAAATCCCCAGATGGAGCTGATCCCCCCAAAAACATCCTGAGCATGGCCAAACTGAGCACTCCCACATCCTGAGCATGGCCAAACTGAGCACTCACTGTCCCCAAATCTCAGCCCAGTGTGATGGACCCTGCAGACCCAGATATCAGAATTATGGTCCCGCAGGTGGGAGCACCACCAGGGAGGGGACACAGCCCCAGCTCCCCCCGCTTTGTGGGGAGCCAGCACTCACCGTTCTGGGTCAGCTTGGTGGAGCAGACCAGCGTGGAGATTTGGAAGCTGTCCCGGCTGGACGGGGCCAGAGCCGCCGCGGCCCCGCTCACACGGAAGGAGGAGCCCGAGGGGAGCTTCGGCTCCGGCGCGTTCCGCTCCCAGGGCAGCGACAGGTACGCGCTGGCATCCTCCAGCTTCCTGCTGTCACCCTGCAGAGCACAGCACACGGACAGCTGGAGCCACCCCCAGCGCGTGGGGGTACCAGTTGTGGGGTTTTCTGGCTCTGGATTGAAGGCACTTGGGCAAGAGCCGAAATGAGGGATGTGGGACTCCAGGCAGCTCTCCAAAATGCAGTTTATTACATCCAGGGTGGTGGGTGACAGAGCCTGTGCCTCCAGCTGTCAGCTCCAGCTGCAGGCAGCCCTGGAGACCCTGAGTTTAGGTTATAGATGCATTATAGACTTTTCTTTAGGTCACAATGCATTATATCCTTTTCTTTGCTGAGCATCTTCATCCAGTAGAACCAATCTGTACCTTAACTTTTATCTCTGACCTATCATAACTACTGTAATTACCATATTCATGTTACTGTTCTCCAATCACTATAAGTTAGTGCATTACAGTTTAAGCCAGAAGTTGTTTTTCAGTTTTCTTGCAGTGGAAAATTCTGAGACCTTTTTTCTACTTGCAACATTTGCTGCCTTGTTTGCCTGTGCTCTCTTTCTGCTTGGTAAAAACATCTTCTTGTTTGGGGTGGGTTTATCCTTTGCTCTAAGCCATAAAAACCCCTTGTAACTCACACACCCTTTGCCTCCTTGGTTATCCAGTGAGACTGGCTCAGCAATTCTTTTCTTCTATATTAAAACTTGCTTCCATCTCTATTCCTTCATCAGACTCAACATTCAAAAAGCTTTCTGCTAAGCACACACATATCTGTGAGACTTTCTTGTCAAACTTTCATCCTTCCCAACACACTTGAGACAGAAATTTGTGTTGGGACTCAAGTGTTTATTATTTTTTATCAGTAAAACAGCCTCACTACTGCAGGTTGGGCAGCTTTTCATTAGAAGACACAAAATGGCCAACAACCTCTTATTCCAAGGTCTTTTAAGACTAAACTATCCAATTAAGAACTGACACCTGGATTATTTTCCCTTTTAACCCAATAACTGATCCCACAGAGCCCACAATGCAGACTTTTCTGCCCAATTACAAAATGCCACCCAAACCTATGGAGAAGGAGGAAGAAGAAGCGTGAAGAAGAAGCCCAGGATGACACCCTGTGCCCTCCATCTTGCTGCCATCCACAACATACTAAAAATCCCAAAACCTCAATTTCTCACCAAGTGATACACCTGAACTGCTCTCTGTAATCTATTTCACACTTTTGGGGATTCCAGTCTATTCTGGAATTTAGGAAACTTTCTCCATGAACGAGGGTCAAAGTCAGTGCTCCACCCAGAGGACTCACGGGGGTGACTCTGAGTGACCGTCCCTGCTCTTGGCCAGCCAGGGACACGGGGGATGACCAGAGCCAGCCATGCTGCAGCCCACAGACACCCATCCCTCCCTGCCTGCAGCCTGGCAGGGTGAAACCCCTCCAGCTGAAGGTGGCAAGGAGGTGACAGAGCTGTTTGCTGGTGGCTTTTCCCCTCCAAGACACATCTGGAGCTTGTGCTCCTTCCTAGAGCCAAGCCCATGCAGGGAAGGGAAACTGGAAACTCCCCTGAGCTAACCCAGAGATGGGGGTGAAACCCCAGAGCTCCAATTCCCACCTCAGTTTGGAGGGAAGGTCATGGAGCCTCCAGCAGCCACATTGAAGTGGGAATCCCACTCGTTGCTGCTCCTCTCCAGTGGATGGCAGCCCCCCAAAATCCCCAGATCCTGCTGATCTCCCCAAAAACATCCTGAGCATGGCCAAACTGAGCACTCAGTGTTCCCAGCTCTCTGTCCCAGCGTGATGGACACTGGAGAGCCAAATATCAGAATTATGGTCCAGCAGGTTGTATCAGCACCAGGGAGGGGATTTTCTGAGCTCTGTCTGGAGCTCAGAGCAGCTGGAGATCAAGAGGTCTGAGCAGCTAAAAGCCCTTCACTCACATTCCTCTGGCAAGCAGAGACAGAAAGATGAAATATTTTCTGACTCCCAGTGCGGGAAGAGCCAGGGCCAGGCAGGGGGAGGAGGATGGAGCAGCTCAGGATGTGGGGGCTCAGCAGGGCAGGGACAGCTCTCTGAGGGGAACAGGAGCTGTGCAGGGCTTGTTCTCCTGGCAGGGAGGTGTGGGAGGTTTGATCTCACTGCCACATCCCAAAGGTGCCCAGTGCTGCTGCTGGGGAGGGGACAGTCCCCAAAGAGCCAGGGAGCAGAGCCAGCGCCGAGGGCCACGGCAGCAGTTCAAGAATTTGGGTCTTTCACCCAAAAATAAAGCAGGGGGGAGGGACATAATGATTTCAAATGTGCAGGAGCCTCAGGGAGGAACAGCGTGGTCTGTCCCTGTCCTGGGCTGCCACAGCAGGCAGGAGCCATCCCAAAAAAAGGCAGAACTCAGGGAGGGACGTGGCTCTGCCTGGAGAAACTGTGGTCACGTTGCCAAAATCAGAGAACACCCCCATGCAGCAGCCCAGGGACACTGGAGCTCCATGACCCCAGAAGGTACCCAAGAAGGGACCCCAAAAGGGACCCAGAAGGTGTCAACACACAGAGAAGAGCCCTGAGCTCGCCCTGGCAGTGGGGACCAGCTCATGCCTCCTGTTCCTCTTGTCACAGTGGTCCCAGTGTGGGGAGGGGACACCAGGTAAGGGGGCAGCACCTTCAGGAGCCCCTCAGATTAAAGCTGACAGCGTTTTTCCCCAAATGAGCAGCGATTTTGCCTCCCCCCCGACTCTCTCAGAGCAAAGCCGAGCAGTGCCAGGGCTGGTGAAATCAGGTGAAGCGCAGCCACACCACGGGGACGTTCCCTGCCCGTCACAAAGGCTTAAATCACCTTCTCCCAGAGCAAACTTGGCATTCCAGAGGAGCAGCACAGGGATTGGAGATGTGTGTGCAGGGAGCCACCCCTGGAGCCACCAAGGGCAGCGAGGACAGCAGGGAGGCACCACAAACCCTCGGGGGACACCACAAACCCTGGGGACTTTGGGTACGTGCCACCAGCACCGTGGCTCAGGCAGGGACTGGGACCCTGGCCCCAGAAGTGCTGCTGCCCCACAGCCCCCCCCAGTTTAAGGGGCTCTGGGGTCCCCCCATACCTTGTAGAGCACCAGGTCGTGCTCCCCATCCCGCAGCGTGGTGCCATCGGGGCGCATCAGCCTCACAAAGGCCATGGAGAAAATCCGCTCACTCCGGTCCTTGGCTGGGGGGACACAGCGTGAGGGGGAGCTGGAGGGGACCAGGGACACGTCCCCAGGCAGGGCCAGGCAGTGCTGGCAGCAGGGGACACTCACAGTCGCTGGAGGAGCGGTGGCGGAAGGTGAACCTCAGGTGGGTCCTGTGGACGTCCTCGATGGGAACAGCGATCTGGGGGGGAAGGGGTGCCAAGGTGAGGGCAGGGGCTGTGCCCCACCTGGCCAATGTCCCTCTGTCCCCCCCCTGGCCAATGATGTCCCTCTGTCCATTGTCCCTCTGTCCCCCCCGGCCAATGTCCCTCTGTCCCCCCCCGGCCAATGTCCCTCTGTCCCCCACCTGGCCAATGTCCCTCTGTCCTCTACCTGGCCAATGTCCCTCTGTCCGCCCCCTGGCCAATGATGTCCCCCTGTCTCCCACCTGGCCAATGTCCCTCTGTCCCCCACCTGGCCAATGTCCCCCTGTCCCACATCTGGCCAATGATGTCCCTCTGGCCAATGTCCCTCTGTCCCCCCCCGGCCAATGTCCCTCTGTGCCCCACCTGGCCACTGTCCCTCTGTCCCCCACCTGGCCAATGTCCCTCTGTCCCCCACCTGGCCAATGTCCCCCTGTCCCACACCTGGCCAATGATGTCCCTCTGTCCATTGTCCCTCTGTCCCCCGCCTGGCCAATCTCCCTCTGTCCTCTACCTGGCCAATGTCCCTCTGTCCCCCACTGGCCAATGATGTCCCCCTGTCTCCCACCTGGCCAATGTCCCTCTGGCCAATGTCCCTCTGTCCCCCGCCTGGGCAATGTCCCTCTGTGCCCAGGCAGGGGCTGTCCCAAGCCATCCACTGCTGCAAACCAACCCCATGTCCTCCCCAGTCAACCAGTGAGGCCGAACTGGGGGCACTGGGATGGGGACAGGGCTGCAGTGCCCATGCCCAGGTGTCCATCCAGGGGTCACACTGTGACCCTGGCAGCACCTCCACCATCCCTGAGATGGGACCAAGGACTGCCCCCCAAAACGCCTGCCCTAAAAGGGACCCCCTAGAGCAGCAGGAGGAGCGAGTGCCACATCCTGGAGGGGCTGCAGGGCTGTCCCAGCCCAGCCCCTGTGTCCCCAGACCTTCAGGGTCTCCATCCAGCGCTGGTGCCGCTGCTGGTAGTAGACAACAGAGCGGTAGTGGCTGCTGGGGCTGTCCCCTGCTCCCGCGTGGATCACGTTCTGCCAGGAGGGGACACCGCGGGATCAGCTCAAATGACCTCGCAGGGAGGGGACAATTGCTGTCCCTGCCAGCCCCGGCCACGCCCCAAACCCCCCTGCCCACAGCCTCCTAAACTGCTGGTGCCACCTCCGAGGGGACACGGGGCCCTCTCAGGGCACATCGGGGCGCGGCCCTGGGGATGGAGATGGAGAATCGCAGCCCATTCCTCAGGAGCCAGGTGAGAATTGGAGACAGAACACCTGGAGAGTGACAAGAGCCACCCTGGGGAGGTGACACTTGGGTCTGACCCCCCCTGCCCTCCTGTCTACCCCCAGCTCCGTCCTGTCCTGGGGACACTGGGGATGGCCAGGGGGTCTGGCTGTCCCCAGGGCAGGACAATTTTCTCTCTGTCCCATTTCTTTATTCTCACTTTCCCATTTCTTTATTCCATTCCCAGATCTCTGGTTTTGGGCAGCTCCAGTGGCCCAAGAGGCTCCTCAGGCCTGGAGGAGCTGCTGGCTGTGCCCGAGGTGAGGTGACACAGGGGACACCTGCCATACCCGAGGTGACACAGGGGACACCTGCCATAACTGAGGTGACACAGGGGACACCTGCCATACTCGAGGTGACACAGGGGACACCTGCCATACCCGAGGTGACACAGGGGACACCTGCCATACTCAATGTGACACAGGGGACACCTGCCATACTCGAGGTGACACAGGGGACACCTGCCATACTCAATGTGACACAGGGGACACCTGCCATACCCGAGGTGACACAGGGGACACCTGCCATACTCAATGTGACACAGGGGACACCTGCCATACTCGAGGTGACACAGGGGACACCTGCCATACTCAATGTGACACAGGGGACACCTGCCATACCTGCACCATGTTTCCTGCCTCGTCACACACACACACGGTCACCTCCACGTTCTTCTGCGTCTTCTTGCTGCCCTTGTCGAACTCCCCCTGCACCAGGGTCAGGTAGATGTCGTTCCTGACATCACCTGGGGGGGACAGCCCTGTCAGCCAGCTCCTGCCACCACGCTGCCACCCCCAGGGACCCCCAGGATTGTCCCCATCATGCTTGCCTGGCATTATGACCTCTGGGTAGCCCAGCTTGCGAGCCACTGCTGTGCTGCGGTCCACCAGGTGGGGATGGTCCTTCCTCACCTGGCTCAGGTCCCCCCAGAGCACCTTCAGGGACACCCAGAGCCCTGCAGGGACCACAGGGATTTTTCAAGGGGTGACAGGGTGACACACAAGTCCTCGACCCTGCAGGGACTGCTTCATGTGACAAGCAGATGGCCCAAGGGACACAGTGTCTCTACCTTGTCCCTTGTGGTTGATGTCCTTCCCCTCCACCGCCTTCCGGATCATGTTGTGAAGGAAATCACCATCAGCAGCCACCCTGGGAAAGCCACATTTAGGGGAAAAACCTTTTCTCTTTGATCCTTGCACCTCTTGTCCCCTGGCAGCTGATGTCCCCATGCCACCAGGCGGTGTCCCCATGCCAGCCAGGCGGTGTCCCCATGCCACCAGGCGGTGTCCCCATGCCAGCCAGGCCCTGGGGTGCTGTCCCTGCCCCCCCAGCCTCCCCTCGGGGCTCACAGGTGGACGGGGATGAAGTGCTGCTTGTCCTCGTCGCTGTCGCACGTCCCCTTGGTGATGTCGGTGATGTCCATCACTGCAGTGACACACAGGTGGCGCCGTGCCAGGGGTGGCACTCCCAGCCCGGAGCGGGGTCATGGGGGGAAGTGAAGCCAGGGGAGCTCCCCGGGGCTGCTCAGGGGGTCCCCTGTGCCAGGACAGGGCGGGTGTTGTGTCCCTTGGGCAGGGACAGCTCCGGGGGGGACAGTGTGGGGACAGCCATGGGGTTGGGATCTGCAGGCGGGGAAAAGGGACAGCAGGAGCAGCCCCAGGGACATCGCAGAGCCCGGTGTGGTGGCTCTGGGGGAGGTGCCAGGGTTGTGGCACGGGGGTCCCCGGGGGTCCCCAGCCCCACCTGAGATGCCGAAGGGCCGGCGCAGCCCCGTGCTGAGCTTGCGGCTGTGGCTGTCGCGCAGGTCCATGCGCCCCACGCGGATGATCTGGCACACCAGGAACAGCCGCTCCCGCTTCAGGTCCGCGCTGCCCAGGTCCTGGGGGACACACAGGGGCCGTGTCACCCTGGCAGCACCGCAGGGGACAGCGCCAGTGCCAGGTGACCTCGGGGTGCCCAGGGCTGTGCAGGGTGAGGCGGTGGGCACAGAGCGTCCCTGCTGCCCTGCACTGGGGGGACAGTGGCGACACAGCCCCGCTGCCCTGGGGGCTCCCGTGCGCCCCAGGAGTCCCCAATCCCCGCGGTGGGGACAATGCCAGGACCGACGGTCCCAAGGGGTCACCCCAGACCTGGCAGTTTGGCAAGCGGGGGGCAGGCTGGCACGGTGTGAGGATGTCGGGGGGCCCTGTACCCCAGCTGGGGAGGGGACCGGGTCCCTCGGGGGCTGCCCCTGCGCCAAAACCTCCCAGCGGCGCTAAGGACAAGGGACAGGGACACGCCACAACGCGTGGGGACAATCAGCAGCGAGCAGAGCAGAGCAGAGCGCGGAGATGGGGGCGGCAGCGGAGCCGAAGTGCTGATGCTGCTCATTAATTAACATTGATTTTCTCGCCTCATTTGCATATCGATGGCTCCGCGGCGTCCCGGGGGTCAGCGCTGCGCTGCTGCCAAAGCGCTGAGTCAGCAGCGGGAGGCGTGCGACGAGCGGGGAGGGGGCACCCCGGGACCCCCAGCACCGGGAGGGGACCCCGGGACCCCCAGAACCGAGAGGGGACCCCCAGCATCGAGAGGGGACCTCCAGCACTGGGAGGGGATCCCGGGACCCTCAGTACTGGGAGGGGACCCCCAGCACCGAGAGGGGACCCTCAGCATCGGGAGGGCACCCCAGGACCCCCAGCACCGGGAGGGGCAGCGCTACGGCGGGTGCCACATCAGGGATCAGCGAAGGGGCTGGGGGTCCCCGATCAGGGGGACTGACCCGGGGGGCACATGGGGCACCCGAAATGCTGCGGGTGGGGGGCAGATCTGCAGGAGGGGGCAGCAGCGCGGCTTCCCCGGGCTCTGCGCTCACCGTGAACACCACCCTGAGGTTGTTGAGCAGCTCGATGTCCTGCGGGACGCCGGTGCTGGCCCAGCGGATCACGTAGTTCTCGCTGCGGGGCGGGTGATGGTTGAGGTGGGCACGGGGGTGGCAGAGCCCCCGCCAGATCCCATCCCGCGGACCCTTCATCCCAACAGGGTCCCCAATCGCGGCACAGGCACTGGCCCAGCCTGGCTGTCCCCAGTCACTGCACCGGTCACCTCAGCAGCGCCTGGGGCAGGACAGGATGGGGCTGTCCCATGGGATATGGCGCCGTGACAAAGGAAGGGATGTGCCCCTTCCCCCTGCGACACCCGCTGGGTCCTCAGGGCTGGGCAGGACGGGCAGCCTGGGGGGCAGCAGGACAAACAGCCAGCACAGCAGGGACAGGGGCAGGGGTGTGTCCCGAGCCCCCACCTGATGATGCGCTGCTCGCCGGGGTCGTAGAGCGCCATGAAGAGCTGCGCCTCCTCCCCGATGTGGCAGACGAAGTTCCGGACACACAGGTAGAGGTTGTGGGAGGGTGAGGCAGCCCCGTGGGTGCCGTGGCCTGGTGCTCTCTGCTGCGAGCTCTGGGGGCCACAAGGTGGGGGGCACAAGGTGGCTCAGCCCCTGTCACATCCCCTGGCACAGGGGACATCAGGCTCTGGGCACCCAGCTGGCGGCAGCCTCACCGTCTCCTCCTGGATGCGCTGGCTGAGGGTCTGTGCTGCCCTCCTGTGAGCCTGGAAGAGGCTGATGACGCTGGTCCTGTCGGGGTCCAGGATGTTCTCGTCCTCATCCCGCACCACCAGGTCCAGGGCCAGGATCCTGCAGGGGCCGGGGTGGGGTGAGGCAGGACCGGGGACACCTGGGCCTGTGTGTCCCACCAGGACTCACTTGTCCTTGCACAGGGTGTGAGGGGACAGCACAGATCCCACTGGGAAAAGGGACAGGAGCTGGCATCACAGGCCTGTGTCCCACCAGGACTCACTTGTCCTTGCACAGGGTGTGAGGGGACAGCACAGATCCCACTGGGAAAGGGACAGGAGCTGGCAGCACCAGGAACATTCCCGTCCCAGCCATAGCCCTTAGGCAGGTGGCTTGAGCAGCTGGTGGCACAATTACTGTCCCCAGCCAGTATGGGACAGCCAGCGGGGACGATGGGGACACAGGGACAGCCAGGACACCAGGGAGCACAACTGGGCACTGCACAGCCTGTGCCAAGGCAGATCTGAGGTCCCTGTGCCAGAGGCAGATCTGAGGTCCCTGTCCCCAGCCTCACTTGTTGCCATAGTCCATCTTGCCGGTGACCTCCTTCCTGAGCCTCAGGAGCTGGTCCTTGGGCAGCGTCCCCGAGAGCAGCTGCGAGCGCTGCTCCATCAGCTCCTGCATCATCCTCTTCACCTGCCCGTAGCGCTCCGTCTGCCCGGCCTGCAGCACCACCACGGGGTCACCAGGGCTCCCCCAGCCTGTCCCAGATGTCCCCAACACCCAGAGCCTCGTCCCTCACCACATAGAGCTGCTTCCAGATGGTGGCCCACTCCCGCAGTGTGGTGGTGATCTCCTGCACCATGGGCATGTCGGAGGGCACCGCGCTCTCCTCCAGCCTGGGGGAGGCACAGGGAGCCCTGGAGCACCCCAGCACCTCAGGGAGCAGAAAGTGGAGCCCCTCGACCCCTGCCTGTGCCCCCCAGACCTACCCCCGCTGCTCCACCGCGGTGCCCTTCAGCCGGATCAGCGAGGCGGGGAAGATGCCCTGAGAGAGCCAGAGCTGTCAGAGATTTCCCTCAGGGGGGCACAGCTGGGGGCTGCCAATGCCACAGGGTGCCCAGCCTGCCCCCCCAGACACCCGGCAGGGACAGAAAGCCACCAGCAGTGTCCCTGCTGCCACCAAAGCCCAGCAGCCTGTCACCTACCCGGGCAGCCCTGTTCCGGAGCGAGTACCCGCAGTACCAGCCTGCCAGGGGAGGGGACATTGTCAGCCGGGCTGGGGGTCCTGGCCCCAGCTCAGGGACAAAGGAGGGGGCAGGAACCCACCCTGGGGTCCCCCTTACCCTCGGAGGCCTGCAGGATGTGCACCATCTCCCCGACCTGCAGCGGGAGGTGATGCTCCTTGGTGCGTGGGAAGTTCCACACGGCTGTGGGAAGAGGGGCTGGGAGTTGGGATCCCTGCCTGGAGCCCCTCAGCAGCCCCCAGGCCCCTGCACCCCACAGCCAGCCCCCCATGGGTGCCCCCCACCACAGGCCCCATCCAGCCCCATAAACAGCTCGGGGATGAGACCCCCGAGCACCCCGACCCCACACGGGGCCGGGCACAGCAGAAGCCCCCAGCCCCTTTCTGGCACTCAGGGGTCCCTTATGGGTCCCCTCTGCCTCCACCCACACCCTGGGTGCCAGGGGTCCTGCTCCTGGCACAAGCAGTGCAGGGAGGAAAGTGCCAGCTGAGCCCCTGCCCGGGGCTGGTGGCACAGGGACATTCTGGTGGCACAGGGACAGTCTGGTGGCACAGGGACAGTCTGGTGGCACAGGGACAGGGATGGTGGCACTGGGACAGTCTGGTGGCACAGGGACAGTCTGGTGGCACAGGGACAGGGATGGTGGCACTGGGACATTCTGGTGGTGCAGGGACAGTCTGGTGGCACAGGGACAGGGATGGTGGCACTGGGACAGGTCTGGTGGCACAGGGACAGGGCTGGTGGCACTGGGACAGTCTGGTGGCACTGGGACAGGGATGGTGGCACAGGGACAGTCTGGTGGCACAGGGACAGTCTGGTGGTACAGGGACAGGTCTGATGGCACTGGGACAGTCTGGTGGCACAGGGACGGGTCTGGTGGCACAGGGACGTGGCTGGTGGCACAGGGACAGTCTGGTGGCACAGGGACGGGGCTGGTGGTACTGGGACAGGGATGGTGGCACAGGGACGGGGCTGGTGGCACTGGGACAGGGCTGGTGGCACAGGGACAGTCTGGTGGTACAGGGACAGGTCTGATGGCACTGGGACAGTCTGGTGGCACAGGGACAGGTCTGGTGGTACAGGGACAGTCTGGTAGCACTGGGACAGCCTGGTGGCACTGGGACAGCCTGTTTGGGGACAGCAGAGCTGGCGGCAGGGCAGGGGGCGGTGCTCTCGGTGACCAGCAGCTTCCTGCCTGGCTGTGCTGTGGTTGTCCCTGACGCTATTTCTGGCCCCAGGGCAGGCAGCCCTGGTTTGGCCACCAGATTGGGGGACAGCCCCTGCACCTGGGGGTCCCTGCCAGGACCTGCACCCACCCTGAGCCCCAGGCAGGGCCAGCTCACACTGCAGCACCCCCAGACCCACCTTGCACCAGTAACCCTGAGGTCCCACAGGACCCTTCCCATCACCCTGAGCTCCCCATGCTGGGAGCTGCAGCAGCTCAGCCCTCGCTCAGGCACTGCCCGGGACCCTGCAGCAGCTCAGGCACTGCCCGGGACCCTGCAGCAGCTCCGGCACTGCCCAGGACCCTGCAGCAGCTCAGGCACTGCAGAGAGTGCAAGGGAAGGGTGCAGGAAACGGCCCCACAAGAAAAGGGAAGAAGCACAGGGCTGCAGGAGCCAGCAGAAGCTGGGGGTGCTGCAGGGAGTGGGGGTGCTCAGAGCTGCTGCAGGGCGCAGGGAACCCAAACTGGGGGTGCTGTAAGGATTGGGGGTGCCCAAGGCTTTGCAAAGCAGCTGCAAAGCCCCAGCTGGAACCTGAGGAAAATTCTCGGGGTGTCTCAAGGCTCGCCCAGAGCCAGAGGCTGGAGGGAAGCCAAGCCCCCAGCCCAGTGCTCCCCACCCCCAGCAGCACCAGCCCTGCAGCCTCCTGGTGCGTGGGTGCTGCTGGCTCCTGTCCTGCTTGGCCGCCTTCCCTGAGCCTTCTGTCACCAGCCCTGCAGCCCCTGCCTGTGCCACCGCCCAGCTGCCACCAGCACGGCCACGGGGCTGTCACCACGGATGTCACCTCACCCTGAGCACCCCATCCCTCCAGCCGAGTGGGGACCCCCAGAGAGCCCCACAGCCCCCACTCACCCACGCCAAACTTGTCCTTGGTGGGCAGCCAGGGCGCCATGGCCACCGGGACAGCACCGGGGCCGTGCCGGGGGACCGGGGCGCTGCGGAGCCACGGGTGGTTCCTCCTGCCACCCTCCCGTGTCACGTGTACTCCCCCCAGATTGTGAAACCTCTGCTTCCTCAGCGTGGCCCACCCCACTGTGCTGTCCCTGCCACGAGCAGTCGGGTGGGCATGGAGCCCCCACAGCCCCAGCCAAGGGCCTGGGCTCAGCCTGGTCACTGAGTGGGTTGTGGTGGCATGGTGACACTTTTGAGTGACCAAGAGCAGGACAGAGCACACCAAGGCACCAGGAGCCACGAGGAGCCGTGGGCATGTGCCAGATGTGAGGCTCCTTGCTGGCACTGCTGGCACAAAGGTTGCTGTCATCGTGCCCTGTGGCATTCACATTCTCTGATAAAATCCCTTCACCCAGGATTTTCCTCCTGGGAAGCTGAGAAGCCTCAGAGAAAAAGGAAAACAATTCTGATTTCATTTGCTTCTCCTGTGTTGTGCTCATGTGGAATGTGTTTGGAGATTGTTCACCCACAGGTGATTGTTTCATTGGATTCTGCTGGGAGTTGTTTTCACTCTTTGGCCAATCAGAGCCAAGCTGTGTTGGGACTCTGGAGAGAGTCAGGAGTTTTCATTATTGTCTTTTTAGCCTTCTGTAAGTATCCTTTCTGTATTCTTTACTATAGAATCCTTTAATTCTATAGTTTACTATAGAATCCTTTAATACAATATTTTATTTATTGTTTAATATTTAATATTATTTAAGTAATAATCAATTAATTATTCTTAATTAATATTATTAATTATTATTTATTATGTTATTGTTTAATAATTATAATTTATAAATTATTATTGATAAATTAATAATTAATAATTTAACTATTATTTAATTAATTATTCAATATTTTATTTATTATTTATCATGAAATAATAAATTAGCCTGCTGAGAACATGAGGTCAAATTCATCATTCTTTCCTCGTCTGAGGGCAACACAAACACAACAATAGCTGGCTCTGGCTTGTCCATATTTCCATCCATGTCCAGCCCTGGGCTCCTGCAGCACCAGGAGAGCCCATGGGGTACCCACACAGCCCCAGCTCCTTCCTTCCTCCTCCTGCCTGCGCTTGGTGGCTCCACAGGGATGGGGGCTCAGCCAGACCCTCACCCCCTCCTGGCCACGCTGCCCTGGGACCCTCTGAGTCCCCAAATCCTGGGACCGTCTGAGTCCCCAAATCCTGCTCTGCTCCCACAGACTAGCACGGGTCTCTCTCTATCAGCTCCTCGGAGCCAGACTCGGCTCCTTCCCTGCATCCCCCTCCGCATGTCCTCAAACCCCCCGTGCATGTCCCCAAACCCCCCGTGCATGTCCCTAAACCCCCTGTGCACGTCCCCAAACCCCCCGTGCATGTCCCCAAACCCCCCTGCGACCCCACCCTGCTCTGGGGTCACCCCCAGGCCAGGACAGACCCCCCCCGACCCAAAGCCGGCCCTGACCGGGACACGGAGACCGGGTGCTGCGGGATCAGCCAAAACCGGGCATGGCCCCTCCGGTGGCACCGCCCGGGCCGAGGTGCGAGGGCGGGACACGCAGGGCAAAGCCCGGGACGTGCCGGGTCCCGGTTCCCGAGCTCCGCAGTCCCGGGGCCAGCAGGCACCGCTCGGTCCCCAACCGGCACCGCCCGGTGCGCGGTGCCGGCGGGAGCTCAGGCCGGGCCGTTCGCCGGTCACGGAGCTCCACCTGCCGGTCCCACCGGGAGCCGCTTCGGGTGCGATGTCCGGCATCGGGATGCCCGGCCCCGATACAACCCGTGCTGGTACGGGATGCCCCGCTCCAGCAGCGGGATGCCAGCACCGGTGTGAGCAACACCGTTACGGGATGCTCCGGTACGGAAGGACCGGCAGCGGTACGGGATGCCCGGTTCCGGTACACCCGACAGCAGTATAAGACGTTCTGTATGGAAATGCTCAGCATTGCTACGAGAGACGCCGGTACAAGATGCCTGGCTGTGGTACGCCCGGTCCCGCACCGGGATGCCCAGATCCAATACGGGATGCCCCGCAGCAGCACCGAGACGTCCGGTACCGGGAAGCCCGGTCCGAATAGGGGCTGGGGGGAGGCTCGGGCCGCAGCCGTGCCCGGCTCGGGGGCGCAGGGCGGAGCTGGCAGCGGAGGCGGGAGCGGTGCCGCGGGTCCCTGGGGTCCCGGGGGGCTCCGTCCGCTCCGGTCCCGCCGCCACATCCGGGCCCCGCCCGGGGCGGGCACTGATTGGCTGCCGCGGGTCACGTGGCCGTGTCCCCCGGCAGGGCCCGCGGTGGCGCGCGCAGGTGAGCGGCGGGACCGGAACCGGAACCGGGGCCGGAACCGGGGCCGCGGCCCTGAGGGGGTGCGGGGAACCCGCCCCTGACCCGCCCCTGACCCGCCCGCTCGCTCCGCTCCGGCCCGGTGCCGGTGCTCAGGTGCCCGGTCCGGACCGTCCCGTAGAGGTGCTCCGCCGATCCGGTCCGGTCCGTGCGGTTCGGGACCGACCCTCCCAAGGTGTCCGTCCTGTCCCGCAACCCCCGTACCCTGCCTCCGGTCCGGTCCCCACGCGCAGGGGTGGGACAGCACACCTGTCCGGTGTCCGCACTCCGCTCGGTCCTGCGGGGCTCTCCCGGTGCCCCATTCCCTTTCCCGGTTCCCTGCCCGTTCTCCCGGTCCCCCACATTCCGGTTCTGTTCCTGATCTCCGCGGCCGTGTCACCCCTCTGCCCGCATCCCCCGGCCGTCCCCGGTGCCCGCGGGTCCCCCCTCCCCGCCGGACGGGACGTGGCACTGGGCAGCACCGGGCGCCTTCCCGGTACGTAGGCGGGGGTGGGTCAGCGCCGGTCCCGCTCCACCCCCGCCCGCCCTCGCAGCTCCGGTGTCCCCGCCATGGCCGGCTCCGGGGCCCCGGCTCCCCTGCCCGGGCCGAGCGGCCCCGGCTCCGCGTTGGAGGAGGAGGAAGAGGAGGAGGAGGAGGAGGAGGATGAAGAGCCGTCCCTGGGCTGCGACGGCGACCTGGAGGTGAACCCCTACGATGGGCTGCCCTTCTCCTCCCGGTACTACGAGCTGCTGCGGCAGCGGCGGGAGCTGCCGGTATGGACGGCCAAGTACAGCTTCATGGAGCACCTGGAGGGCAGCAGCGGCATCGTGCTGGTGTCCGGGCCCCCCGGTACCGGCAAAAGCACCCAGGTGAGCCCGAGGGCAGCTGGCCTGTGCTCTGTGATCCTCCCAGACCGGGTGGAGAGGGACAGACGGACAGGGTGCCCGGGAACGCTGCACGGAGCCCGGCGGGGTGGGCAAGCACCGTGATGTGCTGGGGATGGGCAAAGCTGGGCACGAACCGGGGAGCGCTGGCACCGGAGGGAGGAACGGCCCCTCCCGGAGCTGGGCCTCCAGATCCCCGCGGGGTGGCCCCGGGGGAGCCGGTCCCAGCTGCTGGTGACGCTCGGGGACGGCACCGGGCAGACTTTGACCGGGGAGGGGATTGTGGTGGCGGAGCTGCAGGGCTGGAGTGGGCTGGGTCACCCCAGGCTATCGGGGTGTTGGAATGGGCTGGGTCCCCCAGGCTGTCAGGGTGTTGGAATGGGCTGGGTCACCTCGGGCTATCGGGGTGTTGGCCCTGGGCTCCAGGTGCTCAACCAAATCAGCTCCCTGGGTGTGATCTGCTGAGTTCCTGGGCTGGGCTGGCGCTGCCGGATTTGGGGATCAAAGCTCCTGTGCGGGCCCCAGGGCCGGTGTTTTGGGGTGCAGCACCCTGCTGGTAGTCCCTGCAGGGCTCTGGGGACACTGAGGCACAGGCAGTGCTCGTGGGGGGCTCAGAGGTGACAGGAGGAAGCAGGACTCGGGTCCCTGGTGCCAAAGGGACATCTGCGTGGCCTTGGCACTGTCCCACGCTGTCAGGCCGGGCACTTGGCCAGCAGCTGCTCCCTGGTGATCCCTTCCCTGTCCCTCTGGGGGTTTGTCCCATGTCCCTCATGTGAGAGCAGGGTTGTGGTGTCCCACACCGGGGCAGGAAGCTGCAGGTGTGGGGCCAAGGGGCTCCTGTCACAGGCTGTGGGGCTCAGAGGTGACAGGAGTGCAGAGGGAACATCCTGCCTGTGAAAAATGCCAATCACTTGTTTTTAAAATTTTAAAAGTTTAATAGTAATAAAATGGTTGTAAAAATAGCAATATAATTAGAGTAATAAAAATTTTAGACAATTTGGATTAGGACAATATGAGACAATGAAAACAAAGAGTTATGGACATTCCAGGTACCTCTTTCTGGGCAAAATAAGCCCGGAAAAGGACCCACGTTAACAGAGGATTAACCCTTAAAAACAATAACCTGTTGCATATTCATACACCTCATACATGATGCACAAATTCCATTCAAAGAAAGGATTCTGTCTGATCAGTGTCAACTTCTTCCTCTTAATCCTAACTGGTGTTTTCAGGGCTGAGTGAGGCAGGAAGAAGTTTTTTTGTCCTGATAATTGAGCAATAAATTCTCTTTCTCTGAAAGATTCAGGTGTCCTGTGGCTGCTATCTCGCTGCAAGTCCTTTCTTTAATAAAATACCTTACATAGCATAATTCCTATTTTAACATTTTGGTATAACCTAAAACTATATTTAACACACTACTTAAGAAAATTAACACAGCATAACTTTCTAACACAACACATATAATAATCATTTTCATATTTGCAAAAATCCAATCATAAAATACATATTTTTCACTCTGCCTGAGCTTTGAGTGCCTCTGGACAGCCCCTGGCCCTGGACATCCTCCAGCCAGATCCACAGGGTCAGGGTCCTTGTGCCCTTTGGAGTGGCACAGCAGGGAGGGGACAGTCCTGGAGCCACCCTCCCCATGCCCTGTCCCCACAGATCCCTCAGTGGTGCGCCGAGTACGCCCTGTCCATGTCGTTTGCCCACGGGCTGGTGGCCTGCACCCAGCCCCACAGCCTGGCCGCCCTCAGCCTCTCCCTTCGCGTGGCCGACGAGATGGACCTGAACCTGGGCCATGAGGTGGGCTACTGTGTGCCCCACGAGGACTGCTGCACTGCTGACACCATCCTCAGGTAGGGCAGGGACAGCAGGGCCCGTGCTGGGAACGGCAGCGCGGCGCCCTAATCCTGCTAAACCCCGCCTAATCCCTTAATCCAGGCTGGCCTCGCTGGGGAGAGGCACGGGCTGCTCTGAGGAGGGGCTGATCTGGGGATGGGGTTGCTGCAGGGAGGGGGCTGATCTGGGCTGTGTTGGTTTGGAAAGACAAAGGTGTGTGCTAAGGAAGGCAGGAGTCTCCTCTAAAATGGAGGATGTAAGCCCCCTCCCTCTGAATTGTTATAAATTTGAAATTAAGGGGCTCTCAGGCAAAGATGTGGGAGTAGGAATAAGAAGGGAAGGAATTTTCTTTTATTAGGGAAGAAAATAAAAATAAAATTAATGATGCAGTAAGTCAAAATAACACTGACAGAGTCAGAACACAACCTGGCAGCCTGTGGGTCAGGGTGTTGGTAGCAGTCCCATTGGAATTGTGGCTGCAGCCCTCCTGCAGTGCCAGCTGTGGTTCTGCTGGAGCTGGGATCCTGGAGAAGGGTGTATGCAGTCTTCCCCTGGGAATTCAGTGGAAGAGGCAGCTTGTTCTCTGGGAATCCAGTGGAAACGCTGTTCTGCTGTCCCAGAATATCAGATTGTATCCAGGTAGGAATGCTTGGCTCCTCCCCTGGGCAGAGCTTCTCCCCATGGGATGATGGAATTTTATCAGCCAGGCAGGGACACTCACTGGCCCATTAACAGAAGCTAATTAATGATTAATGACCCATTAACAGAAGATATCTCCTGGAGGAAGGATTGGCTGTGGAAGAGATAAAGAAAACTGCCCAATGAACAGAAGATAACTGCCCCACCTCTGACAGATGGCAAATAGAACACACACATTGCCTTGCAATCTGGGATAGATGCCGGGGAAGGTGTGTGGCATGGTGACAGTGTGGTGTGTCCCAGATTGCAAGGCAAGATGAATTCTGTTACCATCTGTATGGCAGCTGTCTTCTGTCAAGTGGGCAGTTTTCCTTATCTCTTCCACAATCACTCCTCCCTTGGAAGGGGACATCTGCTGATAACAGCTATTGAATGTCACTGCATGGCTGATAAGAGCTACAGCATCCCATTGGGAGATGTGAGCCCAGGGGAGGAGCCAAGCATTCCTACCTGGATATAATCTGGAGATTCTGGAACACCAGCACAACTTCTCCACTGGATTTCCCAGAGGAACAGCAGCTGCCTCTTCCACTGCATCTTTAGAGGAAGACTGCACCCTTTTCTACAGGATCCCTGCTCCAACAGAACCACACCTGACACTCCAGGAGGGCTGCAGCCACAATTCCAGTTGGACCTCTACCAGCATCCTGACCAACAGGGTGTCAAATTGTGTTCTGACTCTGTCAGTGTTGTTCTAGTGTACTGCATTGTTTATTTTATCCTTTTATTTTCTTCCCTATTAAAGAACTGTTATTTCCTGCTGCCATATCTTTTTGCCTGAGAGCCCCTTAATTTAAAATTCATAGCAATTCAGAGGGAGGGGGTTCACATTTTCCATTTCAGGGGAGGCTCCTGCCTTCCTTAACACACACCTGTCTTTCCAAACCGAGACATGGTGACCCATGGCAGGAGGAGCAAATAGAATACACATTGCTTGGCAATCTGGGATAAATGCCAGGGAAGGTGTGTGGCATGGTGACAGTGTGATGACAGCACCCCACAGCGGGAGGAGCAAATAGAATACACATTGCTTGGCAATCTGGGACATGGGGAGGGCGCTGCCCTGGGGAGGGGATAAGACATTCCCCCAGCCAGGGCTCCGTGCTGATGGGTCGGGGCCGTGTCAGGTTCTGCTCGGACGAGATGCTGCTGCGGGAGATGACGTCGGAGCCGCTGCTGCGGCAGTACGGGGTGGTGGTGCTGGACGAGGCTCAGGAGCGCACGGTGCCCACGGACGCGCTGCTGGGGCTGCTCAAGGACGTGCTGCGCCAGCGCCCGGCCCTGCGCCTCGTCGTGGTCACCTCGCCCGCCCTGGAGCCGCGCCTGCGCGCCTTCTGCGGGGACCCGCCCGTGGTCAGGGTGCCCGGGCACGGCTCCCCACCACAGCTGCTCTACCGGGAGCCGCCGGCCCACGGGAGCGTGGCCGCCGCCTGCCAGGCCGTGCTGGACATCCACCGGCGCCAGGAGCCCGGCAACGTCCTCGTCTTCCTGGCCAGTGAGCAGGTGGGCTGATGGGGAAACAGGGCAGGGGACGTTTGGGGGGATCCTCTCAGTGGGATGGAGGGGCGGCTGCAGCTCCTCTGTGGTGGAGGTGGGCACAAGGCGTGGCACAGCCTGGGAATGGGGACGCTGTGGTGTCAGCAGGTGTCACCTGTCCCCCCTTGTCCTTGCTCAGGAGATCTCCGAGTGCTGCGCTGCCATCCAGACGGAGGCCGTGGCGCTGAGCCCGGCGCTGGGCCCGCTGCTGGTGCTGCCGCTGCACCCTGGGGTGGGCAGGGCTGCACAGAGACTCTATGAGACACCTGAGGAGGGCCGGGAGCGCCGTGTCATTGTCACCCACTGGCTCGGGGACTCGTCCTTCTCACTGGGCACCGTGCGCTTCGTCATCGACTCGGGGCTGGAGCTGCGCAGCGTGAGTGGGACAGGGGATGGGTGGGGGTCTGGGTCTGCCCTGGGTGCAGTGGGCTGCGGTGTTCCAGGCTGGGAGGAGGGGTCTGCCCCAGGGAGGTGGCAGTGGTGGCCCTGCAGTGGCAGGTGAGGGGTTTGGGGGATGGCAGGGGTCCCGCTCACAGCCTCCCCTGCAGGTGTACAACCCCCGCATCCGCGCCGAGTCCCAGGTGCTGCGGCCCATCAGCAGGAGCCAGGCCGAGTCACGCATGCAGAGAGCTGCTGGCAACCCCCCAGGTGAGCCTCTGCTCCAGTGTCCCTCCCCTCAGCACTGCCAGCAGCCCCTGGGCCAGCACCTGTCCCCACCCTGTCCCTGTCCTCTTTCCTGCAGGCACCTGCCTGCGCCTGTACTCGGAGGCCTTTGAGCAGCGCCTGCCCCCCAGCCCCACGCCCCACGTCAGTGAGACCAGCCTGAGCCGCCTGGTGCTGCTGCTGAAGCGCCTGGACATCGCTGACATGGGCCAGTGTGACTTCCTTGACCGCCCAGGTAGAGCCCAGAGGGGCCAGGCATGGCGTGGGGAGCAGAGGGGCACGATGGGGCAGCTGTGGCTGTGGCCATCACTGCGGCTGGGCTGTCTCTGGGGAGGGACTGGACAGAGTGGGCAAAGCTGCCTGATGTCCCACCCCAGCCCCTGAGTCACTGATGCAAGCTCTGGAGGACCTGGACTACCTGGCAGCCCTGGATGATGACGGGAATCTGTCAGAGGTGGGGATCATCATGTCAGAGTTCCCCCTGGACCCGCAGCTGGCCAAGGCCCTCATCGCCTCCTGCGAGTTCGACTGTGTGGAGGAGATGGTCAGCCTGGCTGCCATGCTCACAGGTACCCTGTGGGGGGCTTGGGGGGGAGCCAGCTGTGCCAGGGAGGTGCTGGGGGCACACAGTGACCCCCTGCCCACCCCCAGCATCCCCCTGCTTCGTGCCCCTGTCCACACACCTGGAGGAGGCCGTGGCGCTGCGCCGGCGGGCGCTGCTGCACCCCAACGGGGACCACTTCACCCTCATCAACATCTTCAATGCCTTCCAGCAGCGTGAGTGGGGCAGGGGCTGGGGGGCTTGCACCCCTGTGGGCATCCCACGGACCCCTTGTGTCCCCTGTTGTGTCCCCTCATGTGTCCCCTGCCCTGGAGCTACATTCCTGACACCATCCTGGTGCCCAGCCTGGCTGGAGGAGGATCTGGGGGTCCCAGCTCCAGCCTGGGGGTTCAGTCCTTGTCACCACTGTGTGAAGGGATCACAGACAGGGGGAACAGCAGTGGTTTTGTGTTCCCCAAGCCCCCAGCCCAGCGGGCTCTCTGCTCACCTCTCCCCACCCCATGGCACCACTGTCCTGTCCCCACACAATGGCCCCCATTGTCCCACCCCTGTCCCCACATCACAGCCCCCACTGTCCCACCCCTATCCCCACCTCATGCCCCCCACTATCCCACATTTGTCCCCACGTCGCTGACCCTGTTGTCCCACCCCTGTCCCCACATCACAGCCCCACTATCCCACCCCTGTCCCTACATCGCCGACCCCACTATCCCATCTCTATCCCCATATCATGACCCCCACTGTCCCACCCCTGTCCCCACATCACTGACCCCACTGTCCCACTCCTGTTCCCATATCACAGCCTCCACTATCCTACTCCTGTCCCCCCATTGCTTACCCAAATATCCCACCCCTGTCCCCACATCACAGCCCCCACTATCCCATCCCTGTCCTCACATTGTTGACCCCTCTGTGCTACCCCTGTCCCCCCATCACAGCCCCCACTATCCCACCCTTGTCCCACATCGCTGACCCCACTGTCCCACCCCCGTCCCAACATCACAGCCCCCACTATCCCACCCCTGTCCCACATCGCTGACCCCACTGTCCCACCCCTGTCCCTACATCACTGACCCCACTATCCCACCCCCGTCCCCCCGTTTCTGACCCCCTGTGCCGGCTGCAGACGCAGGGGACGAGGGCTGGTGCCGGAAGCAGGGGCTGTGTGCCGAGGCGCTGCGCCTGGCGGGCACGGTGCGCGCCGAGCTGCTGGAGGCCATGCGCCGCATCGAGCTCCCGGTGTCCCCGCCCGCCTTCGGCTCCGACGCCAACGCCCTCAACATCCAGCGCGCCCTCATCTCCGGATACTTCCTCAAGGTGGGCTCAGGGGGCATTCTGGGGAGTTATGGGGGAGATGTTGGGGTGCAGCAGCCACCCCAGTCCCTGCTTCTCGGGTTGCTGTTGATAATTGCTGCCCCGAGATGTGCAGGGTGTCTCTGCTTTGGCCTGTGCAACTGAAGAACGAGTCTGGACTCTTCACTTTTTGGTCTTGAGGTTGTTTATTAATTCTTATCTATAAAATTTTCTTTCTGCCCAGCTGAGGTCTGTTCAGCAGGGCAGCCACAGGCACTCTGACCGCCCCCGAGGCGGTGTTGTCCTTTTATACTACAAACTACATATATCATATTTACACTTAATTCCCAATACCTATCACCTATGTTAGACAGTGCACTTCTACTCTAAACCAATCCCAAAGTGCCACCATCACTGCAGAAAATGGAGAACAAGAAGAAGAAGAAGAAAGGCTGGACACGCCCAGATTCCTCCATCTTGTCCGCAAAACCCCCATACCAAAAATCCTAAAATCTGTATTTTCACCCTGTGATCATTTTGTTATTACACTGTTCAAACCTGTGTGACTTTCAGGTCCTCATACAAAGCTGGCAACTTTGTATGAGGTTACATACTTTGCTCCAAGGGTCAAAATCAAATCCCCAGGTGTTCTGGGCTGTGTGCCAGGGTGTCCAAGCCCCCCCTCAACAACTCTGGACACCCAGAGGGATGTGCTGACTCCTGACACCTGCTGGTCCCTCGCAGGTCGCCCGAGACATCGACGGCTCCGGTAACTACGTGATGCTGACGCACAAGCACGTGGCACACCTGGCCCCCGCCTGTGGGTACCTGCTGCGGGCCCCCCCGCGCCGCCTGCCCCCCTGGGTGCTCTACCACGAGTTCACCATCTCTCAGGACAACTGCCTGCAAGTGGTCTCGGAGATCCAGCCCCAAATGTGAGGGGATGGGGAGGGGCGGGTCCTTCCCTACAGGGTGTCCCTGTAGCTGGCTGACCCCGCCCTGTCCTCCTCGCAGGCTGGTGGAGTTGGCCCCGCAGTACTACCTGAGCAACCTGCCGCCCAGCGAGGGCCGGGACCTGCTGATGGAGCTGCGGGAGAAGGTGGTGGCGGCAGAGGAGGCGGCGCCGGCAGAGGCGGAGCTGCCCGAGGGAGCCGGACGCGAGGAGGATGAGCCCGGGGACGTGTGCGTCCTGCAGTGAGCCGGAGCTGCGGAGCCCCGCGGTGGGGCTGCCTGGGCTTGGCCGTGACCCTGGGGACAGGGGAGCCCCGGGGAGGCCCCAGGGAGGCTGTGTGGCCGCAGGGGCTGTCCCGGCTCCCAGGGAGGCGCGGGCACGGCCTGGCACTGCCTCGGCTCTGTACCGTGGTCAGTCGTGGGCCAGCGGCCGTGGGACCACCCCGGCACCTCAGAGCGTGGATTGGGGAGCGCTGGCCCTGGCCGGGGGAGTGTTGTGGGCCCTCCCCACTGGGCTCCTTCACCCCGTATTTCCCGGGGGTGCTGCGGGGCTGGAGGCATCGCCTGTCCCACTCCCCCCACGCTGGGGCCGAGGGGCCACGCACGGGTCCCTCCTCCTGTATAAAGTTTTGTGACCTTTGCTCCTGGCTTCGTGTCCGTGACTGCAGCAAGGGTGGGGTCCATCCTGCCCAGGGACATTACCACAGAGGGGTCTGGCCAGGGTGGGGTCCATCCTACCCAGGGACATCACCACAGAGGGATCCAGCCAGGGTGGGGTCCATCCTACCCAGGGACATCACCACAGAGGGATCCAGCCAGGGTGGGGTCCATCCTGCTGTGGGACATCACCACAGAGGGATCCAGACAGGGTGGGGTCCATCCTGCTGTGGGACATCACCACAGAGGGATCCAGCCAGGGTTCCTCTGTCCTATCAAAGGACATCACCACAGCGGGGTCTGGCCAGGGTTCCTCTGTCCTATCAAAGGACATCACCACAGAGGGATCCAGCCAGGGTTCCTCTGTCCTATCAAAGGACATCACCACAGCGGGGTCTGGCCAGGGTTCCTCTGTCCTATCAAAGGACATCACCACAGAGGGATCCAGCCAGGGTTCCTCTGTCCTATCAAAGGACATCACCACAGAGGGATCCAGCCAGGGTTCCTCTGTCCTGCCCAAGGACATCACCACAGCGGGGTCTGGCCAGGGTGGGCTCTGTCCCTGCTCCTCCTGTCTCCCAGGGATGGTTTCTGTCCGTGAGGCCTCTGTCCCCTCCCACCCGTGTTTCGGGGGCCAGGCTGGGGTTCCAGCCATGCTGAGGCTCTGAGGGCATCCCTGGCCTTTGCCTCAGGACTTCCCCTCCGTGGTTGTGGTTCTTCTGCAGAAGCCAAGGGGAAGCTGTGGTTGGCAGGATGGGGGCGAGCGGGGCCCCCAACCTGCTGCCAGTGCCTGCTTTGCCCAGACAGGGCAGGGCACGGGGGCACCCCAGGGCAAGGCACCCCTTCCCTCCCTCCCTCTCCTTTTGGGGTTCCCTACAGTGCTACAGCCAAGGGCTGAGCTGCTGCAGGGGCCCTGGGGATCCTGGCTCCCCATCCCCACCCCTCAGCCCACACACAGGGGTTTGGCTCAGGGAGGGGCCTTGGAGGTCCCACTGGCCTGTCCTGGCCTCAAAAGGTGAGAGCTGGGCTCCCCCAGCCTCCCACAGCCCCAGTTCCCTCTTTGCTTTCTAGGAACTGCAGAAAGTACGTGAAAGGGTACAGCACTGCCTTCCCCAGGACAGGCTCTGCTGCGTGCCCACAGCATGGGCTGGCACCAGTGGGGGGGCAAAGGGGCAGCTGGCGACCCTGATGATCTCTGTCCCTACATCCTCATCTCTGCACAGCATCCCATGGGACACACTGGCACGAGGAGGGGAGGGAAGGGGTGTGCCAACCTGTGCCAGGCTGGGGGCATCACCCTGAACCTCTGTGGCAACCCCCCCCTCTCCTCAACCCACCCAGAGGGGCCCAGCCCTGAGCTGCCCCTCTCCAACCCCCAGCACAGGTGCTGAGAGAGCCCACAGGCCCCCCCACCCCACAGCAGGGCACTGTGGGGGCTCTGTGCAGCACACAGTGATGATGTGCAGACCCTCAGGTGCTGCAGGACCCCTCTGAGAGAGCTGGGACCACCCAGAACCCCAACACCATCCCAGATGCCCAGTGCTGCCCCTTGCCTGGGTGTTCCCAGCGTGCCTCATCCTCTGGCATTCAGGGGCAGGGCAGGGCAGGGGGTGTCTGTGCCCCCTGCCTCCCTGGGAAGTACCAGCAGTGCTGTGGGTGGGAGGCAGGGAGGGGGCTGAGCGTGGGTCTCATCCTGCAGTTCTCAGAAGTGTGATGCTGCTGTGACTGCACCTTGGGGCAGCCCCACACAGCCCAGCCCAGTATAAAAGCGCAGCCCCCGGCTCTGCTGAGCCCACCAGAGACAACGCAGAGGTAGGCACAGACTGGGGGGCTGGGGGGTTTCTGCTTTGGGGGTGCTGCTCCCAGGGCTGGGGGCTCTGCCCTGGCTGCCCCTCTCCTGGGTGATGTCCAGCTGGGGCTGCCCTTCCCTGCCCTTTCCCTTCCCAGATGCTGGTGCTGCTGGGGCTGCTGCTGTTCCTGGTGCCTGCACAAGCCCTGACTGCCTTCCCCCCAAAGTGTGAGTGCTGCCCCCGGGGCACAGGGGAGGCCTGGAGGGGAAACCTGGCTGGGACAGGGACTGCAGAGGGAGTGGGGGGCGTCCCAAACCCACATCCCTCTGATAGGGGCTGGGACAGCTCTGCTGGGAGATTGGAGGGTGGGCATGAGGGTGATGTTGGGTGGGTATGGGGTGAGGATGTGGAGTGCAGGATTGTTGGGACAGGGTTTGGGGAACAATCTGCCCCCACCACAGCCCATCTCTGACCACTGGCTCTGCCTCTCTCCTCCAGTCCAGGTGGGGAAGCTCAACCAGGACGTGGTGGTGCGATGTGACACTTCAGAGCAGCACATCTCCTGGACACTGAACGGGGACGAGGAGCCCATGGCTGAACTGGTGCCTGAGGGCCAGAAGCTCACCATCCTGGGCTTGGACCTGCCAGCCACGGGCAACTACAGCTGCTGGGCTGGCCCTGTCCTGCTGGACACCACCTACGTGGTGGTCAGGAACACCCGTAAGGAGGGGCATGGCTGGGGCTGATGGGGGGCAGGGGTGGAGGGCTGAGGACCCCAGGGGATTCTGGTGCCCAGCCCATGGGCATGAGGAGCTGTGGGGAGCCCCTTGAAGGGAGTGGGCACCACTCCTGGCCTCATGCAGCCCCTGACCAGCCACCCCTCAACCCCTCAGGCGAGGAGGAGATCAACGTGTCCTGCCAGGCTGAGTCCTACAACGGCTCCTTCCACTGCTCCTGGCCCGGCCCCGCCTCTGCCATCTTCCGTGCCCGCCTCATCCGCAGGTGGGTGCCCTGGGACCCCCCAAACCCACGGCAGCACCACGGGCACCCCGCCCTAAGAGCTGCCCACCCCTCCCTCCCCACAGCGATGGCTCCGTGGGGCCCTGGGTGCCCGTGGCCGGTGACCAAGGCCGGTTCAACGCCAACCTGGCAGATCCCCTGTTCTGCCCCTTCGGGGAGGAGCTGCGCCCGCTCCAGCTCCACCTGGAGGGGCTCTCGGACACCTCCTACCTCAACCTCTCCAGGCATTTCTTCCTCCGCGATATTGGTGAGCTCAGGGCAGGGGCAGCGGGGTGGGAGCGTCCAAGAGGCACTGGAGGCTGCGGGGGGAGGGTCTCGGCCCCTTTTCTGAGCCCCCCTCTGTCCACAGTGCGTCCTGACCCGCCCCAGGAGCTGATCCTGAAGCAGCAGGGGGAGCAGCTCCACCTGGCCTGGGCCCCCCCGGCCTCCTGGCCGCTCCCCAGATCCTACTTTGCACTGCTCTACCATCTGCAGTACGAGCTCCACAACGGCACCCAGGTAACGGGGGGCGGGAAATCTGTGCCCAGTGTGGACCAACACAGGCTGCCCCATGTGCCCACCCTGCCTCTGCCCCATCCCTGACTCCTCGCTGTTCCTGAGAAGATGCTCAGCCACGGCCCCTCCTCACTCGGCTGCTTCCCTTCCCGGGCTGATGAATTGTCACCCCAGGCTGTCACCGCTGCTCCCCCCAGCGCTGCCGGGCTCGGGGGGTGCTGTGCCCCCTCCCCGAGGCTCTCCCCAGACCGTGCCCTGCCCCCTTTGCAGGTTGAGCAGTTCGTGGAGGGTGCAGAGGAGACGCCGGTGCTGGCGGGCGCGGGGCGGGTGCGAATCAGCTGCCGGGACCCCTACACGCCCCCGGCCTGGAGCCCCTGGAGCGCCTGGATGGGCCTCGATGCACCCCAATAACAGCGGCTTGGAGGGTGCCGACCCCACAACCGGGCACCTCCTTTCCCCAGAACCCCCATCCCTTACAGCTCGGAAAAGGATTTTTCCCCCTAATAAAACTCAGGGATTTGCTTTGCCACCACAAACTCTGCTCGGTGTCTGTGGGAAGGGAGGTGCTGGGCCCCCACAGCACAAAACTCAGCCCTGGGGTCCATCTGCATGGCTGGGATAGGCTCCACCCGTGCTCCAGCCCAGCTTGGGGACAGGTGGGGTAAAAAACCCTGCCCAGTTCAGTTCCCTGAACTCCCCCAGCCCTCAAAAACCCTCCCAGCTCTGCCTCCTTTCTGGGGACTGTGGTGGGACAACGTCCCCAGGCACAGGAGCAGCACATCCCAAGGAGCAGGATCCCATCCTGACCCCATCCCCAGAACCCAGGGAACAGGATCCCCCATCCTGACCCCAAAGTGTCGCTGACAGTGTGGGGGGGATCAGGGCCCACCCATCACCACTGGGGGGCTCAGTTCCTACCGACGCTGTGGCCCCACAATGCGTCCCCTCAGTGTCCCCGTGCCGTGCCCAGCTCGGGGGTGAGGGGCTGCACCAGGCAGGAGGGAACCCAGATCCCTCCCTGAGCCCACGGAGCCCCCACCCCACCAGAGACCCCTGGAGCACAGCCAGGGGTGCTGCCCACCCCCATCCAGCCGGGCCGGCTCTGGGTGATGCCACGGGGCTTTATTGAGGTGCTTCCACAGGGTCTGGGCCGGGACCCCCGCCCCGGAGAGGCTGGTGAGTGTGAGACCCCACGGGCGCTGCCCTCCCGGGGCTCCCGGGCCAGGCGGGCACGAGTCCGGGGCACCCGTGGAACGGGGGGACACAAGGACCGGGGCTCCGTCAGTCCAGAGAGGTCCCGAGGGTCCCAGGGAACCGCGGTGCAGGAATCGGGGGTCTGCGGTCCGGCGGAGGAACCGGGGTCCGGTGGTGGGGCTGAGGATCCGGTCCCGGGACCGTGGCTCCGGTGGGAAGGGCAGGGCCGGGCTCCGGTGGCGGGACCGGGGCTCCGGGGCGCCGTTCACGGCGGGGCCAAGCCGCCCAGGCGGAGCTCCTCGCTCTCCAGCATCTCCCTGGAAAAGAAGGGCCGGGCTAAGCCCCTGGCCCCCCGTGCCCCCCGCGCCCCCCTCGCGTACCGGTACGCGGCGATCTCCGCCTCCAGCGCCATCCGCAGCCGCAGCAGCGCCGGGTACTCCCGCAGGCACCGGGCCATCTCCGCCTCCGCCGCCCCGATCTCCCGCTCCAGCTCCGCCACCCGCTCCTGAGCCGGGCCGTCAGCAGCGCCGGAACCGCCGGGCGACCCCCGGGATCCCCCGCACACAGAGACCCCCACAGGGACCCCCGACCCCCCTCCAGACCCCCAGCCCGACCCCCGATCCGCACGGACTCCCGACACCCCTGACCCGGCCCCTGAAAACTCCGCAGACCCCCGCCCTACACGGCCCCCACCCCACATGGACCCACGGGACCCCCAACCCCGCCCCGACACCCGGCGGCCCGACCCACACAAAGCCCCGCTCCCGGTCCCACCGGTACTCCCCCATCCCTCCCGGGGCCCCCCACCTCCACCGGGACCCCTGACCCCCGCCCCTCCCCATGCCCACCCCCCCCTTCTCCCCATCCCTCCGGGCATCCAGCTCCAAACATCCACCCCCCTCCTCCTCCTCCTCCTCCTCCTCCCATCCCAGCCCCCACCCCCGCTCCCTCCCAGCCCCCCAGGCGTCCCCCAATCCCGCACCTGGTACTTGGCCAGCTCCCCGCTCCGCCGGTCCCGCAGCCCCTCCAGCTGCCGGTGTAAGGCGCCCACCGCGCCCCGCAACGCCTCCACCTCGGCGGCTCGGGCTCGCAGCAGCCTCCGGTAACCGGCGGCCTCGGCACGGGCACGGAGCACCGCCTCGCCGCCGGCCCAGCGGCACCGGGGCCGGCCCTCGGCCGCGCTCATCCCGGTGGTAATGCGGTTCCACCCCTCCGCGTCACGGAACCGCAGCCAATCCCGTCGGTACCGGGTGAACGACTCCTCCCGGTAGCAGCGGAGAGGGGGAGCCCGCAGAAGCCTGGCCCCCAAACGCGGGGTGAGGGGAGAAGCCTGTCCCCCAAACGGGGGGTGAGGGGCTGCAGCATCGCGGGTGGCACCGGGGTGGGGGGCAAGGTCGAGTTCAGGGTCAAGGTCACCGTTGTAACCCCCCCCCCCCACACACACACCCTTCATCCCCTCCATCATCATCAACAGAGGCTGGAGTCGGACTGGATGGTCCTGGAGGGGGGAACCCCCACTTAGGGGGACACTGGGGAGGGGGTGCAGAGATTTGCCAGAAGAAGGGGGGGATTCAGCCCCTCTGCACCCCACGAGTGTCCTGTGGGTCACACGCAGGCTCAGTCCGTGGGAGGTGACACCCGGGGGCAGTCAGGGACTGGGATGGGGGGCACCCGAGCCCATGGCAGGGGCTGCACGGGCATGTCCAGGCCCTGGGAGCTGACAGACCAGCGGGAGGAGGGCCAGGGGGCCAGGCTGTCAGTCTGTCCCACCACGGGGTGGGGCCGGGCTGGCCGAGTCCTTTGTGCACAGATGGAAGGCGGAGGTGGCAAACTCCGACCGGGATAAGGCAAAGTGGTGCGGGTGGTGCAGACCCCGCTGCCAGCGTGGGGGGCTTCCAGCGCCAGGAACGGGAGCTCCACGCCCTGCTCCAGGTGGGCTGGAGGCTGTGGAGCCCATGGAGCTGCTGGTGGGGGAGCTGCAGAGCCCTGCCAGGTGTGGGGACCCATCCCTGGGCTCCCAGGGCTGCGGGCAGGGAGCTGCAGGTGTCCATGGGGTGTAGTGGCCCAGCCCTTGGCTCCCACAGGTCTGAGCAGGGGGCTACAGCCATCTGTGGGGTGCAGGGGTGCAGCCCTGGGCTCCTGGGGGGCAGGCAGGGGCCTGCAGAGGTCCATAGGGCATGGGGCCCAGCCCTGGGCTCCTGGAGGTCCATAGGGCATGGGAGCCCATCCCTGGGCTCCTGGGGGTCCACAGGGCATGGGAGCCCATCCCTGGGCTCCTGGGGGTCCATAGGGCATGGGGGCCCAGCCCTGGGCTCCTAGGGGTCTGCAGGGCATGGGAGCCCATCCCTGGGCTCCTGGAGGTCCATAGGGCATGGGAGCCCATCCCTGGGCTCCTGGGGGTCCATAGGGCATGGGGGCCCATCCCTGGGCTCCTGGGGGTCCACAGGGCATGGGAGCCCATCCCTGGGCTCCTGGGGGTCCACAGGGCATGGGAGCCCATCCCTGGGCTCCTGGGGGTCCATAGGGCATGGGAGCCCATCCCTGGGCTCCTGGGGGTCCATAGGGCATGGGGGCCCAGCCCTGGGCTCCTGGGGGTCCAGGCAGGGGGCTGCCCACCGCAGTGCTCCAGATGGGGGTTGGTGAAGCTTTGAGTCCAACCACAGGGGCACAACCTCACTCCTGGGTGCTCCTGGGGGGCTCTCCATGGCAGGGAGGGGGCTGCCAGTGCGGGGCTCTCTCTCAGGAAGCTGCAGCCCCTTCCCTGCCACGCTCCAGGCTCAGAGCCCACCGGGCTCCCGGTGCCACCTCCCAGCACATCAGCAGCGCCCTCACACCACAGAGGCCACCCCAGAGACCGACGTCACCTTGTTGTCCTCGGCCCAGGGCTGGAGGTTCTGCAGGGCGTAGAGGGAGGAGTTGTGCATGCAGAGCGGGTCCTGGGGCAGCGGCTGTGCCAGGCTCTTCTGGAAAGCCTCCTGCTGCAGGTGCAGCATCAGCCTGTTGGCCTGCTGCCGCTCGGCCTCACGCTCCTCCGCCGTCTGACGCCTGCACACGCACACGGCGTTGGCACCGGCCGCAGATGGCACTGTCCCTTGTCCCCTTATTGCTGCCGTGGGACACGTGCCACAGTGCCACCAGAGAGGGCACAGGGGAGGCCAAGGTGATGCCATCCACCCCCAGTCCATCCCAGTCCCAGCCTCTCCCAGAATGTGGGGCTCGCTGCTGGAGGGACGTGGGGTTTGGGGCTGCCAGAGGGATATTGGGGTCATAGAGATATTGGGATGGCTGTCAGAGGCTGTCTATTGAGGTGTCTGCAACAGGGGTATTGGGGTCATAGGGATATTGGGGTGGCTGCCAGAGGGATATTGGTGTGTTTGCCAGAGGGATATGGGGTGGCTGTCATGGGGATATTGGTGTGGGTGGCTGCCAGAGGGACACATAGGGGTGTATGCCAGAGGGATATATTGAGGTGTCTGCCAGAGGGATATTGAGGTGGCTGTCATAGGAATATTGGGGTGTTGGCCAGAGGGATATGGGGTGGCTGCCAGAGGGATTTATTGGGGTGACTGTCAGGGATATTGGGGTGGCTGTTGGAAGGATATTGAGGTGTCTGCCAGAGGGATACATTGGGGTGTCTGTCAGAGGGATATATAGGGGTGTCTGTCAGAGGGATATATAGGGGTGTCTGCCAGAGGGACACATAGGGGTGGCTGTTAGAGGGATATCGGGGTGTCTGCCAGAGGGACACATAGGGGTGGCTGTTAGAGGGATATCGGGGTGTCTGCCAAAGGGACACATAGGGGTGGCTGTTAGAGGGATATTGGGGTGTCTGCCAGAGGGGTGTGTGCATCACGGTTGTGGCAGCTGTCCCAGGGCTGTCCCTGTTACCTCCACTTGGTGCGGCGGTTCTGGAACCAGGTCTTGACCTGGGCGTCCGTCATCTTGAGGGCCTTGGCCAGGGTGGCACGCTCGGCCGAGGCCAGGTACTTCTGGCGGTGGAAGCGCTTCTCCAGCTCGCAGATCTGCACCCGGGAGAAGGACGTGCGCGGCTTCTTGCGCTTGGGCGGCGTCCGGTTCTGGTACGGGTGCCCGATGCGCCGCGTCACCGCGAAGGGCGACAGCGCGGCTGTGGGGACAGCGGCGTCAGGGGGCGCTGGGGGTCATCCCAGCAAAGCACAGCAGGGCAGGACCCTGGGGCATGGCGGGGGGCTCGGGGCCAAGGGGGCACATGGGGATGGGGAATGCCAGGGGAGCCACCAGTGCTGCCTGGGAGAGTAGGGGAGGGGGATACCCAGAGCTGTCCCCACTTTGGGGACATGGGGGCAGCTCAAGACATGGCATGAGAGAGGAGCCATCCCCGTTCCTACCCCACAGCACAGTCACTCCCCCAGCCCTGCGGTCGGCACTGGAATGTCGGGGTGGATGGGCTGGCCCGGTCACAGGACTGATGCAGGACCATCGAGCCCGGCTGCACAAACCCAACCTCCCCTCACACTGAGCCCAAAGAGCCTCCAGGGCACTGCAGGGACTGCCCAGCCCTGCTCGTGCGGGAATGGGACCACAGAAGCTGTTGGGAGACAGACAGTGTCTCTTTCCATGGACTGGGGAAGGGGATGTCCCTGCCCAGCTGAGGTGTGAGCTGGCCCTAGTGAGGCCAAAGTGCCACATCTCAGCCCTGGTGAGGCCAACGTGCCACATCCCAGCCCTGGTGAGGCCAACGTGCCACATGCCAGCCCCAGAAGCTGCTGGAGCTGCAGGGAGCATCAGAGCAGCATGGAGGAAAGCAAAGGTTTGGCAGGGCCAGCCCCCAATGCCTGCACCCCTCCTGCTCTGGCAGCAACCTTTGCCAAGCCATGACCCTACAGCACCACATCCCCATGGTGCCATGGCACCACAGCCACCACCAGGGCTACACCACACGGACAGGGCTGCACATGGCTGGGACCATGGGACATAGGGACATAGGGCACAGCCCACAGCACCCCAGGGACCCCCTGGCACCCACAGATCCTCCCTCCCACCCATGCCCAGGAGGCCGCCTGGGCTGGAGGAGCCTTGCAGCCGGGGCGACGGGCACGGTTGAGCAGGTGGAGCCGTGCAGGGCACGGTTGGGGCAGGTGGAGCCGTGCAGGGCACGGTTGAGCAGATGGAGCCGTGCAGGGCACGGTTGGGGCAGGTGGAGCCGTGCAGGGCACGGCTGGGGCAGGTGGAGCCGTGCAGGACATGGTTGAGCAGATGGAGCCGTGCAGGGCACGGTTGGGGCAGGTGGAGCCGTGCAGGACATGGTTGAGCAGATGGAGCCGTGCAGCCGGGGGGCACAGAGGCCCCTGAGCCCCCTCCCCGCATGGGCGGCCTCTCACCGGGACCAGCTGCCTCCTGCCCGCAGCCCACCCCAAGGCCGAGGTGCTGAGTGATGGCTGCGGCTGAGAGACCCCGCGCTGGGGAGGGGCTGCCCCATCCACCCAACGCTGGCGCCAGGCAGGAGACGAGGACGTCACCCGCCACCCCTGCGCGGGGACCGTGCTTCGTCACCGCTGCCATGGCGGGGTGGGCCGGGAGGCGAACACGGTTCTGCTGGCGCCCGGGTGGGACCCCCAGGGTCCCCAGCGTCCTGCCCCAGACCCCCCCATGGCCCACACGGCCGGGACTCGGCCCCCAGCCCCGCACGGCCTCCAGCCTTGTCCCCGCATGCGGCCACACACTGTGGACGTGGCAGTGCCGCCATCTTGGGCGGGAGCGGAGCTGAGCCAGGCCAGGGGTCCCCAGCAGCCACACACGGTCCCGGTGCCCGGGACCCCAACTTCAGCACCCCTCCTGCTTCTGGGGTGCAGCAAGCAGCACCCCCAGCCCAGCACTGCTGCTCAGCCCCCACCAGGGCGCTCAGCCCCGGCCACACCAGCAGCACCTCAACCCCTCACTACCTCCACAACCCCGCATGGCCGCCCTGGCCTCTCCCACAGCGCTGGCTCTGTGTGTTCCACACCGATCCCTGCACGTTCAGATCAGTGATCCCATCCCCAGGCACCCCCCGGGTACCCCTGCACCACCGCCCCCATTCTCGGGGTTCACAAGGCATGGGACATTGCTCTGTGCATGGGTGGGCTTTGTCCTCAGTTCCACGGTGGGTCCCCCACCCTGCACCGTGTCCCCTCAGAGCCCCCACATCACATCTCACACCCACAGAGCCCCCACCCCACTCTGCAGAGCCCCCACTCCGCACCCACCCCACACCCGGCTCCCCACAGCCTCCCCGTTATGGTGTCACAGCGTCGCCACCAGCACCTCCAAACCGGGCACGGGACCAGACACGGAGTAAAGCCCGAGACCGGAGCCTGCTGGGACCCCCCGGGCTCCACCCGGAGCCACCGGACCATACCCGGTGACGCGGTGGAGCCGCCGGTAGCCGCGTCTACCCCGAGCCGCTCCCGCGGGCCCCGACGGCGGCGGGCGAGCACCGGGCACTGCGGGAACCTGTGGAGCGCACGGTCCCCGCCATCCCCGTCCGATCCCCGCGCCCGCCCCGAGCCGCGCCGTGCCCGCCGGACCGCGCTGCCCCGACGGAACCGCGGGAGCGGCCGGTGCCGCGGGAGTGCCCGGAGCCGTCAAGAGCCGCCGGTAGCCGCCGGTAGCCGCCCGCTCACCTGAGAGCCGGTCCTTGGCGATGCGCCGCGTGGTCTCCATCCACGGGAAGGTGAGCCCCGGCAGCGCGGGCCCCGGCGGCGGCGCGGCGGGCGCGGCGGGCGGAGGGGCAGGCGCGGGCCGGTGCGCCGGGACGCGGATGACTCCGGCGGGAGGCGCGGCGGGCGCGGGGGTCACGTTCACGCTCACGTTCATGCTCATGTTGAGGTTGTAGGAGCCGAGCGGACCGGTGGGGCCGTAGCCGCTGCCGTAGAGCCCGTAGTCGGGCTCTGCCGCCGCCCGGTGCGGCCCCGTGGGCTCGGGGCCGCCCAGGATCTGGTCGATGCCGAAGCTGATGGGCTCGTGGGGCGCGGGGGGCCCCGGGCCGCCGCCCTCCCGCTCCATCCCGGCCGCGCTCAGAGCCGGCGGGGCGCGGGCATGGCCGGGGGGCGGCGGGGGGCGGCGGCGGCGACGGGCACGGAGCGCCCGGTGCGGGGCAGGACGCGGTGCGAGGTGCGGGCCCGGAGCAAGGTGCGGGGCAGGTGCCGGGTGCGGGTGCGGGCCCGGGGCAGGGTGCGGGGCATGGCTCGCAGCCGCTGGCGGCCCCGGGGCGGGAGCGCGGGTGGGCTGCGGGCCCTGGCGGGACGCGCTTTTCTGCCCCGCTCCATCCGGACCGGCCGAACTCCCACCGCCTGCGCCCTGATTGGCGGCCGCGCCCCGTGATTGACAGTTCAGGGCCCCGCCCCCGCCTCGGGATCCCCCCCCGCCCCCGCCGCTCCGGGCCCCCGCCCCGGCTCCGGGACAAGCGGACGGGCCCGTCGGGTCCCGAACGCCCCCCTTGCACCGACGGGCTCCGTACCCGTTCTCCCCGCCGGGGCGTCCGCCGGAGCGCCTACCCGGTCCGGCGGAGCCGCTGTCGCATCGGGCAGCAGCGCGGCGCCTTTTCGCGTCCCCGCTCCGTCCGCAGCCCCGTCGGCGCTTCCAGCCGCCCCTCCCGGGGCGCACGAAGCGGCCCCTGCCCCAGCGCCGTTCTCACGGTGCGCACGGACCGGCGCCCGCGGTGCGCAGGCTTCGCACCGAGCCCGTCCGTACGGGAGCGAATAGATCTGGCGGCCCCGGAGCCAACGCGCCCGGTGCGGGGATCCAGGGGTAGTTCCGACCCGCTGTTCCCAGAGCACGGACACGTCCCGGGACACGGATCCCAATCTCCTCGAGCCGCCGTTGCCGGTAGCTGGGGTCTCAGTTCCCAGGGAACCGCCCTCTCCCGGGGCACCGACCCCATGCCGACCTTCAGTTCCCGGGCCATAAATCCCCCTTCCCGGGACCTGCCGTTCCCGGGATCATGGACCCCGTTTTCCACGGACCAGCCCGTTCAGGGGGATGGAGTCCGACACCCCCGGCCCCGCCATTCCCGGAGACAGACCCCGGTTCCCGACCCGCCGTTCCCCGGGATGGACCCCTGTTCCCCGCCCGCCCTTTCCCGGTCACAGAGCCCAGCCCGGCCCCGTCGGTAACGGCAGCGGAGAGCGGCACTGGCTCGGTCGGGTCTTCCGACGACTATCGCGACAGCGACGCGGCGCCCCGCGGGTGGGTTCCCGGCGGCTCCCGGGCGGGTCACGGCCCCGGGACAGGGGCTGGCGGGGCGGAGGCGGCGGCGGCTTCCCGGGCACCCTGGCGCCACCGGTCTGGGGCAAATGACATTACCGGGGCCTGCGCCTGTAAATCACGGCGGCACCGGGGGCTGCAGCTGCCGCACCGGGGGCACCGCACACCCCGGGGCACCTCGCATCCCAGGGGCACCGGGGGGCACCGGGTGGTGCCAGGCTCGCCGCAGTGCGGGGTGCCCGTCCCAGCTCTGCCGGGGTGTGGGGCAGCGGGAACCGGGGCTGCACGGGCACATGCCTGTGCCACCCTCGGCCATGCCCACAGCCCACCCCGGCACCGGGAACGGCCGAGCTGCTCCTCTCCACACCAGGGGCACCGACGGAGCCTCGTGTGCCCAGAAGGGGAGGGGGACACAGCACCGGGACCCTGCCCTGCAGGCGACACGGATATCTGGCGTTCCCTGCTCGCAGCCCGGCAGGTGCTGGGACGAATCTCAGGGTTCCCACTGTGGCTTTTCCACCTGAAAAGAGCCACCGGCTCCGGGTCTGCTGCGGCAGAGGGACCAGCTGTGACCCCGTGGGGTGCAGCCATGGCGGCGGCAGTGGCAGTGACAGCGGTGACAGTGGCGGCAGTGGCGGTGACAGTGGCAGCGGGAGGAAATGGCCGGTGCCGGAGGAGGAGGCGGCAGCAGGTTAATTGAACCCGGAGCAGGAGGCAGATGTTGCCGTGCCCAGGGGCTGGAATCTGCCGGGCTGGGAGATGGATTGGGGGGCTGGGACGGGGCCCGGGGCAATGCGGGATCTCCCGGCGCCTGCTTGCGCCAGGGCCCGCCCCACGCCCACGGGGGTCTGCAGGCAGCACCCCCGGCCGGAGCAGCCCCCCCTGCCCGGCAGCCTCCAGCAACACAGCCAGGGCTGCCCTGGGAGGGAGGGAGGGAGGGGAAGAACTGAGGCTGCTCAAGGAGTTCTGAGCCCCTTCCCACCCTTGCTGTGGGTGCAAGGTGTTTTCCTCCCA
Organism: Molothrus ater; assembly: GCF_012460135.2. NCBI lineage: Eukaryota > Metazoa > Chordata > Aves > Passeriformes > Icteridae > Molothrus > Molothrus ater. Next base: position 70,875,173 of record NC_050481.2, read on the forward strand.
GGGGCCCCACTAGCCGAGGTGTCACCACCTTGTGCCGCTGGCTCTGCCTTCCCAGTGACCCCTGGGCCACCTGGAAGGAGGCCGTGTCCCTGAGCCTGGCCCAGGGTCCCCTGAGCCACCGTGGGGACCAGGCAGAGTCCCTGCACCCGGAACCCCCCAAGTTGGGCCAGTACAGAGCCCTCCTCATTTCTCGGCCGCAGCAGGGACCTCTGTGTCCTCTTTGTCCCCCCTGCCACCCCAAGGGGCTGGGCCTGGTGGTTCTCGTGGGTGGCAGTGACAGCTGGAGGGGATGCGGCAGAAGAAAGGGCATTTGCCCATTTCCAGCAGGGAATCAGCCTTCAGCCAGCGCAGCGCCGGGCCCTGCCACCGCCAGAGCCGCACCAGCATCTCCCCGCCCCGCGCCCTCCACGTCCCTCTGCCCCTGGGAGCAGGGGGTCACGCATGGGGTCTGTGGGGTCCGGCCCCTGCCCGCCCCACCACGGAGGTGCTGCCCGAAGCTGCCGGGGCTCCTCGCCCCGTCCCCCGCCGTGGCCCCGGGGCTGCCGGTGCAGCTGCGCGGCTTCGTGGTGCCGCGTCCCCGGTGCCGCCCGTGCCGGTGCCTCCGTCCCCCACGGGGACGCCGCGGGCTCCGAGGCTGCTGCCGGGGCGGGGGTCGCTGGGACGGGTCCGTGCCTGTCCCCGGTGCCCCGGCCATCACGGCGGTGGCGCGGCGGGGACCCGGCGGGGCCCCACGCTGCCACCGGCCAGAGGCTGCCGCGCACCCGCTCCCGCCCGCTCCCCCCCGTAATCTCATTACCGCTGGACGTCCCCTTCTTCCTCCCGCTTCCCCCCAAACCCGCTGGCAAACTGGAGGGACAGTCAGCTCCTCTCTGGCTGCTGGGTTAATTCTGGGCTAATTAGATGAACCAGCCCAGATTGGATTACTTTAGCCTGCATTTGGTCCTCCAGTCCTTGGCTTGCGGCTCCCGGGGGAGCTGCTGGCGCCTCCTGCCTCAATCAGACACTTCTTAACCGCATGAAACACTCCCGGTGCCCCCCGCCGCCCGCCCGCCGTGGGCGCCGGCACCCGGACGGGGTGCGCGGGGTGAGGCGGCAGCAGCCGGTGGGCGCGGTGCCCACCCCGACCCGGCTGGCACGGCGGGAGCGCTGGCATGAGGATGGATGGGGCCGGCATGGGGATGGGATGGAGTCGGGATGGGACCGCTGTGGGGTTGGGATGGGGTCGTGCGATGGCCCCCGCGGGCTGCCCGCGGACCCGACGGCCGTGTCGCCCGCTCGGACGTCACGGTGGTGGCCCTCGGCGTCTGCGCGGTGTCCTCGGGGAGGAGCCGGGTGCCACATGGGTGCGTGGGCTGCACGGTGACGCCAACAGCGGCTGCTGGGGGGGCTGCTCCCCCCGGGCACCGCCAGGCTGCGGCCCCTGCGGCGGGGGACAGGGGGGACTGCGGGTCCGGACTGGGGGTGTAGCACGGGCCACCCCCCTCAAACCCTCTGGGGACCCCAGCGCCGTGGTCTGGGAGCAGGGTCGGAAGGGCTGGGGGGGCACAGTCTGGGCTGGGGGCTGCAGAGGGGATGGATGCCAGCGGAGCGGGAGCTGAGAGCCCCCGGGCGTTCGGTGGGGGATGAGGGATGGAGCAGGGGGCAGGGGGGTGCTGTGGGAGCGGGGGGCACACACAGCACCCCCCTCCCCGCTCGGGCGGCAGGACAGGCAGCTCCAGCCCCTCTGGTCAGTGGGAGCAGTGCCCAGGAGGCACCGGACACATGGCTGGGCACACCGGTTCCCTCTCCCACGCCCTCAGGGGTACCCTCAAGGTACCCCACCCTCACCATCCCAGGGTCTGACACCAGCCGGGGTTTTTTGGGGGCTCTGCCCTGCCTAGGGGCTGCAGGTGCTGCCCATCCTGGAGGGCTGGTGCCCGTCGGGGGCCACAGTGTGCCGGTGGCTGGTGGCCGCTGACGGCCACGTCGCTCAGGGCCTCGTTATCAAAGGTTAATTGGATTTTGCAGATGTACTCGGTGCATTAGGCAGGAACTCAGTCCATGAACACCCAGCCCCCGCTGCCCTATAGGGACCCCTGCCCACCCCAGGGGGATTAATAGGGGACCCCTATTCACCCTGCCTGATCTAACAGGGACCCCTGCCCACCCCAGAGGGGTTAATAGGGGACCCCTATTCACCCTGCCTGATCTAACAGGGACACCTGTCTGCCTCAGGGGTTCCCTGCCTCCCTTGGGGGGGTCCCTATTCACCTGACGGGATGGAGGGGGGAGCTAACGCCGCACCACAGCGGCCATGAGTGTGTCCAGCCTCAGCCCAGCCTCTCTCAGCCCCAGCGAGGGCTCCGGCCGGGAAAGCTCCCGGCAGCGCTTCCCAGAAGGAGCCGCCCCGGCCGTGCCGCGGAAATGGAGCTGAATATCTGAGCAGGGCTGAGCTAAAAGCCTCGGCCCCGCAGCCCCGCGCAGCCCCGGCGGCTCCCGCCATCAATTATTAACGGCGAGATGGATCCACGGCCTCGCCTGGCGGGGGCGGCTCCGAGAGGACCGGCTGCCGGACCCCAGCCCCGGGACGGGCTCTCCGCCCTCGGTCCCGCGGGGCCCACGCCAGAGCCCCCCGCAGAGCCCGCTCCTCGCCCGGCCGGGACACGCGGTGCCGGTGCCGGGTGCGGTGCCGGTTCTCAGAAAGCGATGCTGCCCCGCCGTGGGGCCGCGCTGGCCCCGCTGTGACCCCCGCCCCTCCCCGGATGGCTCCTGGCAGGTACAGATGGGACCGGACCCTCCCCAGCCGGGGGTCACCGGCCCCGCCGCGCTCTCGCCTCCCCGGAGGCGCGGGCAGGGGTGGGCGGGCGGCGGGGCGGGGGCCAGTCCGGAGCCTCTGCCCGCCGGCGCCCCGGCACCGGGAGAGGCTCGTGTTGGTCCCGGGGCTCGGCCACACACCGTGCGCCGCCCGGGACGAGGGGCTGGCACCGGGGTCACCGGGGCTCGTTGCTGAGACGCTCCGGTAGGGCAGCGGGGACAGCGCGGCTGGACTGGGCACACTGAGGGAGCTGAGGGGTGGAGTAAGTGCTGTGACCCGTACCCCGGACCAGGACCATGACAATGACCGGGACGCATCCAGGAGCCCCAAACCCGCACGGTCCCTGGCCGTGGCAGCCCGTGCGGAGCCGGTGCCGGAGCAGGGCTGGCAGCGCGGCTGTGTGCCAGGAGCTCCATGCTGCGGTGGGGGGTGCCAGCCCCTGCTCGGGGGTCCCGCCGTGCTCCTCTGCCCGCTGCCACTCCCTGACACGGACCAGCCTTCCCCGCCGTCCGGTCTGGGGTCCGGGGGGTGGCACAGTCCGTGAGGAGCCGTGGGGGGCTCGGCTCGGCTCCGCATTAGCGCGGCCGCTGCTTCCCCTGAGCCAAACCTTCATTAGCGTGGCTCCGGCTGCGCCGGGTGGGGCCGCGGGCTGCTCCGCTGGCACCCCAAATTGTCAGCACCTCGGCACCCCAAACTACCAGCACCCCAAAGTGCAGCACCCCGGCACCCCAAATTGTCAGCACCTCGGCACCCCAAACCGTCAGCACCCCAAACTGCAGCACCCAGCACCCGACACCCCGAACTGCCAGCACTTCGACCCTGCCAGCACGGCAGCACCAGACACCCCAAATATCAGCACCAACAGCAGCGCGACACCCCAAACTGTACCATTCTGGTACCCCAGCGACACCCCCGCACCCCAACCCTGCCTGAACCCCTGCACCCCGAAGGGTCCCGGTACACCGAAATGCCAGGGCAAACACCCCGACCCTGCCGGTGCCGCTGCATCCCTGAGCCCAGCCCTGCCCTCGCCGCCGCCGTTCACGCTGTGCCCCCGTCGGGACGCCCCGGTGTCCCCTCCCGAATCTTCCCAGACCCCCTGAGCCCCCCCAGATCTCCTGTACCCCACGGACCCCCCAAATCCACCCCCCAGAGTCCCCTGCGTGTACCCCGAACTCCTTGTCCCCTTCGTAGCCTCCAGACCGCTCAGATCCCCTCAGACCCCCTCAGACCCCCTCAGATCCCCTCAAACCCCCTCAGACCCCCTCAGACCCCCTCAGGCCCCCTCAGACTCCCTCGGATCCCCTCAGATCTCCTCAGATCTCCTCGGGCCCCCTCAGTCCCCCTCAGACTCCCTCAAACCCCCTCAGCCCCCGGTTCCCCCCCGGGCCCCCCGCACTCCCGCTGCCCGCCCCCCCTTCCCTCCTGTTCCCCCGCGTTGCTCTGCTGCCTTCTGGCGGCGTTCCGCAGCACCACACGCACGCAGAGCCCTCTCTGATTGGCGGCCGCTGCTGTCCGTCAAGAGCGCGCCCTCTCGCTATTGGCCAGCGTTGGGAACGCCCTCCCCTAAACACGGCGGGTCCGGTGGCGGCGGCTCGCGGCGGGTCCCCCTCACGGGCGAGGTCGGGGAGTCTCGGGATCCCAGGCTTCTCCCCGTGGGTCTCGGGGAAGGATCAGCACAGGGCCGAGCTTGCGCCGCCCGCCGCGACTCCAGACTCGCGGGGCACGCTAGGAGTTGTAGTCCCGCCGCTCGCCGCGGCCCCGCCCCGAACACGGAAGTGCGCGAGGCCACAGGCGGAGGCGGCTCTAAGATGGCGTCGCCTCCTCAGGGGGGCCCGATGGCCATCGCCATGCGGCTGCGGAACCAGCTCCAGGCCGTCTACAAGATGGACCCGCTGCGGAACGAGGCGAGCGGCCGTACCGGGAAGGCGGGAGGCACCGGGAGGAGGCGGTGGCGGCGACACCGGGGGCCAGCTCGGGAGGGGACGGGAGGTGCCGTGGCGTTGCCGCTGGGGGGCGCTGTGAGACCGAAGGGCGGTGCGGGAAGGCGGGGCCTGGGAAAGGGGGCGTGGCCAGGGATCGGGGCAGGCACTGGGCTGGGGGTGTCCCCGGACCCCCAAAATCCCATTTTCTGATATACTAAGGCAAAACAGCGTATCCAGCCCACTTCAAATCCCGTTTTCTAGCGTAATAATGGAATACAGACTGGCCAGTCCTGTGTTCTGGCATGTTAAGGCAATACAAGGGGTGCAGCACCCCAAAATCCTGTGTTTTGCCATAATAATGGAAGACAGGAGGCACAGCCTCCCCAAATCCTGTTTTCTGCCATAATAAGAGCAAACAGCAGGCATGCCCCCCCAGAATCTCATTTTCTGGCATATTAAATTAAGATAGTGAGGCCAGCCTCTCAAAATCCCATTTTCAGGTGTAATAACGGAAGACAGGGGGCAATCCCTGCAAAATCCCGTTTTCTGACATATTTTGGCAAGACCAGGGTGTCCAGCCCCTCAGAATCTGTTTTCTGGCATATTAAAGCAAAACAAGAGGTGCAACTCCCCAAAATCCCATTCTTTTAGCATCTTAAGGGAATGGCAGGAGAAACTCCTTGGGGTACGCGGTTCCAGGTGAAGGATGAGAGGGGTCTCGGGGGTCTCCAGGTGACAGGTGAGGGTGGTCTTGGCATGCTCCGGGTGACAGTGCTGTGTCCCCCCCAGGAGGAAGTGAAGGTGAAGATGAAGGAGCTGAACGAGCACATCGTGTGTTTCCTGTGCGCCGGGTACTTCATCGACGCCACCACCATCACCGAGTGCCTGCACACCTGTGAGTGTCCCCACCTGCCTGGGGGGCTTGGGGGGGCTCTGGGGGTGCAGTGCCACCCCTCCCACACCTGTCCTTGTCCTCCCACACCTGTCCTTGTCCCCAGTCTGCAAGAGCTGCATCGTGAAGTACCTGCAGACCAGCAAGTACTGCCCCATGTGCAACACCAAGATCCACGAGACGCAGCCGCTGCTCAACCTCAAACTGGACAGGGTCATGCAGGACATCGTCTACAAGCTGGTGCCCGGCCTGCAGCACAGTAAGGGGACACAGGGGACACGGGTGGGGGGGGCTCAGGGGACATGGCCTGCAGCACAGTACGGGGGACATGGGGATAGGGACAGGAATGGGGATATGAACAGGGAGAGAAAAAGGGATGGGGACATGGTGGGAGGACAGCCAGGGACTGTCCTCAGGGCCAGCTGGGCCCAGGTGTGTCCCTGAGCCACTTGTCCCCTGCAGGTGAGGAGAAGCGGATCCGGGAGTTCTACCAGTCCCGAGGCCTCGACCGGGTGACGCAGCCCAGCGGTGACGGTGGGACAGGGGGGCACGGGGGGGTACAGGGGGCAGCCAGCCACGGTGCTGGGGGTGTCGGGGGCACAGGGGGCTGACGGTGCCACCTGTGTCCCCAGACACGGTGGGGGGTGACCCCATGGGGCTCCCCTACAGCACCTTTGACCACTCGCGCGCTCACTATTTCCGCTACGACGAGCACGTCTCGCTCTGCCTGGAGAAACTGAGGTGAGTCCAGGGGGGCTGCAGCCCCTCAGTGGGGTGGGGAGGGGACACAGGGGACACTGGGCACGGCCCCTGACACGTGAGACCCTGGACACATGTTCCTTTCTCTTCCCGCCACAGCTCCAGCAAGGACAAGAGCAAGGCCATGCTGCAGGTGAGTGGGGATCCCTGCAGACCCCAGCCCTGACCCCCAGCTGTCACCCTGGCCCTGCCGGGGGTGTGTGGGGTCCCTGGAGACCCCCACAGTCCCCGAACTCTCTCTGCCCCTCACAGCAGAAATACGTGAGGTGCTCGGTGAGGGCCCAGATCCGACACCTGCGGAGGGTCCTGTGCCACCGGCTGGGGCTGTCCCTGCAGCACGTGAGTGGGGGTCCCGGGGGGGGTGCCAGCCCTCAGAGGTGTCCTGGCCCCCCCTGATGCAGCCCCTCTGTGCAGGTGCAGATCCTGTTTGACAATGAACCCCTCCCCGACCACATGACAATGAAGCAGCTCTGGCTCTCACGGTGGTTTGGCAAGGTGTGCATCCATCATGAGGGATGGCAGCCTCTGATTTTGGGGTTCACCCCGTGGGGGGGTGGTGGGGTGACCCTCTGGGGGTGCCTTGGGGCAGTGTGGGGTTGGGGGATTGAGGATCTTTAATGTCAAGGGCTGCAGTGGTGATCTGGGGGGCCCCTGGCCCCTGCATGGGTCAGGCAATGGGGGGGTCCCCAAAGGAGTTGGCCCAGTTTGGGGTGCAGCCCCAGGGGAGTCCCTGGGCTGAGATTGGGGTCTCTGTACTAGGGGACTTATGGGCTGGGGGTTGGGGTCTCTGCCTCAAGGGGATCTTGGGCTGGGATTTGGGGTCATGGACTGGGATTGGGGCGTCCCTGGACTGAGATTTGGGATCCCTGCCCTAGGAGGGAGTCCTGGGCTGGGGTTTGGGGTCATGGGCTGGAATAGGAGGGTCCCTGTCTGGGAGGATTCCCTGGGCTGGGATCTGGGGTCTCTGCCCCAAGGGGGGGTCCTTGGCTGGAATCCCCCAGCCCTGACCCCCCCCTTGCCCCACAGCCTGCGCCCCTCCTGCTGCACTACAGCATCAAGGACAAGAGGAGGTAGGGGCAGGGGGTGGGCACTGCCCCCCAATGCAGCCCTGCTCCTGCCCCCCACCCCATAACTTATACCCCTCTTCGAATTTATTTTTGGAATAAAACTGTGGAAAAGCCCCCTTGAGTCCCTGCTTTGTCTGAGGGCGACTGGGGGGGGTCTCAGGAGGGTCCCCTCTGCTCCAGCAGCTCCAGGGGCTGCACTGGGGACTCAGTGACCCCTGGATGGGCTGCACCCATGGGGGGCTGAGTCGTGGGGTGCTGGGGGTGCACTGTGTGCGGTGGGGCTGTGCAGCCCCCCCGTCCCCATTCCCCCGCCGTGCCGGGGGGGGGGTCTCGCAGCCCCTCAGCCCCGCGCAGCGATCCCGACACCGATCCCGTCCCATCCCGGTCCCGTCACGGCTGCCTGCCGCGTGTCCGGCCCCCCGCCCCCATAATGAGCCTTAATGAAGCCATGGGCCCTTTGATTGCCGGGGGAACGGGGAGCCCCGCGCCGCCCTAATTAGCCCGGGCCAATATTCCGCCATCTGGATCCTCCCGCCGCACCACGGGCACAGCTGCGGGCGGGGGGGTCCCGGGAGCGGCGGTGTCCCTGGGGTGGGGCCGGGACCCACGGCCGCGGGCGGAACAGGTGCCGGATCCCGGCGATCCCGGTAATCCCGGTGATCCCGGGAACGCGGCTGCGGAGGGCTCAAAACCGCGCGGCGCTGACCCCGCTCCGTGCTCCCGGTATGGCGGTGCCGGTGCCGGGCTGTGCCGGGCGGCTGTCGGGGATGTCCCCTCCATCCTCGTCCCCGAACCGGGTGTCCCATCCTGTGCTGGGCACGGTCCCGGACCCAGCGGGATGGATGTGGCACCGGGGGCGCCGTGGCTCGTCCTTCATCCTCGGTCCCCGCGCCGGAACCCCCGCGCCGCCGCCGCCGCCGGCGGATCCGGTTACGGCCCGGCCCGGCCCAGCTGTCGGCCATCGCTCACCGGGCGGGGCCGGCCGGGCTCGCCTGCCCAAAACCCCCACAAGGACGAGGGGAAACGCGGGGGCTGCGAGGCCATGCGGGCGTGGGGATCCCAGCTGGGGCTGGGTGCAATGGGGGTTCCAAATGAGGTGGTGGGTGCAGGATTGGGGTCCCAACCGGAGAGAGACGGGCGGGGTTGTGGAATGGGGGTCCCAAATAGGACTGGGGGAGCAGGATGGGGGGTTCAGTAGGGCTGGAGGCTTTGGGGTGCAAGGTGGGAGTCCCGAGCAGGGACAGAGGGTTTGGGGTATGGGATGGGTGTCCCAAAAAAGGCTGGAGGTGTGGGGGAGCAGGATGGGAGTTCTAAATGGGGCCACAGGGATTGGGGTGCAAGTCTGGGGTCCCAGCCGAGGTTGGAAGGGTGGGGGTGCAGGATGGGGGTCCCTAATGGGAGCAGAAGGATGGGTGGGGGATCCTAAATCGGGATGCAGGGCTGGAGGTGTGGGACAGAGATCCCAAATGGCACCAGAGGGCTGGGGCTGCAGTGTGGAGGAGTGGAGGAGCACGATGGGGATCCCAAACAGGGCTGGGGGTGCAGGACGGGGGTCCAAACGGGGGCTGCCTGTGGGGGAGTGGGCGTGTAGGTGGATGGATGGACGGACGGAGGGACGGAGGGACGGACGGATGGCGGGGGCTGTCCCTGCGTCTGTCAGCAGCGGCTCTGGCAGCCAGTTACAGACGGCAGAGCAGGAAGCCCCCCGGAGCCCCCCACCAGCCCTGCACCCCCTCCCTTATCAGCGGCGGCCCCGGAGGAGCCTAATTCAAACCAACTGCGGGGCTGACGTTGGTAAATGAGCCCCCCGCCCACGGCCTGGCCCCAGCGCCCACGGGGGCTGCCCCGGGGAGGGGGGGACATGGGGGCTGGGGGATCCAGCGGGGCAGGGGCAGGTTCTGGGGGGGTGTTCCCGTAGCCCCGAGGCGCCGTGGAGCTGAAGGCACTTTGATGTCCCCCCTGGCCCGTCATGCTCCGAGGGGGCTAATGGCCCCCGGCTCCAGCCCGGCAGAGAGGGAAACCTGAGCCCCCAGCCCCCTGTCCTTAACCTGGGGGGCTGTCGGGGGTCCCCAGCTCTGCCCGAGAGTATTTGGGCATGGCATGGATGGATCCACGCGAGCAGGGGGACGGGACCCTTCAGAGCTCCTTGGCTCTGTGGGACCCCCAGGAGCCCCTCTGGGGATGGTGGCACCCCCAGCCTGGAGGGTGCCAGGGCTCGGGTGCGGGGTGAGAGGTGAAGGGACCCACCCATGGTGTCGCAGGGATGTGCCAGGGGGGCCGCAGGGGCAGTGCTGGGAGGGGTCTGTGGGAGGGACCCCACAGAGAGACCCCTCAGTCCCCCCGCCCCCCACCCACAGCCCTCCTGTGCCTTGTGGGGGGCACTGGGGGCACAGCACAGCCCGGGGAGGGGGGCACAGCATCGCCCCTCCCTCCTATGCCATGTCCCCAAGCACTGCCCACCCCTGCCCCTCACCGGGCCCCCTCTAAAACCCCGGAAAACCCACGAGCCCCATGGGCTCTCACTCTGGGGGTCCCGCTCACCCCCTCCCCTGGGGACCCCGGGCTGCTGAGCCCCCCCGCGGCTGCACCGTCCCCGCCGTGCTCCGGCAGCACCGGCTCCGCGCAGCCGCGACAGGGACAGAGGAGCCCCGGCACCCTCACACCCCATGGCCGGGTGAGGGACCATGCCCGGCCCCCTGGAACGTGTGGGCACTGCCATGGGCTGGGTGGGCACCGTGGGGACACGTGTGACACGGTGTTGTCCCACATCCTGACCTCCCACCGCAGGGCAGCACACAGCCACCACCCACCCCCTGTGGTGCCCATCCCATGCCATCCCCTCCGTGCCCAGCGGCACGGGCACGCGGCTGTCACGACAGGAATGAGCTGTCACGACGGGAATGAGCTGTCACGACGGGAATGAGCCGCCTCCCCAGCGCAGGGACGTTCCCTGGAACGAAGCGCCGGGATGAGGCTGATGAGAAAAATCCAAACGCAATTTAATTCCTGTCACCGCCTGAGCGGCTCCAAATGACGCCGGGGGGTTCTGACGGGCCCACGCTGAGCCCCCCCCCAACCCCAGCCCCCCCCCCCATTTCCTGAGGTGCCGTTTCCTGAGGATGTGGGCACCGGCACTGGCACCGGGATGCCCGCCGGCCTGGGAAGGGGGGGCACCTTCCTGCGGACAGAGGGGTCACGGCAGGGCCTGGGAAAGCGCCGCCCCCGGGACCCCAACACCCCCCGCAGCCGCCGGGGGCACCCCCGGGGTTGCTCGGAGCAGCCGCGATGGTGATGGAGCACTTGTGGCACCCAGCCGGTGCCACGGGCATCCCCGGGAGCCTGGAGGCGCAGTCCCGGCTGCTCGGTGCTGGCAGGGCGAGTGTCACCGGCGAAAGGGCCACCGGGCACCGGCAGCCCCGGTTGGCACGAGTGCGAGGGGCGGTGGGGTCGTGGGAGCGGGCTCAAGGCACCTTTCCACGTCCCCCGGGTTATTTTGGCACCGGGTTATTTTCAAGGCACCTCTCCACGTCTCCCGGGTTATTTTGGCCGCCGGAGTTTCCTCCGAGCCTTTGTGTGGCGGCCGCAGCCCCCCCGCGCCCCCCCGGGCTGCCCGCACGGAGCGGATCGGCGGCGGGGGAGCGCGGGGAGGGGGCGCCGGTACCGGGGCGTCTGCCACGGGCTAGGGTGGGATATGGGGCATGTGATATGGGATATGGGATGTGGGATATGGGATGTGGGATGTGGGATGGGATTGGACATGTGTGGGATGTGGGGCATGGGATATGGGATATGGGACATGGGATGTGGAACATGGGATATGGGGTGTGGGATGTGGGATATAGATTGGGACAAGGGATGGGATATGAATGAAATATGGGATATGGGACATAGGATGGGATAAGGGATGGGATATGGATATGGGATATAGGATGGGATATGGGATGGGATATGGGATAAGGGATGGGATATGGATATGAGATATAGGATGGGGTATGGGATGCGATATGGATATGAGATATAGGATGGGATAAGGGATGGGACATGGGATGGGATATGGATATGGGATATAGGATGGCATAAGGGATGGGACATGCAGTGCACAGGGGACGCACACATGGGGTACAGGTGGGCACAGAGGGCAGATGTGGGTGCCCTCGGGGGGTGCCAGCCTGTTCCCAAGGGTCTGTGGTTTGGGTGCTGCTGCCCTGACGTGGATGCTGGTGCCACGGTGTTGGTGCCACAGCAAGGGTGCCATGGTGCCAGTGCCACCCCTGGTGTGGATCCCAATGCCACGATGTGGGTCCTGGTGCCATGGTGTGGGTGGCAGTGCCACACTGTGGGTGCCAGTGCCACAGTGTGGGTGCCAGTGCCACAGTGTGCATTCCAGTGCCACCATGGGGTCCCTGGTGCCCCGTGTGTCCCAGTGAGGTGGCACTCACCATCCCTCCATTGTTCCACCCTTTAAGTCAGTGTTTCCTGGCGGGTTTGACCCGGCCTGTCAGTGCCGGTGCTTCCCAGCCATAAATCACCCAGCACGGGGGTTTGGTGCCCCTATGCCCACAGCCACAGCCTGGCAAGGGGCTCCCACTGAGCCCACCTTCACTTGGGACCTGCCTGGGCAGGGCAAGGGCTCACTGGAGCCCCGTGGCACCGTCAGGATGGACATCTCCCACCCATCTCCCCTGGCTCCCCATGGTATAACGGGATGTGGACAACCCCGGGGTTGGGATTTGGGGCAAATCACTTTCAAAAGATTGGAAGTACCCACGGCAGCCCAGCCCATGTGCCAGGGCTTGGGACGCTCTCTCCGCTCCTGTCTGGCTGCCCCCAGCGCCCCGAGGCTTCCGTCCGGGCCCAGCGCTGCCGGCACGGCCGTTCCCTCCGCTATTCCCAGCATTTCCTGGGGTTTATTGTCTTCCCCTCCCTGTCCCACCTTCCTCGCAGGAAACCCTTCGTCCCACGGGGCCGGCGGCTCCGTTACCAGCAGGACGGCGCTCCCGGCCCCCTCGCCACGGGCAGGGATACAGCCGGAGCCCCGGGAGCTGCTCAAGCCCCCAAACCCCGCTCAGACCCCGGTACCGGGGGGTCCCGGCTATACCGGCAGGTCTGAGCCCCCATCACGGCCGTGCCGGTGTCGATACCGGGGTTCCACAGCGGAGAAGAGGCTGGGGACTGTCCCCAGAGCCTGTGGGGAGGGAGGGCGTGTTCTGCCACGGCTGTCGCCCACCAGTCCCCTGATCCCTAAAACAATTTGGGCGCGTTATTGCAAGGCCGCGTCTCCGTCTGCCGGATAATTGCATGCGATCTGCAGGGAGGGGCCGTGCCGCCATCATCCCGCGGCTCTGACGGCGGCACCGGGGCTGGAGAGAAGTGGGGGAGCCCAGCGGGACAAGGGGGTGCTCTTGGAGGGGTGAACCGGGCTCTGCTCCCTCCCCATCCCCGTCTCATCCCATCCCCATCCCCATCCCTGTGTCCGTTCCATCCCCATCTCCACGTCATCCCATCCTCATCCTCATCCATCCTCCCGCTCTTCCTGCACCCCCCGGACCCCCCCGGGGCCTCGGGCGGCAAATTCCAAAGGGCACCCGGGAAGATTAATGGCGGGGCCGGGGCCGGGGCCGGCGCTGGGCCGGCCGGTAACCGGATCGCCCCGCGGGAGCAGGAATGCGCCGCTGCTGACCCCGCCGTGCCCGCCCCGCCGCGAGGGTCCCGCCACGCGGGGTCACCACGGGCTCGGTCACCGCGGGCACCGCGCAGCCCCTGCCGGGGACATCCCGCGGTCCCCAAAGCCGCTGGGGCTCTGGCCCCGCATCCCCAAAGCCGGAGACACGTCCTGGGGACACACAGGCACAGGCAGTGGCGCCGAGGTCTCTGCGGTGGGGTGACACAGCCGTCACGGGATGGGCGCCATGTGCCACCTCCCTGCCCACATCCCGAGGGTGCCAAGTGCCACCACCTCTGCCCACAGCAAGATGGGCACCAGGGGCTCCATGTCCCTCTTCTCGCCCCATCCTCGGGGGAGCAGAGACCCCTCCTGCAACCCTCCGGGAATGGGGACACCCGGTGTTGTCGTGCCGTGCCGTGGGCCATGCGGGGGCTGCGGGGGCTGCAGGCGGCGGGCGCGGAGCAGCTGTCGGGTCTAAAGTTACGGTGGCTGCTGGGGGCGGGGAGCGAGGCCCGGACAGGGACAGGGTCCCCGCGGGGGTGTCCTCGCTTGGGGTCCCCCTGTTGTCCCACCCCGAAGGTCTCGCGGGGCGCAGGGCCGGACCCCGCCAGGCGGGGAGGATGCAGGACAGACGGACAGACCGGGGCTAAGAATAGCGCTGGGGTGGGAGGAGGAGGAAGGATGGGGCTTCCTCTGCGACGCCTCTTCTTCCTCCTACCCGGCTCTGCCAGGCGGCACGTGTGACACGGGGACACTCCTAGTGCCACCTGCCCTCCCCCGTGCGCCGTGCCAGTGTGACAGCCCCTGCTGGCGGTGTCCCCTGGAGCACCCACCGTGCCCGCGGCCCGTACGAGTGCCACCCCCACCGTCCCCTGCCGCTGTCAGGCCCCATCACCGCTGTCACCCCCCGCTGCCGCCGCCGCGTTTCGTTGCACTTCACTTTTTAATTAACCTCGGGGCGCTGCCTCGCCGGGGTTAATGGCAGCGGTGACCCGCGCGGCCATCGATCCCCCGAGCCCCGCGCCGCGCTCGCTGCGACGTTCGGGCCCCCTCGGGGTCCTGCGGGATGACAGGGGCGTGTGTCCCCCCCTTCCCTTCAATCCCACGCATGGCAGAGTCCCGCAGGACCCCCGGAGTGCCCCCACTCTGCTGGCACCCTCTGCCGCCACACATTGCTCGAGGTGTCCCCAGCCAGGTGTAGGGATGGTCCCTGGTGCCACGTCCTCACCGGGGACCCCCTCCCGGCCGTTCAGTGGCCCCGTGGCCGTGCCAAATGCGGGGTCCCCCCATCCTCCTGCAGCCGCCCCAGCCCCCTCCCAGCTCAGGTGCCCCTGTCACCCCTCCGCGCTTTAATCCGGGGCTCGTTCATCTTGGGCGGGGGCCGGGCTGTCAACGCCCAGACGGGCCATTTCCGAGCCGAGTCCCCCGCGCTCGGCCCTAATTGAATCCTCATGGCCCCGCCGCCGCCCCGGCCCCGCCGCGGCACCCGCCACCGTCCCGCTGCCCGCAGCGGGGCTCCCGGGGCTCCCGGTGCCACGGGGAGCCTGGGGGTGCCCCACCGGAGGCGCTCGGAGCCCCCCACCCACCACCCCCGGTTGCTGCCGCCTCTCCCCCGGTACAGAGACCCCCGCCCGGTGGGCAGCTCTGGGATCCCACGCCCTCCCCAGCCCCCCCCAGAGCCGCAGGTCAATTCTAGGCGGACCCCGACCCCACGGGGGTCCCAGCGGGTCCCGGTGCCGGGGCAGGGGACGGGGAGCGCCCCCCATGCCGGCCGTGCCGTGCGGGGGTCAGGGGGCGTGGGCGGCCGGGAGCGCGGCGGGGGGGCCGCGGCGTTTGCTGCAGCCGGAGCCTTTGAAATGCAAACCCCCCCCTCCGCCCACGGCCCATTTGGCTGGAGTTTGGCCCAGGCACAAATGGAGGCCCCGGAGCGAGCAGGGATTCCAGGGGAGTCCGGGGGGGGTGCGGCAGCTGGGGCCGGTCCCTGGCGCTGGCACTGAGGGCTCCACGTGTGTGCGCTCCTGCACACGCGTGTGGCGGCTCTGGGTGGGAGCTGCTGTGTCCGGGAGCGCTCCACGCACACCTGGACACAGCTGCACACACCTGCACACGGCCCTGCACACCTGCACACAGCTGTGCCCGCACACACGGCTGCGAGGAGCCCGCTGGCGTGGCTGGGGCCACACAGACACACGGGTGTGGGAGCCATGGAGGCGTGTGCAGGGCCCCGTGTGTCCCTAGTCCTGCACTGTCCCCATGTCCATATCCCCATCCCATCCCCATCCCATGGATCCCATCCCATCCCCATCCCCATCCCCATCCCCATCCCCATCCCATCCCATGGATCCCATCCCATCCCCATCCCCACCCCATCCCACCCCATTCCCCCTCGCTTCCCCCGTGCCCTGGTTGTGCTCAGACCCCCGGGGCGCGGGGGGCGATGTCGCTCCCGTTAATGAATCGATGATTTGCCAACAGCCCCAGGGAGGGATCCCCGTCTCCCCTGGCTCCCCCGACTCCCGACACATCCATCCCCATTCACCGGAGCCAGGTGTAATCCCATTATTCCCGGCTCCGCCGAGCTCCCAGCCCACCGCAGGGTCAGGATTTATTGCCAGTAATTGCTGGGGTCCCGTCCCCCGGCGCGGGGGGGCTCCCGGCACCCCCCCGGCTCTGCCGCCGCTCTTTACACTTTAATTCCGCACCGAGCTGTTCCCTTATTAAAGGAAAATTCATTTGCCAGCGATTTCCATGTGCCGGGGCCGCGCGGGGCCGAGGCCCTAATCGCGTTACAGAGCGCTGCGGCGCAATATTGGGATGGAGCCGATAAATAATGGATCAGGGCGGCGCGGCGCGGGGGAGGCGCGTTCCGGGGGCGCCGCACCCCGAATTGTGGCACACCCAGCACCCCGCTCCTGACACCCTGTTCCCAGAGCCCTGGCACCCCAGCACCCCGCTCCTGACATCCCGGAGCCCTGGCACCCCAACACCCCTAGCACCCTGATCCTGACACCCTGGAGCTCTGGCACACGCAGCACCCCGCTCCTGACACCCTGTTCCCAGAACCCTGGCAACCCAGCACCCCGCTCCCGGAACCCTGGCACCCCAACACCCCCAGCAACCCGTTCCTGACACCCCGGAGCCCTGGCACCCCCAGCACCCTGATCCTGACACCCCGGAGCCCTGGCACACCCAGCACCCTGATCCTGACACCCCGGAGCCCTGGCACACCCAGCACCCCGTTCCCGGAGCCCTGGCAACCCCAGCACCCCCCTCCCGGCCCCGGGTGGGGGAATCCCGGGAGCTCCCGGTGCTTGGAGCCACGGCAGCCCCCGAGATGGGCCGTGCTGGGTGGGGGGGACACGGCAGCAGCTCCAGCTCCAGCACGGACACCCCCTCGGTGCCCCCTCATACGTGGATCACACAACCCCCGTCACGTGTGCACACTCGTGAACACACACACACAGACACACACACAGACACATAAACACACAGACACACAGACACACCGACACACAGACACAGACACACACACACACGCGTGTGCCCCGGTGCTGCTCATGGCGGGGATGGGACGTGAGGGGCTGGGACACCCGAGCTCCCAGACCCCCCCAGAGACTCCCAGGGACACCCCCGGGGTGGGGGAGCGGGACAGAGGCGGAGGCTGTCAGTGCCACACCGGGTGCGGTACCCCGGGGTGCCCTCAGCCCCACGCCGTGGACGTGCCCGTCACCGTCCCCTCGGGCCGCGGGCCAGCCCCGGGCACTGTCCCGGCTCCGCAGGAAGCTCCCGTGTTCCTGCAAAACCCCCGAGGGCTCGTTTGGTTCCCACCCTGTGGCCTGGTTTGGGGTGAAAAGCGTTTCCCATCCTGTGTTCCCGGCAGCCGGAGCCAGCACTTCCCACAGCGGGGGGAAGCCGGAGGGGTCGGGCAGGGTTGGGGAGCTCAGCCCACCCCAAAAATGCCTCAGCGGCCGCTTTGGGGCACGAGTGGGGGCTCGGGGAGGGAAGGAGGTGCCGGCACCATGAGCTGGGAGCAGCCCTGAGCGCAGGGATTCACCCCGAAGGCTGAAGAGCAGGGTGGGGATAATGGGGGGTTGATGAAAGGGGGTGAGGGTGACAGCCCATCCATCAGGGTGAGCAGCACTGCCGGGTTCCTGCAGATTCCGAGGTGCCAGACCTCCAGGACCCCCCCAGAGACCCGCAGGGCCACCCCCGGGGTGGAGGAGCGGGACATTGGCTCCCACATTCCCAGCCCGGGATTGCCGCGGTCCCGGCTGGCCCCGCAGGAGCCGGAGCGTTCCAGAGGGGTTGGCTCAGCGGGTGGGCGGCCGCGATTCCCATCAACACGAGAACGTGGAATCAGCCCGAGCTGCGATTTCCCTCCGTGTGTGTCCCAGGACTGAGACCGCGGCCTCCCCGTGGGGCTGGGATCCCCGGCAAGGGCTGGGGACCCCTGGCAAGGGCTGGGGACCCCTGGCAATGGCTGCGACCCCCGGCAATGGCTGCGACCCCCGGCAATGGCTGCGACCCCCATTCCCCGCTCACCGGGCGCCCAGGGCCTTGTGGCCGGCACGGTGGCCTCATCCCAGCGGTGCTGCTGGAAGGGACTGGGCTCACTGGGGTCCAATCCGAGTGCGGCACCGCTGGGTGAGGGGTGGGAATGGGGGGGGTCCCAGCTCGGGACGGGCTCCGTGCCCCGGTGAGAGCGGGCGGCGCGTGCGGCCACGGCAGCTCCGCCATCTCCCCGCGCCCTGCGGAGAGGACAAAAGCCGCGTGCGAGGAATCCGTGCAAACGCCGCTGTGCCCGGCACGCCGCCGTGCGAGGGGCCCCGTGTCCCCTCTCCCAAAACGAGCCCCCCTCCCCACAACCCCCCCCCCCCCCCCGAACCCGCCGGCCTTTAATTGCTCCGGCTGCTGGGAAATTTCAAGGTTGAATTTGTCAAACTCCGATTTCCAGCCGGGAGATCGCGTTCTGCCTTTGTCAGCAAGATTGAAAAAATCCCCCCCCCCCACCCCCTCCACTCTCTCCCGCCCCCTCCCCACTTCCATAATCCCGGCATCGGCGCTGCCGGATCCCCCTGCACCTGCTCCCCCAAGGCGGCTCCGTGTGCTCGCACCGGCCCCCCGGCACCGTCCGCAGGTTCATTACCGCCGTGACCCCCGTGACCTCGCCGTGTCCCCGGTCCCAGCGACACATCCATGGGGACACCCGACGGGACTGGGCCTGGAGGGCACCGAATCGCCTCTTCAGAGGGGCGATTCGGCATCTCCCAGCCCCAAAGCCGCCGGATAATCCGGACGCGGCGTCGCCAGCCGGGCCTCACCTGCGTGTGCGGCATCCCGGGATTTTTACGAGCGGCCGAAATCCCGGAGCTATTTGTACCGGGAAAGGGCAGCGGGAATGTGGCGGGGTGGGATGGGGGGCGGAGGGGGGGGGGGGGGGGGAATTTATGGCTCTGAAACCCAAAACCCACCCAAAAGGGCTTAATCACTCCCAGCCGCGGCCCCGATGCTTTTATGGGGCATTTTAGAGCAAAAGAGCCAATAAATTTTTGGGTGAGGGTAAGAGCCGCGGTGAGGATGAGGAGGGAGCAGAGGAGGAGGAGGGGGGACCCGCTAGGGTGGGTTAAAATGAGGGAGACAACAGGGGGGAGGCGCGGGGCTGCGCCCCGGTAGTGGCGGAGAGGGGTCGGTCCCGTCGTGTCCCCCCCCCCCCGGCAGGGGGGGCGTCGGTGGCTCCTCCTCCTCCTCCTCCCGGTATCCCGGGGCTTTAAGGCGGTGGAACGGGAATCTCGGGGCTGGGGGGTGGGGGGGGGGCGGCGGCGGCGGGTCCCGGTCCCGGCGCGGGTCCCGGTCCCGGCATGACCTCGGCGGGGGAGGCGGCCGGTTCCCCCCCGCTGCCCGCCGCGGTCGGCGGCCACCGGCGGAGCCCCCTGGACCGGCTCCCGCCCCCCGCCAACACCACAAAACCGCTGACCCCCTTCGGCATCGAGGACATCCTCGGACGTCCCCGCGGCGGGAGCCCCCCCGGGACCGGGACCGGGACCGGTCCCGCCGCCCCCCCAGCCCCGACAGGGCCCCGCGGCGGCGGCGGCGGTTGCGCCCCGGCCTCGCCGCTCTGGGCGCTGGAGGAACTCGCCAGTAAAACCTTCCAGGGGCTGGAGCTGGGAATGCTGCAGGCGGCCGGAGGTACCGGGGAGCTGCCGGGGCGGGGGGGGCTCCGCCGGGAGCGGGGCGGGCACCGGGAACCGGCACCGGGCACCGGGCAGGTGGCGGGGCTGGAGGGCGGTGGGGAGGCCGTGGCGAGGCCAGGGACGCCCCTCGTCCCCTGTCCCGGGAAGTTTCCTCCTTGTCCCAGAGGGGCGAGCGGGGCTGGGAGGGCCGAGAAGCCGCCGGTGCTCGGCCGGGACACCGGGGACACGCGGCAGCCTCAGTCCGAAGGGACGGAGAAGTCCCGGGGCCGGACACGGCGAACCGGAGCGAGCCCCGGCCCCGGTGAGCCGCCACAGGCACCGAGGTACTGGAGCTCCGGGAGAAGCGGCCGCGCCGGGGCCGGCAGCTTTACCGGGAGCCGCGGGACCGGGCGGCGGATCGGCGCCGCCGAGTCGTGACCGTGACCGTGACCGAGCGCGGGGGCCCGCCGGCAGCGGAAACCCGGTACCGGCCCCGAGCCTCCGTCCGGGGCTCGGCTTGCCCGAGCAGCCGGTACCGGAGGGGTCCGATGGTCGCTCACGGACGGGCACGAAGCGTCCCCACATCTCACGGGCTCGGCCGAACCGGGAGGACGGGCGGACACCGACAGACAGCACGGCGCCTCCGGGAACGAATAAATCCGTTCCTGGGTTGGAGAGACAGACACGGACGGACAGATCGTGTCTCCGGGATGAACGGAAAATCCCTCACACGGAGGGACACACGGACAGGCAAAGCACGGCGTCACCGGGAATGAATAAAAAACGTGACCGAAAAAGGCCCCGGTAATTAACACAGAAAAATAATTACCGTCCCTTACCGAGACGGACAGAGAGGGTCTCCGTGATTAACGTGAAAAAAAAAATATTACCGGGACGGACAGACGGACAGTCACGGCAGAGCAGCGTGCCGGTAATTAACGGATACGGCTGGGCACAACGCGACTCGCGCCGGTAACGAAAACCCCTTCGGACAGACGGACACGGACCGCTAGATCAGCCCTGCCGTGAGTAACCGAACCTCCGTTACCGGCCGGTCAGATGAACGAGGATGGAGCCAGACTCCGGTAATTAACGGGGGAAAAAATAATCCCTAATTACGGAGAGGTGCTCCGGGAATTAAGGAACTCATCATAGCGGGGAGACAGACGGACAGACAGACAGAGCAGCGATCCGGTGATTAACGAATAAACCAACCCGTTAAAGGGCGGACAGACAAACAGAACGGGGACGCCTCGGGCTCCCGGTTTTATGGTAAAAACCTCTCGTTATCTGACGGACACGGCAAGGAACGAAATAAGCGAGCGAAAATATCCCGTTACCGGGTGGACAGACGGACAGGAACGGGGGCGAAAAATTCCCTTTTTCGGGACGCACAGACGGACAAAAACGGGGCCGATCGGGGCTCCTGGAATTAAGGTAAAAAGGCCCGTTACCGGACGGACAGATCGACAGAAAAAGAATCGAAAAAAAAATGGAAAACGAAAAAAAAAATTTACCGGGCCATCAGACGGACAGAAATGGGAACGATAGCGGCTCCCGGGCCGAGGTAAATTCCCGTTACCGGCCGGACGGAAGGACAGACACGGGACTAAGAAAAATGAACGAAAAAAATCTCGCTGCCGGCCGGACAAACACGGGAGCGATCGGGGCTCCCGGAGCGGGCGTGAAGCTCCGGTACCGGCCGGACAGATGGACACGGCCGGGCGGGGATCTCGGATTTAACAAAACCCGGTGGCGAACCGGCGGCCGGTAACGGCGGAATGGAGGTGCCGGTAATTCAGGTAAAACCTCGGTACCGGGACGGACACACCGACACAGCCGGGACTGCCCCGGGCTTCCGCGATGAACGAAAACGCCTCTTCGCCGCGACGGAAGGACAGACTGACAACGGAGCGATCAGGGCTCCCTGAGCAGCGGTAAATCCCCGTTACCGGGATGGACAGACCGACAGAAACGGGGCCGATCGGGGCTCCGGGAGCGGAGGGGAAGCCTCGTTACCGGACTGACGGACGAACACGGCACCGACAGGGTTTTCGTGACCGCGGTAAAGCCGTGCTACCGGGACGGAGCCACGGACTCGGCCGAGACCGCCCGGGGCTCCTCCACCGAGCGAGGAGTGGAGCCCGCGCTGCGAGAGACCCCGGGAGCCACCGCCGGTATTGGCGGACGCACGGCCCGAGCGAGCCGCGTTACCGGTGCCACGGGCAGCGGCGGGGCTGGCACGGACCGGGGGCCGGAGCGGGAAAGAGACCGGGACAGGGATCGGGATCCCGCCGGCGGCGAGCAGCCGTGCCTGGGGTGGCGATCGCGTCTCGCCGGGGTTTTCGAGGTCGCTGGGGGCAGCAGCGACAGCACCGGGGCCGGGAGAGGCGAAATGATCGAACTGGGGACCTGTACGGTCTCGGGTCTCCTGGAATCGCAGAGAAGGAGGATCCCGGTTCTCTACCGAGGCTCCCGGCTTCGTTCCGGGCTCCCGGAGCAGCCGCCGGGGTGACGCGGGTGTCTCAGCCCCGGTCGCAACGGAGGCGACTCCGACACGACCGCGGCCGCTGTAGAACGATGAGTCCCGGCTGCCGGCACCGGCCGCGGTTTGATTTGCTCGGTTCCGATGGGCACCACTCGGTACGGCTTTGGTACGGCTTGTCTGCCTTCGGTTCCATGTGGGCCCGTTCGTCTCCGTTCGACCGGGAGCCGGCGGGGCCGGGACGCACCCGCAGGGCTCGGCGGGGCCGGTGCGGCTGCAGTTACCAGTGCCCCGGCTGCAGTTACCGGTGCCTCGGCACTGCCGTGCCCTCGGGCCGGGACCCGCCGTGCCCAGGGTGGGTCCCGGTGCGTGTACCGGTGTCTTTGACCCGACGCCGCTGTCCCCGCCGCTCGAGGCCCGTGGTGCCGGTGCTGTCCGGGTCCCCGTGCCGGTACCCTGCCCCACAAGCCCTTCCCCGCCGGGCATCCCGGTGCCGCCGGGTTCCCGGGGCCGTTCCCGGTGAGATGCCCTGCCGCCGCAGGCACAATCCAGCCGGGCGCCCGGGTTCGTTCCCCGGTGCGGGTGCCGGTGCTGCTCCCCGGTCCCCATGCCCTAACCCCGCTGTCTCCGCAGGTCCGTCCCCGCCGGGCGCCTCGGGCCCGCGCCCTCCCTGCAGGAAGCGTCGCAAGTCCCGGACCGCGTTCACGGCGCAGCAGCTGCGGGAGCTGGAGCAGCGATTCCGGCGGCAGCGCTACCTCTCCCCGGTAGACCGGGACGCGCTGGCGGCGCGGCTGGCGCTCTCCGCCGCCCAGGTCATCACCTGGTTCCAGAACCGCCGCGCCAAGCTCAAGCGGGACCTGGAGGAGCTGCGGGCGGACGTGGCCTCGCTGCAAGCGCTGCCCCCCGCGGCTCTGCAGCAGCTGGCGGGGCTGCCCGAGCCCCCGGGGGCTCCCGGGACCGGCACCGGGACCACAGAGCCCGCCGAGCTCTCGGAGGAGGAGATCGACGTGGCGGACTGAGCCGAGCGCGCTCGGCTCCGTTCGGATCCGGTGGCACCGAGACTGCTCCGTTCGGACCCACTCGGGCCGGCTCGGCTGAGTTCGGATTCACTCGGGTCGGGTCAGGCCGAGACCGCTCCCTTCGGCTTCGTTCGGCTCTGTTCGGTTGCACTCGGCTCCTTTCGGCTCCGTTCGGACCCAGTCGGGCCGGCTCGGCTGAGTTCGGATTCACTCGGGTCTGTTCCGGCCGAGACTGCGCCGTTCGGCTCCGTTCGGACTGACTCGGCCCCGCCACTCCCGCTCCCTTCGGTTCCGAAAGGAGCCGAGCCCAGCCCCGCCCCCTCCGTGCACCCT
This sequence comes from Molothrus ater, assembly GCF_012460135.2. NCBI lineage: Eukaryota > Metazoa > Chordata > Aves > Passeriformes > Icteridae > Molothrus > Molothrus ater. The sequence continues at coordinate 70,898,282 of NC_050481.2, forward strand.
TTTGCGGCTTTTTTTTTTTTTTTTTTTGTTCGTCTTTCCATTTCTTTTTCTTTTTTTTTTTTTTTTTTTTTAATTTTATTTTCTATCAGCCCCGGTGTAAATATTTGCAATAAAGGCAACACCTTAATATGGACCCCAGAGCCCTCCACCCACCCCCCCACTTTTTTCTGGGCGAGCACCTCCCACCGCGGGCATTAATTTGTTTTAACCGGTGATTAATTACCGGCTGCGGCCGCCCCTGCCCCCCTCAATTTGCATATTAATCAAATTGTATTTGATCTCACGCCTGTCACACCCCCCCCCCCCCCCGAAGCTCCTGTCACCAACCAGTGACATTAAGGGGGATGGAGACCCCCCCCTTGTTGTCTCCTGGGGCTGGAATGACATGGGGAGTGACACAGAGGGGGACACGGGGTGGACACGGACATGGGGCTCCAAGAGAGATGGCAGAGAGGCTGAGTGACACCAGCCCAAAGAAAGGCCAGACAGAAAAACAAAGCTCAGCTTTATTAAAAAGCCCAAATTGCTACAAATCCCTGAGGGGCCATGGGGAACAGCCCAGGCCCAGCCCCTCAGCACAAGGGGCTGCAGGGTGGGCCCTGACCCCCCAAGCACCCCCAAGGTAGGACGGGGAGACACCCCCACCCCTGGCAGTGGGGGACAAGGCACAGGCAGGTCCAGGCAGGTGAGGGGGGGCTGCCAGGGTCCCCCCAAGAGAGCAGGGTCAGCTGAGCAGCCCCCTGGGGGTGGCCTTGCCCTTGGCACGGGGCATGGGGGCCGGGGTGGCGTGGGCCGGGTGCTTGAGCTGCAGCAACAGCTTGTTGCCCTCCACGGTGGCACCCTGGGGACAGAAGGAGCTGGCAGCTGGCACAGGTGCCCTGAGGGGTGCAGGGGGGTCCCACAAGTTCCCCCAGCTCACCTGCATGGTCCTGAAGGCCTCCTCAGCCTCTGCTTTGCCATGGAAGTTGATGAAGGCACAGTGGCGCCCCGGGAGCAGCCGCACGGAGCGGATCTCCCCAAACCTGGGGGGCACAGACCCCCAAAATGGGGGGAAAACAGTTAGGGATTCCTAAATGGGGAGGTAGAGGATTCGAGACCCCCAAACCAGCAGGGTGGGAGAGGTCAGAGACTCTTGAACATGCACAGCAGGTTTAGCAACTCTCAAGGGCTGGGGAAGGGTGAATGACACCCAAAGATGGAGCGTGAGACACCCCCAAATCTCCGGGATGGGGAAACAGAGACTCCTAAAGCTGAGGAGAACAGAAACTCCTAAAGCTGAAGGGGAACAGTTTAAAACGCCCCAAGCTGTGGGACAGAGACCCCCAAATCTGGGGGCAGTGTGTGAGTCAGACATTACTCCCCCCAAGCATCCCCTGCAGGTCAAAACCACCAGAGAACGAGGACAGGGACAGGGCTGGGGAGTTTGGGGTCGCCAGGGGGTGCCAGGGGTTTGGGGTCCTGCAGGAGGAGCAGTCCTGGGGTCACTCACCGGCCAAAGGCACAACGCAGCACCTTCTCAGTGATGTGGGAGGTGATATTGCCCACCCAGAGTGGGAAGCAGTCCCTGCCAAGAGCCATCCTGGTGTCATCAGAGCCAGCACTGCCCCACTCTGAGCCCCCTCCCAGACCACCAGACCCCCCATACCTGGCAGGGTGGCTCGATGGCAGTGTTGGGCAGCCACTGGCCACAGCAGGTGCCTGTTCTGGGTCTTTTGTTGGGGTCTTGCCGCTGGTTCCTGTCACAGTTTTGTCACCTGTGCCCTGGCAGCTCTTGGTTGTCCATCCTGCTGTCGAGGAGCCAAAGGGGTTCAGCACCCACTGGGGACACAGGGACAGCCCCAGGGTCCCCCCAGCCCACCCAGCCCTGTCCCTTACCAGGGAGAAACAGCGGCTCCTTAGCCTTGACCAGGAAGGGGGACACAGGGACACCCCCGGGGCGGCTGCACTGCTGTGAGGGGACAGGGGTGAGGCGTGGGGGGCACAGCAGGACAGGGGGCAGGGGGCAGAGGGTTGGGAAAGGGGGTCTCACCTGCAGCAGGGCCCTGCAGGCCTCCAGCTGCGTGGCTGCCTCAGCGTAGGCCCCGTCCTGCAGCAGCAGCTCCTCGAAGGTGCGCGCGGCCTCGGCATAGCGCTGGGGGCCAGGGGGCACCTGCAACCCCTGCCTGGCCCCACAGGCACCCCTCACCCCCCACCCAGCCCAAATGGCACCTCAAAGCCTCAGTGACACCCCCCAGTGCAGCCCCACCCCACCCTACCCAGACCCTGTGCCCTGCCCAGTGCTCCCAGCCCCAACTCACACCTAATGCACCAGCCTCACCCCTCATCCACAGCACCCCACAGCTCCTCCAGTTCCCCAAAGCCCCCACCAGACCCACTGGCACCCCTCAGCCCCCTTCCCAGCACCCCAAACCCCCCAGTTTGTCTCCAACAACTCTGACAGCCCCATACCCACTCCTAGAACCCCACAGCCCCTCACCCAGCCCCAAGACCAAGATCCCAGCCCCTCTGCCCAGTCCCTGGAGATGGGCGCCCCCCAAGACCAAGATCCCAGCCCCTCTGCCCAGTCCCTGGAGATGGGCCCCCCCCAAGACCAAGATCCCAGCCCCTCTGCCCAGTCCCTGGAGCCCCCCCCAGGTACCTGGAGCCCCCTGAGGGCCTTGCCCTTGCGGAAGGAGCCCTTGGGCCAGCCCGGCCGCAGCGCCAGCGCCGCCTCCGCGTCCGCCAGCGCCTCCTCGTAGCGCCCCAGCTTCTCCAGGCAGTAGGAGCGGTTCCCCAGGAGCCTGAGGGGAGGTGGGGGTGTCACTGAGGCTTGGCCCTGCCAGCCCAGCACCCCCAGCTCACCCCAAACCCCTCTGCTCACCGGTGTTCTTGGGGGTTCAGCTCCAGGGCCACGGTGAAGGCCCAAACGGCCTCAGAGTGTTGGCCCATCTGGGCTGCCTCGATGCCGTGGCCTGGGGAGGTGACACAGGGACACAGGGAGGGACAGTCCTCCTAGCACAGCCCCTCTGAGCTGTGAGAAGCAGGGAGAGCCCCCAGTGCCCTCCCCTGGCCCCTCTGGGGGTCCCTGCACTGACCTGCAAGTGCCAGGCTCTGTGCCAGCGTGCTGGGGCTGGGTGGCCTGGGCTGGAGGGGCTGGGGGGACACAGGTGTCCCCACAGGGTCCCCACTTCCCTTCTCAGGCACCTTCCTGCTTGGTTCCACGTTCTGTGGCCCAGGGGACCGGTCACTGCCCGGGGGGGGCAGCCTGACCCCTGCCTTCTCCCGGGCTTTGCAGACAAAAGTGCAGCTCAGGTCCAGCTCCTCCTGGGGAAGCAGGGAGGGATGGGCAGGCAGAGCCCTGGGACTCCCCACCCACAGATGGCCCCCATGGGGACACTGTCCCTCACCTCTGTCACTGCTGTGTCCTCCAGCCCAGGCTCCTCTGAGGGCACGGTGGAGTCCCCAGGGCACGGGGAGGGCTCTGGGCAGCACCCCTCCTCCTCAGCACCATCTGAGGGAGGCCCAGTGCCTGCAGGGCCACTTGGGGGGCTCTGCAAGGACAGGGAGGGGGTGAGGTGACAGGGCTAGGGGGTGCTGGCTGCCCCCCCCAGCTCTGGGCATCCCTAGAACAGCACGAGCAGGCCGGACTGGTCACTCACTGGGTCAGTGTTCTCTTTGTTCTTCTGCTCTTGGCCCAGTTTCTCCCGTTTCTTTCGGTCTTTTTGTTTCTGAAAAGGAAGAACATGAAGCCCTGAGCAGAGAAATGCAGCCTCAGCCCCCAGCTCAGAGGCCTGCTGGCAGCACCCCAAGAAGGGGCAGTGACCACAGTCCCCAGGAGCTGGCAGGGGCCCTTCCCAGGGCTCACCCACCTTCTTCTTCAGCTTCTTCTTCTCTGCCTTCCTCTTGGCCCGCTCCTCCTCTGCCACCAGCTCCTGAGCGTTCTTCTCAGCTTCCTACAGGAGGGATGCCCTGAGTCAGGACAGCCCCGGGGCCACGAGGTGGGACCCTCTGGCGATGTCAACCCAGCCCCTCCACCCCTGGGGGACATCGGGGGGATTTTTCCCACCTCTGCCGTGAGCCAGGCCCGGCGGGGCGTGGGCAGCCGGTCCAGCCGCGCGTCCAGGGCGGTGGGAGGGGTCCGGGGCAGCGGCGGGGCCGGCTCCGAGCACAGGAAGGACTTGCGGAAGCCGCAGTAGCTGTAAGGAACGGCTCCCTCCGCCACGGGAATGTCCAAGAACTGCAAACCCGCGGCGAACTCGTCCTCATCGTAATCGTAATTGCCATCCTCATCATCATCATCATCATCAATCTCCGGGGGGTAGTAACCCACGCTGGGGCCTGGCAGGAGAACGGGATGCCTGAGGAGCAGTCCCAGGCACCGGATCCCGGCTGTCCCCACGCCGTTCCCCCTCCCCTGGCAATTCCCGAGCACGGGGACCTCCGGTAGTCCCCGCCGCACTCACCGTCATCCCAGAGCAGACACACATCCCCCTCCTTACACTTAATCACCGACTGGGACGGTACCGGGAGGTCGGCGAAGCTGGACATGCGGTGCCGGGGGCAGAATGGCGCTGTGGGGAGCACAAACAGCCGTGAGCCGGCGGAGGCGGAACCGAAACCGGGCCGCGCTCTGGGCTCCCCCCCCGCCCCGGTCCGTACCGCCGCTCCAGCCGGCGGGGCCCAGCGTGCAGCCCCAGGGGCAGGCAGCGGGAGCAGGCCCGAAACCGCCCAGTCCGGGCCCGTCCCGCTCCCGCGTCCCGCCCGAGCCCCGCATCGCCACGAGCCGCCGCCGCGCCTCGGGATTGCATCACGGCCCTACCGGAACAACGTCACGGCGCTGCTTGAGGCCGCCAGGCCGCCATGTTGGGTGCGGGCAGGACGGCGGCCCGCAGGGCCCTCACAGAGCGGGACCGGCGCTCCTCATCCTCTCCCGCCGTCCCCGCCTGCCCCAAGGCCGTGGGCTCGGCCGCCCCCCGCCGCTCGTCCCGCCCCTCACGCCGGGCCCCTCCTGGCGGCCAGTTTGGCCCAGCCCCCCGGATTAACGAGGGCGCGGCCTAAGCCTCTTTGCTGCCGCCGCCCCCGGCATGGCCCGGCATGGACGCCGGCGGCGCTGAGCGGCGCGGCGGAGAGCTATGCCTGCAGGTGAGGCCGCTCGGGACAGGGGGGGCTCGGACACCTCTCCCGGGGCAGCGGCGGGGCCGGGCCGGTAACGGGGTGGGCGGGGGGGCATCGGGCCCGGGCTGTGCTGCGTCTCCATGGCAACGGCGCAGGGGGCGGGGCCCGGGGAGCGGCCAAACGTGGCGAGCCCCGACTGGGGGCGTGGCCACAGCGGCAGCCGGCTGGGGGCGTGGCTTAGGGCGGGGTTGGTGTGGCGGTGGGCGGGGTCACTCGTGGCCCCGCCCTTCGCCCCGGCCCGGGGGTTCTGAGTCCTCCGTACCCCTCCAGGTGGGCGACGCCGGCCTGGGCGGCCTCATCCTACTGCTGCTGACGGCCCGGCCGGGACCGGGCGATGGGGCTGCCCGCGGGGATCCCCCCGAGCCCGGTGAGACCCCCGGGGGCTGCGGGGAGCACAAGGGGGGGGGGAGTTCTGGGGGGCTGCGGGGATCCTGATGGGGTGCGTGGTCCTGGGGGGTGTATGGAGGATCCTAACGGGGTCCAGGGTCCTTGGGGTGGCATTGATGGCGTGTGGCGGGCTGTGGGGACCCCAATGGGCAGTGGGGTCTTGGGGGTCTCAGAGTTAGGGTGGCAGTGGGACAGTGATGGGCGGGTGCTGTCCCACAGCAAGGTTCTTCACATTTGGGGTCCCCACCCTACACCATGGTCCCTGCCCCATTCTGAGGGTCCCATGCCCCCAGGCGGGTCGCGGGGGCCCCTGGCGCGCTCCTTGCAGCGGGCAGAGGCCATGCTGCGCAGCGTCACCCCAGGACTGCGCCGCCTGCTGTCCCCGTGGTCGAGCCGGCGCGGCGACGCCGACGAGGACGACGACGAGGACGAGGATGAAGCAGCGTCCATCGTGGTCCCGCTGGAGCAAACCTTCCCGGCGCTGCGCCGCTGCCTGTGCGTCTGGGAGGACCCTCGCACCGAGACGTTCCTGGGGTACGTGCGGCCCCATCCCGGTGGCGGCGCCGCTGACTTTTCCGAGGACGCCGTGCGGCGGCGCATGGCGGAGCGGGGAGCGACCCTGCACGCGCTGCTGCAGCAACGCCACCAGCTCCGCCTGGCCCGCGACTTCACTCGACGCCTCAAGGCCTCCTCCGACTTCCTACGGCGGCTGCTGGCGTTACCGGAGCCCGGCGCGCCCGGCGAGGCGGTGCCGGCGCCGCGGGAGCTGTGCGCGGAGCTGCGGGCGCACGCGGGGCACTGGGCCGCGCTGCTGCGGCGGCTGCGGGCGGACGCGTGGCTGCGGGCGCTGCCGCAGCGCCGGGGCCAGGCCGTGCTGCACGTGCGCTGGGCGCTGCTGCTGCCCGCCGTGACGGCCTCACGCCTCACCGGGCGCCACATCGAGGCACGGCTGCGGCAGCTGGGCCGCCCCGGTACGCCCGCCCCGGCCGCTGAGAGCCTGGCTGAGCTCTTCCAGGGGCTGGAGATCTACAACCGCGTGGTGCAGGGGCTGGCCGAGGAGCTGGGCCCCGAGGTGAGGGTGCCCGGTGCCTTCACGGTGGGCACGGTGCTGCGGCTGCTGGCAGCCGAGTGCAGCCGGGCCGTGGCCCAGAGGCTCCGGCCCCTCCTGTGGCCCCAGAGTGGGAAGGTCAGGGATGGACACGTCCGCTGGGAGGATGTGGGGGTGCCGTGGCCACCGGGGCATGACACAGTGGGGATGGACACAGAACCTTCTGGAGCAGCACCGGTGCTGGCGGCTGAGCTGCAGGCACTGTGCCAGGAGGACGAGGAGCTGATGGGGCACATTTTTGGGGCGCTGGTGGCCTCAGCTGACAGCCTGTGGCAGCCAGTGCTGTCAGAGAGCCCCGAACCCCTGGGGCTGCGGCCGGGCAGTGCAGGGGGCTGGAAGGCCGTGCGGTGGCTGGACGCTGCCCGCGGCCCCGTGGCCGCCACCCTGAGCGCCCGGTACCGCCTGCTGCTCTGGGAGAATGTGGGAGCTGTGCTGGGGGACAGCCCGGGCACCCCTCCTGCCACCCCCAGTGCCACCGTCACCGCGGCGTGGGAGCTGAGCCGTGCGCTGGCTGTTGGTACGTGTGGGGGTACAGGGGGTGTGGGGGCCCTCGGGGTGTCCCTGTGCCACCCTGAGCCCCGCTGTGTCCCCACAGCCCGTGTGCCCGCCGAGTGCCGGGAGGAGCTGGGGAGGCTCTGCCTGCAGCTGCTGTGCCGGAGTGTTCTCTGCAGCTGGGACACGGGTATGCAGACTGGGGGGCCCCAGGGAGCGGTGCAGGGTGTGGGGTGGGGTGTGGGCTCTGGGGTAGAAGGTGGGGTGCAGAGTGTGGGGCACTTGGTGGATATGGGGTGAGGGAGTGGGGTATGCTATGAAGGCTTAGAATGCAATGTGGGGTGGGGTGTGGGGTGCAAGTGGGGGATGTTGGGGCTTTCTGACTGGTTTTCCTCCAGATTTTACCCGTGCTCTGGGCTCAGGGCTGTCAGACAAGTGCTTGGAGTCCCCAGGAGGGTCCCCCGGGCCGGGGTGCAGCCGCACAGCCCAGCAGCTCCGGTGCCTCTTCCCAGCCCTGGCACTGGCCCTGCGCTGCCTGCGCCTGCTGCCCGCCCGCCCGCACGGTGAGAGGGGTCTGGGGAGGGGGGCAGGCGGGTCTGGGGGTCCTCTCTGTGCTGACCCCCGCCCGCAGCCCCCCCCGGCGGTGTCTGCCTGCGTCTGCAGGTGCTGGGCCGGTGCCTGGCGGCGGTGGCGGCCGCCCACGCGTGGCTGACGGGCCGGGCCGGGCGGTACCTGGCGGCCTGGGCACTGCCTCAGTTCCTGCTGCTCACCCAGGGAGACCTGCAGGTACGGGAGCATGGGGGGCACGGGGGGCTGGGGGGACACAGCAGGGCTGGACTCACTCCATCTGCTCCCCTCCAGGTGCTGAAGGCAGAGGCAGAGCAGCTGATGCTGCAGGTGAGCGGGACCTTCCCAGAGCCAGGGGACATTCCTGGGGACAGCCCCCCTGAGCCACCCCCCAGCCCGGGATCCCCGTGGGAGCTCCAGCTGTGCCAGCAGATCCGTGACATGGCCAACAGCATCCAGGTGTGGTGGGACTGCGGGAGGGTGGTCTGAGCACCAGGATGCCTGTGTCACCCTGTGTCACCCTGTGTCATCCTGTGTCCCCTGTGTCCCAGCTCTTCTCCGGGGACGTGCTCTGGATGTTCTCCACCAGCTGCAAGCGGCTCTCGGCCGAGATCTTTGACCAGACGATGCCTCTGGGCCGACACTGGCGGCTTGGGCCCCGCGCTGGTGGGTGTTGGGGCTGGGGGGGCTCTGAGGGGATTTGGGGGGGTCACTGACCTGTGTCCCTGTGTCCCCCAGAGCTGCCCAGCTCCCCCAGCGCCTACGCGGCGGCCGCGGTGCAGGCGGTGCTGGGGCAGGTGCTGCAGGGTGCCCAGGCCCTGCCCCACGATGCCCAGGTGCCCACCCTGGCACGGGTCACCACGGCCTTCCTGGAGGCCTGGATGGATCACATCCTCACCCGCCGCATCAAGTTCAGGTACTGGGGATGGAGGGGCACAGCTTGTGGGCAGTGCCAGGGGTCCCAGTGGGGTCCTGGGGGTCCCAGTGGCAGTGCTGGGGGTCCCAGTGGGGCCTTGGGGTTCCCAGTAGCAGTTCCAGAGCTTCCAGTGGCAGTTCAGGGGTCCCAGTGGCAATTTCAGAAGTCCCAGTGGAGTCCTGGAGGGTCCCAGTGGCATCCTGGAGGTCCCAGTGGCAGTGCTGGGGGTCCCATTGGAGTCCTGGGGGTCCCAGTGGCAGTTCCAGGTGTCATGAGGGTCCCAGTGGCAGTTCCAGGGGTCCCAGTGGCATTGCTGGGGGTCCCAGTGGCATCCTGGGTGTCCCAGTGGCATCCTGGGTGTCCCAGTGGCAGTACTGGGGGTCCAAGAACAGGCCAGGGGGCTCAGTGACCGGTTGGGGTCCCACTGATGGTGTCCCCATGGGGGTCTGGTGACAATGCCAGAGGCTCTGTGGGGGTCCCGGTGGTGGTCGTGGGGGTCTGCTGGCAGTGCCAGGATCTCAGTGCTGGTCACAGCGGGTGGTGACAGTGCCAGAGGCTCTGTGGGGGTCCCGGTGGTGGTCACGGGGGTCTGCTGGCAGTGCCAGGATCTCAGTGCGGGTCACAGCGTGTGGTGGCGGTGTCGGGGGGTTCTGTGGGGTCCTGCTGGGGGTTCTGGGGTCGCACCCCCCACGCTGACCCCCGTGCCAGCCTGCAGGGTGCCCTGCAGCTCCGGCGGGACTTCGAGGCCGTGCAGGAGCTGGTGTGCTCGGAGCGCTCCGGGCTGGCCCCCGAGGCGCGGCAGGCGCTGCGGGCCCTCTGCGTCTTCCGCCACACGGACACGGCCGTGCGCTGCCTCCTGCAGCAGCCCGGGGGGCTGGGGGGACACCCCCGCCGCTGGGGCAGCCTCCGGCGCTGCTGTGAGAGCGGGACCGGCCGGGAATGGGGCGGGGAATGGGGAATGGGGTGGGGAATGGGGTGGGGAATGGGCTGGGAGGGTGGGGAATGGGCTGGGAGGGTGGGGAATTGGGTGGAGACTGCGATGGGAGGGGATTGGGATGAGGTGGGGTGGGGAATGGGCTGGGGGGGGATGAATATGGAATGGGACAGGGTGGGATAAGGATCGGGATATTGGGACAAGGATCTGGATGGGATTGGAATGGGGATGGGGTGGGGATGGGAATGGGGTGGGATTGGGATGAAATGGGGTGGAGATGGGATGGCCCAGGGTGGAGGATTGGGACTAGGATGGATAGGGAGATTGGGACATGGATGGATGGGGATAGGGATAGGGAGAATGGGACAAAGACTGATGAGGACAAGGATGGGGATGGGATTGGAATGGGGATGGGGATGGGATGGGACAGGGTGGAGAATTGGGACAAGGATGGATGGGGAGAGGGACAAGGATCTGGATGGGATTAGAATGGGGATGGGGATGGAATGGGACAGGGTGGGATAGGGATCAGGAGATTGGGACAAGGGTGGATGGGAACAGGGAGAAGGGCAAAGATCTGGATGGGATGGGGATGGGGTGGGATTGGGATGAAAATGAGTTGGGGTGGTGACAAAATGGGAATCGGATGGGATGAGGTAGAGTGGAATTGGGATGAAATGGGGCGGAGATGGGATGGGACAGGGGGGGGATTGGGATTAGGATGGATGGGGATTGGGATAGGGAGACTGGGACAAGGGTGGATGTGGACAGGGAGAGGAACAAGGATGGGGATGGGATTGGAATGGGGATGGGGTGGGAATGGGATGAAGATGAGTTGGGATGGTGATAAGATAAGAATCGGATGGGATGAGGTGAAGTGGGACTGGAATGAGATGGGGTGGAGATGGGATGGGACAGGGTGGAGGATTAAGGCAAGGATGGATGGGAACAAGGAGAGGGACAAGGATGGGGATGGGATTGGAATAGGGACGGGAACCCTGATCAGAAGCAGGATGTGATATCCCAGCCTATCCATCTATCCAACCTATCCCAACCCCATCCATCCCTTGCCAGGCTCAGACGAAGGCGCCCACCCCCTGGAACCATCCATGGACCCTCTCCCTGGCCTGGACCCTCTGGAGGGGCTGGGCCCAGTCCCAGGGACCCCTCCTGTGGCTCCGGAGGCCGATGGCCCGGCCCGGCCCGAGTCCCCGTTCCCGGGCAGCCAGCAGCAGTGGCTGTCCCTGCGGCTGCACCGTGCCCGCCGCTGGCGCGTGCCAGGGCTGCCGTGTGTGGGGAACAGCCCCGAGGGCTGAGCTGCAATAAACCGGCAAACACCACGGCCGTGGCTGTGTCTGCGGGTGGGACATCGGGGTGTGGGGCTCTGGCATTCCTGGGGTGTGATCCTGGGATCCATCTGGGACCAGTTGCTGGTGGGTGGTCAGGATCTAACTGGGACTTCTGTGGGGAGACTGGTGTGGATTAGGGGTCCTGGGGGTGCAGGGTGGGATTCCCTTGGGGTCCTGGGGTGCACCACGAGTGCATAGCTGGGGTTCCAGGGTGATCCTAGGGAAAGCTGGGGGTTCTTTGAGTATCAATAGGCAGAACAAACCAGACGTGAGGAGGTGGACTGGGTGGCAGGGCAGGTCGGGGACACCGTGCGGTGTCGTTGTCGCCTCGGGGCCACTTTAGGCACTTTTTGAGCCTGCGTCCGGTCCTCCCGCCCGCCAGGGGGCGCTCGCAGAACGGGCCTGGCCGCACCTGGCGCAGCGCTGCCGTCACCAGCGCGACTGCCCTGATGGCGGGCGAGCGGCGGCGGCGCGGCGGGGATGGACCCCGGGAACGGCCCCGGGAGCGGCTCCGCGACCGGGACCCGAAACTGCGGCAACAGCAAAAGCCGCAGCGAGGCTCCGGGCGGGGCCGGACGGCGCTGGCGCTCACAGCGGCGGCGGCAGCGCTGGCGCTGTGTCTGGCGGCGGCGGCTGCCGGGTGGAAGCGGTGGAGCGAAGCCTCCCGCCTCGTCACCCCCCACCCCGCGCCCCCCGCCGTCCCCCCCGGCTCCACCGGGCCTCTCGCATCGCCCACCTATTTCTGGGGCACGTACCGGCCTCACGTCTACTTCGGGATGAAGACGCGGAGCCCGCGCTCTGTGGTGATCGGTGAGGGGCGCGGGGGGCTCAGCCCCGGCCCGGGGCTCGTCCGGCCCCGCTCCCACCGCGAGGCCGCCCCTGACACCTCCCCGCCCCTCCAGGACTGATGTGGCTCCAACACGGCGGCAACTTGCGGCACACGAGCGAGCAGAACGACGGCGTGTCGCGATATGGGTGGCTGATGCACGACGGGGAGAATTTCGGATTGCAGGAGATCCGCGATGAGGGGCTGGTGCTGAGAACCGAGTTCGTGAAGCAGCCGGGGGGAGAGCACGGCGGCGACTGGAGCTGGCGGGTCACAGCGAAGATGGAGGTGAGGGGGTAAAAGTGGGAGAGGGCTTGGGATGCCAGGGAACTTTTGTCATCCTCCTCTTCCTCCTCCCCAGGGCAAGGGCCCGGCCCCTCTCCTGTCCCTCTTCTTCTACGTGGCCACGGACGGGCAGGGGACGCTGCGGCCAGTGCTGGAGAACGGGACACGGCTGGCGGCCGTGGCAGGGACGGCGGAGGAGCTCGGGGACTTCACCCTCACCTTCCTGCCGCCCACCGGGGAGGGCGGGGAGGGGCCCAAGTACGCCAGGTGAGTGTCTGGGCTGTGTCCCTTCCATCTGCCCCCATGTCCCCACCGTGTCCCCCATCCCTGACTCTCCTCTCCCCCCCCAGCTACAACTTCCTGGCGGCGGGGGTGCCGGGGCTGCACCGTCTCACTGACCTGGTCCGGCACAGCCTCCGTGAGAGCTCCGTGTTCTCCCCACCAGGCCGACCGCGCCGTCGCTTTTTTGGGGTGTCCAGCACGGGGGGGCTGCCCGGGGAGCCCCCGCGGGGGCAGCTGCTGCTGCACCAGGTGACGCTGGAGCCGCCGGCAGTGCTGGAGGTGACGCTGGAGTCGGGCAGCGCGGCGGGGGCGCGGCACGGGCGGCTGGCGGGGCCGGCGCTGAGCACGGCGCTGGCCCGGCACGCGGCCGCCTTCGAGCGACGCTTCGAGGACGCTTTTGGGCTGGGGACACGAGGGGTGTCCCTCCCGCAGCGCCGCTTTGCCCAGGCCGCGCTCAGCGAGATGCTGGGCGGGATCGGCTTCTTCCACGGCCGCTCCCTGCTGCGCTCGGAGCACCGCGAGGAGCCGGTGCCCGGCATGGAGTCCGTGCTGTTCACGGCCGTGCCCTCGCGCTCCTGCTTCCCGCGGGGCTTCCTGTGGGACGAGGGCTTCCACCTGCTGCTGCTGGCCCGCTGGGACCCCGCGCTGGCCCGCGACATCCTGGCCCACTGGCTCGACCTCCTCAACGCCGACGGCTGGATCCCGCGGGAGCAGATCCTGGGGGAGGAGGCGCGCTCCCGGGTGCCCCCCGAGTTCGTGCTGCAGCACAGCGAGACGGCGAACCCCCCAACGCTGCTGCTGGCGCTGGAGCGGCTGCTGCCCGACGCGCCCCTGCCCTACCTGCGCCGCCTCTTCCCGCGCATCCGCTCCTGGTTCGAGTGGCTGAACCGCACCCAGGCCGGCCCCGAGCCCTTCACCTTCCGCTGGCGCGGCCGCGACCCCGACCCCGAGCGCTTCCTGAACCCCAAGACTCTTTCGTCGGGGCTGGACGATTACCCCCGCGCCTCACACCCGTCCACCCAGGAGCGGCACCTGGACCTGCGCTGCTGGATGGCGCTGGGCGCCCGCGTGCTGGCGGCGCTGGCCGAGCGCCTGGGCGAGCCCCACGCGCCCTATCGCGACATGGCCGCCGCCCTCAGCGACAACGACCTGCTGGACCGGCTGCACTGGGCGCCCGAGCTGGGCGCCTTCGCCGACTTCGGCAACCACAGCTCGGCCGTGGCTCTGCGCTGGCACCGCCCGGCCCCGGTGCCGGGCCGGCCCCCGGCGGCCCCGCAGCTGCGGCGGGAGGTGCGGGAGGCGCCGCGGCTGCAATTCGTGGCTGCTTTGGGCTATGTCAGCCTGTTCCCGCTGCTGCTGCAGCTGCTCCGGGTGGACTCCCCGCGGCTGCCGGCGCTGCTGGGCTCCATGAGCAGCGAGCAGCAGCTGTGGACGCCCTTCGGGCTGCGCTCGCTGGCCCGCGACAGTCCCTTGTACCTGCGGCGCAACACGGAGCACGACCCCCCCTACTGGCGCGGCTCGGTCTGGGTCAACATCAACTTCCTGGCGCTGCGGGCGCTGCACGGGTACGCGCGGGCGGCGGGGCCGCACCGGGAGCGAGCGGCGCGGCTCTACCGGGAGCTGCGCCAAAACCTCGTGGCCAATGTGTTCCGGCAGTACGAGGCCACCGGGTTCCTGTGGGAGCACTACCGGGACAGTGATGGCACCGGGCAGGGTTGTCACCCCTTCGCCGGCTGGTCGGCGCTGGTGGTGCTGGCCATGGCTGAGGACTATTGATGTGGGGGCTCGCTGTGCCCCCTGCCTGCCTGCCTGGAGTGCTCAGGGCTAGGGGAGGTGTTGGGGGCCTGTGCCAGAGCCCCCCCTACCTCCCCTGCAATAAACCTCCATGACTGTGGCCTCTCGCCACCCGTGTCAGGGTGTCACAGTGTCACCTTTGCTGACCCCCTGTGCCATGGGGGGAATGTTCTGCCCCTTCCTGTGGAGTGAGGGGTCACCACCCAGCCCAGTGCACCCACCACAAGGCTCGATGGTACTTCCACATCTCTTTAATGGTGAGAGAACGCGCCGGGACCTCCCACCCACCCCCATGGCCTCGGGCACCCCCCGGGCGATGGGGCCCCCCCGGGCAGCAGCACCGGGATCACAGGGGAGGCCCCAGGAGCAGTTTGGAGGGGAGGGGGCTCCAGCAGGACCCCACCACGCTGCACGGTGGGTGTCACTTGGGGCGAGGGGCCCCCAGGGGCTCCCTGATGAGTCCAGAGCCCAGTTGGGGGTCCTGTGGGGGGAGGTCAGACAGGCAGCACAGGTGAGCCGGGCCCCCCACCACCCCCTGCTCCCCCACAGCCCTCAGGCTCACCCTCCTCCTCCTCCACACCCCGGCCCACCTCGATGCCCGAATCCCCCGTGAGCCGCCGGTGCCGCCCGGGGCATCCCCCTGGCACAGCTCTGCCTGCCCCACCCTCACCCCCTTCGGTGTTGGAGCAGGGGTGTCCCTCAGCCTCACACAAGTCCGGGGGCACTTGTTTGGGGGGGGCCCCGCGGGCTGGCAGCTCCTCTGGCAGGGGCAGGTCCCAGCTGGCACCGGTGCCGGTGCTGCTGGAGCCGTAGTCACGGCCGGTACTGCCACCCCCCGTGCCCGGGCCCGGCTCCGGGTCCGTCTCGTCGGTGGCCGGCGCCGAGAGCGAGGAGCTGCTGGGGGAGGAGGCGCAGGAGCAGCCGCAGGAGCAGGAGCTGCAGCCCCCAGAGGAGCCCGGCGACAGCGAGGGGCTCCCGGGGCTGTAGGGCGGCGGCGGCGTCCCGGGGCGCTGCGCCACCTCCTCGTACGCCGGGAGCTTGAAGGAGGCCAGCAGCCCTGAGGGGGGGGAGAGGCGGCGTCAGGGGACACCCGGGACACGGAGGGGACACCGGGAAACGGCCCCGAGAGGATGGAGATGGAGGGCACAGGGGCTGGGGATGCACGTGGGGATCCAAGATCCTGGGGGTGGCACAGGGGGTCCTGACTCACTGAGATCCCCCGTGAAGATGGTGGGGTATGAGGGGCTGGGGGCAACATGTGGGGTGCTGGGGGGTCCCGATTCACTGAGGTCTCCACCCCCCGTGGATTTGGGGGGTACAGGGGAAATTCAGCAGCCCCTGACTCACGGAGGTCCCCCGAGGAGGGCGGGTACTGGCAGGCACCGTGGTAGGCGATGAGGTTGATCTCACGCTGCCGCTGCTGCTGCTGCAGGCGCAGCTTGGCCCGGCGGTGCCGGAAGGCGCAGCAGCAGCTCAGCAGGATCAGGATGGTCCAGAGCAGCCAGAACCCTGCGGGAACGGGGCCGCGGAGCGGGGCGGTCATCTTCACACGGAACCCCCGTGCCCACGGAACCCCCGTTCACACGGGGGGATCCCCAGAACCTCCCAGGACCCTCAGCCCCCCCCAGCTCCTCCCGAGCCCCCGGCCCGGACACAGTCCCTGAGCTCCCCGGGGTCCAGGCTCCTCCCTGAGCCACCAGCCCGCCCGGAGTCCCCGTTCCCGTCCGTTCTCCCGGGATCCCCCCGCACTCACACCACAGCTCGTAGTAGTAGGTGCAGCAGCCGCTCTCCCCGCAGCAGTGCCCGGTCTCGCACACGTAGGGCCGGTTGTTCACCCCCGGGCAGAACTCCCGGGCCTGCGGGCACGGCCGCACCGTCACCGCAGCCCCGCGCGCGGCCCCCCCGCCCCGGCCCGCCCGGTACCTGCGGGTGCTGCCGGCCCAGCAGCGCGGCCCAGGCCCCCTCGGCGCTCCCGGGCCGCTCCATGGCGCCGCCGCCTAAAGCCCGCCGCGGCCCCGCGCCCGCCCGGCCGCGGGCCCCGCCACCCGCAGCAGCCGCCGCCGCCCCGTGGCCGCCGCCGCCGCCATCGCGGCCCCCGCGGCCGCCGCCGCCCGGGCCGGGGCCGTCGCCGCCGCCATCACGCCCGGCCCGAAATCCCGCCCCCGCCACCACCGGCGGCCAATCAGCGGACGCTCCGTAGCCAACAGCCAATCGGCGCTGCCGCCGCCGCCCGGCTGCAGCCAATCGCTCGCCGTCTGCCTGAGTCTCACGCCCAACAACAGAGACAAAGAAGCCGAGCCCCGCCCCCTCCATGATTGGCGGCTATGGGGACCAACCGGACACAGAGCACCGCCCCCAAGCTCTGACTGACAGCAGCGGTCGCCAATGGCGACCCAGCCCTAAGTTCGACGAAGGGCGCGGCCTTCCGGCCCACCCCGGGGCGGACACTTGGCACAGCGCAGCCAATTGGCGAGCAAACAGCACTTCGGCCGCCTGATTGGCAAAGCGTCCGACTAATCAGCGTCACCGCTCTCCGCTGGGCAAGGCCCCAGCCAATGGGCGCTGTCGGAGAGCGCCCCGCCCACCCGGGACGGACCACAACGCACCGGCAGACAGGTGTTGGGCTGTTCCACAGCCGGGGGAGGGCGGGTCTGTACCATAGCTCTTCCGGGGGTGTCGGACTGTACCACAGCATTCCCGGGGGGCGTCGGACTGTGTCGGACTGCACCACAGCGCTCCCGGGCGGGGGTCGGACTGTACCACCGAGCTCCCGGGGAGTCGCGCTGCCTCCCCATCGCAGCAGACCCACACACGGCTCCTTCAACAACAGCCTTTAATCAGCTCCGCCGCACCAGATCCCCCTCAGTCCCTGCGGGGGTCCGGTCCCCAACCCTCCGTGTCCACAGTGGAGAGCCTAGAGCCGTCTGGAGCTCCACATCCCAGGTGTCCACACCCGTTTGGAGGAGCTCCAGGTGTCCATAAGGAAGTGCAGCTCTCCGGGTAGCGTGGCCAGAGCCTCTGTATCCACAGCAGAAGTTTTGAAGCTCCTTGTTCTGGCTCCACGTGGACGATCTGGAGCTCCCCACAGTGCAGACCTACAGGTTCCTCTTCCAGCTCTCTGCGTCCATGTGGACAATCCAGGAACTCCGTGTGGCCGAGTGACCTGGCCCTTGTATCCACGGCAAAGCATCTGTAGCCCCCGGGGAAGATCCACAGCCCCCCGGGGAGGGTCTGTAGCCCCCAGAGAGGGTCTGTAGCCCCCCGGGGAGGGTCCATAGCCCCCTGGTGAGGGTCTGCAGCCCCCTGGGGAGGATCTGTAGCACCTGGTCAGGGTCTGTAGCCCCACAGAGGGTCCATAACCCCTGGTGAAGGTCTGTAGCGCCCTGAGGAGGGTCCATAGCCCCCTGGTCAGAGCCCGTAGCCTCCTGGTGAGGGTCTGTAGCCCCCCAGGGAGGGTCCATAGCCTCCAGTGAAGGTCTGTATCTGACAGAGGGTCTGTAGCCCCTGGGGAAGATCCGTAGCCCCACAGAGAATCCATAGCCCCCTGCAGAGGATCCACAGCCACCCAGAGAGGATCCATAGCCCCCACAGAGTGTCCGTAGGCCCCCGGTAAGCGTCTGGGGCTCCCTGGGGAGGGTCTGTAGCCCCTCAGAGAGGATCCATAGCTCTCCACAGAGGATCCATAGCCCTCCACAGAGGATCTGTAGCTGTCACAGAGGGCCCACAGCCCCCTGCAGAGGGCCCACAGCCCCTTGGTGAGGTCCCGTAGCCCCCTCAAAGTGTCCGTAGGCCCCTGGTAAGTGTCTGGGGCTACCTGGGGAGGGTCTGTAGCCCCCTGCAGAGGGTCCATAGCCCCTCAGAGAGGATCCATAGCTCTCCACAGAGGATCCATAGCCCTCCACAGAGGATCTGTAGCTGTCACAGAGGGCCCACAGCCCCCTGCAGAGGGCCCACAGCCCTTTGGTGAGGTCCCGTAGCCCCCTCAGAGTGTCCGTAGTCCCCTGCAGAGGTCCCGTATCCCCCTCCTAGCTCCCGTACCCCCCAGCTCTCTCACCCCGCGCTCTGCAGCAGCTGCAGGTTGCGCCGGTAGCAGCCCAGGCTGCAGAGGGGCCGCCCGGTTTGGGCGCAGCTGTAGCGCTTGGCGTTGCCGCAGCCGGGCACGGCGCAGGGCTGGGCGGGCGGCGCGGGCGGCGCGGCGGCGGCCGCGGGCACCGGGAAGCCCGCGGGGAAGGAGACGGTGACGCCGTCGGCGGCGCTGCGGTAATGAACCACCGGGCACGGGGCCGGGCGGGCGCGGCGCTCGCGCAGGGCCCGGACCTTGGCCTTGTGCGTGCGCGTCAGGCGCTCGATGGTCTGGTTCTTGCTCTCCTCGGCCTTGCGGGCCGCCTGCAGCCGCCGGCGCCGCGCCCGCTCCTCGCGCTTCTCCCGCATCTCCTCCGTCACCTCCTTGGCCTTGGCGCCCATGGGCAGCTGCAGCAGGGGCTGGCTCTGCTGCTTGTGCAGCAGCGCGCGCTGTGGGGCACAAAGGGGGGGTCACAGAGCTGGGGGGGGGGGTTTGGGAGGTACCCCCAGTTCCAGCTCTGCCCCACAGCAGTGCTGGGCTTCCTGCAGCCCATCCAGGCCCCTTCAGTCACACCCCAAGGGTTCCAGCTCAGCCCCAGAGCAGTTCTGCGCTTCCTGCAGCAATCCCAGCCACCCCAGCCCTGCCTTGCATCCCTTCCACATCCCCCCAGTCATGCCCCAGGGGTTATGAGGCTCCCCAGACTGCCCTCAGCCCAGCTCCCTCCTGGGACTGGAGCTCCCTGAGCACCCCCAGTCCACCAGCCCTGCCCTCCAGGCCCCCTCAGTCATGCACCAGAGGCTATGAGACCCCCCAGTGCCCCTTCCTCCTGGCTCTGCTGCTCCCTAAGCACACCCAGCCCCTCCCCAGCCCTCCCCTGCCACCCTTCCAGGCCCCCTCAGTCATGCCCCAGGGGTTATGAGACTCCCCAGTCCCCCCATCAGCTCAGCTCCCCTCTTGTCTGGAGCTCCCCAGCCCCCCCAGTCCCCCCAGACCTGCCGGGCTGTCAGGAGGGACTCGTCCACCTCCCTCTTGATGTCACCGTTGTCATCCAGCTCCCCCCTCTCGAGGGCTGCCAGCCAGCGCCGTTCCTCCTCCTCCTCTTCCTCCTCCTCTTCCTCCTCCTCCTCCTCGCCCTCCTCACGGGCAGGGAAGCAGTTCTCGGGGTCCAGCTCAGGCAGTGGTGAGGGGGCCAGGTTGCTGTCCTCATCTGATGGCAACAGCCATGGGGGTGGGGGTCACACTGCCCTGGGGGTCCAGAGCACCCCCTGCCCACCCAGCCCCCTCCAGAATCCCCCCTGCCCACCCAGCCCTCACTCTGAGCCCCCTCAGAGCACCCAGCCCTCACTGTGAACCCCCCTGCCCACCCAGCCCTCACTCTGAGCCCCCCCAGAGCACCCCCTGCCCACCCACCCCTCACTCTGAGCCCCCAATTTCCACCCAGAGATCCCCCATTTCCCCCACCCCGAGCCCCCCATGCCCCCCGTGCCCTCCGTCGCTCACCCAGCCATGCCCGGTACTGCTCGATGGGCACGCTGGGCTCCTCCTCGTCCCCTGCCAGCAGCGGGGACGGCGAGTGCGTCCCTTCGGGGACCACCGTGAACGTGGGGACACTGCGGGGGAACAGAGAGGTGTTTGGGGGGACACACGGGACAGGCCCGGCTCTGCCTCCCATCCTCCTCCTCCTCGCCCATTTTGGTGCCCAGGCTCTGCCCCTCGGTCCCTCCTCACCTCTTGGTGCCCAGGATTTGCCCTCCCAGCTTAATCCGGAGCCGCAGCCGTGGCTGCCGAGGCGGTTCGGGCCCCGGGGCCGGCCCGGCCTCGTGGTGGTGCCGTTTCTTGTGCTTTTTCTTGTGCTTCTTGTGCTTCTTCTTGTGGCCGCCATGGCCGCCCGCCTCGGCCTCCTGCCCTGTGAGGAGGAACACGGGTCAGCGAGGGCTCCCCGCGGGCTCTGTCGCACCCGGGAGCGATCCCGCAGCCCCCCCGGGCCCTGCCCGGCCCCGCGGCCTCTCACCGTGCCCGCCGGCCTCCATCGCTCCCCGCCGCCAGGCCCTGCGCATCCGCCCGCGGGGGACCCAATTCGGGACGGACCCACTTCCGGCCAAACTCACTTCCGCCCGGCTTGGCTGCTGCCCGTTATGAGGGGATGGTGACGTTGCAGCCGCCATCTTGGAAGTGGGCACGTTGTGTGCTGTCCGGGGGGAAACCGGTACCAAAGGCGCTTTTGGGCCGGCCAGGGCAGGTGTGTGAGCTCCGGTGTGAACTCAGGTGAGATCAGGGCAGGATGAGGAGCTTTGACTTCATCAATCCACACAAATATCTCAAATATCCACACAAAACTGTCAAATACCCACCCAAATATCCCAAATATTCATACCAACCCCTCAGATCCTCGCCCAATTATCCCAAATATCCTCAAAAAACTCTCAAATACCCACACAAATACCCCAAATATACACACAGACCCCTCAAATACTCATCCAAATATCTCAAATAGTCACACAAACCCCGCAGATACCCACTTAAATATTTCAAATATCCACACAAACCCCTCAGATACTCACCCAAATATCCCAAATATTCACACAAAACTGTCAAATACCCACCCAAATATCCCAAATATCCACATAAACGCCTCAGATACCCACCCAAATATCTCATATAATCACGTAAAATCCTCAAATACCCACCCAAATATCCACATAAACCCTTCAAATACCCACTCAAATGTCTCAAATATCCACACAAACCCCTCAAATTCTCACCCCATATCTCAAATATCCAAATAAACCTCTCAAATACTCATCCAAATATCCACACAAAGCCCTCAAATGCTCACCCAAATATCCCAAATATCCACAAAAAACTCTCAAATACCCCCAAATATCTCAAATATTCACACAAACCCCTCAAATTCTCACCCAAATATTCACCCAAATCTCCCATCTGAGACGAGATCCCATCCATCACACAAAAATCCCCATCCAACCCCAAAAAATCCCTCCCCGGGGTGCAAGGATGGTGCCTAGGGCAGGATGAGGAGCTTTGACTTCATCAACCAAGAGAAATATCCCAAATATCCACCAAAAACTCTCAAATACTCACCCAAATATCCCCAAAGAACTCTCAAATACCCAGCCAAATATCCCCAAAAAGCTCTCAAATATCCACCCAAATATCTCAAATATCTACAAAAAACCTCTAAAATACTCACCCAAAAATCCCCAATATCCACAAAAAACTCTCAAATACCCCCAAATATCTCAAATATTCACACAAACCCCTCGAATTCTCCCCCGAATATCGACATAGATCCTTCAAATACCCACCCAAAAATCTCAAATATCCACCAAAACCTCTCAATTACCCACCCAAATATCTCAAATATCCACAAAAAACCTCTAAAATGCTCACCCAAACATCCCAAATATCCACAAAACCTCTCAAATACCCCCAAATATGTCAAATATTCACACAAACCCCTCAAATTCTGCCCCAAATATCCACACAGACCCCTCAAATACCCACCCAAAAATCTCAAATATCCACCAAAACCTCTCAATTACCCACCCAAATATCTCAAATATTCATCCAAATCTCCCATCTGAGTGTGGATCCCATCCATCCACACAACAAACCCCGCATCCCACGGAGGTGACAATCCCCCCAGGGACGGGTCACCCCGGCGTGTGTCACCTCCGCAGGTGGCACCGCGACATCTCTGATTTCCCCTTCCCACCCTCCCGCTGCGGGATTCTGGGGATTCCCTGCGGGATTTTGGGACTCCCTGCGGGGACACGCGTGGCACAGCGATGTCACACGGTCACAGATGTGTCACCCATTGTCCCCCGCCGTGTCCCCGGGCCATTGTCCCGCCCGTGCCAGGAGCCGCCGGCACCGATCGCCGCCCGCTCCCCCCGCCCCGCGCCATCCCGGGGCTGATCCGAGCCCCGAGAGGCGACCCCGGCATCTCCACCGGGTCCATCCCGGTGTTCCCCACCTGGCCCCGGTGCTCCGGACACCGGGAGCCCCTCCCTGACCACCGGGACCCTCAGAACCCCGGGAATTGCCGCGGACTCGGGAACCCCCGCAAAGCTCCGGGCACCGGGAAAGCTCCAGAGCACCGGGAACACCGGGACCCACCACAAATCTCCGGTTCACGGGGGCTCCGGGACCCCTCGGGACCCCTCGGGACCCCTCGGGAGGCTCCGGACCCCGGGATCCGCCAAGACCCCCGGGATCCTCCAGAACTCTTCGGACCCTCCGGGACCACCGGGACTCCCGGGCATGTACCGGCGGGACGAGCGGAGCCGCGCCACGGTGGCGGAGGGGTCAGCGCTGGACATGGAGCTGCGCCGGGGCTGCTGCTGCTCCCCGGCCCCGGCCCCGCAGGTACGGGAGTACCGGGAGCACTGAGAGCAGCACCGGGAGCAGCCCCGGGAGCAGCGGGAGCAGCCCCGGGAGCAGCGGGAGCAGCCCGGGCACGAGGCCACGGGGGCGGTCACGGCCGCTCCCTGCCCCCCGGGCCCCCCCCGGCCGGTCCGGTCCCGCTGCCCCGGCCCAGCCGGGAATTCCGGTGGGATCCGGTATAACGGGAATCGCCCGCGCCCCCGGCACCCGACGGGGAGGGGGAAACTGGGAGGGACTGGGAGGGACTGGGACGGGACAGCAGGATCGGGGAGTCCCGCACGTGGCGGTGCAGGGCCCGTGCACACGGGGACATTTGGGGGGTCCCGGTACCGGGGGAGGGGGGGTCCCGGTGGATACAGGGAGTCCCAGTTCACCCAGTCCCAGCCACGTTTTGGGGGTTCCCCGTGTGCCCGGGGGGGTCTCGGTGCATTCGGGGGTTCCGTTTCCCCCTTGCTGAAGGGTCCGGCTGTGCTGGGGGGGTTCCGGTTCGCCCGGTACACCCACACTCGGGGGTCCCGGTGAATTTTGAGGGGGGATCGGTGCATCCTGGGGTGGATCCGGTGCATGTTGAGGGCTCCTGGTGCGCTTGGGGGGGATCCCGGTGCGTACGGGGGGGGTCCCCGTCTTTCACCGCCAACGGCATTTGGCCGGTCCTGGTTCACTCGGGGGGCTCCCGGTTCGCTCGGGGGGCTCCCGGTTTGCTCGGGGGATGTCCGGGCACTCTCTGAGGGGTCTCGGTGCACTTGGGGATCGTCCCGGGGCATCCCGGTGCTCTTTGGGGAGCTCCGGGTGCATCCCGAGGAATCTCGGTTTACTCGGTGCCCGCGGGGGCGGGAGGGGGGGCGGGGTCCCAGTCCCCCGGTACCGGCTCCTCACGGGGGCTCCGGTTCTCTCGTGTCGGTCCCGGTGCCCCGGGGATGTCTCGCCCCCCCCCCCCCCGGCACCGCGGATTTCCCCCAGCAGGGGGCGCCCCCCACCCGTTCCCGGTGTCCCGGAGCCCCGCGGGGGGGGGGCGGGGGGGACACGGAGGCGGCTCCTGGGAGAAGGGAGGGAGGGAGGGAGGGAGCGGGGGGGACACGGGCAACGGGGGACACGGGGCGGGACGTGGGGCGGGGGCGGCCGCCGCTTCCTGTGCGCGATCGCGGCGGAGCGGGAGCGGCCGGAGGTACCGGGAACGGGGGGCAGCGCCGCACGGGGGGTGGGGAGAGAGGGGGTCCCGGTGTCCGTCCTTACCGGGACTCCGTTCCCCGCCTCCCCCGCACGGGGCCCCGTCTGCTCCTCCTGCGCCTCCCCCACACCCCCTTCCCCTCCG
The DNA here is from genome assembly GCF_012460135.2 of Molothrus ater. NCBI lineage: Eukaryota > Metazoa > Chordata > Aves > Passeriformes > Icteridae > Molothrus > Molothrus ater. Next base: position 70,922,158 of record NC_050481.2, read on the forward strand.
GTGCCGTTCCCCGAGCCCCGTTCTGCACCCCCGGGCACGGTGTCCCCCCCTCCCCGCGCCCCTTTTTCCGTTCCTGGCACCCCCAAATTCTGCACCCCTCGTTCCGCCCCCGCACCCCAAACCGTGCGCTCCAAACCCTGCTTCCCGTCGTGTGCCCGCACCCCAAACCCTGCACCCCAAACCCTGCACCCCAAACCCTGCACCCCGTCTTGTCCCCAGCACCCCAAACCCTGCACCCCAAACCCTGCACCCCAAACCCTGCACCCCGTCTTGTCCCCAGCACCCCAAACCCTGCACCCCAAACCCTGCACCCCAAACCCTGCACCCCGTCCTGTGCCCGCACCCCAAACCCTGCACCCCAAACCCTGCGCTCCAAACCCTGCACCCCGCGCTGTCCCCAGCACCCCAAACCCTGCACCCCAAACCCTGCACCCCAAACCCTGCACCCCGCGCTGTCCCCAGCACCCCAAACCCTGGAACCGCTTCCCCCGCACCCCCTCCCCGCCCCCCAGCTGGTTTCCCTTCCCCCGCACCCCTCATCCCCTCGCTGCACCCCAAATCCTACACCCCATCCATTCCCCTGCGCCCTCTCCTGCGCCCCCAAATCCCTGCCCAGCCCCCAAAACCCTTCCCCCCTTTTTCCATCCCCACACTCCATCTTGTCTCTTTCACCCCATTTTCTCCACGTCTTTTCTTGTGCCCTGCACCCCAAACCCTGCCCCATCACGTCCCCAAAACCCTGCACCCCATTCTGCACCTCAAACCCTGCATTCCCTCCCTGCCCCGATCCCCTCCCTGCATCCCAAACCCTGCACCCCAATCCCTGCATCCCCTCCCTGTACCCCAAACCCTGTGTCCCAAACCCTGCACCCCATTCCTGCACCCCAATCCCTGCACCCCATCCCTGTCCCCCCCTTTGACCCCTTACCCCCCAAACCCTGCCCCCCATCTCTCCCCTCTCCCCAAATCTCGCCCTTCTCGCCCCCCAAATTCCTCCACCCCGTCCCCGCCCCCTCCGCGCCGCCCCCGCTGCCCTTTCCCGCACAGTCGCCCCCCTTGTTCCCTGCCGGGGGGCGGCCAAACAACGTGGGCGCCCCCCCAAATTCCAGAGAGGGCCCCAAACACCCCCCCCAAATTCCCGTTGGGGTGTGGGGGGGGGGGGTCGCCACCAAAACCCCATTTTCTCCCCGCAGCCACCTCGGTAGAGAGGGGGGGGTGGCCCCCACTGCACCCCAGCGCTGGATGCGGCGGGACCCCCTTGGGGGGCTTTGGGGGAACCCCCCAAAATAGCTGGGGGGGTCCCGGGGGTCCCGATGGAGGTGGGGGGGGGGCCGCCGGCTGCGGATCCTGGAGGATCTCAACATGCTCTACATCCGCCAGATCGCCGCCAGCATCCAGGTGCGAAATTTGGGGGGACCCCGCCTCTCCTCAAATCCAAATCCGGGACCCCCCCAGAACTCCCGGACCCCGATTTTCCCCGGGGGGGAGGGAGGGGGCTTTGGGGGGTCCCAGGAAGGTGGAACGGGCTCCTCATCCCACAGATCCCAAAGGGATCCATGCACCACCCCAAACTCATCCTGCACCCCGAAATCACGAGAGGGGCGATTTTGGGGGGGGGGGGGGGGGGGTCCCGCTCCCCCCCCCCCCCCGTTCGCAGCGGGGGGTTATTTATAGGTGATGACGTCACTGGGGGGGGACAGGGGCGGGATCGGGATCGGGATCGGGATGGACGAGCCGGAGGTACCGGGAAGGACTTGGGGGGGCTGAGGGTGGTCGGTGTGGGGGGGAGGGTGTGCTGGGAAATTTGGGGTTTTGGGGTGTTTGGTGAATCTGGGGGGATTTGTGGGCTGCAGGATGAGTTTGCGGTGGTGCATGGCACGGTTGTGGGGTGCAGGATGGATCTGTGGGGTGCAGGATGGATCTTTGGGGTGCAGGGGAAATCTGCGGGGTGCAGGATGGATCTGTGGGGTGCAGGATGGATCTTTGGGGTGCAGGATGTGATTTTGGGGTGCAGGGTAAATCTGTGGGCTGCAGGATGGATCTGTGGTCCATCCTGCACCCCACAGCCCATCCTGTGGGCTGCAGGACGTGGTTTTGGGGTGCAGGATGGATCTATGGGGTGCAGGATGTGTTTTTGGGGTGCAGGGTAAATCTATGGGGTGCGTGGTTCCCCTGGGAGGTGCTGGATGAGTTTTTGGGGTGCTTGCCCTGCTTTAGGGGTGCAGAGCCCCCCCTTGGGGTGCACGGTGGATCTGTGGGGCACGTGGTGCCCTTATGGGGTGCACGGTGTGTTTGTGGGGTGCACGGCTCCCCCATGGGGTGCAGCAATAATTTGTGGGGTGCCTGGTAATCCTGTGGGGTGCACGATGGATCTGTGGGGTCTGTGATGTGTTTGTGGGGTGCACGGTCTGGTTTTGGGGTTCACGGATTCCCCGTGGGGTGCAGGATGTGTTCATGGGGTTCCTGATAAATCTGTGGGGTACATGGAGCATTTGTGGGGTGCCTGGTGAATCTGTGGGGTGCACAATGTGGGGGTGCAGCTGGGAACCCTTAGGGCACAGGTCTGGGACCCCCAAACAATGTGGGAACCCCCTCCCCCTGCCTGGGCATGACTGGGACCCCCGGGGGGGTTTGGGGGTTTTGGGGTCCCCTGTGCCCCAGCCCCACATTCCCTTCCATGTGGGAAGGGTTTTGGGGTGTGGGAAGGGTTTTTGGGGTCCCTCTGACCCCCAAGTGTGCCATTCCCAGGAGCCAGAACTGCTGAGGGTGCTGTGGGTCTGAGAGGGGTTTTGGGGACTCCCTGACCCCCCCAAATGTGCTGTCCCCAGGAGCCGGAGCTGCAGCGGGCTCTGGAGCAGTCACTGTGTGTTTGGGAGGGATTTTGGAGTCCCCCTGACCCCCAAAATGTTTCTTCCCCAGGACCCAGAGCTGCAGCAGGCTCTAGAGCATTCACTGCGGGTGCTGTGGGTTTAGGAAGGGTTTTGGGGGCCCCCTGACCCCCCAAATATGCCGTTCCCAGGAGCCGGAGCTGCAGTGGGCCCTGGAGCGAGCCCTGCGGGTCCAGGGGGGATTTTGGGGTGTGGGATGTGTTTTGGGGACCTCCTGAACCCCAATATTCCCATCCCCAGGAGCCGGAGCTGCAGCGGGCCCTGGAGCGGGCCCTGTGGGTGCTGTGGGTTTGGGAAGGGTTTTGGGGTCCCCCTGACCCCCAATATTCCCATCCCCAGGAGCCGGAGCTGCAGCGGGCCCTGGAGCGGGCCCTGTGGGTGCTGTGGGTTTGGGAAGGGTTTTGGGGTCCCCCTGACCCCCAATATTCCCATCCCCAGGAGCCGGAGCTGCAGCGGGCTCTGTGGGTTTGGGATGTGTTTTGGGGTGCCCCTGACCCCCCAGTGTTCCGTCCCCAGGAGCCGGAGCTGCAGAGGGCCCTGCAGTGTGTGCTATGGGTGTGGGAAGGGTTTTGGGGTCTCCTTGACCCCCCCAAATGTGCTGTTCCCAGCAGCTGGAGCTGCAGTGTGTGCTCTGAGTTTGGGAAGGGTTTTGGGGTCCCCTGGACCCCATAATGTTCCATCTCCAGGAGCTGGAGCTGCAGCAGGCTCTGGAGCGTTCACTGAGGGTGCTGTGGGTTTGGGAAGGGTTTTGGGGTCCCCCTGACCCCCAATGTTCCATCCCCAGGAGCCGGAGCAGCAGCAGGCCCTGGAGCGAGCCCTGTGGGTGCTGTGGGTTTGGGATGTGTTTTGGGGATGTGTTTTGGGGTCCCCCTGACCCCCAATGTTCCATCCCCAGGAGCCAGAGCTGCAGCGGGCCCTGGAGCATTCACTGAGGGTGCTATGGGTGTGGGAAGGGTTTTGGGGTCCCCCTGACCCCCAATGTTCCATCCCCAGGAGCCGGAGCAGCAGCAGGCCCTGGAGCGAGCCCTGTGGGTGCTGTGGGTTTGGGATGTGTTTTGGGGATGTGTTTTGGGGTCCCCCTGACCCCCAATGTTCCATCCCCAGGAGCCAGAGCTGCAGCGGGCCCTGGAGCATTCACTGAGGGTGCTATGGGTGTGGGAAGGGTTTTGGGGTCCCCCTGACCCCCAATGTTCCATCCCCAGGAGCCGGAGCTGCAGTGGGCCCTGGAGCATTCACTGAGGGTGCTATGGGTGTGGGAAGGGTTTTGGGGTCCCCCTGACCCCCAATGTTCCATCCCCAGGAGCCGGAGCTGCAGCAGGCCCTGGAGCATTCACTGAGGGTGCTATGGGTGTGGGAAGGGTTTTGGGGTGCCCCGACCCCCCAGTGTTCCATCCCCAGGAGCCAGAGCTGCAGTGGGCCCTGGAGCATTCACTGAGGGTGCTATGGGTGTGGGAAGGGTTTTGGGGTCCCCCTGACCCCCAATATTCCCATCCCCAGGAGCCGGAGCTGCAGCGGGCCCTGGAGCATTCACTGAGGGTGCTATGGGTGTGGGAAGGGTTTTGGGGTCCCCCTGACCCCCAATGTTCCGTCCCCAGGAGCCGGAGCTGCAGCGGGCCCTGGAGCGGGCCCTGCGGGTCCGTGAGGGCGCCCGGCGGCTCCTCCCCGCCTGCAGCCGGCCCGAGCAGGCCCTGGAGACCACCAAGACCCTGGTGCTGTGCGAGGCCAGGGTGGTCGCGGCCGGGGGCGAGCTCCAGCGGCGCCAGGAGGCCCGGCTGAGGGGGGCCCGCCGGTGAGACACCCCAAAAAGGAGCCCAGAGGGAATGGGGTACCCCAAGGGATGCCCCAAAGTGGGGAGGGCACCCTGTGGGACCCCCAAAGGGGAGGGAGAATGGGGAACACCACAGGGTGTGTTAAAAGGGTGATAAAAGCTGGGGGGGGTCCCTAAAACTGAGGGAGGTGGTTTGGGAATTCCATAGGGGGTGTGGTGGTGGGGGACACCCCAAAACTTGGGGGGACGTGGGGGACACGGCAGTGAGAGGAGCCCTAAAACCCAGGGGATGGGATGAGGGGCCTGAGGGTCTGCAGCGGTGAGGGGCACCCCAAAACCTGGGGGGACATGGGGGACACCCCAAAACCTGGGGGGACACGGCAGTGAGGGACACCCCGAAATTTGGGGGAGATGGGGGACACAGAGGTGAGAGAAAACCCCAAAATCCAGAGGGACATGGGGGACACGGCAGTGAGGGACACCCCAAAACCCAGGGGTGGGATGGGAGACCCTTGACAGTGAGGGACACCCCAAAACATGGGGGGACATGGGGGACAGGGCAGTGAGGGACACCCCAAAACCTAGGGGGACATGGGGGCCACATCAGTGAGGGAAAACCCCAAAACCCAGGGGTGGGATGGGAGACTCTTGGGGGAGTTGTGGCAATGAGGGACACCCCAAAACATGGGGGGACATGGGGGACACAGCAGTGAGGGAAAACCTCAAATCCTGCGAGGACAGGGCATTGAGGGACACTGCAAAACCTGGGGGGACACAGCAGGGAGGGACACCCCAAAACCCAGGGGGACCTGAGGGACAGGGCAATGGGAGACACCCCAAAATCTGAGTTGTGGGATGGGAGGTCCTTGGCAGTGAGGGACACCCGAAATGTTGGGGAACATGGGGGACACAGCAGTGAGGGACATCCCAAAACCCGGGGGGACGTGGGGGACACCCCAAAACCCAGGGATGGGATGGGAGCAGAGGGGCACACAGTGGGGGTGGTGTGTTGGCAGGGGACACCCCAAAGGTGGGAGGGGAGCCCCCCAAAGTGTGTGGGGAGCTTTGCTGACCCTCCCGTCCCCCGCAGCCCCTCGGAGGGCGGGCCCGGGGCAGAGCCGGTGCCGTGCCGGGGCACCGTCTGCATCTCAGGTATGGGGGGGTCCCGGGGGGGTTCTGGGCAGGGGGAGCCCCCTCTTCTCTGCCTGCCCCCCCTGCGGCACCGCCTGCATTTGGGGTGGGCGGTTTGGGGGTGTCTCAGGGGGTCTCACCCCCCTCCTGGTCCCCCCCACCCCAGATTTGCGCATCCCGCTGATGTGGAAGGACACGGAGTACTTCAGGAACAAGGGGGGTGAGTGTTGGGGTGCCGGGGGTCCCCCCTCACCCCGCGGTGCCCCCTGTGAACCCCCTGACCCCCCCGTGCCCCCCAGAGCTGCACCGCTGTGCCGTGTTCCTGCTGCTGCAGGTGGGGGCTGAGATCCACGACACCCCCACGGTGCTGGTGGACAGGACCCTGACCGACATCTGCTTCGAGGGAGCCGTGCTCTTGTGAGGGGGGGAGGGACCCCCGGGACCCCCACAGCCCTCCCTGGCACCCTGACACCCCCTATGGGACCCTGGCACCCCCCTAGGGGACTCCTGATCACCCCGCTATGGGACCCTGACACCCCCTTAGGGGACCCTTGACACCCCCATATCCCCTCATGGGACCCCTGACCCTCCCCATGGGACCCCTGATCACCCCTCCCTGGGACCCTGGCACCCCACTATGGGACGCCTTAGCTTTTCTGTGGGACCCCTAAACACCCCCACACCCCCACATACCCCCAGGGACACTGACACCCCCCTATGGGACCCCTGATCCCTCCCACGGGACCCCCGATCATCTCCACACCCCTTATGGGACCCTGGCACCCCCCTTTGGGACCTTTGACACCCCCATATCCCTCCCATGGCACCCCTGACCACCCCAATACACTCCCATAGCGCCCCTGATCACCCCCACACCCCCTATGGGACCCCTGATCACCCCCATGTGACCCCCTCACCCCCCTATGGGACCCTGACACCCCCATACCCCCCCCATGGGACCCCCGAGCCTCTCTATGGAACCCCCAATCACCTCCACACCCCCCTGGGACCTCTGACCCTCCCCATGGGACCCCAGATCACCCCCCTATGGGACACTGACACCACCCTATGGGCCCTTTGACACCCCCATATTCCCCCATGGGACCCCTGAGTTTCTCTATGGGACCCTCAACCACCCCCACACACCCCCAGGGACCCCTAATCCCTCCCATGGGACCCCCAACACCCCCACATTCCCCCCAAGGGACCCCCAATCACCCCCACACCCCCCCCAGGGCCAGTGCCACCCCCCATGGGACCCCTGCCACCACCAACCCCCACGTGGGGACCTCTGACGCCTTCTGGGGGTGACCCCTGCCCTCCACTGCCCACCCTGGGAGGGACCCCTGCCCCACAGTCCCTGTCCCTGCAGTGTCCCCACAGTCTGTGGGGTGGCCCTGGGTGTCCCCCCATGCTGGCACTGACCCCTCTGTGCCCCCCTGGGCTGTCACTGACCCCCCTGTGCCCCTGGGCTGTCACTGCCCCCGGTGTCATTGCCCCCTCATGCTGTCACTGACCCCCTGGCTTGTCACTGTCCCCTGTGTCCCCCTGGGTTGTCACTGACCCCTGGCTGTCACTGACCCCTATGTCCCCCGGGCTGTCACTGTCCCCTGTGTCCCCCTGGCTGTCCCTGTCCCCCTGTCCCCACGCTGTCCCTGTGCCCATGCTGTCCCTGACCCCATGCTGTCCCTGTCCCCATGCTGTCCCTGACCCCATGCTGTCCCTGACCCCATGCTGTCCCTGTCCCCATGCTGTCCCTGATCCCATGCTGTCCCTGACCCCATGCTGTTCCTGACCCCATGCTGTCCCTGTCCCCATGCTGCTGTCCCTGACCCCACGCTGTCCCTGTCCCCACGCTGTCCCTGATCCCATGCTGTCCCTGACCCCATGCTGTCCCTGACCCCATGCTGTCCCTGTCCCCATGCTGTCCCTGATCCCATGCTGTCCCTGTCCCCATGCTGTTCCTGACCCCATGCTGTCCCTGTCCCCATGCTGCTGTCCCTGACCCCACGCTGTCCCTGTCCCCAGCCCCGAGGCGGGCCCGGATTTCGAGCTGCGTTTGGAGCTGTACAGCGCGGGGCTGCCGGGGCCGGGGGCGCAGGGCAGTGCCCCCCGCAAGCTGGCATCGCGCCTCAGCACCTCCCTGGGCCGCTCCTCGGGCCGCCGGGCACGGGCTGCCATGGACGGGAGCCCTGCCAGCCCCCCGGGCACCGCGGGCACCGCCGGGGCTCTGCTGCTGCCACCGCCCGGCGTGCCGTGAGTACCCTCTGTGTGCCACCTGTGTCACCTGTGTGTCACATGTCCCTCTGTGTGCCACCTGTGTGCCACCTGGGTCACCTGTGTGTCACATGTCCCTCTGTGTGCCACCTGTGTGCCACCTGTGTCACCTGTGTGTCACGTGTCCCTCTGTGTGCCACCTGTGTGTCACATGTCCCTCTGTGTGCTACCTGTGCACCCTGTGTGCCACATGTACCCCCTGTACCCCGTGTGCCAATGTCCCCTCATGTGCCTCCTGTCCCCCCTATGTGCCGCGTGTCCCCCTGTGCCCCCCCCGTGTTCTTCCACATGTCCCCCCTGTGTGCCCCTTTCTGTGCCCTCTGTGTGCCACATGTCCCCCCTGTGTGCCTCATGTCCCCCCATGCTCATGCCCCCCTGTGCCCCCCTGTGTGCCCCATATCCCTCTGTGTCCCCCAATGCTGTCTGTGCCCCCATGTCCCCCATGTCCCCCTCCGTCCCTCGATGTCTCCTGCCTCCCCAATGTCCCCCTGACCCCCTATTGTCCTCCTGGCCCCCCAGTGTCCCCATACCCCCTGATGTCCCCTGAACCCCCAATGTCCCTTGTGCCCTGGTGTCCCCCAGGTGTCTCCAATGTCCCCCAATGTCCCCAGGTGTCCCCGGTTCCAGCTGCTGGCTCACACCACGCTGTCCCTGGCCCAGGTGCACGACGGCTTCCGCACGCACGACCTCGTCATTGCTGCCGACGGTCAGTGGGGTCACAGCACCCCAAAACATCCCGGGGCACCCCAAAACAGCCCATATCACCCCAAAACAGCCCTAAACACCTCATAAACACCCAGTAGCACCCTATAACACCCCAAAACAGCCCAGGGCACCCCAAAACAGCCCAGAACAGCCCACGGCACCCCAAATCACCCCAAAACATCCTGGGGCACCCCAAAACACTCTGTAACACCCCATAAACACCCCATAACACCCCATATCACCCCAAAACAGTCTGGGGCACCCCTAAACGCCCCATAACACCCCATGGCACCCCAAAACAGCCCGGGCTGCCCCATAACAGCCCAGGGCACCCCATATCACCCCAAAATACCCCATGGCACCCCAAAATACCCTATAACGCCCCATAACAACCTGTGGCACCCCATAACACCCCTAAACCCCCCATGGCACCCTATAACATGCCATAAAACCCCATGGCACCCCGTAACAGCCTATAATACCCCATAACACCCCGTGGCAACACCATAACCACCCCATGGCACCCCAAAACACCTCACAGCACCCTAAAACACCTTATAACACCCCACGGTACCAAATAACACCCCAAAACACCCCATGGAACCCTGTAACACCCCATAATACCCCATAACACCCATGGCACCCTATAACACCCTAAAACCAGACCGTAGCACCCCAAAAACACCCCACAACTCCCCACACACCCCAAAACAGGGCAATGGGGCTGGAGCAGACGGGGCGGAGTTGGGGGTCCGGGATTTTGGGGTCCTGCGGGGGTGGGGGTGGGTTTGGGATCTCGGTTCATGGGGGGACAGGGGGGGTCCTGACACGAGGAGGAGGCTTTGGGATCCTTTTGGGGTTTGGGGGTCCCTCTCAGCCCCCAAGAGCCTCAGGAGTCCCCAGAGCAGAGCAGAGCAGAGCCCTGCTGGGGGTGTGGGTGTCCCTCCATGTCCCCTCTGCGTCCCCACAGAGCAGAGCCTCTGCTGGGGGGCTTTGGGGGTCCCTCCATGTCCCCTCTGCGTCCCCACAGAGCAGAGCCCCTGCCGGGGGGGTTTGGGGTCAGTGTCCTCCATGTCCCCGTGTCCCCCCAGAGCAAAGCCCCTGCTGCGTGGGTGTGGGGGTCCCTCCATGTCCCCGTGTCCCCCCGTGTCCCCCCAGAGCAAAGCCCCTGCTGGGTGGGTGTGGGGGTCCCTCCATGTCCTCCATGTCCCCCCTGTCCCCCCGTGTCCCCCCAGAGCAGAGCCCCTGCTGGGTGCCCCTCTATGGCCGCGTGTGTTGCCGCCTGGCGGCCCGGCCCAGCTGCATGGACACCCCCGCGGCGACAGGGACACTGCGGCTGCAGGTCAGCGACAGCGGCGACACCGGGACGGCACCGGGAGCGCGCCGGGAGCGGCACCGGGAGGGCACCGGGAGGGCATCGGGAGCGGCACCGGGAGGGCATCGGGTGTGGGGGAGAGGGATGGGAGAGAGAAATGGGATATAGGGAAATGGGATACAGGGAAATGGGATAGAGGGAAATGGGATACAGGGAAATGGGATACAGGGAAATGGAATGGAGGGGTGGGATCAGGAACGGGATGGAGGGTGGGGTTTATTAACGCTGCCATGATAAAGGGGACACTGCAACTGCAGGGGAGGGAATGGGATACAGAGAAATAGGAAATAGGGAAATGGGATATAGGGAAATGGGATATAGGGAAATGGGATATAGGAAAATGGGACATAGAGAAATGGGACATAGGGATGGGATTGAGAAATGGGATAGAGGGATGGGATATAGGGAAATGAGATATAGGTATGAGGTGGAGAAATGGGATATAGGGAAATGGGATATAGGGGTGGGATCAAGAAATAGGATAGAGAAATGGGATAGAGGAATGGGATATAGGGCTGGGATAGAGGATAGAGGGATGGGATAGAGGAATGGGATAGAGAGATGGGATATAAGGAAATGGGACATAGGGATGGGATTGAGAAATGGGATAGAGGGATGGGATCAGGAATGGGATAGAGGGGGGGGTTATTAATGCTGCCATGATAAAGGGGACACTGCAACTGCAGGGGAGGGAATGGGATAAATGGGATATGGAGAAATAGGATAGAGAGATGGGATAGAGGGGTGGGATATAAGGAAATGGGATATAGGGAAATGGGATAGAGGGAAATGGGATAGAGGGAAATGGGATAGAGAAATGGGGTATAGAGAAATGGGATATAAGGATGGGATCAAGAAGTGAGACTGAGAAATGGGATAGAGGAATGGGATAGAGGGAAATGGGATAGACAAATGGGATCAAGAAATGGCATATAGGAATGGGATATAGGGGAATAGGATATAGGGATGCGATATAAGGAAATGGGATATAGAGAAATGGGATAGAGGATGGGATATAGGGAAATGGGACATAGGGATGGGATTGAGAAATGAGATCGAGAAATGGAATAGGGGAATGGGATATAGGGAAATGGGATAGAGGGATGAGGTAGAGAAATGGGATATAGGGATGGGACAGAGAACTGGGATATAGGGAAATGGCATATAGGAATGGGATAGAAAAATGGGATATAGGGAAATGGGACATTGGGAAATGGGATATAGGAATGGGATCGAGAAATGGGATAGAAAAATGGGATATAGGGAATGTGTCACCTGTGGGTGCTGAATGAGGGGGACACTGGTGCCACTGTGGGGGGTGCAGAATGGGGCACACTGGCGCTGTGGTGCCACTGTGGGTACAGAATGGGGCACACTGGTGCTGTGGTGCCACTGTGGGCACTGTATGGGGCACACTGGTGCTGTGGTGCCCCCCCGTGGGCACTGATGGCTCTGGGGGTCTCGGGGCAGGCTCCAGGGGCCGAGGGGCCGGGCGGGACCCCCCTGTTCTGTGTCCTGCGGGGCCCAGGGCTGCTCTGCTACGGCAGCGCCAGCGAGGCTGAGGCGGGGCAGGAGCCCACCCTGACCATCGCTGTCACCAAGGTACACGGGGGACACTCAGGGGACACTCAGGGGACACCCGGGGGACACACAGGGGACACTCGGGGGCTGCTGGGCTCGGGGGAGCATGGGGAGTGTGGGGGGTGTGGGGTTATGGGGCTTGTGGGGATGGAGGGGACATGGAGGGGTGGGGGGTATGGGGAGAAAGGGGGAGTGTGGGGGGTCAGGGTAGTTTGAGGTTTATGGGGAGCTCTGGGGTCTGTGGGGTCTGTGGGGGCTGTGGGGTCTATGGAGGCTGTGGGGTCTATGGGGGTTCTGGGGTCTGTGGGGTGTTCTGGGGTTTATGGGGGCTGTGGGGTCTATGGGAGCTTTGGGGTTTATTGGGAGCTTGGGGGTCTCTGGGGTGTTCTGGGGTGTTCTCGGGTCTCTGGGTGTCTCTGGGGGTCTCTGGTGTCTCTGGGGCTCTCTGGGTGGGGTCTCGGGGGCTCTCTGGGTGTCTCTGGGGCTCTCTGGGGGTCTCTGGGGCTCTCTGGGGCTCTCTGGGTATCTCTGGGTATCTCTGGGTGTCTCTGGGGGTCTCTGGGCTCTCTGGGTGGGGTCTCTGGGTATCTCTGGGTGTCTCTGGGGGTCTCTGGGTGGGGTCTCTGGGGCTCTCTGGGTATCTCTGGGTATCTGGGTGTCTCTGGGTGTCTCTGGGCTCTCTGGGCAGGGTCTCTGGGGGTCTCTGGGTGTCTCTGGGGGTGTCTCTGGGCTCTCTGGGTATCTCTGGGTGTCTCTGGGTGTCTCTGGGTATCTCTGGATGTCTCTGGGTGTCTCTGGGCTCTCTGGGCAGGGTCTCTGGGGGTCTCTGGGCCCCCGGCCCCCCCCCCCCAGCCCTGTGTGTGTCCCAGGACACGCGGGTGCGGGCGCTGGACTCGGGGGGCCGGGGGCAGCCCCCCGGGGTGGCCGTCACCAACCGGCTGGGCGGGGAGGAGGTGACACACGGGCTGCTGGCCGAGAGCACGGCCGAGGCTCAGCGCTGGCTGCAGGCCTGGGGGCAGCACCTCTGCGACCTGGGTGAGCCCCCGGGAGCCCCCCCGACCTGTGGGACCCTCGACATCCCTGTGGGACCCTCCCAGTCCTGTGGGACCCCCCCCAGCCCTGTGGGACTCTCCATATCCCTGTGGGACCCCACACATCCCTGCAGGGCCCTCCACATCCCTGTGGGACCCTCAACATCCCTGTGGGACCCTAAATATTCCTGTGGGACCCCCCCAGCCCTGTGGGACCCTCCATATCCCTGTGGGACCCTCCATATCCCTGTGGGACCCTTCCAGCCCTGTGGGACTCTCCCAGACCTGTGGGACCCTCCATATTCCCTATGGGACCCCACACATCACTGTGGGACCCTCGACATCCCTGTGGGGCCCTCCCAGTCCTGTGGGACTCTCCCAGACCTGTGGGACCCCACACATCCCTGTGGGACCCTCCCAGCCCTGTAAGACCCTACAAACCCCTGTGGGACTTTCTGTGCTGGTGGGACCCTGTCCTAGTGGCATCCCCGTTGTTAAAGGACCCCAAACCTAGTGGGACCCCTCATCCTGGGGGACCCCTCATCCTGGCAGGACCCCAGACCATCCCTGTGGGAGCTCCATCACCCCAGGACCCCCAGCCCAGTGGGACCCCAGAGCAATGGGGACAAGGACAAGGCTGAGAACAGGACAGGGAAAAAGATGGGCAGAGGAGTGGGATGGGGACAGTGACAGGGGTGGGAACAACAATGGGGTAGGACAGAGATGAGAGGGACAAGAACAGGACCCCCTGGGAGATCCCCACCTCAGACCATCACCCCAGGACCCCCAACCCATTGGGACACCAGTCCTGAGAGCACCCCCATTCCTGTGAGACCCCCATCCCCTGCAATCCCCATTCCCTGCAGACCCCATCCCCCTTCAATCCCCATCCAATGGAACCCAAATCCAATGGGACCCCAATCCAATGGGACCCCAATCCAATGGAACTCCTATCCAGTGGGACCCCCATCCCCTGGAGACCCCATCCCCTTCAATCTTCATCCCATGCAGACCCCATCCCCCTGCAATCCCCATCCCAGGCTGACCCCATCCAATGGAACCCCCATACAACAGGAGCCCCATCCCCCTGCAATCCTCATCCCCTGCAATCCCATCCCCTGCAGTCCCCATCCAATGGAACCCCCATCCATTGGGACCCCCATGCCCTTCAATCCCCACCCCTTGCAGACCCCATCCCAGGCTGACCCCATCCAATGGAACCCCAATCCAATGGGACCCCCATCCCAAGCTGACCTCATCCCCTGCAGACCCCATCCAATGGAACCCCCATCCAGTGGGACCCCCATCCCCCTGCAATCCCCATCCCAGGCTGACCCCATCCAATGGAACCCCCATACAACAGGACCCCCATCCCCCTGCAATCCTCATCCCCTGCAATCCCATCCCCTGCAGTCCCCATCCAATGGAACCCCCATCCATTGGGACCCCCATCCTAAGCTGACCTCATCCCCTGCAGACCCCATCCAATGGAACCCCCATCCAGTGGGACCCCCATCCCCCTGCAATCCCCATCCCAGGCTGACCACATCCAATGAAACCCCAATGCAATGGGACCCCCATCCCACAGGACCCCCATCCCCTGCAGACCCCATCCCCATTCAATCCCCATCCCCCTGCGGCCCCCATCCCCATTCAATCCCCATCCCCATTCAATCCCCATCCCCATTCAATCCCCATCCTCCTGCAGCCCCCATCCCATGCTGACCCCATCCAATGGAACCCCAATCCAACGGGACCCCCACCCCCCTGCAATCCCCACCCCCCTGCAGCCCCCATCCCTGATCCCCCAGACCCCGGGGTCTCTGTCCCACCCCGCATTGTCCCCTTTGTCCCGGTTGTCCCCAGCCCAGTGGAAGCAGTGCTGTGAGGAGCTGATGCGGATCGAGGAGCCGCCCCCGCGCCGCCCCCCGGCCCCGCTGCCGCCCCAGGGCTCTCTGTACCACCAGACGGGTGAGTGGGGCCGATCCGGGGGGCGGGGGGGCTCTGCTCTGTCTCCCCCTCTCTGCTCTCTGCTCGCCCCCTAACGCTGCTCTTCTCGCTGTCCCCCCCTTTTTCTGTCCCCCCTTTTTCTGTCCCCCTCTTTCTGCCGCTGTCCCCCCCACCCCTGGCGCGCCCCCAGCCCCGCCGGGCCCCCCCGGGCCCCCCCCGGCCGAGGGGCTGCTGCTGCAGGAGAATGTCTCAGCCGAGATCCGGGCTCTGCTCAGCTCCTACTACAGCGACAGGTGACGGGGGGGACACGGGGGGACCCCCAACAGCCCCCCGTGCTGCCACAGCGCCCCCAGCACGGCCCTGGGAACGGGGGGGGGCGTGGGGGGGGCAGAGAGGGACCCCCAAACCCCGCCACAGCCCCACGGGGGAGTATGGGGCTATTGGGGGGGGGGGTTCTGGGTATGCCTGTGCCCCCCCCCCCCCGTGACCCCCCTTTTCCTTGTCCCCCCCCCAGCTATTGACCCCTCGGATGACATCGCGGCCGTCACCGAGATCCTGGCGGGGCACGGGGGGGCTCCCCGCGCTCCGGGCCCCCCCCCGTGGCTCTCGCTCTTCGAGGGGCCCCCCCTGCGCAGCCCCAGCCCCCCCCGCCGGAGCCGCCCCCGAACCCTGTCCCTGGACGCGCGGCTCAGCACCCTCAAAGGCCGGGGGGGCCCCCCAAAACCGCCCCACTCCAGCTCCTCCAGCAGCGGCAGCAGCAGCCCGGGGCCCCCCCAGCGCGACCCCCCCAGAGCCCTCCAGTCCCGGGTCTGACCCCCCCCAGCACTTTTGGGGAGGGGGGGACAGTGGGGTTAGGGGGGAAGGGGGGCTCCCTGCTTCTGTTTTTGGGGAGAAACTGGAATTTCTGCCCTCCCCATGCTGGGGGGGCTCAGGGCTAAACTCCAAAAAGGGGGGGAGGGGGGCGTTTCCTCCCCCCCCACAAAGGTGGGTGCTGGGGATCCCCCCCCCCCACTATAGGGTGGGTGCTCAGGGTCTAACCCGGGGTGGGGGGACACAGAGCCCCCCCCCAGCTCTGCTTTCCTCACCTCTAACCCGGGGTGGGGGGGACGAACACAGCCCCCCCCGACAGGCCCCCCCTAATTAATAATATTCACTAATAATTTGCATTAAAATTTATTTAACAGCTGCTGTGTGTGATTTTGGGTGGGGAGGGGGGCGTGGGGGTCCCTGTGCCCATGTGGGGGTGGGGGGGTCTTGGAGTGCTGCCCCCTCCCCAAGCTGCTCTTTTGGGGTGCAAGAGGGGGTGGGGGCTGTGCAGGGGGGGGTGAGGGGGAGGGGGTGTGCTGTGGTGCTATAGGGGGACCCCCCCACCCCAAAAGGAGGTGTTGCCCCCTCCCCATTACACAGCGTGGGGGGAGAGGTCCTCGTCATCGGTGGGGGGGCTGGGGCCCCCCAAAAGCGGTGGGTGGGGGGCGTCCCGGGCCAGCAGCAGCGCGAAGCCTGCGGGGAGAGTGGGGGTGAGATTTGGGGGGGTTTGGGGTAAATCTGGGGGGGTTCCCGGGGGGTTTTGGGGTACCTGGCGTGGCTTTGTGCAGGACGAGGCTCTCGCTGGGCTCCTCCCCCTGCGGGAAGTGGGAGGGGCCTGAGGGGTCTCTGCACCCCCAGATGGATCCGCCCCCCCCACCAGGAGACCCCACCCCCATCCTGCCCCCCCCCCATTCCCTCTCCAGCCCCCAGAATATCCCCCAGGACCTTGGGTTCCCCCCCGACCCACAGCCAGAGCTCCCCCAACCCCAAAACCTGCAGCCCCTGCAGCCCCCGCGCCCCCCGATTGCCCCCGGCCCCACAGAAACCCAAATCCCCATCACCCCCAGCCCACAGAACCCCCTGCCCCCCATCTCAGCCCCCCCATATTTCCCCAGCCCCCCATCACCCCCAGACCCCACCTCAGCCCCCCATCACCCCCAGACCCCACCTCAGCCCCCATCACACCCAGACCCCACCTCAGCCCCCCCATCACCCCCAGACCCCACCTCAGCCCCCCATCACCCCCAGATCCCATCTCAGTCCCCCATCACCCCCAGCCTTCCATCTCAGCCCCCCCCATCACCCCCAGATCCCATCTCAGCCCCCCCATCACCCCCAGACCCCACCTCAGCCCCCCCCATCACCCCCAGACCCCATCTCAGTCCCCCATCACCCCCAGACCCCACCTCAGCCCCCCATCACCCCCAGACCCCATCTCAGTCCCCCATCACCCCCAGCCTCCCATCTCAGCCCCCCCATATTTCCCCAGCCCCCCATCACCCCCAGACCCCACCTCAGCCCCTCATCACCCCCAGCCCCCCATCTCAGCCCCCCCATCACCCCCAGCCTCTCCCCGTACCTGCCCCGGGGGGGGTCCCGGCTCCCAGGGGGCCTCCCAGCCCCCTCCCCACTCGTGCCCCCCGATTCCATTGCGCCCCAAATCCTGGGGGGGTGCGGGACGGTGCAGGGGGGGCCCGGCCGGGGGTTTTGGGGACCCCTCCGGCGGGCTGGGGACATCCTCGAGCAGCGGCCCCAGGGATTCCCATGCTGGGGGGCTGGGGAAGGGGGGACTGTCCGGGGGGGGCCCCTGCACATCCCGGGGGGGGCTGGGGGGACACCCCAAAGCCGGAGTGCTGCAAGGAGGGAGGGGGTGGAGCCCAGCAGTGCCTTCAGGAGACCCCGGCCCGGAGGGGACAGGGGGGACCCCCATGCGGGGGGGGCTGGGAGGGGGCCCAGGCATGGCAGGGGGGGACCCGGAGCTGGTGGTGGCACTTTGGGGGGTGGCCGTCACCACAGGGCTGGAGGGGCTCCCTGGGGTGGCAGAGGGACGGGTCCCTGTCCCCAGGGGGCTGTGGAGAGTCCCGGTGGTGGCACTTTGGGGGGTCCCTGTCCCCACAGGGCTGGTGGCAAGGGGGGACCCTGCTCGGGCTGGGCTGGGGGGGGTCCCCAGGGTGCCACATTGGGGTGTCCCTGTCCCCATGGGGCTGGGGGGGGTCCCCAGGGTGCCACACTGGGGGGTCTCTGTCCCCAGAGGGTTGGTGGCATGGGGGGTCCCTGTCCCCATGGGGCTGACGGGGGTGCTGCTGGTGGCACGTTGAGGGGTCCCTGTCCCCGCAGGGCTGGTGGCATGGGGGGACCCTGCTCGGGCTGGGCTGGGGGGCGTCCCCAGGGTGTCCCTCCCCCTGGGGCTGGCGGGGGTCCCGCTGGCGGCACTCTGGGGTGTCGCTGTCCCCGCGGGGCCGGGGGGCAGAGGCGGTGGCGGCCGGCGGGGGCTGGCGGGCGGTGCCCCCCGGGAGGCGCCGGGCGGGGGGGTCTGGGGGGGCTCCGGCCGGCGGAAGATGAAGGCGGATTCCGTCAGGCTGCGCTGGTACCGCAGGAAGGGCCGGCGGGCACCTGGCGGGGCCGAGGGCTCAGCAGGGACCCCCAGAGCCCCCCGTGCCTCCCCAAGCCGCCCATGGCACCTACCGGGGGTGCTGCCGGCCAGGGGGGATGTGGATGTGGACCCCGAGCGCTCCCGCTGCCGGAAGAATTCCCGGGGGTTCTGGGTGCGCTGGGAGACCAGGATGGCGGCTTCCTGCGGGACCGGGGGGTCAGCGGGGGTGCCACGGGGCACCGTGGGGCACCACGGCACTGCCAGTGCCCCTGTGACCCCCGGGGACACGGAGGGACCCGCTCCCGGCACTCACGGCCGCCGTCCCGCTGAGCCCGGTGCGACCCCCGCGCTCCCGCTCGGCCGCCTCCTGCTCCCGCTGCTGCTGCTCCTGCGGGAGCGATGGGAACGCTGAGGGATCCCTTGGGATGGAGCCCTGGGTGCCCTGGGTAGAGCCCTCACACCTCCCCTGGTCAGAGCCCCACCCTGAATCTCCCTGCCACAGATCTCCTGTATCCCTTGGGATGGACCCGCTCGATCCCAAGGGATGGAGCCCCCGGATTCCTGGGATGGTGCCCCGGATCCCGCGGGATGAACCCCTTCAGATGCCCCGGATGGACACCCCGGATTCCCCGGGATGAACCCCTTCAGATGCCCCGGATGGACACCCCGGATTCCCCGGGATGAACCCCCGATCCCGCAGGATGTACCCCCCCGGCTGGACCCACTCGATCCCCCGGGATGGACCCCCCAGATCCCCTGGTATCAACCCCTTCAGATCCCCCAGATGGATCCCCCAGGATGGACACCCCGGATCCCCTGGGATCAACCCCTTCATATCCACCAAGATGGACCCCCCCCGAAACCCCCGGGATTAACCCCTTCAGATCCCCCAGGATGGACACCCCAGATCCCCCAGGGTGGATCCCTTGGACCTCTTGGATGAACCCTTTCAGATTCCCCAGGATGGACCCCCTGGATCCCTTGGATGAACCCCTTCAGATCCCCCAGGACAGATGCCCAGAACTCCCTGAACCCCTTGGGACTGACCCTCCTGAATGCACCCCCTGAAACCCCCTGAGATGAAGCCCAGACTGCCCGGGATGAACGCCCTGGATCCTGCTGGGACGGGCCCCCCCCGATCCCCCCTGAGCCCCCCCAAATCCCCCTGAGCCCCCCATTCCTGCCCCCTTCCCGCTCACCCATCGCTCCTGCTCCTTCCTCCGCTCCTCCGCGTCCAGCCGCGCCTGCTCCTGCCTGCGGGGCCGCACGGGGGGCGTCACCGAGGGGACACGGAGGGGACACGGGGTGGGACATGTGACAGGATGGGACACAGATGGGAAACACCAGCGGGATACAGGGATGGGGACATGGGAATGAGAGATGAGACAGGATGGGGCACAGATGGGAAATACCAGTGGGATACAGGGATGGGGACATGGGGATGGGACAGGGATGGGGACATTGGGCTGGGACAGGGATGGGAGCACGGGGGTGGAACATGGGACAGGCTGGGAAACACCAGTGGGATGTGGGAATGGGACATGTGACAGGATGGGACAAGGATGGGAAACACCAGTGGGATATGGGGACAGGGACATGGGAATGGGACATGGGACACAGATGGGAAACACCAGTGGGATATAGGGATGGGGTCACGGGGCTGGGGCAGGGATGGGGACACGGGGCTGGGTCAGGGATGGGGACACGGGGCTGGGGCAGGGATGGAGCCCATCGCTGCCCCTCACCGCCGCTCCTCGATGAGCCGCTCCCGCTCCTGCAGCCGCCGCTCCCGCTCCGCCGCCTGCAGCCGCTCCTCCTCCATGCGCTCCCGCTCCCAGCGCCGCCGCTGCTCCCGCTCCCGCTGCTTCTCCTGCTCCTTCCGCTGCTGCTCCTCGCGCTGCGCACGCACCGGGATCAGCGCCGGGAACCGGCACCGGCGGCTGGACCGGGGACTCACCCGGCCCCCAACAGGAGCGGCGCTGGGATCGCGCTGCCATCACCGGTACCGGTACCGGCACCGGCACCGGGACCCCACGGACCGCCGCACCAGCTCTGGCACCAGAACCCCCGGAGCTCGACACTGGCACTGAGACCCCCACCCCACCCCATGGGCAGTGGGACCCCTGCAGCGTCAGCACCGGGACCCCCACAGACCCCACACCGGCACCGGGACCCCACTGCACCCCACACCGGCACCGGGACCCCCACAGACCCCTGGGCTGGGACCGGGACCCCACTGCACCCCACACCGGCACCGGGACCCCCACAGACCCCTGGGCTGGGACCGGGACCCCACTGCACCCCACAGCGGCACCGGGACCCCCACCAAGCTCGGCACTGGGACCCCCGGGCTCTGCCCCGAGGCCGCAGCCGTGACCCCGTCCCCAGGATACCGGGGGACCCCCCAGCCCTTCCCCAGCCCCCTCACCTCAGCCTGCTCCCAGAAGGAATCGCGCTGGGTGCGCTGCAGCTCCAGCGCCGGGTTGGTCTTGCGGTAGTTCGTGCCCTGGGGAGCACAGGGGGGCAGCGTGGGACCCCCAGAACCCCCCAACACCCCCAGAGAGCCCCGGGAAGGGCGAGCAAGCACCCACCGCCCCCCAGGGACATCGCCCCCCACTCACCACCAGCTCCGGGGGGTCCTGGGGGGTCCTCCTGGGAGGGCGAGGGGCGGGGGGCTCCAGCTGTGCCAGCACTCGGCGCAGCCCCTCCAGCGTCACCTCCTCGGGGCGCCGGGCGCTGATCACGGCCGTGGCCTCCTGCCACCGGCACGGGCCACGATGGGACAGTGCCACCCCTCCCACGGCCCACCCTCCCCTGGGAATCTCGGCACAATTCCCACGGACGTGTCAGATGTGGGACTGGATCCAGATGTGGGGCCGGATCCAGATGTGGGGCCGGATCCAGATCCCGGACCCACACAGAGCAGCGGAAGCTGTTCCGGGGGATGGGGGGGGCGGGACGGGACCCCCCCGTGAGGACGGGACCGGGGGGGGGCAGGGATCCCAACCACAGCCCCGGCACGGCGGCCAAGACTGGGAGCACTGGGAAAGCGCGGCTGAGTCAGCAGCGCCAGGAATGCGCCCGGGCACAGGCAAAGGTCGGGGAGGCGGGATGGGGGGGGACAGGGGGGGCAGGAATGGGGAACTTGGGGTGGCGAGGACCCCGATCCACCCCCCCGCACCCCCTCGAGGGCTCCGTGCCCCCCACTCACCCTGAAGAAGCTCCGGATGGCCGGCAGGTGCCCGGCACACGCCGCCCGCTGCGATTCCGGCACCTTTTCCCCCACCTGGCACCGCAGGGATCGCTCAGCCCGGGGGGGTCCCGGCCGGGGGTCCCCCCGAGCCGCCCCCCCCACGCTGATAAGGACTCACCCAGCTGATAAGGACGATCCTGGGGGTGCCGGAGCCGGGATCGGGGACCCGGCACAGCCCGTACATGACGCTGCCCACAGAGAATTTTCCAGCGAGCTCATCCGGCCCCCCGGCTGTAATGAGGGGGGGTCAGAGGGGGTACAGGGAAACTCGGGGACCCCCCCCCCCCAAAACTGCCCGGCAGCGTCGCCCGCGGTACCTCCGGAATCCAGGAGCTTGAGGTCGTGGTGCTTCTCATAGCCAAAGACGGCCCTGGGGGGAGAAAGGGGCTCAGGGTGGGGGTCAGGGTGGGGGGGTCACAGCGGGTGTCACATAAAGTGGGGGGACCTGCCAGGCTCGGGCACCCCCCGCGCTCCCCCGTGCCACCGGCTTGGGATGAATTCATGGAAGTGCCGCCGGCAGCATCCGCCCCCGGGACAATGGGAATGTGGGAAGCGCCGGAGCGGCACAACCCCCCCTCCCCAGCGACCCCCCCCGTGCGGCGCTGCGGGACCCCCGCCCGGCCCTGGGAGGGCTCGGGGGGCCCCATCCCGGCGGGACCGTTCCACCCCTCGCGGGCATTCCCGGCGGCTCTGCCCCTCTTTGTTCCCGCGTGGCTCCGGTTCGGGGCTGGGCACGGCTCCGGCAGCACGCGTGGAGCGCGGCGCGGCGGGGCACGTCACGCGTGTCACGGCATGTCGCGACAGGCTGCGGCGCCACATGGCGGGACAGAGCCCGGCACGCGGCCGGGAGGGCGCCCGGGAGGAGCCGGCGCTGGAGCGGCTCCAGCCGCGCTCCGGGGGCAGAGGGCAATGCCCGGGCTGCCGGTGGCCACGGGGACGAGCGCTCCCGTGACGCCGGGGCGGCTGCGAGGCCGGTGAGCGCCGGTGCCGTCGCCCCCACCCCGGGATGGGGATTTTGGGGGACACCGGCCCCGCGGCACCGGCACCGAACTGGGGCCAGCCCGGGACCCCCAGCCCGGGACCGTCCCGGGACGCGCGTCCCCCCGGTGCCGCCGGGCAGAACCCCCCTTTCCGCAGCCCGGGGTGCTCCCCGCTCCCGCAGCCCCCCCGGGCCCGTCCTGCCCCAGCCCCGGGCGGCGGCGCCGCTCCCAGCCCGGCGGCACCGGGAGGGAGCGGGCGGGACGGGGCGAGACCGGCTGGGGCTCCCGGTTCCCAGCGCGGCGGGCTCAGTCCTGGGACCCCCCTGCGGACCGGCACCCCCCGGCCCAGACCCCGGTGCGCCCCGGAGCCCCGTCCCGGTGCCGGTGCCGGTACCGGTGCCTCTCGGCCCGCCCCCGACGCCCCGGCCCGTGCCGGTGCCCGTTCCTGCTCCTGTTCCCGGTCCTGTGTCCGGTGCCTGTCCCAGTGCCCGTTCCCAGTCTCGGTGCCCTCTTCCGTTCCCGTCTCCATTCCCGGTTCCCTGTGCCGGCTCCTCATTCCCGGTGCCCTGTTCCCGGTCCTCCCTTCCGTCCCCGTTCCCGGTCTCCATTCCCGGCTCCCGTTCCCTCTCCCGCTGTCCCATTCTCACCAGTCGGTCCCAGCCCGGGGGTTCCCCACGTCCTCCCGCGCCGCCAGCAGCGCCAGCCGGTACCGCTCCAGCCCCGGCCCCGCCATCCCGATCCCGGGGCCGATCCCGATCCCGGGGCCGCCGCCGCCGCCGCCCTGCGCCCGCCCCTCCCTCCCCCGCCACCCCCCCGGCACTTTCCACCGCCCACGGGCGGCACCGGGCGGGGCGGGGGCGGGAGCGGCCGGGAGGCACCGGCACGGGACGGGACGGGCGGCGCCGGGAGCGCTGGGACGCGGGGAACGGGCCTGGGTCCCGCACCGGGACGGGGTCCGGTACCGGGATGGGGGTCCCTGTATGAGGATCCTGTACCGGGACGGGGGTCCCGAACCGGGATGGGGGTTCCCGTATGGGGGTCCCATACTGGGATGAGGGTGCTGTACTGGGATGGGAGTCCCTGTACTGGGCCTGGGTCCTGTACTGGGATGAGGATCCTGTACTGGGATGAGGGTCCCTGTACCCAGATGGGGTCCTGCAGCAGGATGAGGGTCCCATACTGGGATGGGGATCCCTGTACAGGGGTGGGGGACCTGTACTGGGATGAGAGTCCCACACTGGGATGAGGGTCCTGTACTGGGATGGGGGTGCTGTACTGGAATGAGATTCCCTGTACCAGGATGGAGGTCCCTGTACTGGGATGGGGGTGCTGTACTGGGATAGGGGTCTCTGTATGAGGGTCCCTGTACCAGGATGAGAGTCCCATGCCAGGATTAGGATCCTGTACCAGGATGGCAGTCCCTGTACTGGGATGAGGGTCCCGTACTGGGATGAGGATGCTGTGCCAGATTCCCATTTCAGGACATGGACGCAGGTTCCAAGATCCCACTCTGGAATGCCAGTGGATGTCCCAGGATCCCACAGCAGGACACAGATGTCACAGCAGGACGTGGGGCAGGTCCCAGGGGCCCACGCTGGGCCGTGTGCCCGGCTCCACCACTGGAATGTGGCTGCGGTGCCAGGATCCCATCCCACCATCAGGGTCCCCAGACTGTCCCCCCGTCCTTTCCCCCGGCCCTGGAGCCTCTCCCCCATTCCCTTTTTACTCCAGGAAAGGGGATTTTAGGGGCTGGGGGAGTCACCGGGTCCCCCTCGACCATGAAGGGGGTGGCGGGGGCGTCTTGGGGACATTCCCAGCCCAGTGTCTGGCCCGGCCCGTCCCCGCACGGCTCCTGTCCCAAAGCCTCTCCCCGTTCCCTTATTTGGGCACCGCGGCTGGAAAATCCCAAATCCCCGGGGAGGAGAAAAATGCTGGAAAATGGGATCTTGGGCCCAGGGACACGCCCAGCCCAGTGTGTGGCGAGCCCTGTCACCCCCTGTCACTGGGGGTCACTGGTGTCACTGGTGTCACTGGTGTGAGTGGCATTACTGGTGTCACTGGTGTTGCTGGTGTCACCGGTGTTACTTTTTACTGGTGACACTCTTACTGGTGTCACTGGTTTTACCGGTTTTGCTGGTTTTGCTGGTACCACTCCTGTCACTGCTGTCACTGCTGTCACTGCTGTCACTGCTGTCACTGCTGTCACTGCTGTCAGTGACGTCACTGCTTTGGCTGGTGTAACTAGTAGTGCTGGTTGTACTGGTGTCACTGGTTTGACTGGTGCCACTGGGGTTACCGCCGTCACCGGTTTCACTGGTGTGTCCCGCTACTGTCACTGGTGTCCCTGGCGCCACTGATGCCTCTGCTGTCACAGGTGTCCCTCGTGTCACGGCTGTCGCTGCTGTCGCTGCTGTCGCTGCTGTCGCGACCCCGCCCCCCGCCCATATGGGCGTGGCCTCTCATTGGGGCGTGTCCAGTGACTCCGCCCAATGGGCGTGACCTCCGCCGCGGGTGTGGGCGTGGCCCCGAGGGGGCTGAGCCGTCACGTGGCGTTGCGGCGCCCCCTGGCGGCGCTCCTTTGTCCGCGCGCGGGGCGGGGCCGCGGGGGGCGTGGCCAGGCGGGCGGCGCCGCGCGGGATTGGCGGGGCGGGGCGGGGCGGGGCGGGGCGTGCCGCAGCGGCGCGCGCTGATTGGCTGCTGGGCGGGGTGGGGCGGGGCGGGCGGGGCGGGGGTCGGTAACGGGCCGGGGCCGGGCGGGGGGCGCTGAGCGGGGCCGCTCCGCTGCCCGGGGCCCCCCGCGCCCCATGGACCCCGACGTGGATTACGAGCGGCCCAACGTCGAGACCATCAAGTGCGTCGTGGTTGGCGACAACGCCGTGGGCAAGACGCGGCTGATCTGCGCCCGCGCCTGCAACGCCACGCTGAGCCAGTACCGGCTGCTGGCCACACACGTGCCCACCGTGTGGGCCATCGACCAGTACCGCGTCTGCCAGGAGGTGAGGGCCGCGGGCACCGCCGGGCACCGAGCGAGCGGGGGAACGGCGGGAGGGGCGTTCCCGGGGGCACCGGGCACCGGGCATCGCCCGGCACGGAGGGGCACCGGGGCGGGGGGGGGAACAAAAGGGGGTACCGAGCACCCGGCAGCAGTCGGTACCGCAAGGGACACCGAGGGGGGAAACAGGAGGGTGTAGCGGGAGCACACCGGGGTGGTCCCGGTGGTTCCGGGCGGGGCGGTCGGTGATGGTGCCGTTCCCGGTGCCGTTCCCGGTGCCGACAGGTGCTGGAGCGCTCCCGGGATGTGGTGGACGAGGTCAGCGTCTCCCTGCGCCTCTGGGACACCTTTGGGGACCACCATAAAGACCGGCGCTTCGCCTATGGCAGGTGCGGCCGCGACCCGCCACCGGAACCCCACCCCCTACCGGCACCGCCACCGGCACCCCGAGACCCCCACCGGCACCCCGGCTGCTGTCACCGGCACCCAACCCCCACCCCCGGCACCCGAGCGCAAGCCCTGCCCATCCCGGGATGCACAGAGCCAAAGGAGCCCCTTGGGCTCCCGCCAGCGCCCGGGGAGCAGCTCCGGCACCCCAAACCCATCCCCCTCCTTTGGGGACACACCTCTGGGGGCACCGTGACCCCATCACTGCACCCCCCGCAGCCCCCGCCCCGAGCGGGACCCGGCTGCTCGCGGCCCCTTCGGAGCTGTGGGTGGGGGGCGGCTCCAGGGGGGCTCTTGTGGTGCGGGAATCCTTTCGGGGGGTGCTGACCTGGCAGCAGGAGGGGGCCCCCCCAGATCTCCCGTGGCCTGCCGGTTGTAAACAGCCGGTTCTCGTGGCCGCTGGCACGTCCGGGCTCTTATCGCCGCCGCTCCGCGCCAGCCCCGCGGCACCGCTAATCTCCCCGGGCCCGCCGGCAATGGGGGGGCTGGGGGGGCCCTGTCCCCGTGGCTCGCGGTGGCCCCGGGGCTGGCCGGGGGCCCCGGGGGGGCCGGTGGCGGCTATCTTGGTCTGGGACACGGGCCCGGCTCCAGCGGCGCCTCCCGGTCACGTCCCGTCCCGGCACGGACTAAAAACAACCCGGGCCCGGGGCCACGCGGCTGCTCCGGGGACTTGGGGGTACTGGCACCCCCCTGTGTGTCCCTGGCACAGCCCCCCATGTCCCCTGGCACCCCCCACCACATACCCTGGCACCCCCCCAGGTCCCCTGGCACCTTTCACTCCCTGGGATGGCAGCGGCCGCCCCACGGCGGCGCGGGGCGGGACCGGGGACAGCAGGCGTGGAATGTCCCCGGTGCTGGGGCTGGCACCCACCCAAGCACCCCCCGTGGGACCCCCCTATGGGTGCTCAGGAGCACCACGGGGCCCACCCGAGCTGGGGCAGCCCGTGGCTTGGCCGGCGGTGGTGACCCCGAAGCCAGATCCCGTCGGGTCCCTCCTGTCCCCTGTCGCTGTCACGGGGCTCCCAGAGGCCGTGGAGTTCCCAGGGGATCTGTGGGATTCCCGTGGCTGTGGGGATCTGTGGGATTCCTGTGGCTGTGAGGCTCTCAGGGGGTTCTGAGGCTCCTGGGGGGTCCCAGGCTGGGGACAGCGTCCCGGGGCGGGGCTGGGACGCGGGTGCCGCCGGAGCTGGGCGTGTTTGGGGACGTGTTTGGGGACGCCGAGCGGCAGCGGGTGGCAGCGGGACAGCGCTGCCCTCGCCCCCGCAGGTCGGACGTGGTGGTGCTCTGCTTCTCGCTGGCGAACCCCAACTCGCTGCGGCACGTGAAGACCATGTGGTACCCCGAGATCAAGCACTTCTGCCCGCGCACCCCCATCGTGCTGGTGGGCTGCCAGCTGGACCTGCGCTACGCCGACCTGGACGCCGTCAACCGCGCGCGCCGGCCGCTGGCCAAGTGAGCCCCCAGAGCGTCATCCCCAGCCCCGCGGGGACAGGGACACCTCAGTGTGTCGTCACCAGTCCCACTGAAGTGGGGACCCCTCCCTGTGCTGCTATGGGGACCCCCAGTTTTGTCACCGCCCTGTTAGGGTGTGTCATCTCCCCACAGAATGGGGTCCCCTGTGGGTCAGGGGCTTCTGACAGCACTTGTGGGGTGGAACCTCTGCCCTGCTCAGCACTCCTGGCTTGGGAGGCCCCCCTGGCACCCCCACAATGAGGGGCCACCCTCCCAGCACCCCCTGGCATGGCCATGAGACCTCCCAGCATCCTTGGAATGAGGAGGGGCTGCCCTGGACCCGCTCCTCAGCCCCCACCCTGTCCGTCCCCCCCCAGGCCCATCAAGCCCTCGGACATCCTTCCACCGGAGCGGGGCCACGAGGTGGCCCAGGAGCTGGGGGTGCCGTACTACGAGACCAGCGTGGTGGCCCAGTTTGGTGTCAAGGACGTGTTTGACAACGCCATCCGCGCCGCGCTCGTGTCCCGCCGCCACCTGCAGTTCTGGAAGTCCCACCTGCGCAAGATGCAGCGGCCGCTGCTGCAGGCGCCCTTCCTGCCCCCCAAGCCCCCCCCGCCCCTCATCCAGGTGCCCGACGCCCCCCCGGGCCTGGGGGGGGGCCCGGCCGCGCTGTTCCAGGCCCCGCTCTGCGCCGACGTCGTCTTCCAGCTGCAGGGCGGCCACCGCGTCTTCGCCCACCGCGTCTACCTGGCCACCGCCTGCTCCCGCTTCTACGACCTCTTCACGCTGGAGGAGCCGCCCGGCGAGGGGGACGGGGACACCCGTGACCTGTCATCGTGGGGCCGCGGCTTCCTGAGCCTGCGCTGGGAGGCGGTGGCCGACCCGGTGGCGGGGCGGGAGCGGCGGATGGCGGTGGTGGCCATGGACCGGGGCGTGCGGCCGGAGCCGCTGCGCGCCGTGCTGGAATATCTGTACACCGGGAAGCTGGAGAGGCCCCATGGAGACCTGAGGCAGGTGGGGGCCGTGGCGGAGCTGCTGGAGGTGTTCGACCTGCGCATGATGGTGGCCAACGAGCTCAACCAGGAGAGCTTCATGAACCAGGAGATCACCAAGGCCTTCCACGTGCGCCGCGCCAACCGCGTCAAGGAGTGCCTGGCCAAGGGCGTCTTTGCAGGTATAGGGGTGGGGATGGGAGGGTCACCACTGTCACCTCTAGATGGTGTCACCTTCTCGTGGTGCCAGTGGGGTCACGGGGCTATGGTCAACCTGAGCCCCTTCCACCTCTTTGGAGGTCTTTGGAGTCTGGGGTCGTCCCAGTCAGTCATGGAGGTGCTGCTGGGTGGAGTGGCAGTTTGGGGTGGTGGCCAAGGGATTCTTGTCCCCAAGGCAGTGGTGTCCCCATGGAAAGGGTGGCCAAGGGTTTCTTGTCCCCAAGGCAGTGGTGTCTGAGGGGTGGCTGTCCCCATGGAAGGGTGTCCAAGGGATTCTTGTCCTCTTGAGAGAAGTTGTCAATGAGTGGCTGTCCCTGGTCTGCAGTGTCCCGGGGTGGCTGCCCCTGGTCTGAGGGGCACAAGGGATATCTGGGGGGTGGCTGTGTCCCCTCCTGAGCTGTCCCCTGTCCCCAGACGTGGTGTTCCTCGTGGATGACGGCGCGGTGCCGGCGCACAAGCCGCTGCTCATCGCCGGCTGTGACTGGATGAGGGCCATGTTCCGGGGGGGCTTCCGCGAGAGCTACGCCAGCGAGGTGGGGACCAGGGGGGACCTGTGGCTCTGGGGGGCAGGGCGGGCATTTTGGTCGGGGTCAGGGGGCTGCTCAGAGCCCCAGGCCCAGGGACACGTGTGTCCTGGTTCCCTCTTGCACAGGGAGCTGTGCTGGGTTGTGGGGGCTTCTCCAGGGCTGTGCCAGCTCAGGCACTGCCAGGAGGGTCCCCCTGTCCCCCAACCCCCTTTAGGGGTGGCTCTGAGCTCCTCCCAACCCCCGGATCCCACAGGTGTCGCTGCCCGGCACCAACTGCGCCTGCCTCCGCGCCGTCCTCGACTTCCTCTACACCGGGGTCTTCACCCCCACGCCCGACCTGGACGCCATGGAGCTGCTGATCCTCACGGACCGGCTGTGCCTGCCGCGCCTGCAGGCGCTCACCGGTGAGCCCCCCCTCTCCCGCTCCCCCCGGTATCCGCCCGCAGCCCCGCGGTCCCTGACGTCACCTGCCAATACCCCGCTGCCGCCGCGGGGACGGATCGATCGTCCCCGTGTGTCACTCGCTGTCCTTATGTAAGCCTGGAGGGGCCCGGGGGGGCCTGCCCCCGGTGTGTGACCCCCCTGAATCCCTGTCTCCCCCCCTTTCCAGAGCAATACGCCGTGGACGAGCTGCTCCGGGCCTTCATGCAGCGCGTGGAGATCGACGAGCAGGTCATCATCTACCTGGAGATGACGCAGGTATGGGGGGGCTGGAGACCCCCGGGGGGGGGCACAGAGACTCCCAGGTGATGGGGTGACCCCCCCAAATCCCTCCCCAGTTCCACAACGCCCGGCAGCTGGCGGCGTGGTGCCTGCACTACATCTGCACCAACTACAACCGCGTGTGCCGCCGCTTCCCCCGCGAGATGAAGTTCATGTCCCCAGGTACGGAGAGGGTGAGCGGGGGGCACGGGGAGGGCAGGGGGTCCCCGGCCGTGCCCTGAGCCCCGGGATGTCCCCGCAGAGAACCAGGCGCATTTCGAGCGGCACCGCTGGCCCCCGGTGTGGTACCTGAAGGAGGAGGATCTGTACCTGCGCTCCAAGAAGGAGCGGGAGCGCGAGGAGCAGCTGCAGCGCAAGCAGCACCCCCGCAGCAAGTGGTGCTTCTGGAGACCCTCACCCCCCGTGTCCTGAGCGGGGGGGGCTCGGGGAGGGGGCCCCCGTGTGGGGCTGGGGGGCTCGGGAGGGCTGGGAGCCCCTGTGCTGAGCAGGGGGTTCGGCCCCGGGGTCCCCGTGCAGGGTGAGGGGGCTCAGCTGGGCTGGGGGTCCCTGTGGTGAGTGGGGGGCTCGGGGCTGGGGGGCTTGGCTGGGCTGGGGGTCTCTGTGCTGGGCTGGGGGCTCAGGCCCCGAGTCCCCCACATTTGACTTGGGGGGCTCAGCTGGGCTGGGGGTCCCTGTGTGCAGTGAGGGCCATTGGCCTGGGGCTTTTATAAAGGGCTGGGGGGCTCCGCTGGGCTGGGGGTCCCTGTGCTGAGGGGGGGCTTGGGCCCAGGGCTCCCATGAAGGGCTGGGGGTCCCTGTGCTGGGCTGAGGGCTCGGGACCCCCACCCTCAACCCCAGGGACCCCACACTCAACAGAGGGGTTGGCCCAGGACCCCCCCTGCCCCGGGCTGTGGCTCTCAGCCCTGGGACCCCTCCCCACCCTGAACCAGGGGGCTTGGCCGGGGTGGGGGTCCCCAAGGGCCTGTTTACCCCCCCTCCCCGGCTGTTTACAGGCTCTGCCGGGTCGCAGCCCCCCGGTCCCACCGTGCCTTTCCCCGGTGGGGGGGGGGCCGTGCTGAGCCCCCTCCCCCCGGCAGGGCCCCCCCGCCGGCCGCGGCCATCGCTGGTGCTACCTCTGACCGAGCAGTATTTGGGGCTGGGGGTGCGCGGGGAGCGGGGGCTCTGCCGCTCCCCCTTTCTTTTCTGGGGGGTCCCCACCCCCGTAGGGCTCTCTGGTGCTGTATTTTCTCCCCTCCTCCCTCAGCGTGGGGCGGGGGGGGCCAAGCTGTGAGCAGGGCGGGCTGGGTGGGTGGGTGGGCGCGGGGAGGGGTCCCTGGGTGCTTGTGTGGCTGCGAGAGCCCCCGGCTCATCTCTGTGCCTTGGACTGGGGGGGGGGGGGGATCATTGTCCCTGTCCCGAGGGCGTGGTGGCATTGTCGCTGTCCCCGGGATGTGTCCCCACCCCGGAGTGAGGGGGGGAGCACCGTGCCCGTCCCCGGGCTGAACTGCACAACCGTTTTTACACTTTTTTACCCCAGGAGCACAGCGGGGCCGCCCCCACCCCGGCCTCGGGGCCCTACCCGGCCTGGAGCGGGGCCCCCCCACCTCAGCAGCGGCTGTTTTAACCTTTAATAAAGCTTTTTGTAACGGAGCTGGACTCTGCTGGGCCCCCCCAAACCCTGCAGGGCCTCCCCAAACCCTGCTGGGCCCCCCCAATCCCTGCTGGGCCCCCCCAAACCCTGCTGGGCCCCCTAAACCCTGCTGGGCCCCCCCAAACCCTGCTGGGCCCCCTAAACCCTGCTGGGCCCCCCTAAACCCTGCAGGGCCCCCCCAAACCCTGCTGGGCCCCCTAAACCCTGCTGGGCCCCCCCAAACCCTGCAGGGCCTCCCCAAACCCTGTAGGCCCCCCCCCAAACCCTGCCGGGGCCTCCCAAACCCTGCTGGGCCCCCCTAAACCCTGCAGGGCCCCCCCAAACCCTGCTGGGCCCCCTAAACCCTGCTGGGCCCCCCCAAAACCTGCAGGGCCCCCCAAACCCTGCAGGGCCTCCCCAAACCCTGTAGGCCCCCCCCCAAACCCTGCCGGGGCCTCCCAAACCCTGCAGAGCTCCCCCAAACCCTGCAGGGCCTCCCAAACCCTGCTGGGCCCCCCCAAACCCTGCAGGGCCTCCCCAAACCCTGCTGGGCCCCCCAAACCCTGCAGAGCCCCCCAGTACACGAGCCTTCCCCCCCAGGAAGGAGTGACACGGGGGGGCTTCACTGGGGTGTATTTACTGGGGGGAGTGGAACAGAAATGGGGGGACCTGACCCACACATTGGGGGGACACGAGTGGGACCTTCAGGGTGGGGGGGTCATTTATGGGTGGGGGGGATCCCCAGCACGGCAGGAGGGGTGGGGTGGGCTTGGGGGGTTCCCCCCACCTCAGGGCCTGTCCCAGGCTGAGCCCCCCCAGCTCCAGGGCTGGGCCCCCCCATTCCCCCCTCCCTGGGAGCAGAGCTTGGGGTCACCTCAGCTCCCGTGGGGGGGGTCAAGGACGGTCAAGGCTGGAGGGGACCCAGGGATGTCCCTGGGGTCCCGCTGCAGCTGCTGCTGCCGTTTCCAGCCCCGCAGCACAGCTGGGGCCTCAAACATCTGGCCCGTGGCCATGGGACCGCAGCATCCCATGGGGATTTGGGATCCCGGGGGGTTGGGACGCAGGATGCCCCAGGTCCCCCATGTCCTCCTCCTGGCCTCCCTCCCCCATTTTTTCCCCTCCCCGGGAGCTGTGCCCGGCAGATGCTGCACGCTGGGACGCTGGGCTGGGCTCGGGCCGGAGCAGCAGGTAGCACAGGTTTCCCGGGATCCTCCCGTCTGAGCCGGCTCCGTTCCCAGCCACGCCACCCTCCGGGAAGGGCGGGAGGCCACGGGAGGATCCCGGAGCCGGTGGGAGCCATGGGAGGATCCCCTCGGGGCTGCTGGAGCCGCTCCCAGCCCTCGGGAGGGCTTGGGGCAGGGGGGATCCCGGCCGGAGCTGCGCGGGGGGATCTGTGCTCAGCCCTCACCCAGGGGGAGCGTCCCGGCATCCCCGGTGGATTGTCCCGGCATTCCCGGCGTTCCCGGCGTTCCCGTTATCCCGGCAGCAGCCCCGGCTCAGGCGGGGCCGTAGCAGAGGATCTCGCTCAGGTCGTAGCCGGTGACAGCGAAGGTGTCCCCGGCGGGGTCACAGAAGCGGGCGCCGCACACCTGAGTGTCCGTCACACACTCGGCGTGGCAGTGCTGCACCTGCGGGGGGGCGGAGCCAACTCCAACCCGAATTCCAGGATTCCCACAGCTCCAAGGGCCACGTCCCTGTCCCCTGTCCCCGTGGAGCAGCCCCGTGTCCCTGTCCCAAGCCCGGACTGACCTCGATGTCATCGGTGTCCGGGTTCCTGCTGAGCTTCCAGACGTGGACAAAGGAATCCTCTGCACCTGACAGCAGCTGCCAGGGGAGCAGGGGGACAGTGGGGACACCACGGAGGTGGCAGTGCCACTGGCAGGGTGGGACACTGGGGCGGGATATCAGGGTGGGAGTTCAGGGTGGAATGTCAGGTGGGATGTGGGGTGAGATGGGGTGAAGGTTGGGATTTCAGGCTGGAATTCAAAGTGGGATGTCAGGTTGGGATTTCAGGTTGGAATTCAAAGTGGGATGCCAAGCTGGGATTTGAGGTTGGAATTTCAGGTTGGAATGCCAGGTAGGATGCCAGGTTGGGATTTCAGGTTGGAATGCCAGGTGGAATGTAGGGTGGGATACCAGGTTGGAATGCCAGGTTGGGATTTCAGACTGGAATTCAAAGTGGGATGCCAGGCTGGGATTTCAGGATGGAATACCAGGTTGGGATTTCAGGTTGGAATGCCAGGTGGATGTCAGTGTGGGATGCAGGCTGGGATACTGGGCAGGATGCCAGCATGGGATGCTGAGTGTGCCCCCAGCTGTGCCCCCAGCTGTGCCCCCGTACCTTGCCGGTGAGCGGTGCCAGGTCGAGCGCGTAGATCCAGCGGGCGTGGGCGCTGACCTGGGCGCGGATCCGCCCCGAGCCCGCCTCCCAGAGCCGGATCTGCCCGTTCCCGTAGCCCGCGGCCACGATCCCGTTCCACAGCGCCACCGAGGAGCACGTGCAGCTGGACACAGGGCCACGTGTCACCACCGCAGGGTGTCCCCTCCTCGTGTCCAGCGCCCCGCGGCATCCCCGGCGCTCACCCAGATCCCGGGATCTTCCCGAGCAGCGTGAACTCCTCCCCGCTGCTCCACAGGCACAGCGTCCCGGAGTCATCGGCTGTCACCAGGTCCCCAGCCCCGTCCTGTGGGCAGAGGTGGCTCAGGGACACCGGGCAGTGTCCCCAGCTCCGCGGTGGCACTGTCCCACGGGCACCGGGACAAGCCGGGACAGCTCCTCAAGTGCTGACGGGTCCCGGCCGGGAGCGGGGCCGGCAGCGCCCGGGGGCGGCTCCGTTGGAACTCGTCCGGCCCTGCCCACGCGGCCACACCAGGGTGGATTCGAGGAAGGATCAGGGCACCCCTCCCTCCCTCCCTCCCTCCCTCCGTGAGGATTCCCGGCTCCTCCCGGCCCTGGGAATGCCCCAGTGCAGCCCTGGGAACCCTGGGAGCAAAGCCCGGGGTGGCAGTGGGAGGTGACACAAGAGCTCTGTGTCCCCACGGTGACATGGCAGCTCGGGAATGGCATCTGGGGGATGAATTCCTTGGGGATCCCAGAGCAAGGAAAGTTCAGTGACTCATCAGGGAAAGTGCTGAGTGGGAGGAAACTGGCTGGTGAGTCTGCAGGGACCTGCCCTGGGAGCTTCCAGGAGGTTGCAGGAGAGATGGGAGGGATTTGGGACAAAGGATGGCGTGACAGGACACAGGGAACGGCTTCTCGCTGGGGAAGGGGAGATTTGGATGGGATTTTGGGAAGAAATCCTTCCCTGTGAGGGTGTGGCTGCCCCTGGGTCCCTGGAAGTGTCCAAGGCCAGGCTGGAGCCACCTGGGACAGTGGAAGATGTCCCTGATGAGATTTAGGGTCCCCTTCTCCCCCCATACCGGGGCCTGGCCCTGCTCGGCCGCGATGTCGGTGATGGGATCCCGGTGCTGCTCCAGGACCTCGCTCAGCGTCACGTTGGTCCCTTTTGGGGGGATGTCAAACACCAGCACGGCCCCAAAGGATGTCCCTGTGGGGTCAGGGGGGTCAGCAGGGGCTGGGCCAGCCCAGGGCCACCACCCTGCCCACGCCCTGGGCTCACCCACGCAGATGAAGCGGCCGCCGGCAGCGGCGATGCCCCGGGCAAACACGGAATGTGCTGGAAGGGAAGGGAAAGGTTTGTGTCACCCTGGGACAGGAATTGGGGAAGGGAACAGGCTTGTGTCACCCTGGGACAGGAATTGGGGAAGGGAACAGGTCTGGGACAGGAATTGGGGGTCACACCCCAGTCCTGGCACAGGTTTGGGCCTGTCACAAGAAGATCTTGAGGTGTTGGTGGGCAGGAGGTGGGGAAGGGGCTCAGCCTGGAGAAAAGGGGGATCAGGGGCTGTGGGAAATGGATTTGTAGCAAAGTTTTAAGGTTTGACAGAAGGGTTGGATAAATGGGGACCTTGTGGCTCTGCACAACTCAACAGGAGGGGACAACCAGGGAACAGGGACAGGATGAGAGGGAACAGCCCCAGGCTGTGCCAGGGGAGGTCTAGGTTGGATATTGGCAAAATTCCTTCCTGGAAAGGGCTGGAATTCCCACCCTGGCAGGGGTGCAGTGCCCATCCCTGGGGGGATGGATCCCCCAGCCCTGTGCAGGTGGCACTTGGGGACAGGCTCAGAGGTGGCCTGGGCAGGGCTGGGGGGCTCGGGGGGGATTCACCTGCCGGGAGCTCCGGGACATCCAGGGCGTGCCAGAACACCATGGTGGAGCCATCAGCATCGTACATCTGCCATGGAGGGATAGCTGGGACACCCTGGGGGGACAGGGGGACCCCCAGTGCCCCCCAGGACCCCCCAGGCCTCACCTGCACCCCGCGCTGGGACGTGAGCACCAGCAGCACCCGCGATGGGAGCTCGCACCACGTGGCCTGTGGGGACACAGAGGGGACACTGAGGGACCCCCCTGTCCCCTCTGGGGACACTGAGGGACCCCCCTGTCCCCCCATGGGGACACTGAGGGACCCTGCTGTCCCCCCATGGGGACACTGAGGGACCCCCCTGTCCCTTCTGGGGACACTGAGGGACCCTGCTGTCCCCCCATGGGGACACTGAGGGACCCCCCTGTCCCCCCATGGGGACACTGAGGGACCCCCCTGTCCCTCTTGGGGACACTGAGGGACCCCCCTGTCCCCCCATGGGGACACTGAGGGACCCCCCTGTCCCTCCTGGGGACACTGAGGGACCCCCCTGTCCCGCCATGGGGACACTGAGGGACCCCCCTGTCCCTCCTGGGGACACTGAGGGACCCCCCTGTCCCGCCATGGGGACACTGAGGGACCCCCCTGTCCTCTCTGGGGACACTGAGGGACCCCCTGTCCTCTCTGGGGACACTGAGGGACCCCCCTGTCCTCTCTGGGGACACTGAGGGACCCCCCTGTCCCCTCTGGAGACACTGAGGGACCCCCCTGTCCCTCTTGGGGACACTGAGGGACCCCCCTGTCCCCTCCTGGGCCAGCACCCCCAAAACATCCCTCCAACCCCACCTCCTGGGGGTCTTCCCCTGGAGAACCCCCAAAATCCCCTCCTGGGGAAACCTCTCAAATCCTCCTCCAGGAGAACCCCAAACTCCCACCCCTGGATCAGGAACCCCCCAATCTCCTCCTGGAGCCCCCAATCTCCTCCTGGAGCCCCCCAACCCCTCCTGGAGCCCCTCAAACGCCTACCTCTGGAAAAGAAGCCCCCAAATTTTATCCTGGAGGCCCCAAATCTCCTCCTGGAGGTTCCCAAACTCCTCCTGGAGCCCCCCAAACCCCTCCTGGAGCCCCCCAAACCCCTCTGAAGGCCCCCAAACCCCTTCTCCTGGAATAGGAGCCCCAAAATCTCCTCCTGAAGCCCCCAAATCACCTCCTGGAACAAGAGCCTTCCAGTCTCCTCCTGGAGGCCCACAAAGCTCCTATCCCTGGATCAGGAACCCCCAAATCTCCTCCTGGAGCCCCCCAAACCCCTCCTGGAACCTAAATCTCCTCCTGGAGCACCCCAAATCTCCTCCTGGAGCCCCTCAAACTTCTCCTCCTAGATCAGGAACCCCCAAATCTCCTCCTGGAGCTCCCCAGTCTCCTCCTGGAGCCCCCAAACCCCTTCTCCTGGAACAGGAGCCCCCAAACCCCTCCTGGAGTCCCCCAAACCCTTCTTCCCTAAATCTCCTCCTGGAACAGAAGCCCCCAAATTTATCCTAGAGCCCCCCAATCTCCTCCCGGAGCCCCCCAAACCCTTTCTCCTCTAACAAGAGTCCCCCAATCTCCTCCTGGACCCCCCCAGCCCCTCTCCCAGGCTGCAGTTCCCCCAAATTCCCCCAGACCCCTCAGGGGGCTCCTTTCCCCTCCCCACACTCTGGACCCCACAGAATCCTGAACCCCCCGCCCCATTTCAGCGCCAGGGCTGTGACAGGACCCACCCCCCACCCCAGTGCCAGGGAGGTGCCAGGGCCGGGTGCCACCCCCTGCCCGCTGCCAGCAGGACCCGGCCCGGGCTGTCCCCGTCCCTCACCTGGGTCAGCAGGGGGGTGCTGAGGGCAGAGCCCCCTCCCCTGGCCTGCAGCTGCCGGGGGGGCCCCTCGCTGGCCAGCAGGCTGAGGCTGGAGCCGTGCACGGCCCCGAAGGCGGGGGCGCGGCTGGGCGGGCACAGCACGGCCAGGTTGTTGTACAGGGCGGAGCTGCTGCTTCGCAGAGCCAGGCTCCGCTCCCGCCGGTACGGCCTGCGGGCAAACCGGGGCTGCCAGCGCCGGAGGGCACAGCCGGGGGGTGCCAGGGTCGGGGGGCGCCAGGGTCGGGGGGCACAGCCAGGGGGGGTTTGGGGCAGATTCTGGGGGAGCTGGAGTGGATCTGAGGGGTGGGGAGGGAATAGAGAGGGAATGGGGGAGGATTCAAGAGGGGCAGGGATGGGGCTGGTGTGGGGCTGGTGATGGGTTCAGATGGGGAGGGGCAGATCCTGGGGGCTGGGGCAGATCAAGGGGAGAGAGGGGCAGATCCAGGGGGCTGGGGATAGGTCCAGGGGAGGGAGGGGCAGATCCAGAGGAGCAAGGGGCAGATCCAGGGGGTCTGGGGGCAGATCCAGGGGGCTGGGGGCAGATCCACCCCTCTCCCCTCCCAGCGCCCCCCACAACCCCCGGCCCAATCTCCTGTGCCAGGGACCCCAGCCCAGCCCCACCTCACGGACCCCCCCCCTTCCCGAGCCCTTCCCGAGCCCCCCGCCCTGCCCGTCCCGCCCTCCCCGAGGCCCGTTCCCCCGCGGTTCCCCTCAGTGCCTCCCGCTTCCCTCCCGCTTTCCCTCAGTGTCCCCGGTTCCCTCCCGGTTCCCCTCCGTGCCCCCCGGTTCCCCCCGGTTCCCCTTCAGCCTCCCCCGGTTCCCCTCAGTGCCCCCGGTTCCCCTCAGTGCCCCCGGTTCCTCTCAGTTTCCCCTCAGCGCCCCCGGGTTCCCTCCCCCCTCCCCGCTCACACGGCGCTTGCCGCCGCCATGGAGACGCGTCGCGGAGTGATGACGCAAAGGCGGGCGGCGCACGGTGATTACGTCACGTTGCCGTGGAGCCCGGGACGCCAAAGGGGCGGAGATGGCCGAGGTGGGACTGGGAGGGACTGGGAGAACTGGGAGGGACTGGGAGGGACTGGGAGAACTGGGAGGGACTGGGAGAACTGGGAGGGACTGGGAGGGACTGGGAGGGACTGGGAGAACTGGGAGGGACTGGGAGAACTGGGAGGGACTGGGAGGGACTGGGAGGGACTGGGAGAACTGGGAGGGACTGGGAGGGACTGGGAGAACTGGGAGGGACTGGGAGGCGGCGGAGCGGGGCAGAGGGGGCGGGGGATGGCTGGGAGGGGATGGGGGATGTGGGGAGTTGGGGTGTACTAGGATATACTGGGGTATACTGGGATGTACTGGGGTGTACTGGGATGAGCTGGGGAGCCATGTTGTGGTGGGCTGGGAGGTACTAGGCTATACTGGGATGCACTGGAATGCACTGACATGTACTGAGATGTACTGGGATGCCCTGGGATGCACTGGGATGTACTGGGATGAGCTGGGAGGCCGTACTGGGGTGGGCTGGGGGGTACTGGGCTATACTGGGATATACCGGGATGCACTGGGATGTACTGGGATGTACTGGACTATACTGGTGAGCCATGCTGAGGTGGACTGGGAGGTATTGAGCTGTACTGGGATGAGCTGGGAGTCCATGCTGGGGTGGGCTTGGAGGTACTGGGCTATACTGGGCTGTACTGGGATTTACTGAGCTATACTGGGATGTACTGGACTATACTGGTGAGCCATGCTGAGGTGGGCTGGGAGGTACTGGGCTATACTGGAGCGTAGTGAGATGAACTGGGATGCACTGGGCTATACTGGGGTGTACTGGGATGAGCTGGGAGGCCATGCTGGGGTGGCCTGGGAGGTACTGGACCATACTGGGATGAACTGCGATGTACTGGGATGAGCTGAGGGGCCACGCTGGGCTGTGTGGCAGTGTACTGGTCCATACTGGGATGCACTGGGCTGCGTGGCGGTGCACTGGTCCATACTGGGACACGCTGGGCTGTGTGGCGGTGCACTAGTCCATACTGGGGCGCACTGGGCTGCATGGCAGTGCACTGGTCCATACTGGGACACGGTGGGCTGCATGGCAGTGCACTGGTCCATACTGGGGCGCACTGGGCCGTTCCCGCGGGGGCAGGGGGAGCTGTGGGTGTCTCTGTCCGGAGCAGAAGGGGAAATCCCGCGGGGCCGGCACCAGATCGAAGCAGGACAAGCCCCGAGCGCAGCCCCGGCAGTCCAAGAGGGGCTCCCCCAGGAGCTCCGGGCGCACCTCGATCCAGCCCAGCCCGTCCCCGGAGCCCCTGGAGCCGCTGGATGTGGAGCCCATCCTGGACGAGCTCCTGGAGCGGGTCCTGACCGAGGTCGCGCTGGCGGCCGTGGCTCGGCAGGTGAGAGACCCCCCCTCCCCTAATTTGGGGAGGTTTTGGGGGGGTGGGAGGTGCGGGCGGGGTCTCAGCGCTGTGTCCCCAGCGGGTGCCGTTCGCGGTGGCGCGGGCGCGGGATGCCATCCTGTTTGTCGCCGAGTGGCGCTTCCTGGTGCGGGATGAAAAAGTCCCGGAGCCCGAGGGGGACCCGGAGCCCGAGCGGGACGGGGTCTGGAAGGAGGACGAGGAGCCCCCGGCCGGCATCTGGGACTCGTGGACACCGGGCGTTGTCGCCGTCGCGGAGGCCTCTCCGCCCTCGGAAGAGGTGAGAGGTTCCCCGAGTCCCCCGAGCCCGCCCGGGCCGTGGCATCGCGGTGTCACCGCACCGGGTCCCCTCTGTCCAGCTCCCGTCCGAGGAGCTCTCCGAGGCAGAAGAGGCTCAAAGTCCGCCCGTGGGTCCCGGTGAGGTTCCCGCCGCTGCTCCCGCCGTGGGTTTCCCTCGGCCCCGCGGTCCGGTCCCGTCCGGGGCTCGCCTGGTGACAGCCAAAGGTCCCCTCGGCCGCGACACCGCCGCTGCTCCCGCCGTGGGTGTCCCTCTGTCTCCGGGCCAGGTGAGACGTGCCCCGAGCCCCCCTCCCCGAGACCCCTCGGGCTGAGTCCCAGCGGCTCCGTGGCGTCACCCACGGGGTGGGGACCCGACCCCCTCACCCACACCGGGTCCCTTTGCCCGCCGTGCCAGTCCCGGTCCGCAGCCGCCGCCGCCGCTCCTCCCGTGCAGCCTCCCGTGCCGCGGCCGCCGCCCGGCCCGAAGCCGCCCAGCGCTGCCCAGCCCCGCGAGCGGGGCCGCCGCCTCTCCCGGTCCCCCGAGAGGAGGCGCCCACCCTCCCGAGCCCCCGGGAGGCGCTGCCAACCCTCGCGGCCCCCGCAGCCCCGGGCGGCCCCGCCGGAGGCGCCGCCGCCCCCGGTTCCGCCGCCGGTCGCGCCCCCGGAGCCCGCAGCGCCGGCAGCACCGGAGCCCCGCGAGCAAGAGGCACCGCCGCCATCATCATCCTCCCGCTCCAGCGCGGGGTCCGTCCATCCGCGCAGACTCTCCCGCAGCCCCGGGGTGCCCCGGCTCGGTGCCCGGCGCGGTGCCGCCCGCTGGGTGCTGCCCGAGGTGAAGGTGCTGGACGTGAGCACCGAGGCCGAGCGGCCGCGCTTGGGAGCATCGCGGACCCGGTTACCCCTGCCGGGATCCCTCGTGCAGGTGATCCCGGCGACCGCCAGGGCCGCCAGGGCCGAGCCGCAGCTCTGCGACTCCTGGCTGGCCTCGGTGCGCCTGGCTCCCGGTGTCACCGTGCGCTGGGGACGCTGCGAGCGGCGCGGGCCCGCCCTGGCGGGGCACGGCGGGGACGAGCAGGGGGACGAGGCGCTGAGGAGGGCGGAGAAGGACCTGAAACCCATCCTGCCCTCCCCGGAGTGCCGGCTCTCGGAGTACGGAGAGGCGGAGGAGTGGCAGGACATCCCGCTGGAAACGGAGCGGCTCCCGGAGCTGCCCCTCCCGGCGCCCGGCCCCGCTCTGGGGGGATCCCTGTCACCCCGAGTGTCGCCGGTGCAGTGGCTGGAACCGGCCGTGGCCTCGGGAGACCCTCCTGGAGATCGGGGATCTTTTAATAATATAAAATAATAAAATAAAAAAAACTACTAAAATGAGTTTTGCGGAGCCCGCGGTGCCACCAGC
This sequence comes from Molothrus ater, assembly GCF_012460135.2. Taxonomy (NCBI): domain Eukaryota; kingdom Metazoa; phylum Chordata; class Aves; order Passeriformes; family Icteridae; genus Molothrus; species Molothrus ater. Next base: position 70,963,638 of record NC_050481.2, read on the forward strand.
GCCCGCACCCGCACGTGGCTGGTCCCCGCAGCCTCTTTGTCCCCAAATGAGGGATAAGGGCGATGTGACAGGGTGACACGCGTGGCTTCGCCCCCGGAGATCCCGTCCTGGGGAACGGGGACGGGACGGGGCGGGCAGAGGCTGCCCGGAGCCTCCTCCGCCTTCCCGGGAGCTCCGGGCGCAGCTCGGGGTCCCTCGCTGGGACTGTCCCCGCCCGCTGGGCCATCCCACAGGGACCAGCCCTGGAGTGTCTTCGGGGGACATCGCCCCTCCTCGCAGCCGCCCCGGGGTTGCAGAGAGTCCGAAGTGGCGCGGGCGAGCAGCCCTGGGGCGGCACCGGGGACTCTGAGGTGGCACCGAGGACAGCGGTGTGACACAGGGAGCTTTACATGTCCCCCGAGTTGCATTCATGGAGACCCTCATTAGCATATTCGTGGGCGTGGTTTCAGCTCATTAGCATGAGGTGCGATACCAGGCGTGGTTTTCTGTTCCTTTTCGGCACCAGGTGAGGCCTCAGGCGTGGATTTTGGTTCCTCATTAGAAGATGATCGAGTGGGCGTGGCCTTCAGTTCCTAATTAGCGTCAGAGTGCTTTCACCACTTAATTCAGCGCTCATCGAGGGTCCAACCTGGCGAGCCTACAAAACAGGATCCCCCATCCCATTTGTGACCCCGTTTTTTGCGCTGGTACAATTCCTCCCACGTTACTCAACAGAACAGAAGAACATTCCTCCCGCGTTACTCAACACCGTAGGAACGTGTCGGGTCCAGCCTGGCATAACCTATTGGTGGAGAAAAAAAAAGCCCAGGTGTTTTTACAGCACCGCAGGGTATTAAGAGCAATAACTGAGGTGTAACTTCCCGATAGGGTGGCACTGGGGACAACGGAGTGGCACAGGGGACACGTGCCTCACCTTCCTGCCTGCTCCAGCCACTCTGCTGTCCCCCCTCGGCTCCCAGCGGCTCACGGAGCAGAGGGACTCGTGCCGTGCCGTGCCGTGCCACCGGCCGGGCAAAGGTCCCGCTGTGACCTCTGTCCCCAGCGCCACCCCGTGCCCGGCCATGGAGCTGCTGGGGGCTCTGAGCCCCCCGTGGTGGCTCCTCCTGCTCCTGCTGCTGGCCCTGCTGCTCCGGGCCACCCGCAGGAGCCCCTGGGACCCCCGCAAGTGTCCCACTGACCTGACGGGCAGGACAGTGATTGTCACCGGAGCCAACAGCGGTGAGCAGGGAGGGCGGGGACACGTCTGGGGGAGGTGGCGCGATGGCTGCGGGGTGGCCTGCAGGGGACATGGGTGTCCCTTGGCCAGCCGGGACCCCAGTCCCTGCTTTGGCTGCGGAAGAAGCTGGCGGCCATCCCTGGGCACCCACAGTGTGCTCCCGGTGCCCTCTGCTCACCTTCCTTAACTCGGGACTGTTAATGACTGACGGACAAGGCCAGCGCAGCCACCATGTCACACCAGGGATGGGGTCACCGCTCCCAGCTGTGTTCCACTGCCACTGCTGGAGATGCTGGGACTGGCATGTCCACTCGCCCCCAGGGACAGAGTGACCCCACGCGTGCCGTGCTCCATCCCCTCCCCAGCGCCCTCCATTTCCTGCTGGGTGGTTTTGGCCGTGGCAGGGGCTGCCCAAACCCGGGGGCACGGACCCCAAAGGAGCAGCGGGACCTGTCTGGGATCAGCCCACACGCCCTCCGTGTCCCGCAGGCATCGGCAAGTGCGTGGCCATGGAGCTGGCTCGCCGCAATGCCCGCACCATCCTGGCGTGCCGGAGCCGGGAGCGGGGCCAGGCGGCCGTGCGGGAGATCCGGGCGGCCACCGGGAACGCGGCGGTGCTGCTGAGGCTGCTGGACACCGGCTCGCTGGCCTCGGTGCGAGCCTTCGCCGCCGCCGTGCTGCGGGAGGAGCCGCGCCTGGACGTGCTGGTCAACAACGCCGGAGTCACCGGTAGGTGCCGGGCAAAACCCTCCGGCCACGAGGGGTCCAGAGCCTCGTCCCGATGCCCGCGGCACTGCCCCGCTGTGGGGGTACCAGCTGTCGGTTTGTCTGTCTGGATTGAAGGCATTGGAGACGGTGATTCTAAGCTGGGAGCTGGTGTTGATCTATTGGAAGGAAGGAGGGCTCTGCAGAGAGCCTCAGATGGGTTGGATGGATGGGCAAAGTGCAACAGCGTGGAGTTTAATCAGTCTAAGTGAGAGTTCTACATTTTGGCCACAAAAATCCCCTACAATGTTACAAACTGGGGCCAGTGTTCAGGCAGAAAGGGACCCGGGGGTGCTGCTCGACAGCAGGTGGAATTTGAGCCAGAAATCTGCCCTGGTGGCCAAGAAGGCCAATGGCTCCTGGCCTGGATTGGAATGGTGTGGGACCAGCAGGAGCAGGGAGGTCATTCTGCCCTGTAGAATGGTGTGGGACCAGCAGGAGCAGGGAGGTCATTCTGCCCTGAGGAATGGTGTGGGACCAGCAGGAGCAGGGAGGTCATTCTGCCCCTCAGGAATGGTGTCCCCAGCAGGAGCAGGGAGGTCATTCTGTGCCTGAGGAATGGTGTGTGCCCAGGGAGGTCATTCTGCCCTGAGGAATGGTGTGGGACCAGCAGAAGCAGGGAGGTCATTCTGCCCTCAGGAATGGTGTGAGACCAGCAGGAGCAGGGAGGTCATTCTGCCCTCAGGAATGGTGTGGGACCAGCAGGAGCAGGGAGGTCATTCTGTGCCTGTAGAATTGTGTGCCCAGGGAGGTCATTCTGCCCCTCAGGAATGGTATGTCCCCAGCAGGAGCAGGGAGGTCATTCTGCCCTGTAGAATGGTGTGCCCAGGGAGGTCATTCTGCCCCTGTACTTGGCACTGATGAGGGCACACCTCGAGTGCTGTGTCCAGTTCTGGCCCCTCAGTTTGGGAAGGACGTTGAGATGCTCAAACACAAGGCTGGTGAGGGGCTGAAACACAAACTCTGTGAGGAACGTTTGAAGGAGCTGGGGCTGTTCAGCCTAGAGAAAAGGAGGCTCAGGGGTGCCCTTATTGCTCTCTACACCTTCCTGGAGGGAGGTTGCAGACAGCTGGGGTCGGTCTCTGACAGAACCAGAGGACACAGTCCCAAGCTATGTCAGGGAAGGTGTAGGTTGGATATTAGGAAGAAATTTTTCACCAAAAGAATAATAAAGCACTGGAATGCTCTTCCCAGGGAGGGGGTAGAATCACCATCTCTGGATGTGTTTTAAAAAGCCTGGCCATGGCACCTGGGGCTAGAGTCTGGTTGAGGTGTGAGGGCACAGGTTGGACTCGATGATCTTAGAGGTCTCTTCCAACCTCATCATTCTGTGATTCTGTCATTCTGTGTTTGGATTCAAGTGTTTATTATTTCTTATCAGTAAAAGTCTCACTACTGTGAGTTCAGCAGCTTTTCATTAGAAGGCACAAAATGGCCAACAATCTCTTGTTACAAGGTCTTTTAAGACTAAACCATCCAATTAAGAGCTGACACCTGTGTTATTTTCCCTTTTAACCCAATAACTGATCCCAATGCAGACTTTTCTGCCCAATTACAAAATGCCACCCAAACCCATGGAGAAGAAGGAAGAAGCATGAGGAAGAAACCCAGGATGACACCCTGTGCCCTCCATCTTGCTGCCATCCACAACATACTAAAAATCCCAAAACCTCAATTTCTCCCCAAGTGATACACCTGCACTGCTCTCTACAATCTACTTCACACCCTAGTGGATTCCAGTCTGTTTTGGAGTTTAGGAAACTTTCTCCATGAATGAGGGTCAGAGTCAGTGCTCCCCTGGGGGTCAGGGCACCCCAGAGCAGACAGAGAAACATTCCCTGTGTGCCCTGGGTTTCCACAGCCACCCTCCTTTCAGGGCTGCCCTTCGCCATCACGTCAGAAGGCTTGGAGCAAACCTTTGCCACCAACTACCTGGGCCCGTTCCTGCTCACCAACCTCCTCCTGGGTGAGTGCAGGGGCCGGGGGAGTCATGGGGGGCTCTGGGGACTCCTCCTCGCTCACCACCTATATTGGTAATTATTGGTATAACTACTAATATAGCAGACAGGATGTGCCTTGGATGGTCTGGCACGAACCAAATAGCAGCACTGTGGTGTTTCACCCCAGAGACACTTTTTGGCTGGCTGGATGTGTGGTGTTTCACCCCAGGGACACTTTTTGGCTGGCTGGGTGTGTGGTGTTTCACCCCAGGGACACTTTTTGGCTGGCTGGATGTTGCAGTGGGTGCTTGGAGGCAAGTCCAGGCACGCAGGAGCTCTGGTGGTCCTCAGGTTTACCTCTGGTGGAGAAGCTTTAAGGCAATGGTGAAGGAAAGGAGTCGGTTCTGATGGAGGGTTTGGATCCAGAGCTTTATTGTGGCCCACAGGCCTCTGAGTCCGGCAACTCCTCCAACAGAGCTCCCTGACCCCGTGGTTGCTCTTTTACCTGAGGAAGGGGAGGAGGGAAAGGGTAGGAGCCACCAAGAAGGAGGTTTTAGGAGGTTTTAAGGGACAAAGGACAGCTGGATGGCCCAATGTCCCCCAGGGCGTGGAGGGCATCTTTTGAATCTGCCCAATCACTCAAGGCCCCTCTGGAATGCCAGGACTGACAGACAGTGCTGGGAGGGGGAAGGAGAGGAGACTGACACACCTGGCAGGGAATGATCAGGGAGGAACCCGGGGTTTCTGAGGCAAACCATGGCATGGCACCGCAACACCAACGCCCTGCTTGGCACAGAGCTGCTGAAGGCCTCGGCGCCCGCCCGGGTGGTGAACGTGTCGTCGTTCCGGCACAGCGTGGGCACGGCCGACGGCGGGTACCTGACGGGGCAGCGGCGCCCGGGCGGGCACGATGCCGCCTACAACAGCACCAAGCTGATGAACGTGCTCTTCACCGCCGAGCTGGCACGGCGCCTGCAGGGCACAGGTGGGTGCTGGGCCGTGGCACCCTGGGGACAACCCCTGTGCCAACTCCCTGTGCCAGATCTCAGGGGCTGCTGGCAGAGCTGGGGGGTCTGAGAGACTCGCTGGGGTCCCCCAAGGGTGGCAGAGCCCCGGCTGTGGTCAGGCTGGAGGCTGCTCCTGCTGCTCCCTGAGGGATTTGGGGTCCCTGGGGTGCCCACCCTGCTGACGGTGCGGCCTGGCAGGGGTGACGGCCAACGCGCTGAGCCCGGGCGTGGTGAGCACCAGCATCATGCGCCACTTCAGCTGGCCCGTGCGGGCGCTCTTCGTCCTCCTCCGCCCCTTCATGAAGGTGAGCGGGGTCGGGTCCTGCCCAGCCTGGGGGCAGCAGGGTGGGAGGGGGGTGCCAGACCTCTGCTCACCCCCATTTGCCCACAGTCAGCCGAGCAGGGCGCTGCCAGCACCATCTTCTGCGCCATCTCGGAGGAGGCCGAGGGCATCACCGGGAAATATTTCGACAGCAGCTGCCGGCTGGCGCTGCCCTCGGCGGCCGCCCGCGACCCCGCGCTGGCACGGAAGCTCTGGGAGGCATCGGAGCGGCTGACGGGGCTCTCGGAGCAGGGCTGAGCCACCAGGATGTCACCCCAGTGATGTCACCCCACTCCACTGGCTGCTGCCGAGGGGACAACACGGCACCGGCCAGTGACTGTGACGCTTTTATTAAAAACCCCGGCGCTACTCCCAGGTGATGTCCAGCTCCAGGCGCTGCTTCCTCACCTCCTGCAGGAAGCTGTCGTAGTCGCGCCGGTGGATGTCGGGGCAGCGGGACAGCTCCAGGCGCCGCAGGGGCCCCTCGGAGCCCAGCAGCTGCCACACGGCGCCTGGGGACACGCGGCTCCCGGCCAGCGACAGCTCCCGCAGCTCCCGCAGCCCCGGCAGCGCCGGCTCCAGCACCGAGTCCAGCGGGAAGGGCAGCGCCAGCAGGCGCAGGGTCTGCAGCCGCGGGGCCCCGCACAGCACCGAGGCCAGCGTGGAGCTCAGCACCGGCCCGTGCGCGGCTGGAACGGGCCCGGCCAGGCTCAGCGAGAAGCTCTGGAGCTGGGGCAGCCCCCGGGGCAGCAGGTCGGTGGCCCAGCGTGGTGCCGGGGCGGGGAGCTCCTCCTCGGGGGGCTCCTGGTGGGCGTGGGGGTCCGGTGGCACTTCCAGCTCGGCGCTGAAGCTCTGCAGGCCGGGGCAGCCGGCGAGGAGGGCGGGCAGCGAGAGAGGGTCCCGGCAGGTGAAGCCGTGCAGGGTCAGGGCACGCAGGCGGGTGCCCAGGCCCTGTGCCAGGGGCAGCAGCTCTGCCAGCGCCCGGCCGTGCCGCCCGGAGCAGCCCAGCGTCACTCGGGACAGGCGATGCCAGCCCGGCAGCTCCCGGAGCCCTGAGGAGCCGGGACTGTCCCCAAGCCACACGCTGACCTCCTGGGCCTGGGGACAGACGGCGTGGACGGTGCTCAGGGCGTCCTCCTCCACCTCCTCCAGCTGCCGCAGGGGCAGCGTGAGCGGGGCTCCCTCCTTTGCAGCCTCCCGGCCCCGCGCCAGCTCCTCCAGCGAGGGGAATCCCTCGGAGTCCTCGGTGCCACCCAGCTCCCCCGAGTGCAGCAACCGCAGGGCATCCGGCAGGGCACCGTGTGCCAGCACCTCCAGGCACGGCAGGGCCAGCAGCACGAAGGCCACGGCAGCCACCGCGTCCCCGTCCCCGGCGTGCTCCAGGTCGCGGGCCAGCAGCACACGGAGCACGGGACAGCCCGGGCTCCGCTCGGCAGGGTCGTAGGCCAGGTGGCGCAGGGCGCGCGGCGTCACCTTCCTGCAGCCGGTGACATCGAGCTCCCGCAGGTGGCGGCAGCAGGAGCCCACGGCCGACAGCACCTGGAGGTTGGCCTGGGTGTGGGCCAGCCCCAGGCGGCTCAGGCGGGGCAGCCCCTCGGCCAGGTCCACCAGCACGGACGGGGAGAGCCGCCCGCAGCCGCCCAGCTCCAGCACGCTCAGACCCTGCAGCCACACGGGGACAGCCTCAGGGGGGCGGGCAGGGGCGCACGGATGCCACTCTCACCCCCTGCAAGACTCAGAGAGGGTGGGCAGGCTCTGTCTGCTCCCCCTGTCCCAAGCCCTCGGCCCATGGATGATGGCACCCCCAGCCCCGTGGATGCTGAGCACCCCAAGCTCCATCCCCCCTAACCCCATGCAAGGTGGGCACCCCCAGCTCCACAGAGGATGGGCACCCCTGTCCCACTCTCCCATCCCCTAGAGGGGGTCACACCCAACCTAACTCTCCCTGCCCCACACAGCACGGCACTCCCAGAGTGTTGTCAGCCCCAGCCCCGTGGATGGTGAGCACCCATGCCAAGCTCCATCCACCCTAACCCCATGCAAGGTGGGCACCTCCAGCCCCACAGAGGATGGGCACTCCTGTCCCACCCTCCTATCCCCTTAGAATGTGGTCACACCCAGCCTTACTCCCCCTGCCCCACACACCACGGCACTCCCAGAGTGTTGTCACCCCCAGCCCCATGGATGGTGAGCACCCATGCCAAATTCTATCCCCCTTAGCCCATGGAAGGTGGGCACCCCCAGGTGCACTCTCCTATCCCCTTAGAGGGTGGTCACACCCAACCTAACTCCCCCTACCCCACAGCCCTGATCCCCCAGAGTGCTGTCACCCCCTGCCCCATGGATGGTGAGCACCCACCCCAAGCTCTATTCCTCTTACCCTATGCAAGGTGGGCACCCCCAGCCCCACAGAGGATGGGCACCCCTGTCCCACTCTCCCATCCCCTAGAGGGGGTCACACCCAACCTAACTCCCCCTACCCCACAGCCCTGATCCCCCAGAGTGTTGTCACCCCCTGCCCCATGGATGGTAAGCACCCACCCACCCCAAGCTCCATCCCCCCTGCACTATGAAAAGTGGGCACCCCCAGCCCCACAAAGGATGGGCACCCCTGTCCCACTCTCCCATCCCCTTAGAGGGGTTCACGCCCAGCCTCACTGTCCCAACCCCACAGACATCGCTCCCAGCCCCATCCCCTAACCCACAGCAGCCGTGCCCCTCTCCCAGCCCCTGCCCCGTGCCCACCTGGCAGCGCAGCACGATGAGGTGCCCCAGGGCGTTGTTGGCCAGGGCAGGACAGGCTCTCAGGCTGAGCTGGCGCAGGTGTGGCAGCAGCAGCAGGTGCAGCGCTGCCCGCGACAGCCGCCGGCTCGTCCCCAGCAGCCGCAACAGCTCCTGCACCAGCCCACAGGCTGGGGGGGACAGGGGGGTCAGCCACGCCTGGGGACACCCCCTGCCATCCCCCCGGGGGTCCCAGTGGCCCGGGGCGCCCCCCAGAGCTCACCCAGGTCGTTGAAGGGCCCCACGAGGAAGCGGAACTCGTACTCGTCCAGGTAATTGTCACTGTAGTCCTTGGCCCAGAGGCTCTGCATGTGCTGGGCCAGGCTCTGCAGGCACAGCGAGGTCAGCGTGGGCACGGCCCGGCGCTGGGGCATCCCTGCATGGGCACAGGGACAGGGACAGTCAGGGACAGCCACTGTGCCACCAGGACATCCCTGGGACAGGGACAGTCAGCATGGGCACAGCCTGCTGCTGGGGCATCCCTGCATGGGCACAGGGACAGGGACAGTCACCATGGGCACAGGGACAGGGACAGTCAGGGACAGCCAGCATGGGCACTGCCCACTGCTGGGGCATCCCTGCATGGGCACAGGGAGAGGGACAGCCAGCATGGGCACAGCCCGGCGCTGGGGCATCCCTGCATGGGCACAGGGACAGGGACAGTCAGGGACAGCCAGCATGGGCACTGCCCACTGCTGGGCATCCCTGCATGGGCACAGGGACAGGGACAGTCACCATGGGCACTGCCCACCGCTGGGGCATCCCTGCATGGGCACAGGGACAGGGACAGTCAGGGACAGCCATCATGGGCACTGCCCACCGCTGGGGCATCCCTGCATGGGCACAGGGACAGTCACTGTAGGCACCGTGCCACCAGGACATCCCTGGCACAGGGACAGTCAGGGACAGCTGGCACAGGCACTGCCTGCTGCCAGGGTATCCCTGCACGGGGACAGTCAGGGACAGCCCTCGTGGGCACTGCCCGCCCCTGGGGCATCCCTGCATGGGCACAGGGACAGGGACAGTCACCATGGGCACTGCCCACTGCTGGGCATCCCTGCATGGGCACAGGGACAGTCACTGTGGGCACTGTGCCACCAGGACATCCCTGGGACAGGGGAAAAAAAACAAACGGGAAATGGGGAAAAAAACCCAACGGGAAATGGGGAAAAGACCCTGGGAAATGGGAAAAGAGCTCTGGGAAATGGGGAAAAAACCCTGGAAATGGGAAAAACCCCGGGAAAGGAGACAATACACTGGGAAATGGGGAAAGAACCCCAGGAAATGGGGAAAGAACCTCAGGTACGGGAAAAGGACCCTCTGGGACAGGAGGAGACTCCCGGGAACTGGGAAAGTCCCTCCAGGAAGCAGCTGAGGAACAGCAGAGGGAACTGAGAGAGCTCTGGGACAGGGGAGCACGGTGAGTAACCAGGGCAGGGCCGTGTGCCACCGTCACTGTCACTGTCACTGTCACTGTCACCAGGGCAGGGCTGTGTGCCACTGTCACTGTCACTGTCACTGTCACTGTCACCAGGGCAGGGCTGTGTGCCACTGTCACCATCACCAGGGCAGGGCCGTGTGCCACCGTCACTGTCACTGTCACCAGGGCAGGGCTGTGTGCCACCGTCACTGTCACCGTCACCATCACCAGGGCAGGGCTGTGTGCCACCGTCACCATCACCAGGGCAGGGCTGTGTGCCACTGTCACTGTCACCGTCACCAGGGCAGGGCCGTGTGCCACTGTCACCGTCACCAGGGCAGAGTCCAATGGGAACTCCCACAGACAACAACGGGACATGGGATGGGACATTGGGGATGGGTACACTGGGAATGGGACACCGGGAGGGGACACTGGGATGGGACACCGGGAGGGGACAATGGGATGGGACACCAGGATGGGACATTGGGGATGGGACACAGGGGATGGGACACCGGGAGGGGACACTAAGGGATGGGACACTAAGAATGGGACACGGGGATGGGACACCGAGAGGGGACATTAGGATGGGACAGCAGGAGGGGACATTGGGATTGGACACCGGGGATGGGACATTGGAAATGGGACACGGGGATGGAGCACCGGGGATGGGACACCGGGACAGGCCCAAACCCTTCCCGGAGGGACCGGATCGGGTCCAGCAGGGAAATTCCAAGGGAGGAAATTCCCCCCTTCCATCGGCCCTTCCTCGAGCCTGTCCTTGGGGATCCTCGGGGACCTTGAGACCCCCCCCCCCCGCTTTGCGGTCCCCTCCCCAAATCCCAAAATCCCAACCAGAACCACGACCAGGACCCAACCCCAGCCAAACCCCAAAGAATCAACACCCCGTTCCCATGGCAACACCTCCCGCAACCACCCCATTGCTGCGGGCCAGCCTGGCCAGCCCGGGAGCACTTACCGAGAGCCGATTAACCCCGTCCCGTCGCGTTGCTTTCTCCTCCTCCTTCTCCTTTTCCTCCTCATCCTCCTCCCCGGGCCTGGCCCCGCCATGACTTTCGCTGCCTTCACTTTGCGCACTGCGCATGCGCACAGCCTGAGGACCCTTCCGCCCTTACAGCCCCCGCGGGCTGCCCTGGGCCGTGCCTGACTCCCAGCGCGCCCGTACGGGCAGGGCGGGGAGGGCCCCACGCGTCAGGCACGGCCCGGGGCAGCCCGCGGGGGCTTCGAGACCGGGCGGGCTCGACGGTACCGGGAGCGGCCGGGCCGGAGGTACCGGGGGAGGCCTGAGGGGGTCGGGGCTTCCCGGAGCGTGCCGGGAATGAGCGGGGATGGGGGATTTGGGGCGGGAGATGTGGATTTGGAGCGGGGGAGACACGGGGAGGTCGGGCGGTGCTGGTGGGAGGCTGCGGGCGCTTCGTTGTGAGGGGATTGAGGGGGATCTGAGGGGGTTTCAAGGGTCTGGGTGCGGCTAAAGGGGTTTTTAGGGAGTTGTGGGAGGGATTTAGGGGCGCTCGAGGAGCTTTAGGGGTTTTTTTGAGTGATGCGTGAGAGATTTGAGTGGGTCTGGGGCGGTTTGGGGGTTTAGGGGGCTGGAAAAGGCTTTTTGGGGATCTTGATGTGGGGGATTTAGGGGTGTGGGGGTGGATCTGGGGGATATTTAGGGGCTGTGAGCGGTTTGTGGGGGTGTTTGGGGGTATTTAGGGCTTTATGGGGGTGTTTGGGGAGGATTTAGGGGCGTGTTGAGTCATTTAGGGGCGTTGGGGGGGATTTAGGGGTGTTTGAGGGCATTTAGGGGTTCTGGGAGGGTCTGTGTGGATCTTTGAGGGGATTTAGGGGTGTTTGAAGGCATTTAGGGGTATTTGAAAGGGATTTCGGGGTTTTTGGGGTCGTGGAGGGGGCTGCAGGGATATTTCGGGATGTTTGGAGGAATTGAGGGGTGTTTGGAGGGGATTTAGGGGTTTTAGGGTCATTTAGGGGTTGTGGGAGGGTGTGCGGGAGGATTTAGGGATGTTTAGGGAGGATTTAGGGGGGTTTGGGGGCTTTTTGAGGTTCTGGGAGAGGCTGGAGGGGTTTTAGGGGGATTTAGGGGTGTTTGGAGGGGATTTAGGAATGCTTGAGGGGCATTTAGGGGTGTTTGAGGGCATTTTGGGGTTGTGGGAAGGTCCATATGGATGTTTGGAGGGGATTTAGGGGTGTTTGAAGGCATTTCAGGGTATTTGGAAGGGATTTAGGGGTTTTTAGGGGCATTTTGGGATTGTGGAGGGATCTGCAGGATATTTAGGGCTGTATTGGGGGCATTTAGGGCTGTTTAGGGGAGATTTGGGGCTTTTTGAGGGCATTTAGGGGCATTTGAAAAGGGTTTAGGGGTTTTTAGGGGCATTTATGGGGGATTTAGGGCTGATTTGGGACATTTAGTGATGTTTTGGGGTTATTTAAGGATGTTTAGTGGGGATTTAGGGATATTTTGGGGCGTTTAGTGGGGATTTAGGGACCTTTTGGGGCATTTAGTGGGGATTTAGGGACCTTTTGGGGCATTTAGGGACATTTAGGGGGCATCTAGGAGGGATTTAGGGACATTTTGGGGCCATTTGGGGGCATTTAGTGGGGATTTAAGGACATTTTGGGACATTTAGGGCGCACTTGGGGCTGTTTTGAGGGGATTTAGGTCTGTTTTGGGGTTATTTAAGGATTTTTAGTGGGGATTTAGGGACATTTTGGGGCATTTAGTGGGGATTTAGGGCTGTTTTGAGGGGATTTAGGGCTGTTTTGGGGGCATCTAGTGATGTTTTGGGGTTATTTAAGGATGTTTAGTGGGGATTTAGGCCCATTTTGGGGGATTTAGGGCCATTTTGGGGCTGTTTAGAGGGGATTTAGGCCCGTTTTGGGGCATTTAGGGCTATTTTGGGGCTGTTTAGAGGGGATTTAGGGCCGTTTTGGGGGATTTAGGGCCATTTTGGGGCTGTTTTGAGGGGATTTAGTGATGTTTTGGGGTTATTTAGGGCTGTTTGGGGGCATTTAGGGCTGTTTTGGGGTTATTTAAGGTTGTTTAGTGGGGATTTAGGCCCATTTTGGGGGATTTAGGGCCATTTTGGGGCTGTTTAGAGCGGATTTAGGCCCGTTTTGGGGCATTTCAGGCTATTTTGGGGCTGTTTAGAGGGGATTTAGGGCCGTTTTGGGGCATTTAGGGCTGTTTTGGGGCATTTAGGCCCATTTTGGGGCCGTTTAGAGGGGATTTAGGCCCGTTTTGGGGCATTTAGGGCCGTTTTGGGGCATTTAGGCCCATTTTGGGGCTGTTTAGAGGGGATTTAGGCCCATTTTGGGGCTGTTTAGAGGGGATTTAGGCCCATTTTGGGGCATTTAGGCCCATTTTGGGGCATTTAGGGCCATTTTGGGGCTGTTTAGAGGGGATTTAGGCCCATTTTGGGGCACTTAGGGCGCTTTAGGCTCCTGGGAGGGGTCTCTGATGGGCCGGGGCCGGTTCCCCTCGGGGTTTCCCTTTGGGGCACGGCCTCGGCCCCGGGCTCATTAAGGGCTGCGCTAATTGGGGCGGCTCGTTAGGGCGGCCGTGGGCACATCCCCTGCTGGCCCCGGGAACGGGGGGGGTTGGGGTTCGTGTGCCCGCCCCCATCAGTAATTAATGAGGCAGCGTTAATTGAGGCACGGAGCGCAGGCAGGGCCTTTGCTGAGCCTCGCTCCTGAGAGCTCAGGGAGTGCCGGAATTCCCAAATTCCCACCGCAATTCCCAAATTCCCAAATTCCCACCGCAATTCCCAAATTCCCAAATTCCCACCGCAATTCCCAAATTCCCACCGGGAATTCCCCAAATTCCCACCTGGAATTCCCAAAATTCCCAAATTCCCACTGGAAATTCCCAAATTCCCAAATTCCCACCGCAATTCCCAAATTCCCACCGGAATTCCCAAATTCCCACGGGGAATTCCCAACATTCCCACTGGAATTCCCAAATTCCCACCGGAATTCCCAAATTCCCACTGGAAATTCCCACCAGGAATTCCCAAAATTCCCAAATTCCCACTGGAAATTCGAAGAATTCCCAAATTCCCACCGGGAATTCCCAAATTCCCACCGGAATTCCCAAATTCCCACTGGAAATTCCCAGAATTCCCAAATTCCCACCGGGAGTTCCCAAATTCCCAGAATTCCCAAATTCCCACCGGGAATTCCCAGAATTCCCAAATTCCCACTGGGAATTCCCAGAATTCCCACCAGAATTCCCAATTTCCCACCTAGAGTTCCCAAATTCCCACTGGAAATTCCCAAAATTCCCACCGGGAATTCCCCAAATTCCCACATTCCCACATGGAATTCCCAAAATTCCCAAATTCCCACCTGGGAATTCCCAGAATTCCCACCTGGAATTCCCACATTCCCACTGGGAATTCCCAGAATTCCCAAATTCCCACTGGAAATTCCCAGAATTCCCACATTCCCACTGGGAATTCCCAGAATTCCTGGAATTCCCAAATTCCCACCCAGAATTCCCAAAATTCCTAAATTCCCACCAGACTTCCCAAATTCCCACCCGGAATTCCCAAAATTCCCAAATTCCCACATGGAATTCCCAAATTCCCACCGGGAATTCCCAAATTCCCAGAATTCCCAAATTCCCACTGGAAATTCCCAGAATTCCCACCTGGAATTCCCAGAATTCCTAAATTCCCGCTGGAATTCCCAAATTCCCACCAGGAATTCCCAGAATTCCTAAATTCCCACCTGGAATTTCCAAAATTCCCAAATTCCCACCGGAATTCCCAAATTCCCACCTGGGAATTCCCAAAATTCCCCCTGGAAATTCCCAAATTCCCACCTGGGAGTTCCCAAAATTCCCAGAATTCCCAAAATTCCCACCCGGAATTCCCAAATTCCCAGAATTCCCAAATTCCCACCTGGGAATTCCCAAATTCCCACAATTCCCAAATTCCCACGGGCATTCCCAGAATTCCCAGAATTCCCAGATTCCCACGGGGCATTCCCAAATTCCCAAGGGGGCATTCCCAGAATTCCCAGATTCCCAAACCGGAGTTCCGGGATGTTTTGGGGTTACCCCGGGGGTTTCATCCTTGGGGGTTTCCAAAGGGGCAATGAGGAATTGGGGGGGATTGCGGGGGCTCTGCGTGCGGGGGTTTGGGTGCATCGGGGGTGGGGGATTGGGGTTGGGGGAATTGGGGTTTTTTGGAGAGATTGGGGTTTTTGGAGGAAATGGGGTTTTGAGGGATTGGGGTTTTTTGAGGAAATGGGGTTTTTGAGGAAATGGGGTTTTTGAGGAAATGGAGTTTTGAGGGATTTGGGCTTTGATTAATTGGGGTTTTTTTGAGGAAATGGGGTTTTGAGGGATTGGGGTTTGTTGGAGGGGTTGGGGTTTTGATGAATTGGGGTTTTGGAGGAAATGGGGTTTTGAGGGATTTGGGGTTTTTTGGAGGGTTTGGGGTTTTTTAGATGAATTGGGTTTTTTTGAGGAAATGGGGTTTTGATGAATTGGGGTTTTTTTGAAGGATTGGGGTTTGGATAGAATGGGGTTTTTAGGAGCATTGGAGAGTTTATGAATGGGGTTTTGAGGGATTGGGGTTTTTTTGACTAAATGGGGTTTTGATGGATTGGGTTTTTAGGAGGGATTGGGGTCTTTTGAGGGAATGGGGTTTGGATAGAATGGGGTTTTTAGGAGGGATTGGAGGTTTTATGAATGGGGTTTTGGTGGACTGGGTTTTTTTTTGAGGGATTGGGGCTTTTTGAGGGAATGGGGTTTTGATAGATTGGGTTTTTTTTTTTTTGATGGATTGGGGTTTTGTGGTGGATTGGGGTTTTTTTGCAGAGATTGGGGTTTTGATGGATTGGGGGGTTTTTTGAGGAAAGGGGGTTTTGATAGAATGGGGTTTTTTTGGAAGGAATAGGATTTGGATGGATTGAGGTTTTTGAGGAAAGGGGGTTTTGCTAGAATGGGGTTTTTGCATGAAATGGGGTTTTTTTTGAGGGAATGGGTTTTTATGGATTGGGTTTTCTGGAGGGAGTGGGGTCTTAAAGGAATGGGGTTTTTGGAAGGAATGGGGTTTTTTGATGGAATGGGGTTTTGATGGATTAGTTTGGGTTTTTTTGATGGAATGGGGTTTTTTGACGGAATGGGGTTCTTTTAAGGAATGGGGTTTTTTGCATGAATAGGGTTTTTGAAGCAATGGGTTTTTGGAAGGAATGGGGTTTTTATGGATTAGTGTGGGGTTTTTTGGAAGGAATGGGGTTTTTGGAAGGAATGGGGTTTTTGGAAGGAATGGGGTTTTTCTTAAGGGATGGGGTTTTTTGATGGAATGGCGTTTTGGCAGGAATGAGGTTTTGATGGATTCGTTTGGGGTTTTTTTGGAGCAATGGGGTTTTGATGGATCAGTTTGGTTTTTTAAAGGAGTGGGGTTTTGAAGGGATGGGGTTTTTTGAATGAATGGGTTTTTTGATGGAACGAAGTTTTCATGGATTAGTTTGGGGTTTTTTGACGGAATGAGGTTTTGATGGCTTCGTTTGGGGTTTTTTTGACGGAATGGGGTTTTATGAAGGAATGGGGTTTTGATGGAATGGGGTTTTGATGGAATGGGTTTTTTTTTAAGGAATGGGTTTTTTTTGAAGCAATGAGGTTTTGATGGCTTCGTTTGGGGTTTTTTGATGGAATGGGGTTTTTGGAAGGAATGGGGTTTTATGAAGGAATGGGGTTTTGATGGAATGGGGTTTTTTTTAAGGAATGGGTTTTTTGATGGAATGAGGTTTTGATGGATCAGTTTGGGGTTTTTTGATGGAATAAGGTTTTGATGGATCAGTTTGGGGTTTTTTGATGGAATAAGGTTTTGATGGATCAGTTTGGGGTTTTTTGAAGCAATGAGGTTTTGATGGATCAGGTTGGGGTTTTTTTGATGGAATGAGGTTTTGATGGATCAGTTTGGGGTTTTTTTGAAGCAATGAGGTTTTGATGGATCAGTTTGGGGTTTTTTCATGGATTGAAGTTTGCTGGGTTGCTGTTCATGCATTCTGCAGTCCCTTCCCCTGCTCATTCCCCCTCTCCACGCCCTCATTCCCGCCCTCCTCGGGCAGAGGCAGCTCAGGAATTCCTTAAAGCTCGAGGCCGCAGAGCTGCGATCCCGCAATTGCTCGGAGCGGCTCCGAGCGGCTCCGAGAGGCTGCAAACGCCGCAGTTTCTGCTCCGAGCACCCCCGAACCGCCGAGCGCCTCCGTCCCTCCCGTTCCCCGCGCTCCTAAATCCCCTGGGCCCTGCCCGTACCCGCGGCCGTGCCCGCTGAGCTCCCGCCGTGTCCGGCGCTGCTGTCCGGGCCGCGAGCGTCGATCCCAGCCGGGAAATCACCGGGAATGCGGCGGGATTGAGCCGGGAGGACGGGGAAGGACGGAGGAGGAGGAGGAGAAAGAGGTGGAGGAGGAGCAGGAGGAGGTGGAGGAGGTGGAGGAGGAGGTGGAGGAGCAGGAGGAGGAGGAGGTGGAGGAGGAGGAGGAGCAGGAGGAGGAGGAGGTGGAGGTGGAGGAGGAGGAGGAGGAGGAGGTGGAGGTGGAGGAGGAGGAGGAGGTGGAGGAGGAGGAGGAGGAGGAGGTGGAGGTGGAGGTGGAGGAGGAGGAGGAGGAGGAGGTGGAGGTGGAGGAGGAGGAGCAGGAGGAGGAGGAGGTGGAGGAGGAGGAGGTGGAGGAGGAGGAGGTGGAGGTGGAGGAGGAGGAGGAGGAGGAGGTGGAGGTGGAGGAGGAGGAGGAGGTGGAGGAGGAGGAGGAGGTGGAGGTGGAGGTGGAGGCTGCGGGGGCTGCGGTGCCGCGGTGCAGCCGAGCAGGGCGCAGGCTCCAGCGGCGGGGGGGTCCTAGCGCCCGACGGAGCTCCGAGAGGGGGAATAAATTGGGGAAAATTGGGGAAAAATCGGGGAAAAAATCGGGAAAAATCGGGGAAAAGTAGGGAAAAAATATCAGGGAAAAATCGGGGGAAATCGGGGGAAAATCGGGGAAAAATCGGGGAAAATAGGGAAAAAATATTGGGGGAAAATCGGGGAAAAATCGGGGAAAATAGGGAAAAATATCAGGGAAAAATCAGGAAAAATAGGGAAAAAATAGGGAAAAAATATCGGGGAAAAATCAGGAAAAATAGGGAAAAATATCAGGGAAAAATCGGGGAAAAATCGGGGAAAAATATCGGGGAAAAATCGTGGGAAAATTGGGGAAAAATCGGGGAAAAATCGGGGAAAATATAGAAAAAAATCGGGGAAAAAAGCGGGAAAAATCGGGGGGAAATCAGGAAAAAATAGGAAAAAAATATCAGGGAAAAATCGGGAAAAAATTGGGAAAAAATCGGGGGAAAAAGCGGGGAAAATCGGGAAAAAATGGGGAAAAAATTGGGAAAAAAATCTGAAAAAAATCGGGAAAAAACAGGAAAAAATTGGGAAAAATCGGGGAAAAGTTGGAAAAAAATGGGGAAAACTCTGGAACTCTTTATTCTGGGATTTTGTACTAAATCTCATCGGTCAGTGAATGTAAACGGCAATTTTGGGTGGATCCATTGAGGGAATTTCAGTGAATTTAATGAATTTCAGTGAATTTAAACACCAATTTATTCTGAATTAATTTAGTGAATTTCAGTGAATTTAAACACCAATTTATTCTGAATTAATTTAATGAGTTTCGGTGAGTTTCAGTGAATTTAAACACCAATTTATTCTGAATTAATTTAGTGAGTTTTGGTGAATTTCAGTGAATTTAAACACCAATTTCTTATAAATTAATTGCAGTGAATTCAATGAATTCCATGTATTTCAATGAATTTAAACACCAATTTTTTATGGATGAATTTCAGTGAATTTCATGGAATTTTAATGAATTTCAGTGAATTTCAATGAATTTCAGTGAATTTCAATGAATTTTATTCAATGAATTCAGTGAATTTCAAGGAATTTAATTTAATGAATTTCAATGAATTTTAATGAATTTTATTCAATGAATTTCAGTGAATTTAATGAATTTCAATGAATTTAAACACCAATTTCTTATGAATTAATTTCAGTGAATTTCAGTGAATTTAAACACCAATTTTTTATGGATGAATTTCAGTGAATTTCAAGGAATTTTAATGAATTCAATGAATTTCAGTGAATTTTAATGAATTTTATTCAATGAATTCAATGAATTTCAAGGAATTTCAAGGAATTTAATGAATTTCAATGAATTTCAATGAATTTAAATGAATTTTATTCAGTGAATTTCAATGAATTTTATTCAATGAATTCCAGTGAATTTAATGAATTTCAATGAATTTAAACACCAATTTCTTATGAATTAATTTAATGAATTTCAGTGAATTTTATTCAATGAATTTCAATGAATTTTATTCAATGAATTCAGTGAATTTCAGTGAATTTCAATGAATTTTATTTAATGAATTTCAATGAATTTTATTCAGTGAATTTCAATGAATTTAAACACCAATTTCTTATTAATTAATTTAATGAATTTCAGTGAATTTCAGTGAATTTCAATGAATTTTATTTAATGAATTTCAATGCATTTTATTCAATCAATTCAATGAATTTCAGTGAATTTCAGTGAATTTTAATGAATTTTATTCCATGAATCTCAATGAATTTCAGTGAATTTCAGTGAATTTAATGAATTTCAATGAATTTAAACACCAATTTCTTATGAATTAATTTAATGAATTTCAGTGAATTTCAATGAATTTTATTCCATGAATCTCAATGAATTTCACTGAATTTTAATGAATTTCAATGAATTTTATTCCATGAATTTCAATGAGTTCAATGAAATTAAGTGAATTTGAATGAATTTTATTCAATGAATTTCAGTGAATTTCAGTCAATTTTAATGAATTTTATTCCGTGAATTTCAATGAATTCAATGAATTTCAGTGAATTTCAATGAATTTTATTCCATGAATTTCAATGAATTTCAGTGAATTTCAATGAATTTTATTCCATGAATTTCAATGAATTTCAGTGAATTTTAATGAATTTTATTCCATGAATTTCAGTCAATTTTAATGAATTTCAATGAATTTAATTCCATGAATTTCAGTCAATTTCAGTCAATTTTAATGAATTTTATTCCGTGAATTTCAGTCAATTACAGTGAATTTTAATGAATTTTATTCCATGAATTTCAGTGAATTTCAATGAATTTCATTCCATGAGTTTCAGTCAATTTCAATGAATTTTATTCCATGATTTTCAGTGAATTTCAATGAACTTTATTCCATGTATTTCAGTGAATTTCAGTGAATTTCAGTCAATTTTAATGAATTTTATTCCATGAATTTCAGTGAATTTCAATGAACTTTATTCCATGAATTTCAATGAATTTCAGTCAATTTCAGTGAATTTTAATGAATTTTATTCCATGAGTTTCAGTGAATTTTAATGAATTTTATTCCATGAATCTCAATGAATTTCAGTCAATTACAGTGAATTTTAATGAATTTTATTCCATGAATTTCAGTGAATTTCAGTGAATTTCAGTCAATTTTAATGAATTTAATTCCATGAATTTCAGTGAATTTCAATGAATTTCAATGAATTTTATTCCATGAATTTCAGTCAATTTTAATGAATTTCATTCCATGAATTTTAATGAATTTTAATGAATTTTATTCCATGAATTTCAGTCAATTTCAATGAATTTTATTCCATGAATTTCAGTGAATTTCAGTGAATTCCAGTGAATTTCAATGAATTTCAGTGAATTTCATTCCATGAATTCCAGCCCATCCCAGTCCATGCCCCGTCTGGTTTCGGGGTTTCAGGGTTTCGGGGTTTCGGGGTTTCGGGGTTTCGGGGTTTCGGGGTTTCGGGGTTTCGGCGTTTCGGGGTTTCGGGGTTTCGGGGTTTCGGGGTTTCGGGTGCGATCCCCGGTGCCCGTTTGGGATTAACCCTTTGCTGGCCGGGTCCCTGTGTCCCATTTCCCAGGTGCACAATGATGCAGATGAGAATTCTCCCTCCTCCTTTTCTCTGCTTTTCCTCCCGTCTTCTCCAGCAGATCCTGGCTCAGAGCTCTGTCTGTCCGTCTGTCTGTCTGTCTGTCTGTCTGTCTGTGTGTGTTCAGAGGATCTGGGTTCCGTTTTTGGGAGAATTCCTTCGTGGAAAAGCTCCTCCGGCGCAATTCCTCATCCCTGGGGGCACTGAGCAGCCCTGGGCATGTGGCATTTGGGGACATCCCGGGTGGTGGCATTGCCAGGGCTGGGCGCTGCCTGAGGAGTTTTCACCTTCGAGCACCCCACGGTTCCATGGGCACTGCTGGGACACCCCAGTGGGGTCACAGCGTCCCCTCCTGCCTGCCTGGCCTCATTCTGGGGGCTGCATGTCCCCAGATGGTTTGGCCAGACCTTGGGGACACGGAGGGACAGGAGCCAGGGCGTGGCTTCCCCTGGCTGCAGTTCCCAGAGCGCCCCTGGCACTGCCCAGGGCCAGGCTGGAGTCTGGGCCTTGGTGCCACCCGGGACAGGGACAGGTGGCCCTGCCATGGCAGGGGTGGCACTGGGTGACCTTTGAGGTCCCCTCCACCCCAAACCATTCCATGATTCCTGAGTTCTGGTTTCCCTCCACACAGGGACTTTTGGGGTCCCCTGGGAGTGTTCAGGGCTCGGAGAGGAATGAAAACAATTCTCCAGCTCACTTTGGGTTTATTTTCACTCATGGAAAAGCAAATCCCAAATGTTAGTTCAGGATTTCTCTTCTGAAAAAACCCAACCCCAAAATCAGCTCTGGGGAGGAATTTCACCAGGAGATGTGTAAAAAAAAATTACATAAAAACCCAAAAAAGGGGGAATTCTGCTGCTGCTGGGTAAACAGGGGGAGTCTGTGAAGGTTTTTTACCTCCCTCCTCCTGGGGCTCCCCGGGCTGGGGCTGCCGTGGATCCCAGATCCCAGGAAAGGCTGGATGAGGAGCGGGGAACATTCTGGAATTCTCTGGGCTCATGGGTTCCACACAGGGTCTGGGCACAGGAAATCCCTGGGGACCCTGCAGAGCCACGGGGGGGCTCGGGGCAGGATCCATGGCTGGGCACTGCCATGGGTGGCACTGGGAATCCCTGGGAGTGCCATGGGTGGCACTGAGAGTCCCTGAGAGTGGCAGAAGTGACACTGAGAGTGCAGTGGGTGGCACTGGGAGTCCCTGGGAGTGCAGTGGGTGGCACTGGGAATGCCATGAGTGGCACTGGGAGTCCCTGGGGGTGGCATGAGTGGCACTGGGAATCCGTGGCAGTGACATGGGTGGCACTGGGGGTGGCAGAGGTGGGGCACTGAGAACCCCTGGAAGTGGCACTGGGGGTCCCTGGGAGTGCCATGGGTGGCACTGGGAGTCCCTGAGAGTGGCAGGAATGGCACTGGCAGTGGCATGGGTGGCACTGGGGGTCCCTGGCAGTGGCATGGGTGGCACTGGGGGTGCCATGGGTGCCACTGGGGGTCCCTGGGAGTGCCATGGGTGCCACTGGGGGTGCCATGGGTGCCACTGGGGGTCCCTGGGCTCTGTCACCCTTGGTGCTTCCTCCCAGAAGAGCCTGAATGGCCCCAGTCCCAGCCAGGTGTGACCCTGAGGGTGCTGTGGGCCGCTCCCCCCCGTGTCCCCCAGTGTCCCCCCAGTGTCCCCCAGTGTCCCCCAGTGTCCCCCCCGTGTCCCCCCAGTGTCCCCCCGTGTCCCCCCGGTGCCCCTGGTGTCTCTGGTGTCCCTGGTGTCCCTGGTGTCCCCGGTGTCCCTGGTGTCCCTGGTGTCCCTGGTGTCCCTGGTGTCCCTGGTGTCCCCGGTGTCCCCGGTGTCCCTGGTGCCCCTGGTGTCCCTGGTGTCCCTGCCATGGGACCCTTGTCCCTGTGCCAGGCCCGTCCCTGCTCGGAGCAGCAGGAAATGGAAAATTCCGGTTTCCTTTGGGTTTCTCTGGGAATGTGGGAAAGGCTCAGGGAGGTTCATTTATCCTGGGGTTTTTTTTTTTTTTTCATCCTCACATGGCACTGCCTGAGTTTGGGGGGAAATTTGGGATTTTTCCTCTTTGTCCAGAGAACTTTGAGCCCCAAATCCCCAGCTTGTGGCAGGGTGGAGCAGCCAAGCCCTGTTGGAGGTTGGGGTGTTCCTGAGAGCTCGGGATCATCTCCCAGAGCTGTAATGACCAAAATTTCCCATATCCCCTTAATCCCCCCTCCTGCCCCACCTCAGCTTCTCCTTCAAGCTCAGGATCCTTTTGGGTCTTTCCCAGCTCAGGATTTTCCAGGTTTTTTTTTCCCCTCAGGGTTTGATTTTCATCCCAAATCCAGGCAGGAAATAAAGCAGGAGGTGGGGAGTGGTGCCTGGGACTTTGCTCTGTTGAGAAATGGAATGGCTGGGACTCAAAAAGCCTTTGCCAACTTCAAGAATTCCATGATTTTATTCTGGAATTCCATGATTTTCAACACAGGGAAGCCCCTGGATCACTGGAAATATTCCAGCTTGGGTGGGATTTGGAGCAGCCTGGGACAGTGGGAGATGTCCCTGCCCATGGCAGGGGTGGCACTGGGTGGCCTTTGATGTCCCTGCCACCCCAAACCGCCCCGTGATCCTATAAAATGGTATTTGTGTGGGAAAACCCAATTCCTTGTGCTTCAGTTGAACGTGGAAATCTCCATTTTCTTTTCCAATGAACGACTGTTCCTGTGCTCCAGCTGGAACAAACTCTGGGGTTTTCCTGCTTTGGGGTTGTCCTGCAGTGCCCAGAGCCCTGTGGGGACAGCGGTGAGGAATTGCCATGATCTGAGCGGTGGCACTCCGGATTCCTGCTGGAATTCCAGGCTGGAATTTCCTGGTTTTCCTCCACTTAGGGGAAATTTTCTGGGATTTGAGTGTCCTCTTCAAACTTTCTGGAATTTGAGTTCCCTCTTCAAGCTTTGTGGAATTTAAGTTTTCTCTTCAAGCATTTTGGAATTCAAATTCCCTCTTCAAGCTTTCTGGAATTTGAGTTTTCAAGCTTTCTGGGATTTGAGATCCCTTTTCAAGTTTTCTGGGATTTGAGTTTTCTCTTCAAGCATTCTGGAATTTAAATTCCCTCTTCAATCTTTCTGGAATTTGAATTCCCTCCTCAATTTTTCTGGAATTTGAATTCCCTCTTCAAGCTTTCTGGGATTTGAGTTTCCTCTTCAAGTTTTTTGGAATTTAAGTTTTCTCTTCAAGCTTTCTGGAATTTGAATTTCCTCTTCAATCTTTCTGGAATTTGATTTCCCTCTTCCATCTTTCTGCAATTTAAATTCCCTCTTCAGTCTTTCTGGAATTTGAATTCCCTCCTCAATTTTTCTGGAATTTGCGTTTCCCTCTTCAAGTTTTCTGGAATTAGACTTTTCTCTTCAAGCTTTCTGGGATTTTTTTCTCTTCAAGCATTTTGGAATTTGAATTTTCTCTTCAAGCTTTCTGAAATGTGAATTCCCTCTTCAAGTTTTCTGGGATTTGAATTCCCTCTTCAATCTTTCTGGAATTGGACTTTTCAAGCTTTCTGGAATTTGAATTCCTCTTCAAACTTTCTGGAATGTGAGTTCCTTCTTCAAGCATTTTGGAATTTGAGTTTTCTCTTTAAGCTTTCTGAATTTGAGTTTTCTCTTCGAGTTTTCTGGGATTTTTTTCTCTTCAAGCTTTCTAATTAGAGTTTTCTCTTCAAACTTTCTGGAATTTGAGTTCCCTCTTCCATCTTTCTGGAATTTAAATTCCCTCTTCAATCTTTGTGGAATTTGATTTTCCTCTTCAGTCTTTCCAGAATTTGAGTTTTCAATCTTTCCAGAATTTGAGTTTTCAGTCTTTCCAGAATTTGAGTTTTCAATCTTCCTGGAATTTGAGTTTTCAATCTTTCCGGAATTTGAGTTTTCAATCTTTCTGGAATTTGAGTTCCCTCTTGGCATTCCAGCCTGTCCTTGGAGCCCTTTCCAAGTGTTTGTGTCCGTGGCTCTCGTTCTGCTGCTGCCTCTGGGAGCTGCCAGGATCCCAGAGCAGGATCCTGCAGGGGACAGGAAGAGCAGAAATCCTTTAGAATTTAGGAATTAGGAAGAAATCCTTCCCTGGGAGCTGCTGAGCCCTGCACAGGGGCCCAGAGCAGCTGGGGCCGCCCCTGGATCCCTGCAAGTGTCCAAGGCCAGGGCTGGGAGCAGCCTGGGGTGGTGGCAAATGTCCCTGCCCTGGCAGGGGATGGAATTATTGGGATTGAAGGTCCATGGGTGTGTGAATTGGTGACACAGGTGACATTCGCTCCCAGAGTCTGGCAGGGAAGCAAGGTGAGCTTCCCCCAGAGGAGGTTTCTCCTTCTGTGGATAAAATAACTGAGATTTTCTAAATCTGCTGAACCCTTTCGATGCTGAGGCTGAGGGCAAGGACCCCAAATCCTGTGGGGTCTCTGATCCTGTGGGGTCCCAAATCCTGTGGGGTCCCTGATCCTGTGGGGTCCCAAATCCTGTGGGGTCTCTGATCCTGTGGGGTCCCAGATCCTGTGGGGTCTCTGATCCTGTGGGGTCCCAAATCCTGTGGGGTCTCTGATCCTGTGGGGTCCCAAATCCTGTGGGTCCCTTCCAGCTTGGGATATTCTGTGTTTTAGGGGTGCTTCCATGTGCTGGGATGTCGGGCAGTGGCCAGTCCTGGTGGCTCCCAAATCCCCTCGTTAGTGGCCGGTCCTGGTGGCTCCTAAATCCCCTTGTCTGTGGCCAGTCCTGGCGTCTCCCAAATCCCCCCTTGGCAGTGGCCGCTCCTGGTGGCTCCCAAATCCCCTCGTTAGTGGCCAGTCCTGGTGGCTCCTAAATCCCCTTGGCCGTGGCCAGTCCTGGTGGCTCCTAAATCCCCTCGTTAGTGGCCGGTCCTGGTGGCTCCCAAATCCCCTCTTGGCCGTGCCCAGTCCTGGTGGCTCCCAAATCCCCCCTTGGCAGCAGCCAGTCCTGGTGGCTCCCAAATCCCCTCGTTAGTGGCCAGTCCTGGTGGCTCCCAAATCCCCTTGTTAGTGGCCAGTCCTGGTGGCTCTTGGCAGCAGCCAGTCCTGGTGGCTCCCAAATCCCCTCTTGGCAGCAGCCAGTCCTGGTGGCTCCTAAATCCCCTCTTGGCAGCGGCCGCTCCTGGCGGCTCCCAAATCCCCTGGGCAGCCTGACCGGCCCGGCAGCAGTGCCCCGAGGATCTGCGGCGGTGAGTTTGGGCTCTGCCCGCTGAGCCCATGAACAATGCCCGCGCTGTCACCTGTCACAGCCGGCAGCGGGACAATCAGCGCTGTCCCTCATTAACCCTTTGCTCTCCATCCCCCCGCGGCCGCCGCTCCGGCCCATTTGGGACCAACCGCGCTCCTCCAGGCCGTTGTTTTTCCCTCTAAACCCCCGCAAGGAGTGGTGCAAACCCTCGTGGGGGTCCCTGCGGGGTGAATTTGGGCCGGCCCTGCCCGGTGCCGCCGCAGGGCGGGCGGGAGGAGGCCTGGACCGGCGCCGGTGGCTCCTCCTGCGGGGCGCGTTAGGACCCAGCGAGGCTCCGGCGCCGTGACAAGTCTGGAGCGGCACTGGCGCAGAGTGGCTCCATCGGCAGCGCTGGAATTCTCTGTCTCCCTCCCTTTTCGGAGCATCCTCGCCCTCAAAAAGGGATTTTCCCTCCCTCCCTTCCCTGCTCCCTCCCGGAGCCCTGGGGGATGCTCGCATCGCTCGGGACCCCGGGGAAAGGCGCTGGATGCTGCGGGCCGTGAGCTGATCGGGGATCTCCGGAGCGCTCGGCATGGCCCAGGGCAGGCGGCACGCGTCCGCCCGGGTAAGGGCAGGGCTGCCTCATATCGCGACACAGCGCCGCGCTGTCGCGGCGAAAACGGCCGCGTTTCGGAAGGGATTCTCGATTGTGCATCCCTGCAAGGTGGCACAATAATGCCGCCAGGGGAGGGGGATGCTTCGGCTTGCAGCGGGGCCCGGGGGTTCTGGCCGGAGTGACCCGCTCGCGTGGGTGATTACCCCAGTTCATTACAGCGATTCATGAATTCTGAATTCCCCTCCGGCTCAGCCTCGCCGCCGCCGGGGCTGCTCAGCACAAAGATCCCGGCGTGTTTTGCTCCCCTCCCTCCCTCCCTCCCTCCGGGCCGTGCCGAGCTTCCTTCCGCGGGCCTGGCAAGCGTTTCCAGCTTTTTCCGTATTGCAGCTCCCCCTGGGCTGTGCGGTGCCAGCGGCCCCCCCCGGCCCCGGGCCAGGCCTTTGCCGGGAGTTTCTGTCCCTGTCGCCGTGTCCCCGTGTGGCCGCCACGGTGACATTGTGTCCCAGACCCCACCAGCGCCTTTGGGCCTGGCTGTGCCAGCTTGGCAAGGATGGAGCTGGTGAGGGCAGACCCTTCCCAGACCCTCCGTGGGCACCCGGTCCTGCCTGCTCTGGGATCCACCAGGCCTGCAGCCGCTGGGATTCGGGCTGTGGCCGAAGGGATTTGGGCTCTGCCTGAAGGGATTTGGCTGTGCGGGGAAAACTTCCCAGCCTGGAGCCTCTTTTGCCCACCCCAGCAGGATCTCTGTGTCCATATGGGTTTTTAGGGGCTGGAGCCCCACACCTGCCCCACAAACCTCCCTGTTTTCCATAGGGCAGCAGGAGGGAGGGGTGAAATTCCAACCTGAGTCATGACAGCTCTGTCACAACAGCCTGGGGGGCCCCAAGGGGTTTGGGGGCTCAGGGAAGGAGCCAAACGCTGGCTCCAAGGGCTGATGGGGGCAGCTGTGGCAGGACTGGGAGTCCTGGGGGTGCCAGGGGTGCTGGGGGTGCCAGGGCAGCCCTGTGAGTAGATGATCCCTGTTTAACTCCCATGGATTTTGAAGTGGGCACTGCAGGGACCGTGGCCCTTCCTGGGGCTGGAGCCACTGCTCACCCCGGCCGTGTCCCTTCTGGGGGCTTTGGGGACACTGCTCCCGGTGTCCTGAGACCCCCACACCCTCCCAGCTTGGCAGCCTGGAATCCAGTGCCACCATGACTTCATCCCAGTGCCACATCCTGGTGTCACCCGGGGCAGCAGCGCCAGGGATGGAACCAGGAATTCTTCCCAAGCCTTTCCCTGTTCCAGCTCTGTGGGCAGCACCTGGAATTTGGATCTTGGCAGAGTTGGCTGCTTGGGATTCTCCTGAAACTTTTGATCTGAGCTTTGAGTGGCAGTTTGAGGCTCCAGCAGTGGGGGAGGAGCTCCTGGAGGAGCACTGAGTATTCCTGGCATGGAGCAGAACCCTGGAGCCCTCAGGTGTGGGTGGAGCTCCAAAATTCCCAAACCACTGGGAATTCATCCCGTTTTCAGTGCCTCGGCACCAGGACCTTCACATAGCAGGGCAGACAGTCTGTGGGTGTCTGTCAGGCCTCAGAAAGGGGGGAAGTGGGAAAATGCTGGATTTTGGAGTGGGCAGTTGTGGGGAGCCGTCTCTGGTGGGGGTGGCAGCACAGCCACGTGCTTGTCCCTCACCTGGTGTCCCTGGAGGCAGCTCTGGGACGTGGCACAGGCTCCTCCTGTGCTGCTGGCTGCTCCAGAGGCTCAGCATTCCTGGGTGTCCCATTCCCAGCACCTGGATCTCCTCAGCTGTCCCCCACTGCCTTCCCTGGGAATCCCTGGATTTCTCATTTGCTGGGATTTAGGAGCTTGTTCCCCTTCCACAATGAGGGTGACAGGGCTGTCACTGTCAGTGGCCTCAGCCCTTGTGGCTTCCCCCAGTTGTGCTCCTCCACCCTCTTCCTTTGGTGTCCCAGGACTGGGGTATCCCAAGCGTGTTCCTCTGGGAACGCTGGTGTGGCACAGGGGATCCACGAGGAGCTGGCCTGGGAAGCTGAGGGAATTCTGGGCTGTGCCATGAATTGATGGCTGTCCCCACGTTTGTCCCTCAGGGATTGTCACCACAGCCACAGGTGTGTCCCATCGTTCGTTCCACTGGGAACGCCCATCCCACCTGCTTCCAACTGGGAGAGTTCTTCCTCTCGTAAATCCTGGATTCATCTGGCTTTGAATCTTCATGGGAATTCCAGGCAGGATTTTATCCATCCAGGTGTCTCAGACCAATTTCTGATTAATTGGGAACAGAAGAGACCCAGTGCCTGCTCCTGAGGGGGTGGCATGGGGTGGGAGAGATTCACTCTGGGCTCTCCTCCTTTTCTCAAGTGTGAAGGACTCGGGAGGAGTTTCTGTGAAATTGGTGCTGGTTGGCAAATGTCTGTCAGGGACAGGCTGGGAGAGCTGGGAATGTCCAGCCTGGGGAAGAGGAGGCTCCAGGGAGAGCTCAGAGCCCCTGGCAGGGCCTGAAGGGGCTCCAGGAGAGCTGGAGAGGGACTGGGGACAAGGGATGGAGGGACAGGACACAGGGAATGGCCAGAGGTGCCCCAGGGCTTGGAATGTGTCACATCCAGGGGGCCTTACCTGGCTGCAGGTGCCACATGGACACCAGGAGGGATAAAATCTCCTCCTCCAAGAACTTTCCCATGTCCTGGGGACTTGGGATTTTCCTCTGGGCTCTGCTCTCATTTTCTGTAACACCTAGGACACCATTTTCCAGGTGCTCTCAGGATGTTGCTGCCTGAACTTTGGGAGATAATTGGAACATCAATTTTTTCCTTTGAGGTGTTGGATTTCTTTGTTGTTTGATGGATTTTGGGTCTTAATATAAGATGATTTCATGATGTTTGATTTCTACCAGTTGTGTTTGGACAAAACCTGGAATTCGGGCTCCTGGGAACACCCACACCCCTGGTTTTAGTCCCAAGACCCCAAACTGGGGTGGGTTCACTCTGCATTCCAGCCTTGGGATGTGATGTGCAGGGGAAGGGGGTGCTTTGCTTGGATTCCAGGAGCTTCCAAAGTGCCCAGGGTTCTTCCACAGGCTGAGGATTCCCTCAATGTCCCAAACCCCCGTGGCTGGGGTTTGTCTGCAGGGCCTCCCCAGCCCTGCAGGGTGAAAGAGGCTCTGTTTTCCTGGGATAAAGAGCAGATTCTTTGGCTGAAACCAGGCCCAGAGCCACCAAAATTCCACAATTCTGCACAGTGAGCAGAACCAGGGACACGTGGGGTGGGAGAAATTCCAAACTGGTCCCGTTTTGGGGATTGCTGGGAGGTTGGGATGGGTGGGAGGATGGAGCTGAGCAGGGCAGGGAACATCTGAGTCCCCTCTGGGATAGAGGCAGTGGGGTGGAAAGGTTTCAGTCAGGGTTTTGAGGATCTCCAGAAGATCTTGAGAGGGGTTTTGGACACGAGCTCGGAGTGGCAGGATACAGGGAATGGCTTCCCACTGGAAAAGGGGAGATTTGGCTGGGATTTTGGCAAGGAATCCTTCCCTCTGAAGGTGCCCAGAGCAGCTGTGGCTGCCCCTGGATCCCTGGAAGCGTCCAAGGCCGGGTTGGACAGGGCTTGGAGCAGCCTGGGACAGTGGAAGCTGTCCCTGCCATGGCAGGGGGTGGAATTATTGGGATTTAAGGTCCCTTCCCACCCAAACCATTCCAGAATTCCATGATTGATCTGTTTTGCTCAGGCAGATTGCAGAGCAGGAGTTGCTGGGGGTGGATCCCAACAAATTTCCCTGGGATTTCAGTAATCCTGAGGGTCTGCAGTACCCATGGAGTCCCTCACATCCATCAGCTCATTGCTGCTCCAAGAGCATTGACCACCTGGATAACCCCACCCGAGCCCAGGGGCATCTCAGGATGTCCCCCTTGGAGTGTCCTGGTGCCTGCTGAAATACAAATGTGGATGTAACCTTGATGACTTGGAATCATGGAATTGTTGAGGTTCTAAATCCCTCCAGGGGTGGGGATTCCACCAAGGATTCCAAGGCTTATAAAAATGTGATAAAAGGGGCTAAATCAGCTTGGTGAGCCACTGCTGGTGGCTGTGCCACGGTTTGTTGGGGGGCAGAAGGGATCACCCAAAAGAAAAAGGGCTGGAGGAGGTGAGCAGGGCTGGAGGGGGGTGAACCATCCTGACATGGACCCAGGGGAGCCACCAGATCCCAATGGTGTGAAGGGATGGGACAGTGACCTCTGAATGCTCCTGGGATGGGACAGTGACCTCTGCCTGCTCCTGGGATGGGACAGTGACCTCTGCCTGCTCCTGGGATGGGACAGTGACCTCTGCCTGCTCCTGGACACAGAATTCCCAGGCTGGAAACCCAAGGGAATGCTGATAAAATGGGAGAAGATGGAGCATGGGCTGGTTAAGGCTGACTGTGCTGCTCTTGTGGGGTTTTTTCCCCCCTAAGGCTCATAAAAGGGGATAAATGAGATTGGTGAGCCATTGCTGGTGGCTGTGCCATGGTTTGTGGCTCCTGTTGAGGAGCAGAAGGAATCACCCCAAATAAAAAGGGCTGGAGGGAGATGAACCATCCCAATATGGACCCAGGGGAGCCACCAGATGGGACAATGACCTCTGTCTGCTCCTGGGCACAGAATTCCCAGGCTGGAAACCCAAGGGAATGCTGATAAAATGGGAAAAGATGGAGCTTGGTTAAGGGAGCAGAAGGAATCACCCAAAATAAAAAGATTGGAGGAGGCGAGCGGGGCCGGACGGAGATGGCCCATCCCGACCTCCACTCCTGTGTCCACCCCACCTTTCTGAGGGTCTCTTTTCTCTTTGCCAGGCCTCCAGCACGGCCAGGATGAGCTCTGACAGCAGCAGCAAGCCCCTCAAGGTGGGCTCCCGCGTGGAGGTCATCGGCAAGGGCCACCGGGGCACCGTGGCCTACGTGGGGGCCACCCTGTTCGCCACCGGCAAATGGGTCGGGGTCATCCTGGACGAGGCCAAGGGCAAGAACGACGGCACGGTGCAGGGCAGGAAGTACTTCACCTGCGAGGAGAACCACGGCATCTTCGTCAGGCAGTCCCAGGTGGGTGGCATCCCGGGATTCTGGGGCCCTGGGGCCCTGGGGTGGTGGTTAAATACAGGGAATTTGGGGATTTTCCCATCTCTCACAGGGGAGGGAACAGCTCGCTCCAAATCCAGGTGGGATCTCACCCTCTGCACAGATCTTGGGGTTCTGCAATGAAAACTGTGGTGTATTCCCAGTTGTTCCTTTCTGCTGCTCTGTATTTGCCACCTGCAGCAGGTGGAGTTTGGGATCGATCTCAGATGTTTACCTGCAAGCAGATCCGAGGGATTTTAATTACATTGTGTTTAAAACCAGGTGGAATCTCACCCTCTGCATAGATCTTGAGGTCCTGCAGGTGGAATCTCACCCTCTGCACAGGTCCTGCAATGAAAACAGCGTGGTGTATTCCCAATTATATTCCCCAATTTAATTGTTCCATTCTGGTGCTCTGTATTTAGCACCTGCAGCAGGTGCAGTTTGGGATCAATCTCAGATGTTTACCTGCAAGCAGATCTGAGGAATTTTCATTAAGCTGAGTTTAAAACCAGGTGGGATCTCACCCTCTGCACAGATCTTGAGGTTCTGCAGGTGGAATCTCATTCTCTGCGCAGATCTTGAGGTTCTGCAATGAAAACTGTGGTGAATTCCCAATTATATTCCCCAATGTAATTGTTCCATTCTGGTGCCCTGTATTTAGCACCTGCAGCAGGTGGAGTTTGGGATCGATCTCAGACATTACCTGGAAGCAGATCCAGGAATTTTCATTAAATTGAGTTTAAAACCAGGTGGGATCTCATCCTCTGCACAGATCTTGAGGTTGTGGAATGAAAGCTGTGGTGATTTCCCAGTTGTTCCATTCTGGTGCTCTGTATTTGCCACCTGCAGCAGGTGGAGTTTGGGATCGATCTCAGATGTTACCTGGAAGCAAATCCAAGGAATTTTCATGAAATTGTGTTTAAAACCAGGTGGAATCTCACCCTCTGCACAGGTCCTGCAATGAAAGCAGTGTGGTGAATTCCCAATTACATTCCCCAATATAATTGTTCCATTCTGCTGCTCTGTATTTAGCACCTGCAGCAGGTGGAGTTTGGGATCGATCTCAGATATTACCTGGAAGCAAATCCCAGGAATTTTCATTGAATTGTGTTTAAAACCAGGTGGAATCTCACCCTCTGCACAGATCTTGAGGTTCTGCAGGTGGAATCTCATTCTCTGCACAGGTCTTGAGGTCCTGCAATGAAAGCAACGTGTTGTATTCCCAATTATATTCCCCAATATAATTGTTCCATTCTGGTGCTCTGTATTTAGCACCTGCAGCAGGTGGAGTTTGGGATCGATCTCAGATGTTTACCTGGAAGCAGATCCAAGGAATTTTCATTGAACTGTGTTTAAAACCAGGTGGAATCTCATCCTCTGCACATTCCACATATTGAGGTTGTGGAATGAAAGCTGTGGTGAATTCCCAGTTGTTCCATTCTGCTGCTCTGTATTTGCCACCTGCAGCAGGTGGAGTTTGGGATCGATCTCAGATGTTACCTGGAAGCAAATCCAAGGAATTTTCATTGAATTGTGTTTAAAACCAGGTGGAATCTCACCCTCTGCACAGGTCCTGCAATGAAAGCAGCGTGGTGAATTCCCAATTATATTCCCCAATGTAATTGTTCCATTTTGCTGTTCTATATTGCCACCTGCAGCAGGTGGAGTTTGGGATCGATCTCAGATGTTTACCTGGAAGCAGATACAAGGAATTTTCATGAAATTGAGTTTAAAACCAGATGGAATCTCACCCTCTGCACAGATCTTGGGGTTCTGCAGGTGGAATCTCATCCTCTGCACATTCCACATATTGAGGTTGTGGAATGAAAACTGTGGTGTATTCCCAGTTGTTCCATTCTGGTGCCCTGTATTTGCCACCTGCAGCAGGTGGAGTTTGGGATCAATCTCAGATGTTTACCTGCAAGCAGATCCAAGGGATTTTCATGAAATTGAGTTTACCTGGAAGGAGATAACACACACAGTGTGGCTGTAGCTGCTGCTATTTGCTGCTCGTGTGCTGCAGCAGGAGCCAGGGGCTCCCTGCAGAGCAAACATCCTGCAGGTGGATTCCCTGGGTCACCCTCCAAGGAGCCCCTGTGTCCCAGCCAGCTCCTGTCCCCTCCCTGGCACACCGGGGCTGGTTTGTGTCCCACCCAGCGGCCTCTCATTGCCAGGACCTTGGGATTGGGTGGCAGAGGGGAGCTGAGCACAAAATGAGGGCATTTGGGTCCTGGGCTCCACCCCAGCATTGCTGTCCCACCCATTGGAAAGGCCTTTGGGTCATGCACGGTCAGAGGCTGCAGCAATGGCTCATCCAGGTGAGATTCAGGAATTGCTGGGGTTGGAAAACACCTTCAGGAGGAGTCCAGCCATTCCCTGCTTCAGCTTGAGGGAAAATTACCCCATCCCTTAAACAATGGGATAAACCCACCCCATCCATCCATCCATCATCCATCCATCCATCCATCATCCATCCATCCATCATCCATCCATCCATCATCCATCCATCATCCATCCATCCATCATCCATCCATCCATCATCCATCATCCATCATCCATCCATCCATCCATCCATCCATCCATCCATCCATCCATCCATCCATCCATCCATCCATCCATCCATCCATCATCCATCCATCATCCATCCATCATCCATCCATCCATCCATCCATCCATCCATCCATCCATCCATCATCCATCCATCCATCCATCATCCATCCATCCATCCATCCATCATCCATCATCCATCCATCATCCATCCATCCATCCATCCATCATCCATCCATCATCCATCCATCATCCATCCATCCATCCATCCATCCATCCATCCATCCATCCATCCATCATCCATCCATCCATCCATCATCCATCCATCCATCCATCCATCATCCATCATCCATCCATCATCCATCCATCCATCCATCCATCCATCCATCCATCATCCATCCATCCATCCATCCATCCATCCATCCATCATCCATCCATCATCCATCCATCCATCCATCCATCCATCCATCCATCCATCCATCATCCATCCATCCATCCATCCATCCATCCATCATCCATCCATCATCCATCCATCCATCCATCCATCCATCCATCCATCCATCATCCATCCATCCATCCATCATCCATCCATCCATCCATCCATCATCCATCATCCATCCATCCATCCATCCATCCATCCATCCATCCATCCATCATCCATCCATCCATCCATCCATCCATCCATCCATCCATCCATCCATCATCCATCCATCCATCCATCCATCCATCCATCCATCCATCCATCATCCATCATCCATCCATCCATCCATCCATCCATCCATCCATCCATCCATCCATCCATCATCCATCATCCATCCATCCATCCATCATCCATCCATCCATCCATCCATCCATCCATCCATCCATCATCCATCCATCCATCCATCCATCCATCCATCCATCATCCATCCATCCATCCATCCATCCATCCATCCATCCATCCATCCATCATCCATCATCCATCCATCCATCCATCCATCCATCCATCCATCCATCCATCCATCCATCATCCATCACCCACCAGAGATGGAGGCAAACTCAGCAGGAAGCTTTTCATGTTCTTATGCAACCCAAACAGTGCTGGTGTGTAGGAGCTGCTGGATGGAGCCCTGCTGCTCTGCTGGGGAGATTGCCCAGTATAATTCCAGCACACTCCCAGCTCCCCACATTCAAACTGGACACACGGACCTGGCTCCTTTGTCCGTCTCTCTCGGCCTCTCCTGCCAGCTGGGAGAGGCTGGGAGGGGTTTACAGGGAAAAGTTTGGGTCTGCAGGACCAGGAGGGACCCCAAAGCCCACTCAGTGCCACCCCCTGACAGTCAGGGACACCTTCCACTGTCCCAGGCTGCTCCAATCCAGCCTGGCCTTGGACTCTTCCAGGGATCCAAGGGCAGCCACAGCAAATCTGGGAATGCCATCCCAGCCAGGAATTCCTTCCCAAAATCCCACCCAAATCTCCCCTTTTCCAGTGGGAAGCCATTTCCCTTTTTTGTCACCTCATCCTCTGGGCTGGGTGTGGGGTGAGTGATGCTCAACCCCCGTCCCAAATTCCAGAGCTGGGAAGGAATGGGGACACCTGGAGCAGAGATGGGAAGCAGGATGGATTCTGGAAATCGGGCATTCCTGGGATCATAAAATCCCGAATTTTGGGTTCGGAGGGAGTTTAAATCCCACCCAGTGCCACCCTCAGGGACACCTCCCACTGTCCCAGGCTGCTCCCCGCCCTGTCCCTGTCCCCTGGACACTGCCAGAGATGGGGGATGCACCCAGCCCCATCCAGAGCCTTGTGCCCGGCAGCCTCTGCCCCTGCTCTGTCCATCTGTCTGTCCAACCATCCATCCATCCATCATCCATCATCCATCCATCATCCATCCATCATCCATCCATCCATCCATCCATCCATCCATCCATCCATCCATCCATCCATCCATTCATCCATCCATCCATCATCCATCCATCATCCATCCATCCATCATCCATCCATCATCCATCCATCATCCATCCATCATCCATCCATCCATCATCCATCCATCATCCATCCATCCATCCATCCATCCATCCATCCATCCATCCATCCATCCATCCATCCATCATCCATCCATCATCCATCCATCATCCATCCATCCATCCATCCATCATCCATCCATCATCCATCCATCCATCATCCATCCATCATCCATCCATCCATCCATCCATCCATCCATCCATCCATCCATCCATCCATCCATCCATCCATCATCCATAAACAGCCCCCAAATCCCCCAGGTGCTCAGTCCCAGAGCAAAGCTGTGGGTGCAGGGCTGCCCCAGCAGCTCCAGAGCTGGTCCTGAGCCCCCCTGGGGCACGGGGAGGGTCCCCGGTGTCCCCCAGGGCACAGAGGGGGGACCCCACCCCTGGCACCCCTGGCAGGGGCAGGGAGGGGCAGAGGCTGCCGGGCACAAGGCTCTGGATGGGGCTGGGTGCATCCCCCATCCCTGGCAGTGTCCAGGGGACAGGGACAGGGCCGGGAGCACCTGGGACAGTGGGAGGTGTCCCTGAGGGTGGCACTGGGTGGGATTTAAGGTCCTTTCCCACCAAAGCCATTGCAGGATTCCCTGATTCTGCCCGAGCTGGCAATCCCAAGCATGGCTGTTCCTTTGCTGGTGTGTGGAAATCCCTGATTTTGGCATCACCTGGAGCTGCCTTTGGCAGAGGAGCTCGATGGCCACCTGTGCCCAGTCTGTGCTGGGAGTTCCCAGTGTCACTCCAGATCCAGCCCCTCTGTGTCCCTGTCCCCAGCCTCTCCAGCAGCTCTGGAATTCCCTCCTGAGCTGTTCCTGCTGGGAAACCCCCAGACCACTCAGAATTCCCACCCTGCCAGGCTGCAGGTGTCTTGATTTCCTTGGCATCATCTTTTCCTTGGTCTCTTTGTGGCTTTTAATTCAAATTTCATTATTCCTGGTGTCAGGAATCTTCCCAAAATGGAATTCCTGTCTGACAGCTTCCCAGGTTATTTTGGTTTTTCAGCTGAGCTCGCAGGTGGGAGGTGTGATGGATCAGACAAATTCCTGCAGGAGCAATTGGGGAGGTGCAGATCTGAGGCACAGGCATGGTTCTCTTTCAGGGATCTAATCCCTCCCAACCTCATTTTCCATGTTTATCCAGCAAAAATGCATCGAAAAATAGTTCAAAAGAAAAATCCCTGAATCTGTTACGGATGTTCCAGGCTGTCAGATCCAGAGCTTTGACTTTCCTCATTGCCTGTGTGAATATTCCATGCTCCCAATGAAAATAAGGAGTGTGTGGCTGTTTTCAGAAGGGTTGATGGAAAAACCAGAAAGATAAAATTAAAAATCTGTGCCAAAACCATGGGATCTGCTCTGCTGAACCCACTCCCAGAGGGATCTGTGCCCTGGTCTCCCTGTTTGGGAATTTTGGGCAAGGATTTTCGTTGTGTTTTTTCCAGATCCAGGTGTTTGAGGATGGAGCGGACACAACGTCCCCAGAAACCCCAGAATCTGCTGCCATGAAGGTCCCTAAGAGAGGTAGGATCCAGCTGGGAAATCCTTCCCAGAGAGGTGGGAATCCTTGGTGGAGGGGATGGGAAATTATTCCTGAAGGGGATGGGGAATCCCTCCTGGAAGAGTGTGAAATCCCTCCTGGAGGCATGGGAATCTTTCCTGGAAAAATGGGAAATTTCTCTTGGAGGAGAGGGAATCCTTCCTGGAAAGATGGGAAATCTCCCTTGGAAGGGTGGGAATCCCTCCGGGAGAGGTGGGAAGTCCTTCCCAGGTGAGATGGGAAATCCTTCCTGAATAAATGGGAAATCTCCCTTGGAAAGGTGGGAATCCTTCCTGGAAAGACAGGAAATCTCTCCTGGAGAGATTGGAAATCCCTCCTTGGAAGGATTGGGAATCCTTCCTGGAAAGATTGAAAGTCTCCTTTGGAGGTGTGGGAATCTTTTCTGGAGAGATGGGAAATCCTTCCTGGAGAGATTGGAAATCTCCCTTGGAGGAGTGGGAATCCTTCCTGGAAGGATAGGAAATTTCTCCTGGAGGGGTTGGGAATCCTTCCTGTACAGAGGGGAAATCTCCCTTGGAGGAGTGGGAATCCTTCCTGGAAAGGTGGGGAATCCTTCCTGAAGGAAGGGGCAAACCATGGAATATTTCCCAGCGGGCACCGCCGCGCTCCGAGCCGGTGGAATTGCCCATCCCGGTGGAACTGAAGCATCCCTCCCTCTGTCCCTCTGTCCCTCTGTCCCTCTGTCCCTCTGTCCCTCTGTCCCTCTGTCCCTCTGTCCCTCTGTCCCTCTGTCCCTCTGTCCCTCTGTCCCTCTGTCCAGCCCCTTGCCGTGCCCATTCCCCCGGGGCCCGGGATCCCTTCCCGCTCTCCTCGGAGCGTTCCACACCCGCTGTCCCTGGCAGTGAGCCCAGCCAGGCTTCCCTGGGCTCGGGAATGCTTTCCCCGGGCGCTGCGGGATCCCGGAGCTGCCGGAGGGGGCTCTGCCAGCTCCCTGCCTTGGCTGCTCGCTCGGCTCCGAGTGCCAAGCCGGGAGCTCCCCGTGGGAAGCGTTCGTGGCATCGGGATTGACGGCTCGGGCTGGGCCGGGGGCGGTGGCTGTTGCTTGTGGGTGGGGTTTCTGCTCTACGAGGAATTAGCTGGGGAAAACGGAATGGATTCTTCCTTCCTCTCTGTTTCGGAGTGGATCCTTCCTTGCTCTCTGCTTTGGATGCTGCAGTAGAATCGTGGAATAATTCAGGCTGGAAAAGCCCTTGGACACCCCCGAATTCCCCGGCACTGACCGTGTCCCCAAGTGCCACATGCCCAGGGCTGGTAAATCCCCCCAGGGATGGGCACTGCACCCTGCCAGGGCCGGCCAGCCCTTTCCAAGGAGGAATTTCCCCAATATCCCACCTGGCCCAGCCTGAGGCCGTTCCCCCTCCTCCTGTCCCTGCTCCCTGGGACCACATCCCAACTCCCACCTGCTTCCAGGAATTCAGGGAGTTTTGGAGAGCCAGAAGTTTCCTCCTGAGCCCCTTTCCCAGCTCCCTCAGCTGCTCCTGGAGCTCCAGACCCTTCTCTGGACACTGGGTTGGGACAGACAGACAGCAGTGCCAGCCCCCCCCCCATCCCAGCATCCCGGAGCAGGAGGAGCCCGGGCTGCAGGTGGGGTGTGGGATGATGCTGTCAGGGATGCAGGGCTGGGATGTGGCTGCCTGCCAAGGGTTTCCATGGAAACAGCAGCTGCTGCAGCAGCACTGCAGTGGGAGGCGCAGGGATGGCTCTGCCGTGGAGCCGGCACGGCAGGGGACACCTGGGCCAGGGTGGGAATGCAGGCACACCTGCCAGGGAGGGACAGGACACAGGGAATGGCTTCCCAATGGAAAAGGGGAGATTTGGGTGGGATATTGGGAAGGAATTCCTCCCTGTGAGGGTGGGGAGGTCCAGAGCAGCTGTGGCTGCCCCTGGATCCCTGGCAGTGCCCAAGGCCAGGCTGGACAGGGCTTGGAGCACCCTGGGACAGTGGGAGGTGGCCCTGCCCATGGCACGAGGTGGGATCTAAGGTCCTTCTCACCCAAGCCATTCCATGATTCTGTGTCCCCAAGTGTCACCCACACACGGATTTCACCCCTCCCAGCAATGGTGACTCGGCCAGTCCCTGAGCGGCCTGGAGCTCAGGAATCCCTGAAATCCAGGGATTCAGCCTGTGCCCGTAGCTCAGGAATCGCTGAAATCCAGGGATTCAGCCCAAGGAGAGCAGTGGAACTGCCCCAGTTTTGAGGTGTATCCAAGTGTTTGCCCTCCTCAGCCAGCAGCTCCCATTAGGAATTCCCTGTCCCCCCAAACCCACAGCCCACTGTGCCACCATTTCCTGCCAGATCCCAGCTCTGCTTCACTCCCACTTCCCAAAATTCTCCTGTCCTCCCCTGCTGGGTGCCCTGTGGCTGCAGGGACACTGGGATGGGGACAGGGGTGTCCCTCAGGCTCATGGCCCTGTTTCTGCTCTCTCCACAGATTCCCTTGATGCCACCAAGGCCAGCAAACTGGTGAGTGACCCCAGCACTTTGTCACCTCTGAGGGGTTTTCATCCCTTCAGGAAGAGCACATGGACACACTTGCATGGGATAAAATGCCCATGGAAAAGGAAATTTCTCCTAAAACCCATGGGAAACAAGGTGTAAAAAATGTCATTTACAGGCACTGGCCAGGAATCAGTGGGTTCCCGAGGGATTATCCAGCACAGGTCCTGTGTCACACGTTTAGATCTGAGTTCAGCAGCATTCCCTGGCTGCTTCCTCCTGGAATCCTGGAAAGGACCTCAAAGCCCCTCAGTTCCTGCAGGGAACACCTTCCACTATCCCAGGTGGCTCCAAGCCCCATCCAACCTGGCCTTGGACATTTCCAGGGATGCAGGGGCAGCTCCTCTCTGAGTGCCTTCATCCAGGAGCTCCAGAGGCTCCTGGGACATGGACAGGGACGTGTTGTACCCAAACGTGAGGGATATTTCCTAAGGAATGGGAATCTGGAGCAGGTTCCTGTCCTTGGGAATGGCCATACAGGTGTGGGGCAGTGAGGAATTATGGAATATTGAGGCTGGAAAAACTCCCTGGGACCATCAAATCCAGCAATTCCCCCAGCCCTGCCCAGGTCACCAGTCCTGGGACCAGGGATGGAACTGGCTGATCCTGGGGGTGGGTTTGTGTGGTTTGGGGTAGAAATTGGATTTTCCATGGGGATAAACTGGGGGCCCAGCTGGGATGTGGGCAGTGTGTGGGAAAGGAAATGGTGGGGACAAGGAGCTTCTGTGGCACCTGTGGGGCTGGGGTGGGGCACACTGGAGCCCAGCCTCCTGTGCTGCCATTCCAGATAGTGGGAATTCTGCTCCCCAGAGTAGGAACAGCTGGGATGGGGATGGAGCAGCACCTGGGGGTTCACTGTGCTCAAACCCTGGTGAATGTGAGCTCCAGCCAGAAGGGAGGATGGAAATGGATTCTCTGCCCCGTGTTAGAGGGATTTGGGAAGGTTTTTTTGGCTTTTCCTGCTGTGTGGGGTGTGATCCATCAACCCCTGGCACTGCTGGAGCCTGTGCTCCATGTGCTCCCTGCCTCATCCTCCTGGTTTAATTCCACCCTGGAATTCATTAGAAGACAAAGAGAATATTTAGAAAACCTCAGTGTTCTTGAAATCGGGGAATGGGGATTGTTCTTGGAATTTTTTTGTGCTGCTGATGTGGAGAAGGGGTCAGGACAGGAGATGCTGCTCCATGAGCAGCTGCATTCCAGGGCATTCCTGCTGGTTTGTCATGGAATTCTGGAGTGGTTTAGGCTAGGAGGGACCTTAAAGCCCATCCAGGGACATTTTCCACTCTCCCAGGTGGCTCCAAGCCCCATCCAGCCTGGCCTTGGACACTTCCAAGGATCCAGGGGCAGCCACAGCAAATCTGGGAATTCCATCCCAGCCTGTTTCCACCCTCCCAGGGAGGAATTCCTTCCCAAAATCCCACCCATCCCTGCCCTCTGGCAGTGGGAAACCTTTCCCCCTTGTCCTCACATCCTCTGCATCCTGGGAGATGCTGGCCCCCCAGTCCCTTTACCCTGAAATGATTTATTCCCCTTTGCAATGTCCTGACCCCCCAGTCCTCCGTGCTGGGGCTGGGGGACAGCAGGAGGCGACTCCAGAGCAAGGGGGTGACTCCAGGGCTGGTTTCTCCTTAATTTACTTCAATTTCCCTGATTCTGTTTCCCCTCCTGCCTTTCCTGCAGCCCGGAGGGGGTTCCTAGGAGAGCCTCCAGGGCTGGTCTAACCTTCCTTCTGTTCCCTCCTCACGCAGCGCGGAGCCAAGCCCAAAAAGGTGCTGTCCGTCTGTCTGTCCCTCCCCCGCGCGCGCGGCCGCATGCCGGGGCCATCGTCACCCTCAGTGTCCCCCATCCCGCTCCATCCCAGCGCTGCATGGCTGTCCCTGCATGTGCTCCCAGCCTGGGAGGGGACACGGCTCAGGGCGGTGTCACCTCAGCGTGGAACCGTGGAGCGTTTGGGCGGGGAATGCCTCAGTGTCACATCTGCAGGAATGGGGACTGTCCCCTCTTCCAATGGTTTCCAGCTCTTTCCACGAAGGAGTTTTCCCACTGTCCAGCCTGAATCTCCCCTCTGGCACAACTCTCTCAGATGTTTTTATAACCCCCAAACCCTCCGGTGGCTCGGGGACAAGTGGCACCTTCTCAGGGCTGTCCTGTCCCTGGGCTCTGCCTCCTCTTGGGGATACTCAAACCCACCTGGGTTGTGGCAATCACTGAAGGCAAAAGTCTTTCATGCAAGGATGAGCTGAAACTCCAAAGGTCTTGGCAAAGAATCCCAGAGTGGTTTGGGTTGGGATGGACATTAAAGCCCATCTCATTCCACACCATGGGTGGGGCCACCAAATCATCATTCCCTGCAGGAAATTTGGGGAATTTTTTCCCCCTCTGGGGAATTTTGCCAAGAGAAAAGCCAAGGTGGGCACTGGAGCTGTGGGAGAGGGGAGGGAGGTGTTACCTGGGCACCCTTTGGTCCAGATTTGCTTTCCAGCTGCTTCTGTGTTGATTTTTGGGTGGCAAAATGATCCAAAGAGTTCTCTTTGTCCATGGGAAATGCAGAGGAGAGGAGCAATGTGGAATCTGCCGAGAGCCTGCGGAGAGAGGCCGGGAGCGCCTGCCCCCAAGTGTCCCCTCCTTGTGTCCCCCAGATCCAGGTGTCTGCATGTCCCTGAGGCTTCAGGGGCCGTGTGGATCCCTCATCGTGGCCCTGCCAGCTCCAAGGGGCTCTGCTGGGATGGAATTCCTGTTTGGAATGTTGGGTTCTGCCTTCCCTGTCCTTGTTCTGGTGGGTTTGCAGCTGCTCCGTGTCCCCGCTGTGTCCCCGCTGTGTCCCCGCCGTCTGCTCGGAGCTGCAGCTGGGATTAGGATCAGGGGGTGTGACTGTCACTGCCCTGGGGATCTGGGATTGTCACTGCCCTGGGGACCTGTGACTGTCACTGTGCAGGGGATCTGGATCTGTGACTGTCACTGCCCTGGAGATCTGTGACTGTCACTGCCCTGGGGACCTGTGACTGTCACTGTGCAGGGGATCTGTCACTGTCCTGGGGATCATGGATCTGTGACTGTCACTGTGCAGGGGATCTGGATCTGTGACTGTCACTGCCCTGGGGACCTGTGACTGTCACTGTCACCGCCCTGGGGATCATGGGGGTGTGACTGTCACTGCCCTGGGGATCTGTCACTGTCCTGGGGATCATGGATCTGTGACTGTCACTGTGCAGGAGATCTGTCACTGTCACTGTCCTGGGGATCATGGGGGTGTGACTGTCACTGTCCTGGGGATCTGAGACTGTCACTGTGCAGGGGACCTGTGACTGTCAGTGTCACTGTCCTGGGGATCATGGGGGTGTGACTGTCACTGTGCAGGGGATCTGGATCTGTGACTGTCACTGTCCTGAGGATCTGTGACTGTCACTGTCCTGGGGATCATGGATCTGTGACTGTCACTGTCCCAAGGATCACAGATCTGTCACTGCCCTGGGGACCTGGGGCTGGGACTGTCACTGTCCTGTCAATCATGGGGCTGTGACTGTCACTGTCTTGGGGATCTGTGACTGTCACTCTCCTGGCAGTCATGGCGGTGTGACTGTCACTGTCCTGAGGATCTGGATCTGCCACTGTCCTGGGGATTGTAGTGACAGTCATTCTCCTGAGGAGCATGGCTCTGTGACTGTCACTGTCCTGGCGGTCTGGATCTCTCACTGTCCTGGGGATCATGGATTTGTGACTGTCACTGTCCTGGGGATAAGGATCTGTCACTGTCCTGCCCCTCGTCCTGGCCGCATGGACACACCTCACACAGGGACGTCCCCATTGAGGGACAGCCCCATGCCAGGCCCTGCTGTCCCCTCACAATTTAACCTTTTCAGCCATTCATGGCCCTGAGATCCCCCCTGTCCCTTGGGCAGCTCCTGCCCCCACACAGGGATGTGCCATCTGTTGGGGAGGACCTGGATAATGAGAGTAATTAGCGGGTAAATCCTCGTTCCCGAGATTAGGGCAGCTCCTGTGTGTCAAATATAGACTTTAATCGTGTGCAGAGCTGCTGCCAGATGGGCCTTGCCCCCTGCTCTGCTCCTTCCCTGTTTTCCATGGATTTGGGAGTGCTGTGGCCTTTGTGGCCTTTGGGTTGTGCTGTCCCCAGGGCTTGGAGCAGGGGCTGCAGGACACTGGGGGTCCTGTCCCTTGGCTGTGACACTGTGTCGGGTGTCCTTGTGCTTGGAGCAGGAGGTCCAGGCTGTCCTCAGGAGCTGCTGGCTGGGAAGGATCCCAAAATCTGGTTAAAGAGCAGGAAAAGTGTCTTTCCCAGGTCTTTCCTAGGTCATTTTTGGGATGAAGCAGTTGTGCTGTCTTCATCCCCATGACAATGTGTCTGTGCTGGTGACAGGCCAGTCCCTTCTCCTGCTGCAGTGCTGGG
Organism: Molothrus ater; assembly: GCF_012460135.2. Classification (NCBI taxonomy): domain Eukaryota; kingdom Metazoa; phylum Chordata; class Aves; order Passeriformes; family Icteridae; genus Molothrus; species Molothrus ater. Next base: position 71,007,962 of record NC_050481.2, read on the forward strand.
TGGCACTGGGTCACAGATGTCACCTCCCAGGGACACGGAGGTGGCAGGGCTGTGATGGGAGCAGGGGGCTCCCGGGCATGCAGGGAAAGGCTCCAGCAAAAGCTCTGCCTCACTTGGGGACATCAGGGTGAGCTGCCAGGGTCTGACCCATTCAGGGATCATGGAATCGTGGAATATGTAGGTTGGAAAAACCCTCTGAGAGCACTGAGTCCAACTGTCCCCTGGCACTGCCAAGGCCGTGTCCCCAAGTGCCACATCCACAGGTGGCATGCGCTGGTGCTGTGACCCTGCTGTTCAATCCTGTCCTGCCACCTCAGGTCACCCGTCCCCTGCTGCTGCAGCCAGTTTGATCCTGGGATTGTCCCTCGGATGATCAGATTTGTCCCTCTGCGGTGCCATCCCTGTTCTTCCATCCTCCCTGTGGCACCCCATGTGCCAGGCCTGGATTCCTGCTGTGTCCTGGGGCTGGGCCCTCTCTGCTGGGCACCGTCTCCCGTCCCATTCCACCACAGGGTGACCCTTCAGTGGCTGGGTCAGTGCCGGTTGTTATCCTGGTGTTATCCTGGTGTTATCCTTATGTTATCCCGGTGTCATCCCGGTGTTATCCCGGGTGTTATCCTGGTGTTATCCTGGTGTTATCCCGGTGTCATCCCAGTCTCCATTCTGGAATGGCCAGGTCGGTGCCCAGTTGTTATCCCGGTGTTATCCCAATGTTATCCCAGTGTTATCCTGGTCTCCATACAGAAGCAGCCAGGTCAGTGTCTGGTTGTTATCCCGGTGTTATCCCGGTGTCCGTGCAGGAGCAGCCAGGTCAGTACCTGGTTGTTGTCCCGGTCTTATCCCAGTCTCCATGCAGGAATGGCCAGATCAGTGTCCGGTTGTTATCCCGGTTGTTATCCTGGTGTTATCCCGGTGTTATCCCGGTGTCATCCCGGTCTTCAGGCAGGAATGGCCAGGTCAGTGTCCGGTTGTTATCCCGGTGTTACCCCAGTGTTATCCTGCTCTCCATACAGAAGCAGCCAGGTCAGTGCCCAGTTGTTATCCCGGTGTTATCCCAGTGTTATCCTGGTCTCCATGCAGGAATGGCCAGGTCAGTGTCTGGTTGTTATCCCGGTGTTATCCTGGTCTCATCCTGGTGTCCATGCAGGAGTGGTGGGGTCAGTGTCCGGTTGTTACCCTGGTGTTATCCTGGTTTCCATACAGAAGCAGCCAGGTCAGTGTCTGGTTGTTATCCCGGTGTTATCCCAGTGTTATCCTGGTGTCCATGCAGGAGTGGTGGGGTCAGTGTCCAGTTGTTATCCTGGTGTTATCCTGGTCTCCGTGCAGGAGCAGCCAGGTCAGTGTCCGGGTGTTAGCCCAGTATTATCCCAGTCTCTGTGCAGGAATGGCCAGGTCAGTGTCTGGTTGTTATCCCGGTGTTATCCCGGTGTTATCCTGGTGTCCATGCAGGAGTGGTGGGGTCAGTGTCTGGTTGTTATCCCGGTGTTATCCCGGTGTCCGTGCAGGAGCAGCCAGGTCAGTACCTGGTTGTTGTCCCAGTGTTATCCCGGTCTCCATGCAGGAATGGCCAGGTTATCCTGGTGTTATCCTGGTGCTGTCCCGGTATTATCCCAGTCTCTGTGCAGGAGTGGCCAGGTCAGTGTCTGGTTGTTGTCCCGGTGTTATCCTGGTGTTATTCTGGTCTCTGTACAGGAGCAGCCAGGTCAGTGTTTGGTTGTTATCCCAGTGTTATCCCGGTGTTATCCCAGTGTTATCACAGTGCTATCCTGGTGTTATCCCAGTGTTATCCTGGTCTCTGTGTAGGAGTGGCCAGGTCAGTGTCTGGTTGCTGTCCTGGTGTTATCTTGGTGTTATCCTGGTGCAATCCCGGTCTCCATGCAGGAGTGGCCAGGTCAGTGTCTGGTTGTTATCCTGGTGTTATCCGGTGTTATCTCGGTGTTATACAGGAGCAGCTGGGTCAGTGTCCTGGTGTTATCCCGGTGTTATCCTGGTCTCATCCTGATCTCCATGCAGGGGTCAGTGTCTGGTTGTTATCCCAGTGTTATCCCGGTTGTTATCCTGGTCTGCATGCAGGAGTGGCCAGGTCAGTGTCTGGTTGTTATCCCAGTGTTATCCCGGTGTTATCCTGGTGTCCATGCAGGAGCAGCCAGGTCAGTGTCCGGTTGTTATCCCAGTGTTATCCCGGTGTTATCCTGGTCTCCCTGCAGGAGCAGCCAGGTCAGTACCCAGTTGTTGTCCTGGTGTTATCCCGGTGCTATCCCGGTGTTATCCTGGTGTTATCCCAGTGTTATCCTGGTGTTATCCCGGTGTCCATGCAGGAGCAGCCAGGTCAGTGTCTGGCTGTTATCCCAGTGTTATCCCGGTGTTATCCTGGTGTTATCCCAGTGTTATCCTGGTGTTATCCCAGTGCTATCCCGGTGTTACCCTGGTGTTATCCCAGTGTTATCCCGGTGTTATCCCAGTGTTATCCCGGTGTTATCCTGGTCTCCCTGCAGGAGCAGCCAGGTCAGTGTCTGGTTGTTATTCCAGTGTTATCCCGGTGTTATCCTGGTCTCCCTGCAGGAGCAGCCAGGTCAGTACCCAGTTGTTGTCCTGGTGTTATCCTGGTGCTATCCCAGTGTTATCCTGGTGTTATCCCAGTGTTATCCTGGTGTTATCCCGGTGTCCATGCAGGAGCAGCCAGGTCAGTGTCTGGTTGTTATCCCAGTGTTATCCTGGTGTTATCCTGGTCTCCCTGCAGGAGCAACTGGCCTGTTCCAGCCCAGAGCAGGTCCCAGCTGTTCTGTTGAACACAGAGGGGCCACCCCAAGCCCCGTTAATCCTTTCAAGGAGTGGATAATCCATCAGCTCCCGAAGCCCAGCTCACCCCAGCTGCCCAAACCGTGTCCCATGGCAGGGCCTGGATGGAGCCAGGGCTGATTTCCCAGGCCCTGCTGTTCCTCAGGCTCGGTGACAGCCCTGTGGCAGCTCCGTGTGTCCCCAAGGGAGCCTGTGGGGATTATTTGGATGTGACCCTCTGGGGCCAGGAGCTGAGCAGCATCTGGTGCTGCAAACGGATGACTCCATGGAAAAGAGCTGGAGTTAACCCTGGCATCTCCTCTCCAGTCCCCCCAAGGGCCAGGAATTCTCCCATCTGTGGTGGTGCCACCAGCTCCTTCTCATGGATTTAGGATAAAAAACCTCCCTTACCCATCCCTGAGGAGTTTCAGGGACAGCCCCAAAGCACCTGACACCATTTCCCTGGGGTTAATTGCATTTTCTCCCTGCTGCTGCATTTATTGGATCTTTGTGTGGGAAGAGTTGATATATTCTGGATTTAGGGAGCAGAGCTGTGTGTGAGGAGAGGAGCTGGTTCATTAGAGCAGCTCTAATACCCGTAATTATCTTAAACTTAAATCCGTGTGAGCCTGCACGTGGTTCCTCCAGAAATGGACACAGCACTGGGATCATTCAGGGGCTTAAAGCCACGGATCCAGGATGATTTCATCTGGAAATGCTTCAAAAGGGGCTCCTGTGTTGGGCCAGGGCTGGTGGGAATGGGAGGGAGATTCTGTTGGAGCGTTGGAATGGATTTGATTGATCCTAAAAGCTGGCCCTGTGTCAGCTCTGGCTCCTGAAGGGGTTTGTGGTGCTCAGGCTGGTGGAGCTCAGGGTTTCTTTGTTCAGAGATGCAATTCCAGCTCCCAAAAATGTCCCTTGGGAATGCTGCCCTGCCCCCAGCCAGAGGGAGCTGCAGGAGAGCAGATCATGGAATGGGCTGGGTTAGAGGGGACCTGAAACCCATCCAGGGACACCTCCCACTGTCCCAGGTGGCTCCAACCCCAGTGTCCAGCCTGGCCTTGGGCACTGCCAGGGATCCAGGGGCAGCCCCAGCAAATCTGGGAATTCCAGCCCAGCCAGGAATTCCTTGCCAAGATCCCAGCCCAATCTCCCCTTTCCCAGTGGGAGCCATTCCCTGGCTCCTGTCCCTGCAGGCCTTGTCCCCAGCCCCTCTCCAGCTCTCCTGGAGCCCTGCAGGGACTCTGAGGATTCCCTGGAATTTTCCCTTTTCCACTCCCAGCAATCTTGATTCCAGAGCAGAGGGACTCCAGAATTATGGGATGGTTTGGATTGGAAGGGACCTTAAAGCCCATCCAGTTCCATCCCTTGCCAGGGGCAAGGGCACCTCCCACTATCCCAGGCTGTTCCAAACTCCCTCCAACCTGGCCTTGGACACTTCCCCCACCCCTGATTCCATGATCCAGGGGTTTTTCAGGAATCAGATCCCAGCATAGATCAGTTGGACACAGGATGTCCCCAGCATGACATCCTCGAGGGGCTGCATCCAGGGGATGTCTAAGAGGCCTTTAAATGCTTTTTCCAGGAGATTGATTTTCAGGATTGTGCTGAGGGACTGGAAACATTGGAGGTAAAATTCCCTCTGTGTGTGGAGGGTTGGGTGTGAGCCTGGGGCACCCTGAGCTCCTCTCCCCTCCCTCGTAGTGTGGGAATTTTGGAAAATAACACAGCTGGAATGGGAGCTGGATGTGTTCATGTTACATAACATAATAATCATATCATAGATGGGATTTAAGCTCTGTGCATGTAAAGGGAGCTGCTCTCCTGCTCTCCAGCACTCCGTGGGGCAGGACACGGATTCGTGGAGAGTTTGGAGATGGTGCTTGGTGACATCCTGTGGGTTCCCAGCAGAGTTCTTGTCCAGGGACAACGGGGATGCCGGGCAGGAATTGTGGGAATGCTCCTGGCAGGGCAGCGAGGCTCCGGACGTCCTGGACGCCGCCCTGAGTGGCATGTTTAGGGCAGGGATTTTGGGGCAGGGATTTTGGGTCTGTCCGCACCCTCAGCCGTGCAGGGCTGCCCTGAGCTCCCTCGATCCGCCCGTGTCGGCCGGCGGTGCGGAGCTGGCGCTGGATGTCGGCGCGGCAAGATGATCCCTCTGTCCATCTGTCCATCCCTCCGGGCTCGGCGCCGGCCATCTGTCCATCCGGGCTCCGCTCCGTCCGTCTGTCCGCTCCCGGGGGATTTGCCAGCGCGGGGCGGGTTTGGCTGCACCCGGGCGCCGCGGGGATACCGAGCGCAGCCACGGAGCCGCCAGCACGGCGGAGCCGACACCGGGGGGGCTGTCCCGGGTGGGCTCCGAGCCGCTGAGAACCCCCCCCCGTCCCCCGTCCCCTCCCCGAGCGCAGCATCACATCCTCATCCCCATCCCCATCCTCATCCTCATCCGCACACCGCCCGCCCGGCTCGGTGCAGCGCCCGGCGGTGCGGCCCCTCCGCGGTGATGTCATGAGCCGCCGGGGCGGTGGTTGGAGCCACCGGCGGAGCGGGGACGAGCGGCCGCGGCCGGGGGGGGCTGCCCTGCACCCCCTGAGCCCCCGCCGAGCCCCCGGGCAGGCCGCGGCCGTTGGCGGTGTCCGGCCGCGCTGACTGACCCGCTGCTCCGTCTCCTCCCGCTCCGGCCGTCCCTGCGCGACGATGAGGCAGGCCCCGGCCACACGCAAGGTACGGTCCGCGCCCGCATCCCCCCCTCCCCGGCATCGCATCCCCGCTTCCCAGCCGCCTCCTCCTCGCTGGTTTTCCCCGTTTTCCCCGCGTTGATGCTGCCGGGCTGTAATTGGGAGCGTGACGGGCTCGGGGAGGAGGGGGGCGGTGGGTGAGCATCGGTTCATGGCTGGCTTTGCCTTCCGAGCTCCCGGAGTCCCCTCTCCGTGTCACCCGGCCAATGCAGCGGCTCTGCGGCTCTGCCGGGGCCCTGTCCCCGCTGCCGGTGCCATCCCCTCTGCCTGGGGGTGTCGGTGCTGTCCCTGCTGCCTGTGTTGTCCCTGCTGCTGGTGCCATCCCCGCTCCAGGGGTGCCAGTGCCATCCCTGCTGCTGTCCCTGTTCCCCACAGCCTGAGAGTGTCAGTGCTGTTCCTGCTGCCGGTGCCATCCCTGCTTCCAGTGCCACCGGTGCCCACCCTGGGGAAGCTGTGTGCCCACAATCCTGGTTTTCCTGCCAGCGACACTGCTGGGTTCTGCCTTTGGCATTCCCAGAGGCTGGCAGTACCCGAGTCCCCGCCAGGCTGCCATTCCCGCAGGTGACAGCACGGGCACTGGCCTATATGTTTATTTTTAGTGTAACCACGATGTCACTGCTCAGCTTAAAGAGAAATCCTGGGAATTTTTGGCTGATGGCAGGGAATAGACCCGAGCTGGTCTATACCTGGCAGGAAATGCTCCTGATTTACCCCTGCACCTCCCTGAGCTCAGACACCGACGCTCCTCGTCACGTGTCCCCGTTAATCCTCTTCCCCATGGAAAGTTTCACGGATGCTGCTTTCCCTCTGCCCCGTTGGAGGGGGGAGTGGGGGCTGCTGGAGCTCAGCCCCAAGCCTGGATTCCATCCTGCTTTTCCTGGTGCTCCTCTCCTCGCCTGTGGAATCACACCTGTGAGACCTGGGTGGTGCTGGTGGTTTCAAATGCAGAATTCCCAGCAGTATCCCAGGGAACCACACCCTGAGGGGCTCATCCTGGGGCTGAGACTCAGCTCCAGCAGAGGGGAGGTGCCTCCAAGGGGCCAAATTCCTGGGAATGGAGTGGGATGGCATCAGCATGGACCAGCACTGGATCAGTGCCTGGGTATCACCCCCAGCACTGCCTACCCCACTCAGGGGCTGCTGCCAATCGGAATCCTCCTGGAAACTCTGGGAATCCTCCACAGCAGCAGCCACATTCTGTGAAGTTCAGACCTGAAGCCTTGAAACTGAACCCAGGAGAAGGCTCCAGTGACACCTCCCCTGTCCTGCCTGCTGGAAGGTGACATTCACACATTCCTGCTCATCCATCCAGCACTCGCTGCTCCTGCCTGGATCGGGATTCCCACACCTGGAGCGGGACCAAATCAGGAGGGATTGTGGGACCCCACCTTCAGCAGGCAATGCTGACCCCCCCACAGTCAGTCCTTGGTGTCCAGGAGGATTTTTCCAGAGTTCCTGCTGCCAGGAGCTGAGTCCATCTCGGAGCGCGCCAGTTCGGAGCCCCCAACGCTCCCCTGGGAGCTGAGGTTTTGTAGTTCCATCAAATATTGATGCAGCAGCATTACACAGCAGAGCCAGAACCTCCAGTGGAACATCCATCCCCATCCATCCATCCATCCATCCCCAGCGGGGGGGTTGGAGCATCCTGGCTCCAGGAGGGTCCAGGTGGGGCTGGAGCCTCTGTTCCCAGGGCTGGAACGGTGCTGGACACCGGAAAATCCACGTCCCCTCCTGGTCACCCACTTTTGCTGAGCCCAGGGATGACTGGCTGGGGACAGATGGTGCCACCGTGGAGGGGAGCCCGGCCATCCCGCATTCCTGATGGAGACAGCAGCTGGAGCATCCCAGAACATCCCTTTGCCATGGATCCCGAGGGTCTTGGAGCTTCAACGTTCAGTGGTCATCACATGGAGGAGACCAGAACTCTGAAGGATGCACAGAGCAGGATTATTCCCTGTCATTCCACATGGCTTTAGGGATGGTTACCAGGAGGCTTCTCCCTGTTTTTAGGGTTTGGTGTGGTTTGAGTTGGTGTCCCCCACGCCATGGCCAGGACAAGGGTTGGTGTCCCCCAGTTCAGGGCTTGGTGTCCCCCAGGACAAGGCTCATTGTCACCCAGTTTGGGGCTCTGTGTCCCCCAGGACAAGGCTCTGTGTCCCCCAGGACAAGGCTCTGTGTCCCCCAGGACAAGGCTCATTGTTCCCCAGTTTGGGGCTCTGTGTCCCCCAGGACAAGGCTCAGTGTTCCCCAGTTTGGGGCTCTGTGTCCCCCAGGACAAGGCTCAGTGTCCCCCAGTTTGGGGCTCTGTGTTCCCCAGGACAAGGCTCATTGTCACCCAGTTTGGGGCTCTGTGTCCCCCAGGACAAGGGTCATTGTCCCCCAGTTTGGGGCTCTGTGTCCCCCAGGACAAGGCTCATTGTTCCCCACGATAAGGCTCAGTGCCCCCCACTTGAGGGCTTGGTGTCCCCCAGGACAAGGCTCGGTGTCTCCTGGGACAGGGATCAGTGTCCCCCATCCAGGAGAAGGCTCAGTGTCCCCAGGGAAGGATTTGGTGTCCCCCAGGACAGGACTCAGTCATTTCAGGTAACATTTCCCCATGTCCAAGGATTTGCTGGTCAGTGTGGGATCCCCCAGCCCTGCCCCACTCCTGAGTCCCCCCAGTGGAATTCCTGAAGAAGACGTTTTCCAAGTGTTTCCCAGATTTTTGTTGCTGCTCCGTGTTGCTTACTTGGACTTTGGGAAGATGCTGGAGAGCTCCTGAAGGGCGTCCTGAGGGTTTCACCTTTTGCTGCTGCAATTCCATTTTTCTGGCAAATTTGGTCACTCAGGACATGTCGTGGAAGATGGATTGACATGGGAATAGGCTGCAAGTGAGCAGAGCAGGATTTAGCTGAAGCAATGCCAGAGGTCATGGGAAGTTTGGAAGTGCAAACACATCCTGGTTGATATTGAAAACAGGGAAATAAAGCTCCGAGGTTCCTGAGGCCTTGGGAGGGAACACGGCCGTGTTGGAGATCAGCTGGAGCTGCTGGTCCCTGGTGGGCTCTGTGTGCCTCATGTCCCCATCCTGGCCATGAGATCATGTGGCAGTGCCATTATCCATCTGTTCTGCTCCTGTTTATTCCCAGCTGGGATTAGGTCATGGAATCAGAAATGAGGGAGAGCGGGGAAGTGCTCCAAGGCTGCAGCTGGGCAGATGTTCCCAATGCCCACCCGCTGCCCCCCAGGACCAGCCTGGTCACTCCTCCTTTTCCATCCATTAGGGATTGTTTTTAAGGGGAAAAATGCTAAATGATTTCATATTTGTCTCTGTTCCAGGCTGGGCCCTGTGGCCTCCCCTCCCTGAGCTGCTGGGAGCTGCTGCATGTGCATGGAGGGGTGTGGGGGGGTCCTGCCCCAAAATCATGGATGATTTAATTCCAGCCATGAAAGGAAAAGTTGGGAGTGCGGGATCAGCTCTGTGGTGTCCCTGGAATTTTTGGTTAAACAACGCAGAGCCTGGGGTCTCTGGGGCAGCTGGTCCAGGGTGCTCTGGGCCTTTTGGAAAACCAGAGGGATGAGGAGAGGAGAAAACTCATGTTTAAGATTAAATCCTTTCCACATCCTGCTCCGGGGGTCTCTGGGAAAGGCATGGGAGGTCAAACCCCCCGTGCCCATGGAATGCCCAGCCAACCTGAACCAACCAGACTTTGCCTCTGAAGACCAAAATTCCTTGGAAATACAAGGTGGATCTGCCATGGGGTATCGGTAGGGTCGGGCTGGGGGTTCAGGATGTGCCCTCTGTCCCCAGCTCTGTCCCCACACTCGGCTGGAGGGGCGGGGATGGGGCAAGGGCTGGCTCTGGGCTCTGCTCCTGTGGTGCCATGGGAGCTGTGCCGGGGGATCCCATGGGATCTCTGCCCGTGGAGCAGGTTAACGAGCCCCCAGGCTAACGACGCCGCACGCACCCGGTGCCACGGGGCACGCTAACGATGCCGGGCACACTAACGATGCCGTGCTGTCTTTTGTCTCCTTTCCCTGCTCTGCCGCTCCGGCCGCCGCCGGCTGTTCTCTGCTCCTCTGTCCCTGTGTGACTGTCTGTCCTCTCTGCTTCCGCTCCCGCTGCCCTCCAGAGCACCGCCCGCCGACCCAAGGTGAGCAGCCACGGTGGGGGCACCGAGCGCGGGGGACGCCGATGGCCCCGGGGGTGCCAGCGCCACTCAAAGCATCGGGTGTCAACCCCGTCACGAGCGTGGATCACCCCGGGTGCCAGCAGCACCGCAGACAGGATCCATTGGGTGCCAGCCCCACTCAAACACGGGCCACTGGGTGCCAGCCCCACTCAAACACGGGCCATTGGGTGCCAGCCCCACTCAAACATGGGCCATTGGGTGCCAACACCATCTCAAACATGGGCCATTGGGTACCAACACCGTCTCAAACACGGGCCATTGGGTGCCAGCCCCACTCAAACACGGGCCATTGGGTGCCAACACCATCTCAAACACAACCCATTGGATGCTAACACCATCTCAAACTTGGGCCATTGGGTACCAACACCATCTCAAACATGGGCCATTGGGTGCCAGCCCCACTCAAACACGGGCCATTGGGTGCCAGCCCCACTCAAACATGGGCCATTGGGTGCCAACACCATCTCAAACATGGGCCGTTGGGTGCCAACACCATCTCAAACACGGGCCGTTGGGTGCCAGCTCCACTCAAAACATGATCCATTCATTGCCAACCCCACTCAAACTTGGGCCATTGGGTGCCAGCCCCGCTCAAACACAACCCATTGGATGCCAACACTATCTCAAACATGGTGCATTAGGTACCAACCCCACTCAGACATGAGCTGTTGGGTGCCAACACCATTCAAACATGATCCATTCATTGCCAACCCCACTCAAATATGAGCTGTTGGTTGCCAGCCTTGCTCAGACACAACTCCTTGGGTGCCAACCGCACTCAAAAACGATCCATTGGTTCCCAATCCCACCCAACCATGAGCTGTGGGGTGCCAACACCACCCAGACCTGATCCATTCATTGCCAACCCAGCTCAAACACAATCTATTTGTTCCCAATCCCACCCAAACATGATCCATTCATTGCCAACCCCACTCAAGCGTGGCCATTCTTGTGGATGCCAACTCAAACATGATCCATTGGGTGCCAACCCCGCTCAAACACAGCTCGTTGAGTGCCAACCCCACTCACAAACAATCCATTCTTTGCCAGCCCCACTCAAACATGGCCCATTGGGTGCCAACCCCACTCAAACATGGCCATTCTTGTGGATGCCATCTCAAACGTGATCCTCTGGTGGCCAACCCCACTCAAACACAACCCCTTGGTTCCCAGCCCCACTGTTGTCCTCCCACCTCATTGTGCAGAGCCCAGAGGAGCTCACAGCTCCTCTGATGGGCTCCTTTGGAGCAGGTCCAGATGCTTGAGGACCCTCTCCCAGGATGGAACAGTGTGAAATCCATGTGGCAGTGCCCAGGCTGTGCCAGGGGCTCCCTGTGGGCGTTGCTGCTCCCTGACTGTCCCAGTTTGTGCCAGGTGTTCCATGGGATCTGAGTGGGATCTGAGAGAGCCTGAGGTGTCAGGCAGGGCTGTGTGGTCCCAGCTGGCCCTCAGGGGCTGCTCCAGCCAGCAGCATTCACCTTGGGAAGGGACTTGTGGCTCGAAGGGAGGAAATGTGGGAAAGAAATCCTTGAAGATTGAGTTTGGAGGTGGAGAACTCTCCTGCAGGGAGGGCTCCATCCTCAGCAGGTGCTTCCAGCCCCAGGCAGGGGTGGATTCCATCAGCCCCAGGGCTCTGGGATCCCCTCATTCCCTGGCTTTGGATGGTTCTTGTTGATGTCTCTGCAGGATGTCCCATGGGACCTCCTGCTCCTTTGGCCTCACACCTGCCTGGGCAGGGAGGTGGAGTTGGGATCCTGGAATCATGGAATGGGTCGGCTTGGAAGGGACCTAGAGCCCATCCAGCTCCAGCCAGGAACAGCTCCCACTATCCCTGGTGGCTCCAAGCCCCATCCAACCTGGCCTTGGACACTTGCAGGGGTGTGGCAGCCGCAGCTTCTCTGGGCAACCTGTGCCAGGGCTTCCCTGCCCTCACAGCCTGGAATTCCTTCCCAATATCCCATCTAACTCTGCTCTCTGGGGGGATCTGTGACCCCAAAAGCAGCAGGAACAACAAACACCTTTGTTTGGAGTTGTATCTGAAAGAAAGCGCGTGGGGCTCGGTGCCACCCAGAAATTCCGTTTTCCGTGCCTGGGAGAGCTGGGATCATCCCAGGAGGGCAGGCTGGGCCTATCCAAGGGGGGCTGGACTTGCTGCAGTCGAGTTAACTCAGATTTGCCTCCATTTTTGGGGAAAATAAGGGCAGAGGGTGAATGTTTCTCTTTCTCAGCTGTACCCATGGGTGAAACCACACACTAGGTGAACCCTCATGGCACCAGAAATCCCATTTCTAGAAATAAAATCAAGTCAGGAAATTTAATTTACACAGTCAGGGGTGAGTGGTCCAGAAATAGGGTCCATGAGGAGACCAGTGGGAGCCTGAGGGGGGCACCTGGTGCTTCCCTCACCCCTTTTCCCACTGAGCCTGGGCTCAGACAGTGATTAATTAACAGCCTCATAAGCGCTAATGAAGCAGCACCAGGCCCCCCTGGACCCTGGGAACTCACTCCTTGTTGATTTTCTTGTTGCTCCCCTAAAACTGGGTTCTCATCTTGGTGGGCTCTGAGGTTTTGCTGTCTCACCCTCTGGAGGTGGGAAATGGAATCCTGGAATCCTGGAATGGTTTGGGCTGGGAGGGCCCTTGGAGATCATCCAGTGCCACAGCAGGGACATCTCCAGTTATCCCAGGGTGCTCCAAGCTGGCCTTGGGCACTTCCAGGGACGTGAGGCAGCCACAGCTCCTCTGGGAAAGACGTGGAGTCCTTCCCCAATGGATTATCCATGAATTCTCTCCGAGCCCAGCTCCTCCAGAGCGCCTGACAGTGACAGAAGTCAGCGACACTATTGGAAATGGGAATCTGGGAGTCACCAGAGGTGTCACGGTGGGAGCTGTGGGAGCACCATCCCTTGGGATGTCCCCCCTGACCCCCCCTCACCCCTGCTGGTGTTTTGCAGCCCACCCGGACCCCCACATCATCGGCGTCCGGCGGCACCGCCGGGCCCTCGGGCTCGGCCTCGGCGTCCGGCGGGGAGATGAGCAGCAGCGAGCCCGGCACGCCCGCCCAGACCCCGCTGGTGGCCCCCGTCATCCCCACGCCCTCCCTCGGCTCCCCGGGGGCACCCCCGGTCCCCTCGCCCACCAAGGTGAGCCGTGCCCAGGTGAGCTCTGCCCTGAACCGTGCCCAGGTGAGCGCTGGGCTCTGCCCGTGCTCCCCAGCGGGCAGGAGAGAAAACCGCGCCCAGCCCTGGGAGGAGGAGGAGGAGGAGGTGCCGGTGCCCTGGAGGGTCCTGGGGGTGGTCACTGGGCTGTGGGAGGAGCATTGGGACAGGTGGGAGCTGGCCAGGACAGAGGAACAGGCAGCAAAGCTGCGAGGCCACTTCCAAAGAGAATTCCCAGTGCACTTCCACCCCTTCCCAAATCCCCGTGGGACACGGGTGGCATCGGAGCAGTTTGGCAGAGTTGAGGCTCTGAGTCAGAGCTTGATCCTGTTAAATCAGAGGGTCCAGTTGGCAGCAGCCACTGGTGCTGGGAGAACTGGGGTGGAGGGACCAGCAGGGAGGCACTGGGGCCCTCCAGCCTTGGGATGGAAAGACCCCTTGGAGAGGTTCAGGATTTCCCAAACTTGGGGGAATTGGGGTGGAGGGACCAGCAGGGAGGCACTGGGGGCCCTCCTGCTTTGGGATGCAAAGCCCACCCAGAAAGATGCAAAATTTCTCGAATTCAGGGATTTTTAATCATTACAGAGTTATTCCTGTTTTGATCTTTAAAATACCTTTCCATCACTTCCATCCTGCTTTGATTAATGAGTTAATCAGAGCTTGGGAGAGATTTGGGGCACAAGGCCAGGGAATGGAATAGCAGGAGAGGACAGGGCTTTGGGATTGTGTGTGGAAGGGAGAGCTGGGGAAGGCACCCCGGGGTGGGGACAGGGGATGTCCCCACCCGTGTCCCCGTGCCCAGAGCTCTCTGGTTTCTGTAGCTGGGTGCAGAAGTGGATTTTTTGGGAACATCAGAATGTCCAGGCTGGGAAAGCAGCAGAGGTGGAATCCATGGGAGGTTCTGGATTTTTCCAAGACCTGTTCCTTGCTGTCACCCAGCTTCGGGATTTGAAGCTTTAGCCCCTGTGGCTGCTGCTAGGGAGGGAGGTGACATCCCTTTGTCCCTTTGGGGAATGCTGGCATCGGCCTTTCCCTGCCCTGGGAGCTGAGCTGCTGGAAAAGGAGCTGGATCAGTTTTCCCTGGGGGGAGATCACCTGGGAATGATGTGGATGCTGCAGTGGGATCAGGCAGCCTCAGCTTCTCTGGGCAACCTGTGCCAGGAATTCCTTCCCAAAATCCCATCCAATTCTGCTACTCCAGGCCTTTGTCCCAAGTCCCTCTCATCTCAAACTGCCCCAGTATGGATGACCAAAGTCAGGCCAGGTTCCTTGGGCTTCCAGAGCTCTGTCCAAGGATGTCCCTGCTCCTTCTCTAATTCTCTGCTCGGTGTTGTAGGAGGAGGAGAATCTCCGTGCTCAGGTCAGGGACCTTGAGGAGAAGCTGGAGACACTGAAAATCAAGAGAAATGAGGACAAGGCGAAGCTCAAGGAGCTGGAGAAGTACAAGATCCAGCTGGAGCAGGTGCAGGAATGGAAGAGCAAAATGCAGGAGCAGCAGGCTGACCTCCAGAAGCGCCTGAAGGAGGCCAAGAAGGTGAGGGAGTGTCCTGGGAATGGGGCAGTGCCTGGAGAGGTGACTGCAGGAGGAATTCCAGCCCTGACAAACCTTTCTGGGAGGAAATGTTCCCAATGTCCAACTAAACCTCCCCTGGTGCAACTCGAGGTCTTTGCTCCGAATCGACGTCAGGTGTATTTGGGAATCAGGCTGAGCCGAGGCAGGATTTGAATTCCTTATTCCCTCTCTTTCCAGGTGCTTCCCTCTTCCTTCTCTCTCCAGATGTTTCCCCCTTCTCTCTGTCTCTCCAGGTGCTTCCTTCTTCCCTCTCTCTCTCTCCAGGAGTTCCAGGAGTTTCCCTTTCCCCCTCAGCTGTGCCTGCAGCTCCCAGGATTCCATCCTTTCCTTCTCCCTGCCCTACTTTTCACAGTGGATTCCTGGTTTCTTTCCCCAAGGATTTATTTGTCTGCTCCAGTATTTCCTGTCTCCTTACCATTGTCCTCACCTGCTTCTCCTGCCAAGCTCTCTGGGGGTGAAGCAGGGAAGAGAGGAGTGGGACACCCTGGAGCGCTGGGCTGTCCCCTCTCATCCCAGATAACCCAGTGTCCATTGGACTTGGGAGAGCCTTGAGGGGCCATAATTTCCTGAGAGCTGTTTTGGGGTCTCTCCAGAGTTGTGGGGTCCCCTCAGCTGCTGTGCTTGCCCACAGGAAGCCAAGGATGCCCTGGAAGCCAAGGAAAGGTACATGGAGGAGATGGCAGACACGGCCGACGCCATCGAGATGGCCACGCTGGACAAGGAGATGGCTGAGGAGAGGGCAGAGTCCCTGCAGCAGGAGGTGGATTCCCTCAAGGAGAAGGTGGAATACCTCACCATGGACCTGGAGATCCTCAAGCACGAGATTGAGGAGAAAGGTGGGAAGGGAGAGGGAGTTTGGGCTTGGAGAATGGGGAAGGGAGTGGGGTTAGGTGAGATATTGGGAAGGAATTCTCCTCTGTGAGGCTCCCGAGGTCCTGGAATGAATTCTTGCAGAGAAGCTGTGGCTGCTCCATCCCTGGGGGTGTCCAAAGCCAGGTTGGATGGAGCTTAGAGCACCCTGGATAGTGAGAGGTGTCCCTGCCAATGTCAGGAGATGGGAATGGGGGGATTTAAGGTCCCTTCCCACCCAAACCAGTCTGGGATTCTGGGATTCTGATTCCTCCTTTCCTCCACAGGCTCTGACGGAGCAGCATCCAGCTACCAGGTCAAACAGCTGGAGGAGCAGAATGCCAGGCTCAAGGAGGCTCTTGTCAGGTGGGAGCTCACCTGTGCTTCCCCACATTCCTTCCCAGGCCTCTTGTGCTCCCTAAGTCTGAGAGCACCAATCCCAATCCTTCACTGGAGCAGCCCATGTCATTCCTGCTGATGGCTCTGGGATCTTTGCAGAGCTCTTAAAGCATCCACAGGGAAGGGAGAGTCCCTTGTCACAGGGCATTGGTGGAGATGGGGACAATGAGCCACTCCAGCCTCATTCCCTATGGAATGCCTCATTCCCCATGGATGTGGTGCTTGGTATCCCAGCACCGTTCTCCAGACCCTGCCCAGCCCTGGGATCTACCTCTCCCTGGATGATCCCACCTTCCAGGGCTTGGGTGCTCATGGGCTTTTTATCTGGGAATCCACAGCCAAGAAGTTCAGTTCCCATCCCTTGGTGTAAAGGAGCTGGATTTGGGGAACGTTGCTCATGTCCCCACCAGGGAGGGGCAGATGGGGATGGGTGAGCTCTGTTATCCTGGCTGGGGCAGACAGGGGCTCCTGGGAGGGCCCAGGTGCTCCTGGGCTGGCCCTGACAGGAGCTGTGGCTGTGCAGGATGCGGGACCTGTCGGCCTCAGAGAAGCAGGAGCACGTGAAGCTCCAGAAGCAGATGGAGAAGAAGAACACAGAGCTGGAGTCGCTGCGGCAGCAGCGGGAGAAGCTGCAGGAGGAGGTGAAGCAGGCGGAGAAGACGGTGGATGAGCTCAAGGAGCAGGTGAGGGACAGGTGGGATGGGATATTTGGGATGTTCATGGACATTCAGGGCACTTTGGGGACATTTGGGGCATTGAGACTTCTGGAGATCCCACTGCAGGGACCAACACTCCTGGTCCCATATTCCCTAATTCCAAACCCTGTTCCAGCAGTGGAGCTGTGCTGGGCTCTGCCTGGAGGTGGGATTTGTGTCCTGGAGCAGGGATGGATTGGGATGGCAGGGGCTGGATTGGGATGTGTGTCCTGGAGCAGGGATGGATTGGGATGTGTGTCCTGGAGCAGGGATGGACTGGGACGTGTGTCCTGGAGCAGAGATGGATTGGGATGTGTGTTGTGGCTCACATAGATTGGGATGTGTGCCTTGGAGCAGGGATGGATTGGGATGGCAGGGGCTGGATTGGGATGTGTGTCCTGGAACATGGATGGACTGGGATGTGTGTCCTGGAACAGGGATGGACTGGGACGTGTGTCCTGGAGCAGAGATGGATTGGGATGTGTGTTGTGGCTCACATAGATTGGGATGTGTGTCTTGGAGCAGGGATGGATTGGGGTGGCAGGGGATGGATTGGGATGCGTGTCCTGGAACATGGATGGACTGGGATGTGTGTCCTGATGGGATGGATTGGGATGTGTGTCCTGGAACATGGATGGACTGGGATGTGTGTCCTGGAGCAGGGATGGATTGGGATGTGTGTCCTGGAACAGGGATGGATTGGGATGTGTGTCCTGATGGGATGGATTGGGATGTGTGTCCTGGAGCAGGGATGGATTGGGATGTGTGTCCTGGAGCAGGGATGGATTGGGATGTGTGTCCTGATAGGATGGATTGGGATGTGTGTCCTGGAGCAGGGATGGATTGGGATGTGTGTCCTGGAGCAGGGATGGATTGGGATGTGTGTCCTGGCAGGTGGACGCAGCGCTGGGTGCTGAGGAGATGGTGGAGACTCTGACAGAGAGAAACCTGGATCTGGAGGAGAAGGTCCGGGAGCTGCGTGAGACCGTCGGGGACCTGGTAAGGCAGAATTCCCTGGGATAAGGGCTGCTGAATTCCTGGGATAACACTGCTGAACTTCCTGGGATAAGGGCTGCTGAATTCCTGGGATAACACTGCTGAATTCCCTGGGATAACACTGCTGAATTCCCTGGGATAAGGGCTGCTGAATTCCCTGGGATAACACTGCTGAATTCCCTGGGATAACAGCTGCTGAATTCCTGGGATAACAGCTGCTGAATTCCTGGGATAACAGCTGCTGAATTCCTGGGATAACGCTGCTGAATTCCTGGGATAACACTGCTGAATTCCCTGGGATAATGGCCGCTGAATTCCCTGGGATAACACTGCTGAATTCCTGGGATAACACTGCTGAATTCCTGGGATAACAGCTGCTGAATTCCTGGGATAACACTGCTGAATTCCCTGGGATAACACTGCTGAATTCCTGGGATAACACTGCTGAATTCCCTGGGATAAGGGCTGCTGAATTCCTGGGATAACACTGCTGAATTCCTGGGATAACGCTGCTGAATTCCTGGGATAACACTGCTGAATTCCTGGGATAACTGCTGCTGAATTCCTGGGATAATGGCTGCTGAATTCCTGGGAAAGAGCTGCTCCAGCAGCAGCTCTTATCCCAAGAATTCCAGCTCCTGGGATGGGGAGCTGGAATGATGGCGCCAGCAGGAATTTGCGTAAGCTCTCTAGAGCTCCGGGGACACATCTGAGCCACATTGTGTGACTTTGTCCCCTGGGTGCCACCTCCCTGCAGGAGGCCATGAACGAGATGAACGACGAGCTGCAGGAGAACGCCCGGGAGACGGAGCTGGAGCTGCGGGAGCAGCTGGACATGGCCACGGCGCGCGTGCGCCAGGCCGAGAAGCGCGTGGAGGCCGCCCAGGAGACCGTGGCCGACTACCAGCAGACCATCAAAAAGTACCGGGAGCTCACGGCTCACCTGCAGGTGTGTCCCCACCTCCAGCTCCTCCTGGAGCTCACCTGGTGGCCAGGGGAGCCAGAGGGAGCATCCCCTGGGAGTGTCCTGGTGGCCAGGAGAGCCAGAGGGAGCATCCCCTGGGAGTGTCCTGGTGGCCAGGGGAGCCAGAGGGAGCATCCTCTGGGAGTGTCCTGGTGGCCAGGGGAGCCTGAGGGAGCATCCCCTGGGAGTGTCCTGGTGGCCAGGAGAGCCAGAGGGAGCATCCCCTGGGAGTGTCCTGGGTATGGCAGGATACAGCTTGGGGCTGAGTGGGTTCCTTGTGGAGCTTCCATAGGGACCCCCCCCCCAGTGCCTTCTCCTACAGGGATAGGCTGGGAGAGTTGGGAATGTCCGTGAAGACCTCAAAGAGACCTCAGAGGCCCTTTTAGTGCCTTAAAGGGGCTCCAGGAGAGCTGGAGGGGGACTTGGGACAAGGGTTGGAGGGATAGGACACAGGGAATGGCTTCCCACTGGAAAAGTGGAGATTTAGATGGGATATTGGGAAAAAATTCTTCCCTGTGGGGGTTATCCCAGCCCTGGGCTCAGGTCTGCTGGCAGGGAAGGGAGCTGGGGAGGGGGTGAGCCTGTGGATATTCCAGGACTGGAACACTCTTGGTGCCTCTCCCTCCCCTCCACCTTCCCTGGGTGCTGCACAAGGAGCCCCACGAGGAGGAGGTGCCGGGAGGTTTGGGGAGGGGCTTGCTGGAGGTGTGGGGTCCCTGATCTCCATGTCCTCATGTCCCATGTCCCTGTGGCCAGGACGTGAACCGGGAGCTGATGAGCCAGCAGGAGGCATCTGCAGAGAAGCAGCAGCAGCCGCCCCCCGAGATGTTCGACTTCAAGATCAAGTTTGCAGAGACAAAAGCTCACGCCAAGGTAGGGCCAGCAGGAGACCTGGATGGGCTATTCCATACCCTGGGACAGGCTCCAGGGTATTCCCAGAGCTGTGGCTGTCCCTGGATCCCTGGAAGTGTCCAAAGCTAAGCTGGACAGGGCTTGGAGCAACCTGGGCTAGTGGGAGGTGTTCCAGGAGCTGGAATGAGATGGGCTTTAAGGTCCTTCCAACACAAACCTTCCAGGATTTTGGAGCCCTTCTGCTCTGGAGTGAGGCTGGGAGAGCTGGGAATGTTCCCCTGGAGAAGAGAAAAATCCAGGCAGAGCTCAGAGCCCCTTGCAGGGCCTGAAGGGGCTCCAGGAGAGCTGGAGAGGGACTGGGGACCAGGGATGGAGGGACAGGACACAGGGAATGGCTTTCCACTGGAAAAGTGGAGATTGGGCTGGGATACTGGGAAAAAATTCTTCCCTGTGAGGGTGGTGAGGCCCTGGAAGGGATTTCCCAGAGAAACTCTGGCTACCCCAGCCCTGGAAGTGCCCAAGGCCAAGCTGGAGCAGCCTGGGATAGAGGAAGGTGTCCCTGCCCATGGCATGGGGTGACGCTGGGTGGGCTGGGAGATCCCAGCCAGGCCTTGAGGCATTCTCCAAGGAGCAGCATTCCATGAGTGATCCCCCCGAGCTGGGCTGTGCCAGGGAGGCCCTGGAGCAGGCAGGTGACTCTGAGTGTCCCTCAGGCCATCGAGATGGAGCTGCGGCAGATGGAGGTGCAGCAGGCCAACCGCCACGTGTCCCTCCTCACCTCCTTCATGCCCGACAGCTTCCTGCGCCACGGCGGCGACCACGACTGCGTCCTGGTGCTCCTGCTCATCCCACGCCTCATCTGCAAGGTGGGACAGCCTGGGGACAACCCCTGCCTGGCAAACCACACCTCTGTCCCCGAGGGGAATTGGGGATTTGGGCTGTTTACTGCTGGAGAACTTCCCAAAGTTCTGGAGTAACTGGAGTTGCCATCCCTGGAGGGGTTCAGGTGGGATGTTGGGAAAATTCCTCCTGGAAAGAGGTGTCCAGGCCTGGCACAGCTGCTCAGGACAGTGTGGAGTCCCCATCCCCAGGGGGTTTAGCAGCTCTGTGGATGTGGCACTTGGGGACAGTGTGGAGTCCCCATCCCTGGAGGGATCTAACAGCTCTGTGGATGTGGCACTTGGGGACAGTGTGGAGTCCCCATTCCTGGGGGGATCTAACAGCTCTGTGGATGTGGCACTTGGGGACATGGTCAGTGGTGGTGCTGGGAGGGAGCAGTTGGACTCTGTGGTCTTAAAGGACTTTTCCAACCTAAATAATTCCATGATTCCACGATTATAAAATGGTCTGGGAGAAGGGAAGGGGCGGAAGCAGCCAGGGATGGTGACTCAGCAGTGAGAGCGCTCAGGGTCACTTTGCAAGGACAGGTCACTTTTCGGGGGCGCAGGGCTGTTACCCACGGCTCAGCAGGACGCAGCAGGGAAGCACGGGATGCCCTGAAGGATTTCCCTGTCCCCCCCAGGCCGAGCTGATCAGCAAACAGGCGCAGGAGAGGTTCGAGCTGAGCGAGAGCTGCGCGGAGCGGGCGGGGCTGCGCGGAGCCCCCGGGGAGCAGCTCAGCTTCGCCGCCGGCCTCGTCTATTCCCTGAGCCTGCTCCAGGCCACGCTGCACAAATACGAGCAGTGAGTCCCCGCCCCGTCCGTCCGTCCCTCCCTCCGCGGGCGGAGTTCCAGGGGTTTGGGGAGCCGGGCTGGGAAAGCGTGGTGGGGTGGCTTTTATTGCCTTGCCATGGGGTCGTTTCTCTGTGAGCCTCTTTGTGTGTCCTTCCCAAGGGATGGCATGGGAAGGGATTTTGGGAGGAGAAGCAGTGGGATCCCTTTCTCCATGACCTCTTTGTGTCCCTCAAGAGGTCACATGGGATCTTGGGAACTGGGCTGGAAAAAAGCTCTGGGATCCCTTTCTCTGTGACCTCTCGGTGTTCCTCTCAAAGATGACATGGGAAGGGAATTTGGGATCCAGGATAGAGAAGATGGATGGGTTCCCATTCTCCTTCCCAAGAGGTGACACATGAAGGAATTTTGGGAGCCAGGCTAGAAAAAAGCAGCAGGATCCCCTTCTCTGTGACCTCTGTGTGTCCTTCCCAAGAGATGACACGTGATGGAATTTTGGGAGCCAGTCTAGAAAAAGCCAGCAGGGTTCCTTTCTCTGTGACCTCTCTGTGTCCTTCCCAATGAGTGACATGAGAAGGAATTTTGGGAACCAGGCTAGAAAACAGCAGTGGGATCTCTTTATAACCTTATGCAGATCCCCTTCTCTGTGACCTCTGTGTGTCCTTCCCAATGGGTGACATGGGAAGGAATTTTGGGGTCCAGGCTAGAGAAGAAGGATGGGTTCCCCTTCTCCTTCTCAAGAGGTGACACATGAAGGAATTTTGGGAACCAGGCTAGAAAAATCCAGCAGGATCCCCTTCTCTGTGACCTCTGTGTGTCCTTCCCAATGAGTGACATGGGAAGGAATTTTGGGAGCCAGGCTACAAAGAAGCAGCAGGATCCCCTTATTCCCATGGGGGGGTTCCCATCTCCATGCACCTCCTGGTGTCCCCTTGGGAAGGCCCTCCAGCCCCAGCCAGGTCACAGCTGTGTCCCTGTCCCCAGGCCAGCAGTGCCTCAGGGCTCTGATTTCCCATGTCCTGCCTGGAGATGCCCCCAGCCCCTTGTCCCTGTCCCCTCAGGGCCCTGAACCGCTGCAGTGTGGAGGTGTACAAGAAGGTGGGGACCCTGTACCCCGAGATGAGCGTCCACGAGCGCTCCCTGGACTTCCTGATCGAGCTGCTCCACAAGGACCAGCTGGACGAGACCGTCAACGTGGAGCCGCTCACCAAAGCCATCAAGTACTACCAGGTGGGGCTGGGGCTGGTGACACTGGGGGCAGGTGCCACCTCACCTGTTGGACATGGATCAGCTCCTTTTGGCAGCCCTTTCCTTTGGGTGTTGTCAGCCAGGTGACCGTGGCTGTGTCCCCTGCTCTGTGTCCATCCCACATTCCTTCCTTCCTTCCACACTGCTCACCTGTGGAATTAAGCACCACCAGCTCTTTCGGGGCACCGTTGTTACTTCCATTTAAAAAAATGGCCCTCAACATTTGGGGGTTTTTTTTTGAGTGTTCCCACGTTGGGTTTTTCCATGTGGATGCTGATCCTGCCATTCCCACAGCACCTGTACAGCATCCACCTGGCCGACCAGGCTGAGGACTGCACCCTGCAGCTGGCCGACCACATCAAGGTGAGTGGGGACAGCCCTTCCCTGATCCCTCTTGTCCACCTTTGTGTCCCCCAGGATCCCTGTGGGAGGGGAGGTGTCCATGCTGCCACTCCCCAGTACAGCCACTCTTCCCCAGTGGTGGCACTGCGGTCAGGGAATGGGGACATGGGGACGAGAAGAGCAGGAGTGGGAATGTGGAGACGCTCCTGTCTCAGGGTGGGGGTTGGATCCTGGATTTCCCAAGGGAGGAACCAGAGTCCTGCACCCCCTGGATAAAACCAAACCAGACCAGAAATAGCCTGACTGCCTCAGCCCATTCCCCTGCTCCTGAAAATCCTGGGATGGTGACAGGGTCCATCCTGGAATTCCTGGCACTGAAACCCCGGTGTGCCCTGGGGTCCCTCCTGTCCCTGTCCCTGTCCCTGTCCCTGTCCCTGTCCCTGTCCCTGTGCTGAGGGTCCCTGTGCCTGTGCCCACAGTTCACCCAGAGTGCCTTGGACTGCATGGGGGTGGAGGTGTGCCGGCTGCGGGCCTTCCTCCAGGTAGGATCTTCCTCCAGGTAGGATCTTCCTCCAGGTAGCACCTGCCAGGATGGCTGGGCACGTGCCAGCTTCCTGCTGTCCCTGTGTCCCTCTGTCCGAGATCCCTTCTTGTCTCTCTGTCTGAGGTCCTTCCCTGTCTCTCTGTCCCTGTGTCTGTCAGAGCTCCCCCTCCCTAAGGTCCCTCTGTGTCCCCTTGTCACTCTAACTCTGTGTCCTGAGGTCCCTCCATGTCCTCTCTGTCCCTGTGACCTTCTGAGGTCCCTCTGTCTGAGGTCCCTCTGTGTCCCCATGTCCCTCTGTTCCCGTGTCCCTCTAAGGTCCCTCTCTCTCTGTGTGTCCCTCTGAGGTCTCTCTCTCTAAGGTCCCTCTGTGTCCCCATGTCCCTCTGTTCCCGTGTCCCTCTAAGGTCCCTCTCTCTCTGTGTGTCCCTCTGAGGTCCCTCTCTCTAAGGTCCCTTTGTGTCCCCATGTCCCTCTGTTCCCGTGTCCCTCTGAGATCCATCTGAGTCCCTCTATCCCCATGCCCCTCTGTGTCCCTGTGTCCCTCTGAGGTCCCTCTGTGTCCCCAGGCCGGGCAGGAGGCAGCAGACCTGGCCATCCTGCTCAAGGACCTGGAGACGTCCTGCAGCGACATCCGCCAGTTCTGCAAGAAGATCCGGCGCCGCATGCCGGGCACGGACGCGCCGGGAATTCCGGCGGCCCTGGGCTTCGGGCCGCAGGTGAGGGGACAGGGACAGCCCTCAGGCCACCCCTCAGGCACAAGCTGGGAGCTGTGGGATGCACTGGGCTGGCAGCAAACTCCCCAGGGAAGCCGGGCAGCAGCTCAGGGCAGAGGGAGGTGGTGTGAGCTGAGCTGGGATCATGGAGTCAGGGACTGGTTTAGGTTGGGAAATCCCTCAAAGGTCCCTGAGTCCAGCCACGCCCCAGCACTGCCAAGGCCATCTCTGACCGTGTCCCCAGGTGGATGTTAATCCCCCCAGGGTTGGGGACAACCCTTCCCTGGAGGAGTTTTCCCAATATCCAACCTGGCACAGCCTGAGGCCATTCCTCTCCTCCTGTCCCTGTTCCCTGGGACAAGATCCCAAATCCACCCCCCTGGCTGTGCCCTCCTGTCAGGAGCTGCGCAGAGCCACAAGGTCCCTCTGAGCCTCCTTTGCTCCAGGCTGAGCCCCTGCCCAGCTCCCTCAGCCTCTCCTGGAGCTCCTTCCCGGGACACGATGGAGGTGGCACTTGGATTTTGTGTTCCCATCTCAGATGGAGACCTGGATTCACACCCAAGACCCATTCCCTCCATCTTCCCGTTATTTCCCCCGATCCTGGTGACAGTTCCAGGGCAGGTGTGGACTCCGGGAGCCCAGGTGTCCGTGCCATTCCCAGTGACCCTGCTGTGCCCCGCAGGTGTCGGACACGCTGCTGGAGTGCCGCAAGCACCTGACGTGGGTGGTGGCCGTGCTGCAGGAGGTGGCGGCGGCCGGGGCGCAGCTGATCGCGCCGCTGGCCGAGAACGAGGGGCTGCCCGCGCCGCGCCTCGAGGAGCTGGCCTTCAAAGTCAGCGAGCAGGTGGGCATCCTCCACCATTCCCAAGTGGGCATCCTCCAGCATCCCCTGCTGGGATCCTCCAGCATTCCCAACTTGGCATCCTCCAGCATCCCCCGCAGGGCATCCTGCAGCATCCCCCGCTGGGCATCCTCCAGCATTCCCAACTCGGCATCCTTCACCATTCCCAACTGGGCATCCTCCAGCATTCCCAACGGGGCATCCTCCAGCATCCCCCGCTGGGCATCCTTCACCATCCCCAACTGGGCATCCTGCAGCGTCCCCAGCTGGGCATCCTCCACCATTCCCAGCTGGGCATCCTCCAGCATTCCCAACTGGGCATCCTCCAGCATTCCCAGCTTGGCATCCTGCAGCGTCCCCCGCTGGGCATCCTGCAGCATCCCCAGCTGGGCATCCTTCATCATTCCCAACTGGGCATCCTCCAGCATCCCCAACTGGGCATCCTCCAGCATTCCCAACTGGGCATCCTTCACCATTCCCAACTGGGCATCCTGCAGCATCCCCAGCTGGGCATCCTTCATCATTCCCAACTGGGCATCCTCCAGCATCCCCAACTGGGCATCCTCCAGCATTCCCAACTGGGCATCCTTCACCATTCCCAACTGGGCATCCTCCAGCATTCCCAACTGGGCATCCTTCACCATTCCCAACTGGGCATCCTGCAGCGTCCCCAGCTGGGCATCCTCCAGCATCCCCAACTGGGCATCCTTCACCATTCCCAGCTGGGCATCCTTCACCATTCCCAGCTCGGCATCCTCCGGCATCCCCAGCTGGGCATCCTGCAGCATTCCCAACTTGGCATCCTGCAGCATCCCCCGCTGGGCATCCTTCACCATTCCCAGCTGGGCATCCTTCACCATTCCCAGCTGGGCATCCTCCAGCATTCCCAACTCGGCATCCTCCAGCATTCCCAGCTGGGCATCCTCCAGCATTCCCAGGGAGAACATGATTCCCACTAGTCCCAGCTGGGACATCCTTCCCACCAGTTGCAGGTGGAAAATCCTTCACCATTCCCAGCTGGGATATCCTTCGCACCATTCCCAGGTGGAACATACTTCCCACCACTCCCAGCTGGGACACCCTTCCCACCATTCCCAGCTGGGACACCCTTCCCACCACTCCCAGGGGGGACACCCTTCTCAGCATCCCTAGGTGGGCATCCTTCATCATTCCCAGCTGGGACATCCTCCACCATTCCCAGCTAGAACATCCTTCAACATTCCCAGGCTGGGCATCCTTCACCATTCCTAGGTGGGACACCCTTCCCACCACTCCCAGGTGGGACATTTAAACATCACAGGGACACCCTTAAACATCAGAGGGACATTTTAAACATCAGGGAGAGATCCTTAAACACCAGAGGGACATCCTTAAAAAGCAGAGGAACATCTTAAACGTCAGTGGGACATTTTAAAAATCAGAGGGACACCCTTAAACATCAGGGAGACACCCTTAAATGTCAGAGGGACATCTTGAACACCAGATGCACATCCTTAAAAATCAGAGGAACATCTTAAACATCAGAGGGACATTTTAAACATCAGAGGAGTACCCTTAATCATCAGAGGAACATCCTTAATCATCAGAGGAACATCTTAAACATCAGAGGGACGTTTTAAATATCAGAGGAGTACCCTTAATCATCAGAGGAACATCTTTAACCATCAGAGGGAGACACCAGTTGTGGGATGTGGGCTGAGGCTGTGAGCCCAGCCCAGGGCCAGCAGCCAGCTCCTTCCTGTCCTTCCCAGATTTACGGCTCCCAGGGCATCAATCCCTACGAGTGCCTGCGCCAGTCCTGCAGCATCCTCATGGCCACCATGAACAAGATGGCCACGGCCATGCAGGAGGGCGAGTACGACGCCGACCGCCCGCAGAGCAAGGTGGGCTGGGCTCTGTTCTGGTCACCAGCAGGCTCTGGGTGACCAGCACAGGGAGCTGGGCAGCTGGGCTGTCTTGGATTCTTCCTAAAATCCTGATTGTCCCACTGGTCCAGCCCACGCCACCGGCAGAGCTCCGGGCGGCCGCGCTGCGGGCAGAGATCACGGATGCTGAGGGGCTGGGGCTGAAGCTGGAGGACAGGGAGACGGTCATCAAGGAGCTGAAGAAGTCCCTCAAGATCAAGGTGAGGTGTTCCTCACTGATCCCTGCCTTCCTGGCTCCTCTTCACCCATCCCTGCTGTCCCTCACTGATCCCTGCCTCTCCCTGCTGTCCCTCTCCCATCCCTGCCTGTCCCTCACCCATCCCTGCTGTCCCTCACCCATCCCTGCCTGTCCCTCACCCATCCCTGCCTGTCCCTCACCCATCCCCACCTTCCTGGCTGCTGTGGGATTCACCTCCACACTCCTGCTGGCTTCCTGCCTATGGAGATGCTGATCCCAAGCCCCATCCAGATCTCCTGGGGATGTTTTCCCCATGGGCAGGGCGGTGCTGCCATCCAGATCTTGCCCCCACTGTGTTCTGGGGTGCTCAGGGTGGGAGCTGTTCTGGGTTCCACCCGTGGGTGTTGGTGATTTGGGGGCTCTGGGGAGCTGTTCTGGGTTCCACCCGTGGGTGTTGGTGATTTGGGGGCTCTGGGGAGCTGTTCTGGGTTCCACCCATGGGTGCTGGTGATGTGGGGGCTCTGAGGAGCTGTTCTGGGTTCCACCCATGGGTGCTGGTGATCTGGGGGCTCTGAGGAGCTGTTCTGGGTTCCACCCATGGGTGCTGGTGATTTGGGGGCTCTGAGGAGCTGTTCTGGGTTCCACCCATGGGTGCTGGTGATGTGGGGGCTCTGAGAAGCTGTTCTGGGTTCCAGCTGTGGGTGCTGGTGATCTGGGGGCTCTGGGGAGCTGTTCTGGGTTCCACCCATGGGTGTTGGTGATTTGGGGGCTCTGGGGAGCTGTTCTGGATTCCACCCATGGGTGCTGGTGATCTGGGGGCTCCCCCAGCTCCCTGATTCCCTCCCTGGCTCTCCAGGGTGAGGAGCTCAGCGAGGCCAACGTGAGGCTCAGCCTGCTGGAGAAGAAGCTGGACAGCGCGTCCAAGGACGCGGACGACCGCGTGGAGAAGATCCAGACCAAGCTGGACGAGACCCAGACACTGCTCAAAAAGAAAGAGAAGTGAGTTTGGAACGGGGCTGGGGGTGTGGAGCTGGTGGAGCTCATCCAGAGGAAGCCACGGAATTCCAGAGCCCACCAGAAATCCAAGAGCTGGGTTCCCTCTGCTTGGAGCCAGGCTGGGAGAGCTGGGAATGTTCACTTGGAGAAGAGAAGGACCCAGGCAGAGCTCAGAGCCTCCTCCAGGCCCTGAAGGGGCTCCAGGAGAGCTGGAGAGGGACTGGGGACAAGGGATGGAGGGGCAGGATCAGGAGTCCTGGCCAAGCAGCATCCCTGGCCTCACACCTCCCTCCCTCCGTGTGCTCTTCCCAGGGAGTTTGAGGAGACCATGGACGCCCTCCAGGCTGACATCGACCAGCTGGAGTCGGAGAAGGTGGAGCTGAAGCAGCGCCTGAACAACCAGTCCAAGAGGACGATCGAGGGGCTGCGGGGGGCTCCGCCCTCGGGCGTGGCCTCCATCGTGTCCGGCATCGCCGGCGGTGAGTGACAGGAGCGGGGCCGGGGTGTCCTCCTGCCACAGGGTGTGACCGGGAATTTGGGAACGGTGCTCCCACGGAGCCGCAGCCTCTCCCACACTCCAGCCCTGGCTCCCAGGAATGCTGCTGGGATTCTCATTCCCAAAGGAGCAGGAGCAGCCTGGGAGGTCCTTGCCGAGCCCCTGGCTCTGGGGGAGCATTGCAGGGGCCCTGCTTGGGTCGCTCCCAGCTGCTGGGAACGGGCTCAGTCCCAGATGAGGCTGTGGGAGCCCAGAGCTGCTCCAGGCACAGCTCCTCTCCCACCCAACCCGGGGCTTTAATGCTGATTTTTCTTGTCTCTCCTGGCCCCTCTCCCTGTGCTGCAGAGGAACAGCAGCGAGGTACGGACACACCCTGCATGCAGCCCCAGTGCATGGGGGGGAAATGAAATCCCAGGACCCCCAAACCCTGGGACTCAGCTCCCTTTGGGAGCCAGGGAAGGATCCAGGTCCTGCTCAGAGGCTGCCAGCCCTGGTGGCTCCAGGGGGCCTGGGAAGGGAGGGATGAGCATGGAACTGTGGTGGATGTGGAGAGGGGTGACCACAGCTGGAGAGCCTTGGGAAGGGGCATTGGGAGCTGCTGGGACTTCTCCAGGGAGGTGCCACGTGTTGGTGACAGTGCCCTGTGGCACCGTCAGTGGTGGCAGCGCCGATGGCAGTGCCCTGTGCTGGTGACAGGGGTGGCAGTGCTGATGGCAGTGCTGATGGCAGGGGTGGCAGTGCTGATGGCAGTGCTGATGGCAGTGCCCTGTGCTGGTGACAGGGGTGGCAGCGCCGATGGCAGTGCCCTGTGCTGGTGACAGGGGTGGCAGTGCTGATGTCAGGGGTGGCAGCGCCGATGGCAGTGCTGATGGCAGGGGTGGCAGTGCTGATGGCTGTGCTGATGGCAGTGTCCCTGATGGCAGTGTCCCCGTGCAGGTGTTGGTGCCGGGCAGGTGCCGGGAGGTGGCTCTGGCCCCGTGCAGGTGAAGGACTCTCCCCTCCTGCTGCAGCAGATCGACGCCCTGCAGCTCTCCCTGAAACACCTCAAGAATGAGAACAACCTGCTCAAGGTTGGGGGAATGGGATCCTGTGGGATGAGGTCAGGGTGGGAGAGGATCCTTGTGGGATGTGATCCATGTGGGATGGGATCCATGTGGGATATGGGATCCATGTGAGATGGGATCCCTGTGGGGTGTGATCCATGTGGGATGGGATCCCTGTGGGATGGGATCATCATAGCATGGGATCCCTGTGGGATGGGATTCCTTTGGGATGGCATTCCCGTGGGACATGATCCCGTGGGATGCGATCTGGGTGCGATGTGATCCCTGCGGGATATGATCCCTGTGGGATTTGATCCCCGTGGGTTATGATTCCTGTGGGATATGATCCCTGTGGGATTTGATCCCCGTGGGATGTGATCCCTGTGGGATATGGGATGAGCTGGAGAACAGGCTCTCATCTGGGGCTGAGAGCAGGGTCAGCACTGGGAGCTGCTGGTGGAACTGGGGGTGCTGCCGATGTCCCTGCCAGCCCTGTCCCCTCGGTGCAGATGCCACTGGCACAACCTGATTGATTGATTGATTGATTGATTGATTAATGAACACCCCACCCATGGGGCACAGCAGCAGATAACCCAATTAACCAACTATTCTAATGGATATTAATTGTAACGGGTGGGATGGAGCAGCTCATTAAATCCAACCAGCCCCACATGCGAGGAACCCCCACGGGGCCCATCGCTGCTCCCACCCTTGCTGTCCTTAGCAGCGTTTCACCCATTTCCCACCTCTCCCCGGTGTTTCCCCGTTTCCCGTGGTGCCAGGGTGCCCAGATGAAGCTGGAGCTGGCCAGCCTGGCGCCGCTGCAGGTGCCGCGCGTGGCCGTGGCGCGGGAGCGGCCGCCCGAGGCGCTGCCCACGCAGAGCCTCTACCGCAAGACCACGCAGCTGCTGGAGACCCTCTACCAGCTCAGCGCCAACGCCAAGGTGCTGGACATGAGGCAGAGCAAATCCAGTAGGTTCTACAAAAGTGTTCCTTGGGATCTGGGGGGGTTGTGGCACCTCTGTGTTGTCCCTGTGCCCGCAGGACTGGCAGCCATGTGCCAACCGCAGCAGGGCTCGCTGCGGGGCGGGCTCTGCTCTGCCAGCAGCCCTGGGGTGTTTGGGTTGAGGGACAGTCCCTGTCCCCCTCAAGGCCATTGGTGTGCTGGGGACATGGCTCAGTGTCCAGGGAATGAGCTGCTCTGGGGTGGCTCAGCCCCAAGCCCTGAAATCCCCCTGGTACAAATCCAAGGGGGTCAAACCTTCCCCAAAACCCACCTGGTACCAACCTGAGATCAAAACCCCCAAAACCCACCTGGTGCCAGCCTGAGGAGGTCAAACCCCCCCAAAACACACCTGGTACCAACCTGAAGAGGTCCAACCTCCCAAAACCCACCCAGTGCCAGCCTGAGGAGGTAAACCCCCCCCAAAACCTGCCCAGTATCAACCTGAGGAGGTCAAACCCCCCAAAATGCACCTGGTACCAACCTGAGGAGGTCAAACCCCCTGAAATCCCCTGGTACCAACCTGAGGAGGAGATCAAATCCCCCAAAATCCACCTGGTACCAGCCTGAGGGAGTCAAACCCCCCAAAACCACCCAGAACCAACCTGAGGAGGTCCAACTCCCCAAAACCCACCTGGTGCCAGCCTGAGAAGATCAAACCCCCCCAAAACCACCCAGTACCAACTTGAGGAGGTCAAACCCCCCCAAAACCCAGCTGGTACCCACCTGAGGAAGTCCAGCCCCCCAGAACCCACCCAGTGCCAGCCTGAGGAGATCAAACCCCCCAGAACCCAGGGGGTGCCAGCCTGAGGGGTCACAGTGCTCAGCTGTGTCCGTGTCCCCCCGCCCATCCCTCCCTTCCCGCTGTTTGCAGCGAGGAGCTCCTCGGCGCGGCTGCTGGAGCAGACGGCCCGGCTCTGCGCCCTCAAGAACTCCATCGACGCCCTGAAGGTGAGGAAGGGTCTTCTCCAGCATGGGGGGACCTGGTGGCACCCCCAGCCCAGCCCTCCAGCCCCCAGGCTGGGGCTGGTGGCACCTGGTGGCAGTGAGGGGACAAGGTGCTGCCCATTCCCATTCCCGTTCCCCTCCCAAAACAGTGGGGTTTGACCCCTCTGATTCCTGCCCAGGGTGGGTGAGGAGGGTCCCCCTGGGGTGGGTTTTGGGGTGACCTTGCTGTGCCCCCAGGACGACACGCTGCGGGAGATGGTTCAGCAGCAGCCGGGCGCCGGCGTCTCCACCACCTTCGGCACCTTCCCGTCCTCCTCCTTCCTGAAGGTGAGAGCCCCATCTGAGGGACCCCAGTCCTGAGGGATCCCAGTCCTGAGGGACCCCAATCCTGAGGGACCCCCCAGCTCTGAGAGCCCCAATCCTGAGGGACCCCAATCCCAAAGGAGTCCCCTAATCTCGAGGGATCCCCATTCCTGAGGGAATCCCAATTCCAAGAGACACCAGCCACAAAAACCCCCAATCCCGAGGGACCCCAGTCCCAAGGAACCCCTCAATCCTGAGGGATCCCAAGGAACCCCCCCAGTCCTGAGGGACTCCAATCTCGAGGGACTCCCATTCCTGAGGGAACCCTGATTCCGAGAGATGCCAGTCACAAAAACTCCCATTCCTGAGGGGCCCCCAGTTCCAAGTCCTGAGAGACCCCAGTCCCAAGGAACCCCTAATCTCGAGGGACTCCCATTCCCGAGGGACCCCAATCCCAAAGGATCCCTTGAGGGATCCCCATTCCCGAGGGAACCCCGATTCTGAGGGACCCCTGTCCCAAGGAACCCCCAATGCTGAGGGACCCCAATCTCAAGGGATCCCCAGTTCTGAGGGAACCCCAATTCCAAGAGACACCAGTCACAAAAACCCTATTCCCGAGAGACCCCAACCCTGAGGGACCCCATTCTCAAGGGATCCCCTGTACCTGAGGGACCCCAATCACAAGGAACCCCCAATCCTGAGGGACCCCATTCTCAAGGGATCCCCAGGACCTGAGGGACGCCAATCCCAAGGAACTCCCATTCCTGATGAGCCCCAATCCATCCCTGCTCCTGATCCCCAGTTTCGAGGCACCCCCTGTTCTGACAAACTCCAATCCCGAGGGATCTCCCACTCCCAGGGATGGGCCGGGTGAGGACGCCCTGCCCCACCCCAGCAGCACCCCAGGTCCCACCGCCTTGGGGACACTGAGCGCGTGGCTGTCCCCGCAGGCCAAGCAGGAGCAGGCGCAGGGCCCGGCGCTGTGCGGGCGGGTGACGATCCCGTGCGCCCCGGGGCACGGCCAGGCGCACCGGGTGCTGCTCACCCCGGACCTGCTCCAGCACCTCCGCCAGCACTTCGTGGCCTGACCGCCCCCGAGGGACCCCGGCCCGCTCTCCCCTCCCTCGGGACCCTCCGTTCCCCCCAGCCCGGCCCCGCTCGCGGTGGGAGCCGGAGCCGCTTCCCGGGATCCCCCGCGCTGCTCTCGGACACTACGGAACCCCCCGGGACCCCCGGGACCCCGCGCTCCTGGCATTCAATAAAACTTCCCTGGACGCGCTGCCTGCGCCTGGCACCGGGCACCGGGCGGGGACACTGCGGGGGACACGGGAGGGGACACGGGAAGGGACACGAGGGGCTTCGGGTGGGACACGGGGGAGCATAAAAGGGGACCGGGGGTCACAGGAGGGATCCGAGAGGGGCACTGGGAGTCCCGGGAGGGGACGGAGAACCCCGGGGGGTCACAGGGAGCGCCAGGATGGAACCACGGCGACATTTGGGGATCCTAGGGTGGCACCGGGAGACATTTGGGGGTCCCGGGTGGGACCGCGGGGACACTTGGAGGGCACTGAGGGTCCCAGGAGGGGACCGGGAGAGCTCCGGGCGCCCCGGGGGCGGAACCGGCGGCGCCATTGGGGGTCCGGGGAGGGCACCGCCACGTGCGGCCGCGCGCGCGCCCACCAGCGCGGGAAGGGGCGGGGCCGGGGCTCGCGCGCGCAGGGCTCCCATTGGTCGGCGCGCAGGAAAAGGCGGGAGGGAACGCCCCCCTCCCGGCTCTGATTGGTAGTGCCGCCGAGGGGGCGGGGTTAGTCATCCTCTGCCTGATTGGCTGCGGGGCGGGCCCATCGAGGGCGGCCTGCGGTGATTGGTGGAGGGCGCGGCGCAGTGGGCGCTGATTGGTGGAGAGGGGAGGACACGGGGTTCCGGCGGG
This sequence comes from Molothrus ater, assembly GCF_012460135.2. Taxonomy (NCBI): domain Eukaryota; kingdom Metazoa; phylum Chordata; class Aves; order Passeriformes; family Icteridae; genus Molothrus; species Molothrus ater. The sequence continues at coordinate 71,041,316 of NC_050481.2, forward strand.
GATAGCGCGTCAGTTCCGGACGGCGGCGGCGGCAGGAGGACGATGGTGAGTGAGGGGACGGGCCCGGGCCGCATCCGCCGCCATCGGGAGTGGGGAGGGACCCAGGAGCCCCCTCGGACCGCATCGGGACGGGCCGGGACCGGCGGGAGGCCGGGGGAGCCGCATCGGGCCGGGGCGGCGGGTGCGGGGATGGGCGGGAGCGCGGCCCCGGTGCCGCCCCCGGTGAGCGGAGCCCTCGGTGCCGCAGGTGCTGCTGCACGTGCTGTTCGAACATGCGGCCGGGTACGCGCTGTTCGCCGTGCGGGAGGTGGAGGAGATCGGCCTGCTGCTGCCGCAGGTACCGCACCGGCAACGGCGGGAGCGGGGACGGGGAGGAACGGGAGGGAAACGGCGTGGGGAGGCGGGAACGGCGTGGGGAAGAACGGGAACGGGGATCGGGGAGGTGGGGGCAGGAGGAGACACACCGGGAGCGGGGATAGAGAGAGGTGGAAGGATCGGGGAGGCGGGGGGGGGGGAACCGGCGGGGGGGGGCGCGGTGCCGGGGCCGTTCCCCGTGACCGGAGCCCCCGCCTCCCCCCGGTTGTCCCCGGTTGCAGGTGGAGGAGAGCGTCCTCACGCTGGGCAAGTTCCACAACGTGGTGAAGCTCGTGGCGTTCTCGCCGTTCCGCTCGGCGCAGAGCGCGCTGGAGAACATGAACGCCGTGTCCGAGGGTGAGCGCGGCGGGGCCGGGGACACCGGGACCCCCCTCCCGCGGGCACCGCGCTGAGCCCCCCCTGTCCCGCAGGAGTCCTGCACGAGGACCTGCGGCTGCTGCTGGACACGGCGCTGCCCCCCAAGAGGAAGAAGGTGGTGCTGGGGGTGGGCGATGCCAAGATGGGCGCGGCCGTGCTGGAGGAGCTGGGGGTGCAGTGCCAGACCGGGGGCGTCGTGGCCGAGCTCATGCGAGGTGAGTGGGGACAGAGGGGACATCTCTGGGGTCCTGGGATTCACCCGGGAGGGGTGAGGAGTGAGGGGACCCAGTGCCGTGGCTGTGAGGTGTCCCTGGGGTCGCACGTGGTGGCAGCTCAGTGTCCATGCGGTGGCACCATTGTCCCCCCGTGTCCCCGCAGGGATCCGGCTGCACTTCCCGGCGCTGGTCCGGGGCCTCACGGCGCAGTCGGCGGCCAAGGCCCAGCTGGGGCTCGGGCACAGCTACTCCCGGGCTAAGGTGAAGTTCAACGTGCACCGGGTGGACAACATGATCATCCAGTCCATCAGCCTGCTGGACCAGCTGGACAAGGACATCAACACCTTCTCCATGCGTGTCCGGTCCGTGGGGACGGATTTTGGGGCTTTAAAGGGTTTGGGGTCCCCTCCCTCCCCATGCTTACCACAGGCAGCTGCTGCTGCTCCGGCCGCCTGTACAGACCGGGGAGGGACAGCAGCTCCCCACGGGACACTGGCCGGGCCTCAGGGCCGTGGCATGGACCAGGGGGGACATGGGGAACGTGGTGGGGTGGCCTGGGGACACCCCGAGCTGGGGTGGGGCCCAGGTGGCAGCAGTGACCGTGTCCTGTCCCCGCAGGGAGTGGTACGGGTACCACTTCCCCGAGCTGATCAAGATCGTCCCCGAGAACTCCATGTACTGCCGGGTGGCCAAATTCATCGGGAACCGCCGGGAGCTGAGCGAGGAGAGCCTGGAGGGGCTGGAGGAGATCGTCATGGACAGCGCCAAGGCCCAGGCCATCCTGGAGGCCTCCCGCTCCTCCATGGGTGAGGGGGGCTCTCGGGGGCTCGGGGGGGGCCTGGCCACGTGCCCAGTGCTGCCACTGAGCCCGTGCCACCCCCAGGCATGGACATCTCCCCCCTGGACCTCATCAACATCGAGAGCTTCTCGCGCCGCGTCATCTCGCTGTCCGACTACCGCAAGGGGCTGCAGGAGTACCTGCGCTCCAAGATGAGCCAGGTGGCCCCCAGCCTGTCAGCCCTCATCGGGGAGGTGGTGAGTGTCCCCAGAGTGTCCCCAGAGTGTCCCCAGAGAGCCCTCCCCAGCCGCGGAGATGATGTCAGAGTGAATCTGTCAATCCACTGAGTCGTGCTGCTGACACTTCCACTGCTGATCCCCGGCCTGTGGGGACTCCCTGCTCCCTTGGGGGGGTTCAGAGCCTCCTGTAACCCCCCCCCCCCCGTGCTGTCCCCCAGGTGGGTGCCCGCCTCATCTCGCACGCTGGCAGCCTGACCAACCTGGCCAAGTACCCGGCCTCGACGGTGCAGATCCTGGGGGCAGAGAAGGCCCTGTTCAGGTACCCCAGGGCGGTCGCGGTGATGGCGGCCTCAGGGCTGTGGCTGTGACTCGCTGGGGGTGAGCAGCCGGCCCCGCTCTGAGCGACCCCCGGAGCGCGGCGGGCTGGGGAGGGGCTGTCCGGGCGTGGGGGTGGCACTCGGGGGTCCTGACCCCACCCTGGGCACTCGCAGGGCGCTGAAGACGCGGGGGAACACCCCCAAGTACGGCCTCATCTTCCACTCCACCTTCATCGGGCGCGCGGCCGCCAAGAACAAGGGGCGCATCTCGCGCTACCTGGCCAACAAGTGCACCATTGCCTCGCGCATCGACTGCTTCTCAGGTGGGCACAGATGGGGGGCACTGGCACTCGGTGCCCGGGTGGGCACAGGGAGGGCACTCGGGGGCGCTGGGGGCCGCTCTGCCGTGATGGGAACATTTTTCGTCAACAGCATCTCACCCCCGTGAATGGTGACTCCTGTGGGCTGAGCAGAGCGCGGGGGCACTCGGGGGGGGTTTGGGGGTGCAGGGGCAGTGCTGAGCCCCCCTGTCCCCTCCCCACAGAGGTCCCCACCAGTGTCTTTGGGGACAAGCTCCGGGAGCAGGTGGAGGAGCGCTTGGCCTTCTACGAGACCGGGGAGCCGCCCCGCAAGAACCTGGAGGTGATGAAGGAGGCCGTGGTGGAGGTGAGGAGGAGGAGGAGGAGGGGATGCTGAGGGATGAAGAAAAGCGGTGAGGGTGACAAATGGGGGCAGTGGGAGAGATGGAGATGGAGGAGGTGAGGTCTTGAGGGAGATGAAGATGGAGGTGAGGTGATGAAGGTGATGAAGGTGATGTGCTGGGATGAAAATGATGGAAGCGTTGGGGTGATGAAGATGATGGAGGTGAGGTCCTGGGGGAGATGAAGATGGCAGTAGTGAGGTACCAGGAGAGGGAGATTGTGAATGGGAGGTGTGGGGGCAGTGAAGGCGGTGGAGGTGATGAAGATGATGCTGAGGTGCTGGGGGATGAAGGTGATGGTGAGATGCTGTGGTGAGGAAGGTGATGCTGAGGTGCTGGGGGATGAAGATGATGCTGTGGTGATTAGGGGGATGAAGGTGATGCTGAGGTGCTGGGGGAATGAAAGTGAAGGTGAGGCACTGGGGGTGATGAAGATGATGGTGAGATGCTGTGGTGATGAAGATGATGCTGAGGTGCTGGGGGATGAAGATGATGGTGAGATGCTGTGGTGAGGAAGATGATGCTGTGGTGAGGAAGGTGATGCTGAGGTGCTGGGGGATGAAGGTGAGGGCCCGTGTCGGAGGTGATGTCACTGTGCCATCCTGACCCACTGTGGAGGCCAAAGACTGATTTAATGAGTCTGATCCGACCAGGGCCAGGCGTGGGGACAAACCCTGGGACCCTGCCCTGGCTCACGTCCCCCTGTGTGTCCCCAGGCCAACGAGGTGGTGGCTGAGGTGAAGAGGAGGCAGGAGAAGAAGGAGAAGAAGAGGAAGAAGAGGGAGAAGCGGCGGCTGGAGGCGCTGGCAGCAGCCGCTGAGGAGGCAGCAGAGAACTCAGTGATGGAGACGGAGGTGAGGGGGATGGGGTGAGAGCCTTTGGGGGGCCCTGGGTGCTCCTGATGCTGGGGGGGTGAGGGGTCTCTGTGCCCCATGAGGGCAGGGAAGGTGGGGGCAGAGCTGATGTGGGGCTCCCCACAGGAGAACGACGTGGGGGCCAAGAAGAAGAAGAAAAAGAAGAAGCAGCAGCAGCCAGAGGAGTCAGAAGCAGAGGCAGAGCCTGAGGAGAACGGGGTGGAGGAGGAGGAGGAAGAGGAGGAGCCCTTGCCCAAGAAGAAAAGGAAAGTCGTGGTAGAACCTGAGGCAGAGGAGGAGGAAGAGGAGGAAGAGGAAAAGAAGAAGAAAAAGAAGAAGAAGAAGAAGGCAGTGGCTCGGGACTCAGAGGAGGATTAGGGAGCAGAGCTCAGTCAGCACACGGACTGACAGACAGACAGACAGACTGACGGACAGGCAGGCGCCAGGAGTGGCCACTCGCCCGCTCCCGCGGTGGCCCCAGCTGTGCCCTGTGGCACCGTGGCCACTTGGGTCCCTCTGGGCAGCAGCAGCAGCCCCTGGACTGTGCCTTACGGAGTGGAACTGCCACCCCTGTCCCTGGGGCCTGGGGCCTGGGCTGTGTGGGGCTGGCCCCAGGCTGTGTCTGTGTCCCCTTCCCTGGGGCCTGGGCTGTGTGGGGCTGTCCCCAGGCCCTGTCGCCCCTGCCTGTGCAGCGCAGGGGTGCCCAAACCCCAATAAAGGGCTGAGGTTGTTGCTGACCCCTCCTGTCCTGCTCCGTGGCAGGGGGTGCCCAGGCTGTCCCCGCGGGGGTCACCCTGTCACCAGCAGCCTGCCCGGGCCGAGGGACGCTGACAGCAGCACGGTCACACCTGAGGCCACTTTATTGGAGTCGCCAGGGGCGGGGCTGAGGTCACTGCACCTCCAGGGCATCTATCACGGCCTGGGTGAAATCCATGGAGGTGGAGTAGCCCCCCATGTCCGCCGTGCGCACCTGCAAGGAGACGGGAGGTTAGGGGGGACCAGCAGGGGCCCTGCCAGAGTGGGGTCCCCCCGGCCCCAGCTGGGCTGTGGCACTCTGGGGTGGGCTCCCTGGAGCCCTCGGCACCCCCAAAACTGTCCCTGTGCCTCGGGGACGTGTGGAGGGGCTGCTGGTGCTGGCCCCTCTGCCCCAGACTCTGGTTTGGGCTTTGGTTCCAGCATTGCCCCCCCCCCCCAGCTCAGCGGCCCCGGGTGCCCCAGGGCAGGGCAGGGCTGCAGGGAAGCGTTGGACCCTTTATTAGCAAAGCAGAGTACAGAGCACAACACGATGGCACAGCCCGGGGGGCACCAGGCCTGGCCCCGCGGGCACCGCGGCACGGGATCGGCTCCCAGGTCCCCAATCCCCATGGACTGGGGGGCACGGGGTCACCTCCCACCCTGTGCCACGGCTGGAGTGTGCCAGGGTCACCCCATGGCACGGGGACCCTGTGCCAGCAGCTGCCAAGGGGGCGCAGGGTGGGGGGTGCCACCCTGTTTGTTGATTGCTGGAAGCTGCACGGGATGGGCCCCACGGGAATGGGGTCACTGGGGCCCATGGGAATACAGATCCCACAGCCCCAGGGATCCCCTGGGAGAATGGGGTCCCAAGGTCCTGTTCCCACAGGGATCCCACAAATCCCCCTGGTCCAACAGTCAGAATGACCCCACAGGAATAGGGGGGGTCCCATAGTCACAGGGATCCCCTGGGAAAATGGGGTCCCACGGCCCAAGGTCCTGTTCCCACAGGGATCCCACAAATCCCACTGGTCCAACAGTCAAAATGATCCCATGGGAATGGGGTCCCACGGTCCAAGGTTCTGTTCTCACAGGGATCTGAGAATCCCACTGGTCCCACAGGGATAATAATCCAGCAATGAGGATCCCATGGGAACTGGGGGTCCCAGAGCCATGGCGGGTGGTCCCAATGTCCCTAGGAGCTGCCTATGATTTGGGGGTGCTGCCCCATCCCCCCAAAACCGCCCAGGAACCCCAAACTCCGCACTGGGCGCCTCCTGTGGGGATGGGGAGGGGTTCTTGGGGTTCCCTCCTCCCTGGGGGGGCTGGGAGGGGTTTGGGGAGGGGGCTGAGCCCCATAGCTGGGGTGCAGGGGGGCCTAAGCCCCATAGTTGGGGTGCAGGTTGTCAATGACGGACTTGACGAAGTCGGAAGTGGTGGAGTAACCGCCCAGGTCCCGGGTCCTGACCTGCAAATCCAACACAGGGAGGGGAGAAACGGGGGAAAGGCTCTGGTGAACAACGAGGGAACGGCTGGGACAGGGACAGGACAGCAGAGAGAGACAGCAGGGACCCTCCACAGCCCTGCCAGGACCTGTGGGGGGAATGGGGACATGGACAGGTCCCTGAGAGCCCTGTTGGGATTTGGGGCTGTGGAACATCCCTGAGAGTCCCTCCAGGACCTGCAGTGGGAACAGGGACGTGGGAACGTCCCTGAGAGCCCTGGGATGAGAATGGGGACATGGACAGGTCCCTGAGAGCCCTGCCAGGACCTGGGGTGGACATGGGGACATGGACAGGTCCCTGAGAGCTCTGGGGTGGGAATGGGACTGTGGAACATCCCTGAGAGCCCTGCCAGGACCTGTGGTGGGAATGGGGACATGGAACATTGCTGAGACCCCTGTTAGGATTTGGGGTGGACATGGGGCTCTGGAACATCCCTGAGAGTCCTGCCAGGATGTGGTGTGGGAATGGGGCTGTGGAACATCTCTAGAGAACCATTCCAGACCTGGGGTGGACATGGGGACGTGGACAGGTCCCTGAGAGCCACGGGGTGGCAACGGAGCTGTGGAATGTCCCTTGAGAGTCCTGCCAGGACCTGGGGTGGGAATGGGGACATGGAGAAGTCCCTGAGAGCCCTGGGGTTGCACTGGGGCTGTGGAACATCCCTTGAGAACCATAGCAGGGCCTGGGTGGACACGGAAAGGTCCCTGAGAGCCCTGCCAGGAGCTGGGGTGGGAATGGGGCTGCAGAAGGTCCCCGAGAGCCCTCCTGAGAACCCAAATGGAGACAAGGCCATGGTGGATCCCCCAGCCCTGCTAGAAGCCCTTCCTGAGCCAGGACATGACCACAGGGGCTGGACACAGCACTGGGCCTGGGATTGCAGCTGGAGAGAGGAGAGGAACCCAAATTCCAGCTGGGAAGAGGAGAGGAACCAGAATTCCAGCTGGGAAGAGGAGAGGAACCAGAATTCCAGCTGGGAAGAGGAGAAGAACCCAAATTCCAGCTGGGAAGAGGAGAAGAACCCAAATTCCAGCTGGGAAGAGGAGAAGAACAGAACTGCAGCTGGGAAGAAGAGAGCAGCCAGAGAAGGTGACCCAGGCACCCCCAGCCCTACCCCTGCCCCGCACTCACTTTTCCACCTTTGATCACCTTCTTCACCGCGTCCGAGACCATGTTGGAGTGGTATTCCAGGCTGGAACGGGGGGGCAAGCAGGGGTCAGCCCCTCAGAAGCCCCCCAGACCCCCCAAACCCCCCCTCAGAGCCCAGCACGTACTTGAGGTGCCGCAGCATGTTGGAGGCCGAGAGCAGCATGGCCGTGGGGTTGGCGATGTTCCTGCCCACGGCCTGGGCGAAGGGGTGCCGGGCTCCCTGCGGGACACGGGGCACGGTGACAGGGCCGTGCCACCCTGCCAGCCGTGGGCACGCTGCCCTGGGGTGCCCCTGGGGCGCCCACCCCTCCTCACCATCTCGAACACGGCGTACTCGGCGCTGTAGCTCTCGCCGGGCACGACGCCGGCGCCGCCCACCAGCCCCGCTGCCAGGTTGTCCACGATGTTCCCGTACAGGTTGGGCATCACCAGGACGTCAAACTGGTAGGGATTCTGCACCAGCTGGGATGGGAATGGGAATGGGAATGGGAATGGGGCCTGGAACAGCTGGGGGGAAGCTCAGCCCCGCTCTGGGACAGGGGGCAGAGCCCAGCTGTGGTGGGGCAGGATGAGATCTGAGGTGTCTCCAACCCAGATCATTCCATGCTTGGCACAACTGCCTGGGGCAGCAGAGAGGGGACAGAGGAGTTTTTAGGGACTGGAGGGGAGTTTTTAGGGATTTAAAGGGGAATTACTGGGGACAGAAACACAGCCAGCCCCAGTGAGGCTGCAGGAACCCAGGTCCCCAGATCCCCCCAAATTCCCCCCAGGAGCAGCACTGGGATAGCCCTGGGGCCCAGGTGGGACAGAGGTGGGAATGTTGGGAATGCTGGGAATGCTGGGGGGGCTCCTGCCCGGCACGGGGACAAACCTGGGGCCAGGTGGGCTCGGTGTGCCCAGGCTTGGAGGTTCCAGCTCCTCAGGGGGGGTTGGGAAGGGATCAGGGACAGGGACAAGGGATGGGGACACGCTCAGGGGCGTGGCCGGTCGGGGGTGTGGCCCGGGGGCGTGGCTCACCTGCATGCAGCAGTTGTCGATGATCATGGTGTCGAATTTGATCTTGGGGTACAGCTCGGCCACCTCCTTGCAGCACTGCAGGAACAGCCCATCCCCCAGCTTCCTGCACAGGGAACACCAGGACGGGTTGGGAACAGCAGAGAAATCCCAAAGGCTGCAGGGATCCAGCAGGAACTGCAGGGACCCTGCAGGAACTGGGATCTGTGACACCCTTTGGGGGTCCTCACGCTGGTTTTCCCCCCTCTCCCTGATGGGAAGGGGATTTGTCCCAGGTGGGAGGTGCAGGAGGAGCTGTCCAGGTGCTCCCATCAATGATTCCAGAGCTTGGGATTCTGCAGGAGTGACCCCAAGCCAATGATCCCACAATCCATGGGGACAGAGTTGCTGCCCTGGGAATACCTGGACACTGATTTATCAATAAATGTGATCAATCAGCTGCAGGTCAGGGTCTGCTCACCCCTGGCTGGGAGCAGAATGAGGGAAAAGCCCAAATCCCAGGGAAATCCTGATGGCCCTCACTCCAACCCCAGTGTCCAGCCTGGCCTTGGGCACTGCCAGGGATCCAGGGGCAGCCCCAGAAAATCTGGGAATTCCAGCCCAGGCAGGAATTCCTTGCCAAGATCCCAGCCCAATCTCCCCTTTCCCAGTGGGAGCCATTCCCTGGCTCCTGTCCCTGCAGGCCTTGTCCCCAGCCCCTCTCCAGCTCTCCTGGAGCCCCTGCAGGCACTCTGAGGATTCCCTGGAATTTTCCCTTCTCCAGGGAAGCATTCCCAGCTCTCCCAGAGCAAAAGAGCTCCACAATCCTGGAATGGTTTGGGTGGAAGGGGACCTTGTAGTTTATTGACACCTTCCACCACCCCAGGCTGCTCCAGCCTGGCCTTGGGCACTGCCAGGGATCCAGGGCAGCCACAGCCGCTCTGGGAATTCCAGCCCAGCCAGGAATTCCTTGCCAAGACCCCACCCCAACCTCTCTGTTTCCACCTTGAAGCCCTTTCCCCCTCTCCTGCCACTGCAGATGTCCTGGAGCCCTGTGGGTCACGCTGGGGTCACCCCGCTGCGGCTGAGGGGACAGGGGTGACAGTGGCACTCACACAGCTGAGGGGACAGGGGTGACAGTGGCACTCACATGATGTTGGCCTTGTGCACAGCTGAGGGGACAGGGGTGACAGTGGCACTCACACAGCCGAGGGGACAGGGGTGACAGTGGCACTCACACAGCCGAGGGGACAGGGGTGACAGTGGCACTCACATGATGTTGGCCTTGTGCACAGCTGAGGGGACAGGGGTGACAGTGGCACTCACACAGCCGAGGGGACAGGGGTGACAGTGGCACTCACACAGCCGAGGGGACAGGGGTGACAGTGGCACTCACATGATGTTGGCCCTGTGCACAGCTGAGGGGACAGGGGTGACAGTGGCACTCACACAGCTGAGGGGACAGGGGTGACAGTGGCACTCACACAGCCGAGGGGACAGGGGTGACAGTGGCACTCACATGATGTTGGCCTTGTGCACAGCTGAGGGGACAGGGGTGACAGTGGCACTCACACAGCCGAGGGGACAGGGGTGACAGTGGCACTCACATGATGTTGGCCTTGTGCACAGCCGTGACCTTGGCCCGGCCCTTCTTGGTGGCGTAGTCGAAGGCGAACTTGGCGATGCGCTGGGACTTGGCCCTGGTGATGATCTTGAGGCACTCGATGACGCCCTTGGCACTCTGGGGACAGCGGGGCTGTCACAGCCCGGCCACCGCCACCCCCGCTGGCCCCGCGCCCCGCCTCTCCTCCCTGCCCTATTGGTGGTATTATTATTATTTTAAATGATTATTATTTTAAATGATTATTATTATTATTTTAAATTATTATTATTATTATTATTATTATTATTATTATTATTATTATTATTATTATTATTATTATTATTATTATTATTATTATTTTAATTTTATTATAATTATTAATTTTAGTTTTATTATTATTAATTTTTATTACTATTATTTATTATATTATCTTCCCTATTATTATAATCATAATTATTATTACTTATCTTCCCTTCCCTATTATTATCATTATCATAATCATCATCATTATTATTAATATTAATATTTATTATCTTCCCTTCCCTCTCCTTACATTTATTATTACTAGTACTATTATTATCATTACTATTAGTTATTATTATTCACCATAATTTATTAAATATTTATTAAATAAATTAAATAATTTATTAATAAAAATCACCATATATTTACTATGTGTTACATGTATTATTATATCGATTATTCTTACACGTATTTATTATTAAATTATTATTTTTATTTTTATTATTTTATTTTTATTTATTATTTTTATTATTTTATTATTATTATATTTATTATTTTATTCTTACACGTATTTATTATTAAATTATTATTAATTCTTATCACCGGGATTTTTACAATTAAATATTTCTTATCATTAAAATTTTGTTCCAATTACTATATATTTCTTATAATAACCATTTTGTTTCAATTATTGAATTGCTCTTATCATCATCATAATTTCATTTCAATTATTGAATTTTTCTAAAAATCACCACTTTGGTTCAATTGTTGAATTGTTATCATCATCATCATCATCACCATTTTGTTTCAATCATTGAATTGTTCTCATCACCATCACCACCACTTTGTTTCAATTATTGAATTTTTCTAATCATCATCATCTTCTTTCAATTATTGAATTGTTCTCATCATCATCATTTTCTTTCAATTATTGAATTGTTATCATCATCACAATTTTGTTTCAATTATCAAATTGTTCTTATCATAATTTTGTTTCAATTATGGAATTATTCCCATCATTTTAATTATTAATTTGTTCTAGTCTCAGCCCAGATTTGCCTTTTCTGTGCAGTTCTCCTCCCCGCCGGTGTCTCCATCCTGGCCAGGGCTGACCCAGGACAATGTCCAAGTGCCACCGTCCCCTGTGCCAGGCACTGTCCCCGCTGCAGCCACCCCAGTGCTCCCTGGGGCTGGGTGTGTTCCTATCCCAAAATGTTCCCCAATCCCACTGCTCCAGGCAGCTCCAGAGTGTGCTGAGCAGGGAATCAGGGAACCATGGAATGGGGTGGCTTGGGGAGACCTTGGAGTTCATCCCATCCCACCCAGGGACACCTCCCACCATCCCAGGGGGATCCAAGTCCATCCAGCCTGGCCTTGGGCACTGCCAGGGATCCAGGGGTTGGGAATTCCCAGGAGTTCTCTGGGAATTCCAGCCCAGGCAGGAATTCCTTGCCAAGATCCCAGCCCACTCTCCCCTTTCCCAGTGGGAGCCATTCCCTGGCTCCTGTCCCTGCAGGCCTTGTCCCCAGCCCCTCTCCAGCTTTCCTGGAGCCCCTGCAGGCACTCTGAGGATTCCCTGGAATTTTCCCTTCTCCAGGGGAGCATTCCCAGCTCTCCCAGAGCAAAAGAGCTCCAGAATCCTGGAATGGTTGGGTTGGAACAGACCTTAAATCCCATCTCATCCATGGGCAGGGACACCTCCTGCTATCCCAGGTGGATCCAGCCTGGCCTTGGGCACTGCCAGGGATCCAGGGGCAGCCCCAGCAAATCTGGGAATTCCAGCCCAGCCAGGAATTCCTTGCCAAGATCCCAGCCCCATCTCCCCTTTCCCAGAGGAAGCCATTCCCTGGCTCCTGTCTCCAGCCCTTGTCCCCTTGTTTTACAATCCCTGACCCCTATCCCTAAAATCCAACCACTCCTTTTGCCATTTTTTCCCCTTTTTTCCCCCCTTCCTCTCCAGCTCTCCTGGAGCCCCTCTGGGGACTCTGAGGAGCCCCTGGAGCCGTGCCCCGTGCAGGTGCCACTGCAGCTGTGCCAGGCTGTCCCCTGTCCCACCTCGTGCTCCAGGGAGCTGTACTCGCCCTCCGTCTGCTCCCGGATGATCACCAGGTCCAGGTTGTTGTGCCGGGTCTGGTAGCCCGAGAGGCTCTTCACGTGCACCACGTTGGCAAACAGGTCCAGCTTCCTCCTGGGGGACACGGGGACACACGGACACGGGGACATGGGACACGGGGACATGGGACACGGGGACACATGGACATGGGACACGGGGACACACGGACACGGGGACACACGGACACGGGGACATGGGGACACGGGGACACGGGGACACAAGGACAGGGTCACCGGGGCTGCTCCAGGGTCACCGTGTCCCCTCTGGGCGCTGGGGACACAACTGGGGCCACCTCCCCTCTGCAGGACCCCAGGGTGAGCAGGGACAGCTCCTGGCCAGGGATGGTCCCTCACGGGTTTTGCCTCCCAATAACTCATTAATTAATTATTAATTAACGGGGTTTTCCCAGGGATGAGTTCTGGTGGCCAGCCCAGCATCTCCAGAATTTCCAGAGAAGCAGGATCAGCCAGCAGGGGCAGCTCCAGGCTATGGAGTTTTGCTTCCCAATAACTCATTAATTATTAATTAATGGGGTTTTTCCAATGACAAATTCTGGGATCCACCCCAGCATCTCCAGAATTTCCAGGGAAGAAGGATGAGTCAGCAGGGGCAGCTCCAGGCTACGGAGTTTTGCTTCCCAATAACTCATTAATTAATAATTGATGTTTTATCCACAGTGACTGTCCCCTGCAAGTCCCAGGGGACACAATTGGGGTCACCTCCTCTGCAGGACCCCTCAGGGTCCCACTGAAATTTTGTTTCCCAGCCCACACAGAATCCCTCAGCCTTTTCCTCTCGCCCATAACTCATTAATGATTAATTAATTAATTTTCCCCACCTGAGCCTCATGTCATAGGATGCCAGGTCTCCCTTGTACTCCATGGGTGTGTGGATCTTCCCTGCAGGACACAGAGCGGGGTCAGGACACGGGGGAATTGTCCCAGTATGCCACAAAACCCTCCCCTGGCACAGCCTGCGGGGTCAAGGGGAGGACAGGGACAGGGACAGGGCCAGGGCCAGGGCCAGGTGCTCACCAATGAGGGCCACCTTGCTCTCCTTCATGGAGTCCACCACCCGGTCCAGCTTCTCCTCGGACGCCGTGTTCTGCACCTCGCTCAGGTGGTGCTCGTCAAAGATCACGGGGACATTGCCAGCCTGGGACAGGGACAGGGACAGGGCCACCCACGGTCACCCCACACGGGGACACCACAGGAGCCCTGAGCCAGCCAGGGCCGTGCTCGGGGACAGGAGGGGTCCCCTCAGCGCCAGTGATGGAATCATGGGGTGTTTCCCTTGGGAAAACCCTCTGAGGTGACCCCAGCACTGCCAAGGCCACCCCTTGGGATGTCCCCAAGTGTCACATCCACAGGGCTGGTAAATCCCCCCAGGGATGGGGATTCCCCTACTACCTTGGGGAGCCATTTTTAGGAGGAATGATCCCAATATCCCAAATCCAATTATCCCAAATCCCTCCAGGAATGGCGACCCACCCTCTCTGCCTGTGGGACACACAGGGACACTCAGGGACAGGCAGGAACATGCAGGGACACTCAGGGACTTCTAGGGACATTTAGGGACATTCAGGGACAGACAGGAATACACAGGGACACCCAGGGACTAGCAGGGACTCGTAGGGACATTTAGGGACACTCAGGGACATTCAGGAATACTCAGGGATACACAGGGACACTCAGGGACACATAGGGACACTCAGGGACAGGCAGGAACATGCAGGGACACTCAGGAACTTGTAGGGACATTTAGGGACATTCAGGGACAGGCAGGAATACTCAGGGACACACAGGGACATGCAGGGACACTCAGGGACAGGCAGGAACATGCAGGGACACTCAGGGACTAGCAGGGACTCGCAGGGACACTCAGGGACATTCAGGAATACTCAGGGACACTCAGGAACAGGCAGGGACACTCAGGGACACTCAGGGACAGGCAGGAATACACAGGGACACTCAGGGATACTCAGGAACGTGCAGGGACAAGCAGGGAGATTTAGGGACACCAAGGACACTCCCAGGGACACCCAGGGACATTTAGGGACACTCAGGGACACTCGGGCCAGCTGCTGCTGCTGTCCCCTGGCCATGCCATACCTTGAAGACCTCCTTGACAGCGTGCATGAGCTCCGGGCCCACGCCGTCCCCCGGCAGCATTGTCACCTGGAATGTCCCCTCAGCCCTGTGGGACTGCAGGGACACAGCGGGGTCACCCCAAACCAGCCCCAAACCGGGCCAAAGGGACCCCCGGGGCCCTGAGCCACATCACACCCACAGGGACACGGGGACATGGAGTGTCTGCGTTGGGAACGCCCTGCAGGGCCAAGGCCACCACTGAGCATTGTCCCCAAGTGTCACAGGGTGGGGAATCCCCCAGGGATGGGGACTCCACAGCTGTGCAGGGCTGGACAGGAGGAAAACTCCTACAATGTCCCCACAATGTCCTCCCAAGGGACCCCCGGGGACATCCAAACCTCTCCTGGCCCAGCCTGGGGCCGTGTCCCTTTGTCCTGTCCCTGTCCCCAGCTGTCCCCTCCTGGCAGAGCCACAGGGTCCCCCCTGATCCCCCTTTTCTCCAGGCTGAGCCCCCTCCCCAAATCCCTCCTGTCCCTGGGCACCCTTGTCCTGAGGGGCCAGAGCCAGCGCAGGGCGGAGCTGTCCCTGTCCCTGTCCCGAGGCCACCGGGGGTGGCACCAGCCCTGAGCACACCCGACACCATGGAGGGCCCTTGCTCTGCTCAGCCCTGCCAGGAACCGCCTGTCCCTCTGCCCAGAGGGATTCCTGAGAGCTCCCGGCACAGCCCCGCGCTCCTAAATCCCCTCATCCCTGCCCTCAGGATCCCATGGAATTCTGGACAGGCATTTTGGGAGGAATTTCCCCAATATCCCACCCAAACCCCTCCAGGGATGAGGACTCCCAGTTTCTCTTCCCAGGAGGAATTTCCCCAATTTCCCAGCACAGCCCCGTGTTCCTAAATCCCCTCATCCCTGCCCTCAGGAACTCCTGGAATTTTGGACAGCCATTTTAAGAGGAATTTCCCCAATATCCCACCCAAATCCCTCCAGGGATGAGGTCTCCCAGTTTCTCTTCCCAGGAGGAATTTCCCCAATATCCAGGGACACCCCAGTGCTCCTAAATCCCTTCATTCCTGCTCCCTGCCCTCAGGAACTCCTGGAATTTTGGACACCCATTTTTAGGAGGAATTTCTCCAATATCCCACCCAAATTCAGGGGTGAGGTCTCCCAATTTCTCTTCCCAGGAGGAATTTCCCCAATATCCCAGCACAGCCCCATGTTCCTAAATCCCCGCATTCCTTCTCCCTGCCCTCAGGAACTCCTGGAATTTTGGACACCCATTTTTAGGAGGAATTTCCCTAATAATCCACCCAAATCCAGGGATGAGGTCTCCCAGTTTCTCTTCCCAGGAGGAATTTCCCCAATATCCAGGGACACCCCAGTGCTCCTAAATCCCCTCATTCCTGCTCCCTGCCCTCAGGAACTCCTGGGATTCTGGACAGCCATTTTAGGAGGAATTTCCCCAATATCCCACACAGATCTCTCCAAGGTTGGGGACTCCCCGCTTCTCTTTTCAGGAGGAATTTCTCCCAGATCCCAGCACAGCCTGGTGTTCCTAAATCCCCTCACTTCTTTCCCCTGGCCTCAGGAACTCCTGGAATTTTGGACAGCCATGTTTAGCAGGAATTTCCCAATATCCCACCCAAATCTTTCCAAGGATGGGGACTCTCCCCTTGTCTTTCCAGGAGAAATTTCCCCAATACCCAGGCATGGTCCAGTGTTCCTAAATCCCTTCATTCCTGCTCCCTGGCCTCAGGAACTCCTGGAGTTTTGGACAGCCATTTTTAGGAGAAATTGCCCCAATATCCCACCCAAATCTCTCCAGGGATGAGGACTCTCCCCTTCTCCTTCCAGGAGGAATTTCCCCAGTATCCAACCCCATATCCCAGCACGGCCTGTTGTTCCTAAATCCCCTCATTCCTCCTCCCTGCCCTCAGGATCCCATGGAATTTTGGACAGGCATTTTGAGCAGGAATAGACCCAATATCCCACCCAAATCTCTCCAGGGATGAGGACTCTCCCCTTCTCCTTCCAGGAGGAATTTCTCCAATATCCCAGCACAGCCCCACGCTCCTAAATCCCTTCATTCCTTCTCCCTGCTCTCAGGAACTCCTGGAATTTTGGACAGGCATTTTTAGCAGGAATCTCCCCCATATCCCACCCAAATCTCTCCAGGGATGAGGTCTCTCCCTTCTCCTTCCAGGAGGAATTTTCCCATTATCCAGCCCCATATCCAGGGACACCCCAGTGCTCCTGAATCCCTTCATTCCTTCTCCCTGCCCTCAGCACCTCCTGGAATTTGCCAAACTCCATTTTGGTAGCCCAGACCACAAGAGAACCTCACTGATCACTCCTGGGATGTCCCACCCACCCCTTCCCTTCCTTCCCCAGCCTGGAATTCCCTGTGGGAGCTGCTCCCAGCAGGAACCCCCCAATCCCAGCCCAGGGAATTCCCTGCCAGCAATGCCAGGGAAACTCCAAACCGCCAGTGGGAATGGGGAAGGAAGGAAGGAAGGAGGGAGGGAGGGAAGGAAAGCTGAGAGTCACAAATGGGGAGCTTTAAATAAGCTGGAATCAAATGTCCAGAGCACAAATGTGAAATACCAGGAGGCAGAGCTGAGGGAAGGGCAGTGCCTCAAGGTCACACTTGGGGCTGAGCCCTTCCCTCAGCCATATTCCCAAGGAATCAGGGAATTTTCTGGCTGGGAAAAACCCCAGAGACCCCCCCCCAGCACCGCCAGGGCCACCACTGGCCATGTCCCCAAGTGCCACCTCCGCAGGGATGTCAAACCCCACCGTGCTCCCCAAGAAGGAATCACCCCAATGTCCCACCCAAACCTCCCCTGAGCTTTTCCCAAACCCCCCCAACCCCTTCTCTCCTCTCAGGAAGTTTGGGGGTGTCAGAAGTTCCCCCCTGAGCCTCCCTGGCCCCCCCAGATCCCCTGCTCACCTTGGCCTGGGCTTGCTGCAGGAGGGTGGCCGAGGTGCCCAGCGCCCGCCATGCCCCGAGGCTCTGGGCACGCAGGAGCCCCTGCGGGTGCCACAGGTCAGAGAGCCCCGCCAGGGGCAGGGGGTGCCCCCCAGCCCCCCAAAACCCTCCCCGAGCCAAAAATGCCACCCCCGAAATGACACCCCCACAACCCAGCCTGAAACTCGTCCATCCCCAAACTGAACCCCCCCGGCCCTCACCTCACACTCGGCCCCACACAGACCCCCCAGACCCGAGTGAACCCCCAGACCCGACTGAACCCCCCTCACTGACCCCCCAAGACCCGAGTGAACCCCCAGACCCGTCTGACCCCTCACCGACCCCGCCAACCTTCACTGACCCCTCACGGAACCCCCAGACCCGTCTGACCTCTCACTGACGCCCCCAGACCCTCCCAGCCCTCAATGACCCCTCACTGACCCCCCCAGACCCGTCTGACCCCTCACCAACCCCCCAGACTGAACCCCCAGAGCCGTCTGATCCCTCACTCACCCTGCCCGGCCCCCAGTGACCCCCTCAAGCCCTCACGGACCCCCCCAACTCTCACTGACCCCTCACTCACCCCCCCAGACCCCGTCTGACGCCCCCACCCCTCACGGACCCCCCCAGTCCTCAATGACCACCCCAAACCCTCCCAACCCTCACTCACCCCTCCCTGACCCTCCCAGCCCTCACTGACCCCCTCAAGCCCTCACTGAGCCCTCACGGACCTTCCCAGCCCTCAGTGACCCCTCACAGCCCAGAGAACGATGAGGTCAGACCCCGTTTGACCCCCCTGACCCTGTCCGGCTCCCGCATACCCGATGTCCCACCCCAGAGCGATGTCCCCGCTCATTCCGTGCCCTCAGTCCCCTCAGCGCCCTTGTCCCGTCCCCCGCTCACCGCCGCCGCCGCCCGGCCCGCGCTGAGCGCCGCCATCTCTGCGAGCCCACAACGCACCGCGGCAAAGGGGCGGGGCGCCGAGTGACGTCACACGGGGCGGGGCCTCGCTGGCCCTGTGGCGCCCCCTGGCGGACGAGCGAGATAGCGCGGGAAGGGGACCCGCCAGTGTCCCACAGTGCCCCCCGAGTGTCCCACAGTGTCCCCCTGGGAACACACCCAATGTCCCCCCAGGGACCCCCCAGTGTCCCACAGTGCCCCCCGAGTGTCCCACAGTGTCCCCCTGGGACCCCCCAATGTCCCCCCAGGGACTCCCCCCCAGTGTCCCACAGTGCCCCCCGAGTGTCCCACAGTGTCCCCCTGGGAACACACCAAATGTCCCCCCAGGGACTCCCCCCCAGTGTCCCACAGTGCCCCCCGAGTGTCCCACAATGTCCCCCTGGGACACACCCAATGTCCCACAATGTCCTCCCTGGGACCCCCAAGTGTCCCACAATGTCCCCCCTGGGACCTTCCCAGTGTCCCGCAGTGTCCCCCGGGGACCCGCCCCCCACTGTCCCAGAGTGTCCCCCTGGGATCTCCCCAGTATCCCACGGTGTCTCCTGGGACACACCCCCCCGCAAATGTCCCCCCCACTGTCCCTCCTGGGACCCTCCCAGTGTCCCCCAATATCCCCGTGGGACCCCCCAGTGCCCCCACAATGTCCCCCAGGGACCCCCCAGGCCCCCCCCCCCCAGTGTCCCCCTGGGAAACACCCAGTGTCCCACAATGTCCCCCTGGGACCCCTCCAATCTCCCCCAGGGACACCCACAGTGTCCCCCCAGGGACCTCCCCAGTGTCCCACAATGTCCCCCTGGGACTCACTCAATGTCCCACAACATCCTCCGGGGATCCCCCCAATGTCCCCACAGTGTCCCCCGGGGACTGCCCCAGTGTCCCACAATGTCCCCCAGGAACCCACCCAATGTCCCCCCAGGACCCCCACAATGTCTCCTCAATGCCCCCCCAGTGTCCCCCTGGGACCCCCCACAATGTCCCCCTCCAATGTCCCCCCGGGACCCCATTGGGACCCCCACAATGCCCCCCTCCAATGTCTCCCTGGGACCCCACCAACGTCCCCCCAAGGACT
This sequence comes from Molothrus ater, assembly GCF_012460135.2. Classification (NCBI taxonomy): domain Eukaryota; kingdom Metazoa; phylum Chordata; class Aves; order Passeriformes; family Icteridae; genus Molothrus; species Molothrus ater. The sequence goes on from NC_050481.2 coordinate 71,060,572, forward strand.
CCCCAGTGTCCCCCCAAGGACCCCCACAATGTCCCCCCAGTGTCCCCCCAGGGAGTCCCAAACATTCCCCAACGACTCCCCCATATCCCGCCTGGGACCCCCCCAATGTCCCCTCAGGGACCCCCCCAATGTCCCCCCAAGTGACCCCTGGGGACACCCAGTGATGCCCCCCTCCTGAACCCCCGCTGTCTCCCCAACTGTCCCCCCCCCACTCATCCCGGTGTCCCCAAGCCCCCCAGGCCCTCCTTGGTGACACAGGACACGGAGCTCTTCTCTTTATTGCACGGGCAGGGAGGGGACCCCGCTGTCCCCAGCCGTGCCACCTCTGCCACCCATCCAGCAGGGACACGGCCGGGAGCAGCTGCCAGGGGACAGGGATACCCCAGGGGGGCTGGGGGTGTCCCCTCAGGGTGTCCTCACAGGGTGTCCATGGGGTGTCCCCAGGGTGTCCATGGGGGTGTCCCTGGGGTGTCCATGGTGTTGTCCCTCGTGGTGTCCTGGGGCTGTCCCTGGCGGTGTCCCTGCAGTGTCCCGGGGGTGTCCCTGGGGTGTCCCTGGCAGTGTCCATGGGCTGTCCCTGGTGGTGTCATTGGGCTGTCCCTGGCGGTGTCCCTGCGGTGTCCCCGGTGTGTCCCCAGGGTCACTTTTTGAGGAGCTGTGCCCGGGCCCGGTTGAGCCTCTCAGCCAGGGCGCCGTCGGTGCCGGGGGAGCACCGGGACAGCACCAGGCTCATCTCGGCCTCGTTCTTGCGCTCCATGGCCGCCTCGGCCGCCTGCTCCAGGTCCCTGTGACACCAGAGAGCCGTGAGGGGACAGCACGGGCACACAGGGCACCCCCACCTTCTCATCACTGTCCCACCGCCCTGGCGGCTCCCGGTGTCCCCAAAGCCTCCTGTGGGTGTCACCCCCCAGATCCTCACTGCTGCCCCACAGGGAGTTCCACTGCGTGCTTCCAGATCCCCATGAGGGCCCCCTGGATGTCCCCATGAGGGTTCCCACGATGTCCCCCCAACAAGGGTCCCCTGGATGTCCCCTGAAGGTCCCTTGGATGTCCCCCTGAGTGTCCTTGGGATGTCCCTGCAAGGATCCCCTGGATGTCCCCCTGAGGGTCCCCTGGATGTCCCCCCAACAAGGGTCCCCTGGATGTCCCCCTGATAGTGCCCAGGATGTTCCCTGAGGGTCCCTGGATGTCCCCTGAAGGTCCCTGGGTGTCCCCTGAGGGTCCCTGGATGTCCCCTGAGGGTCCCTGGGTGTCCCCTGAGGGTCCCTGGATGTCCCCTGAGGGTCCCTGGGTGTCCCCAGCGCACCCCACGAGGACGAAGGCCTTGACGCGCTGCTCGGGCGGCACACGCGGTGCGTATTTCTTGGCCTCGTAGCGGTTGTGGTGCTTCACTGCCACCTCCACGAAGGGCTGGGGAGGGAGGAAGAGCAGGGAGAGGTGAGGAAGAGCAGGGAGAGGAGGATGGAGGGGCTGGAGAGGGGAGGAAGAGGGTGGGGAGAGGGAGAAGGAAGGAAAATGGTGGAAGAGCAGGAATGGGAAGGGAATGGGAGAGATGGAGAAGGGAGGAAGAGGATGGGAAGGCAAGGATGGGAGGGCTGGAGAAGGGAGAAGGAGGAAGAGGATGAGAGGGAGAGGATGGGAGGGTTGGAGAGGGAAGAAGATGGGGGGCAGGAGAAGGGAGGAAGAGGATGGAGAGATGGAGCAGGAGAGAAGGAGATGGTAGAGCTGGGGAGGGGAGGAAGAGAATGGGAGAGATGAAGAAGGGAGGAAGAGGATGGAAAAAGATGAAGAGGGGAGGAAGGGGATGGGAGAGCTCAAGAGGGGTGGAAGGGGATGGATGGGTGAACTGGAACAGGGAGGAAGATGATGGGAAGAATGGGACCTCTAGAGAAGGAGGAAGAGGGTGGGAGGGTTGGAGAGGGCGGAAGAAAAGGGTGGGAAGGGCAGGGAGGGGAGGAAGAGGATGGTGGAGCTGGAGAGGGGAGGAAGAGGAGGGTAGAGTGGGCATGGGGAGGAAGGGGGTCAGAGGGCTGAAGAAGGCAGGAAGAGGATGGGAGAACTGGAATGGGGAGGAAGAGGACGGGAGGGCAGGGAGGGGAGGGAGGAAGACGAGGGGGTGACTGCGGCAGCCCAAGCTCTCACCAGGTACCCAATGGGCGACTTCTTGCTCTTGGAGAACTTCTCCATCTCCTCCCAGTCCCCGCGGGTGGCCAGGGCGTTGATCTTCAGCCACCAGTACCTGGGCACAGGGGCACGGGGGGTCGGGGCTGTCCCTGAGCCCTCCCCAGCGCCCCCAGGGCCCGTGCCCACCTCTTGTCCGGGATCCTGAAGTCCCGGTAGAGCTGCTCGGCGCGCTTGTGGTGCCCGTCCAGGATGAGGGTGGCCACGGTGTCGTGCAGGGACAGGTCCAGGTAGGGCTTGTCCAGCTCCTCCTGCAGGTGCCGCTGCAGCCGCAGCAGCTTGATCTGCTCCTCTGTGGCCTGGGACACGGGGACAGCCGTGGGCGCCCTGGCCAGGCTTGACGTCCCCAGCCCTGCCCTGGCCCAGCCCCGATGTCCCTGGCCCAGCCTCGATGTCCCTGGCCCAGTCCCGGAGTCCCTGGCCGAGCCTCAATGTCCCTGTCCCAGCCCTGAGGTCCGTGTCCCAGCCCCAGAGTCCCTGTCCCAGTGTCCCTGTCCCAGCCTTGAGTTCCCTGTCCCATCCCTGAGGTCCCTGTCCTGGCCTCAATGTCCCTGTTCCAGTCCCAGAGTTCCTGGCCCAGCCTCAATGTCCCCATCCCATCCCCAGGGTCCCAATCCCAACCTGAGGTCCCTTTCCCAGCCCTGTCCCAGCCTTGGGGTCCCTGTCCCAGTTCCAGAGTCTCCGTACCAGCTTTGGGATCCCTGTACCAGCCCTGTCCCACCCTTGGGGTCCCTGTCCCAACCTCAATGTCCCAATTCCATCCCTTGTGTCCCTGTCCCACCCCCAGGGTCCCTGTCTCAGCCTTGGTGTCCTTGTCCCAGCCTCAATGTCCCCATCCCAGCCCCAGGGTCCCCATCCCAACCTGAGGTCCCTTTCCCAGCCCTGTCCCAGCCTTGGGGTCCCTGTCCCAGTTCCAGAGTCTCCATACCAGCTTTGGGGTCCCTGTACCAGCCCTGTCCCACCCTTGGGGTCCCTGTCCCAGTTCCAGAGTCTCCATACCGGCTTTGGGGTCCCTGTACCAGCCCTGTCCCACCCTTGGGGTCCCTGTCCCAGCCTCAATGTCCCCATTCCAGCCACGCCCCTGGACAGGCAGCCACTCCCCCAGCCTTGTCCCCAGGGCAGGCACAAGTGACCTCGTCCCTGGTGTCCCTGGTGGCACCTGGGCACTCTCACCTTGGCAGCAAAGTCATTCTTGGCCTTGTAGAACTCGTCCAGGGCGTTCTGCAGGGCGGCCACGCGGCCCTCGATCCGCTGGCATGGCACGGGGATGGCACGGGGACATGGGGACATGGCATGGACACGAGGACATGGCACAGACATGGCACGGACATGGGGACATGGCATGGACAGAGGGACATGGCACAGACATGGGGACATGGCATGGACATGGGGACATGGGGACATGGCACGGACATGGCACGGGGACACGAACAAGGACAGGGCACAGGGACATGGCACAGACGTGGGGACATGGCACGGACATGGGGACATGGCACGGACATGGGGACATGGCACGGACATGGTACGGACACGGGGACATGGCATGGACAGAGGGACATGGCACGGACACGGGGACATGGAGACATGGCACAGACATGGCACAGGGACACGAACAAGGACAGGGCACAGGGACATGGCACGGACATGGGGACATGGAGACATGGCACAGACATGGCACGGGGACACGAACAAGGACAGGGCACAGGGACATGGCACGGACATGGGGACATGGCATGGACATGGCACGGACATGGGGACATGGCATGGACACGAGGACATGGCATGGACAGAGGGACATGGCACAGACATGGGGACATGGCATGGACACAGAGACATGGCACGGACATGGGGACACGGACAAGGACAGGGCACAGGGACACGGACAAGGACAGGGCACAGGGACATGGCACGGACATGGGGACATGGCACGGACACGGGGGCATGGCATGGACATGGCATGGGGACACGGACAAGGACAGGGCACAGGGACACAGACAAGGACACGCACAGGGACATGGCACGGACATGGGGACATGGCACGGACACGGGGGCATGGCATGGACATGGCATGGGGACACGGACAAGGACAGGGCACAGGGACATGGCACAGACACGGGGACATGGCACGGACATGGGGACACGGACAAGGACAGGGCACAGGGACATGGCACGGACACAAGGACATGGCACAGGCATGGGGACATGGCATGGACAGAGGGACATGGCACAGGCATGGGGACACGGACAAGGACAGGGCACAGGGACATGGCACGGACATGGGGACATGGCACAGGCACGGGGGCATGGCATGGACATGGCATGGGGACACGGACAAGGACAGGGCACAGGGACATGGCACGGACACGTCATTCCCTGCGTGGGACAGATCCTGCCCCCCTGGGCAGAACCCCAAACCTGGCACAGGTGGCATGGGACGGGCATGGTCCCCCACAGCCCGGGGGTGCAAACTGGGAAGTCCCCACTCCCCCACCCAACCCCTGCCATTCCCTCCATCCCAAATCCCGCAATTCCCAGATCCATCCCAATCCCACAACTCCCCCACCCCAAACCCCAAATCCCAAATCCCAGACCCCAGACCCCACTGACCCTCTGGCAGTGGCCCCCCAGCACGTGCAGGTTGCCCAGCTCCTGGTGACCCCTTGAGCACCCTAAAAGCCCCCCAAAACCCCACAATCCCCATCCCAATCCCACAATTCCCCCATCCCAAACCCCAAATCCCAAATCCCAGACCCCACACCCCGCTGACCCTCTGGCAGTGGCCCCCAGCCCGTGCAGGTTGTCCAGCTCCTGGTAACGTCCTGAGCACCCCCAAAACCCCCACCAAAACCCCCTGAGTACCCCCAAAACCCCCTGAGCCCCCCAAAACCCCACATTTCCCATCCCAATCCCACAGTTCCCCCGTCCCAAACCCCAAATCCCAAATCCCAGACCCCAGACCCCACTGACCCTCTGGCAGTGGCCCAAGTGCACGTGCAGGTTGCCCAGCTCCTGGCGACCCCCCAAACACCTCCAAAACCCCCTGAGCATCCCCAAAACCCCACATTCCTACATCCAGAGCCCCATTTCCCCATCCCAAATCCCAGAATTCCCTGTTCCATCCCAAATCCCACAATCCCCCCACCCCAAACCCCACAAATCCCAGACCCCAGCCCCCACTGACCCTCTGGCAGTGGCCCCCAGCACATACAGGTTGCCCAGCTCCTGGTGACCCCCTGAGCACCCCCAAAACCCCCTGAGCACCCCCAAAACCCCACATTCCCCATCCCAATCCCACAATTCCCCCGTCCCAAACCCCAAACCTCACAAATCCCAGACCCCAGACCCCACTGACCCTCTGGCAGTGGCTCCCCAGCCCGTGCAGGCTGCCCAGCTCCTGGCGACCCCATGAGCACCCCCAAAACCCCCTGAACACCCTCAAACCCCCACCAAAACCCCCTGAGCACCCCCAAAACCCCACATTCTCCACCCCAATCCCACAATTCCCCCATCCCAAACCCCAAATCCCAAATCCCAGACCCCACACCCCGCTGACCCTCTGGCAGTGGCCCAAGCGCACGTGCAGGCTGCCCAGCTCCTGGTGACCCCTTGAGCACCCTAAAAGCCCCCCTAAAACCCCACAATCCCCATCCCAATCCCACAATTCCCCCGTCCCAAACCCCAAACCCCACAAACCCCAAACCCCACAGACCTTCTGGCAGTAGCCCCCCAGCACGTGCAGGTTGCCCAGCTCCTGGTGGTTGTCGTCCTGGTTGTACAAATCCTTCAGCGTCTCCCGCTCCTGGTGCCGGCAGAACTGCGGGGACGGGGACATTTGGGGTCCCCTTCGGGCTCAGGGGACACCCAGGGGGTCAAGGGACACATTTGGGGTCAAGGGACACATTTGGGGTCAAGGGGACACCCAGGGGGTCAAGGGACACATTTGGGGTCAAGGGACACATTTGGGGTCAAGGGGACACCCAGGGGGTCAAGGGACACATTTGGGGTCAAGGGGACACCCAGGGGGTCAAGGGACACATATGGGGTCAAGGGACACATTTGGGGTCAAGGGACACATTTGGGGTCAGGGGACACCCAGGGGGTCAAGGGACACATTTGGGGTCAAGGGGACACCTTTGGGGTTTTGGAAGAGTTGTTGCCCCAAAGCTCCTCAGGGTGGCTCAGGGATTTTGGGGGGTGCTCAGGAGGTTTTTGGGGTGCTCAGGGGTTTTTGGGGTGTTCGGGGAATTTTTGGGGTCACTCAGGGGTTTTTGGGGCGCTCAGGAGGTTTTTGGGGTGCTCAGGGGTTTTTTGGGGGTCGTTCACGGGGTTTTTGGGCTGCTCAGGGGCTTTTCGGGGGGCTCAGGAGGTTTTTGGGGTGCTTAGGGGATTTTTGGGGTCACTCGGGGGTTTTTGGGGTGCTCAGGGGGTTTTGGGCTGCTCAGGGATTTTGGCAGCGCTCAGGAGGTTTTGGGGTGCTCAGGGGTTTTTGGGGATGCTCAGGAGGTTTTTGAGGTGCTCAGGAGGTTTTTGGGGTCATTCAGGGGTTTTGGGATGCTGACCTGGCAGTACAAGCTGTGGTGTCAGGGGGTTTTGGGGTGCTCAGGGTATTTCTGGGGTTGTTCAGGAGGTTTTTGGGTTACTCAAGGTGTTTTTGGGGTCACTCAGGAGTTTTGGGTGCTGACCTGGTGGTACAGGCTGTGCTCTCAGGGGGTTTTGGGGTCACTCAGTGTGGTTTGGGGTTTTTGGGGCACTCACCTGGCGGTACAGGCTGTGGTGTCAGTGTTTTTGGGGTGTTCAGGGGTTTTTGGGGTGCTCAGGGTGTTTTTGGGGTGCTCAGGGGTTTTTGGGGTGCTCAGGAGGTTTTTGGGGTGCTCAGGGGTTTTTGGGGTCACTCAGGGTGTTTTTGGGGTGCTCAGGGGTTTTTGGGGTTGCTCAGGGGTGTTTTTGGGGTGCTCAGGGGTTTTTGGGGGGTTTTTGGGGCACTCACCTGGCGGTACAGGCTGTGGTGTCAGTGTTTTTGGGGTGCTCAGGGGTTTTTGAGGTCACTCAGGGTGTTTTTGGGGTTGCTCAGGGTGTTTTTGGGGTCACTCGGGGGTTTTTGGGGTGCTCAGGGGTTTTTGAGGTGCTCAGGGTGTTTTTGGGGTCACTCAGGGTGTTTTTGGGGTGCTCAGGGGTTTTTGTGGTTGCTCAGGGATTTTTGGGGTGTTTTTGGGGCGCTCACCTGGCGGTACAGGCTGTGGTGTCAGTGTTTTTGGGGTGCTCAGGGGTTTTTGGGGTGCTCAGGGTGTTTTTGGGGGGTTTTTGGGGTGTTCTGGGGTTTTTGGGGTTGCTCAGGGGTTTTTGGGGTCGCTCAGGGGTTTTTGGGGTGCTCAGGGTGTTTTTGGGGTTACTCAGGGTGTTTTTGGGGTGCTCAGGGTGTTTTTGCGGTGCTCAGGGTGTTTTTGGGGTCACTCAGGGGTTTTTGGGGTCACTCGGGGGTTTTTGGGGTGCTCAGGGGTTTTTGGGGTCACTCAGGGGTTTTTGGGGGGTTTTGGGGCGCTCACCTGGCGGTACAGGCTCAGGGCCACGGGCTGGTTCTGCAGGGTCATGAAGAAGGAGCCGCGGTTGAGCTCGTTCTTGAGGTGCAGCACCACCGTGTACACTGTGGGGACAGGGGACACGGGGACAGGGGACACAGGGACACAGGGACAGGGGACACAGGGACAGGGTTTGGGGCCAGAAGGCTTTGTTGGGGTATTTTTCCTGCACCTCCCAATGCCCTCTGTGCCCCCCTGATCCTCCACGTGCTCCCCCAGACCCCAAAACGCCCGAAAAGGCTCTTCCAGACCCCACAACATTCCCAAGGGGCTCCCCCAGACCCCAAAATGATCCCAAGCAGCTCCCCTAGACCCTATAACTCTCCCAAGGTGCTTCTCCTGACACCAAAACAGTTCCAAAAGGACTCTCCCAGACCCCAAAGTGTTCCCAAGGGACTCCCCAAAACCCCCAGAATGTTCCCAAGGGACTCCCCAAAAACCCCAGAATGTTCCCAAGGGACTCCCCCCAAACCCCAAAATGTTCCCAAGGGACTCCCCAAAGACCCCAGAATGGTCTCAGGGGATTCGTCCAGACCCAAAAATGTTCTCAAGATGCTCTCCCAGATCCCACAGTGTTCCTAAAAGGCTCTCCCAGACCCCAAAATGTTCCCAAGAGGCTCCCCAAGATCCCAAAATGCCCCAAAAGGCTCCTCCCGACCACAAAACATTCCCAAGGTGCTCTTCCAGACCCCAAAATGGTCCCAAGGGACTCCTTAAAGCCCCCAAATGGTCCCAAGGGACTCCCCAAAGACCCCAAAATGGTCCCAAGGGATTCATCCAGACTCCAAAGTGTTCCTAGGACGCTCCCCCTGATCCCAAAACGTTCCCAAGGGACTCCCCAAAGACCCCAAAATGTTACCAAGATGCTCTCCTAGACCCCACAACGCTCCTGAAAGGCTCTCCCAGACCCCAAAATGCTCCCAAGGGACTCCTCAGAGACCCCAAAATTATCCCAAGCAGCTTCCCTGGATCCTATAACTCTCCCAAGATCCTCCCCCAAGCCCAAAACATTCCCCAGGTGCTCCCCCTGTGCCCTCACCCAGGTCGGTGTCGCCGCTCTCGATGGCTTTGCCCAGGGCCAGTTTGCTCCGTTTCATCTTCAGCAGCAGCGGCACCTGCTCCCCGCTCCGGGGCTCGTACTCCAGCAGCTGCCCAGGGGACACTGGTGTCACCTGGGGGTGGCAGCGCCAGCCCCTGTCCCCTCCCCGGGCCACCAGCCCACCTTGATGGCCAGCTCGGCGCGGCCGCAGTCGTAGGCGCGCGTGGCGATGTCCGAGTAGGAGATGCCCGCGGTGTCCCCGAGCTTCTGGTTGATGGCCTGGGCCACCTCCTCGTCCGACTTGTCCTTCTGCTGCACCTGTGGGGACAGCGAGCAGCGTCCCCAGGTGTCCCCAGGGCAGGGGTGGGGGCGCGCCCGGGGTGTGGCCTCACCTTGTAGCAGGCCCAGTGCGCCAGGATGCGGCTGACGCCCTGCATCTCCGGCAGGCGCAGGAACTCGCAGATGCGGATGGCCAGGGGGTACAGGCGGCGCAGGACCAGCCTGGGGACACCCGGACAGGGACGTCAGGGGCACAGGGGACACCACGGGGACATGGAGGGGAAAGGGGGATATGGAGGGAAAGGGGGGATATGGGGAACAGGGGGACACCAGGGGGACATGGAGGGGAAAGGGGACGTAGGGGGAAAATGGACACCAGGGGGACAGGGGACATGGAGAGGTCAGGAGGATATGGGAGGAAAGGAACACAGAGGGACAGAGGACACCAGGGGGACATGGAGGGGTCAGGGGACACCAGGGGGACAGGGGACACCGGGGGGACATGGAGGGGTCAGGAGGATATGGGAGGAAAGGAACACAGAGGGACAGGGGACACAGGGGGACAGGGGACACCAGGGGGACATGGAGGGGTCAGGAGGATATGGGGGAAAAAGGGGGATATGGGGAACAGGGGGACATGGAGGGGTCAGGGGACACCAGGGGGGACAGGGGACACCGGGGGGACATGGAGGGGTCAGGAGGATATGGAGGGAAAGGGGGGATATAGGGGACAGAGGGACATGGAGGGATCAGGAGGATACGGGGGTCAGGGGACACTAAAGGGACATGGAGGGGTCAGGGGGACACGGGGGGAAAGGGGACACAGGGGGACAGGGGACACAGGGGGACAGGGGACACCAGGGGAGTCAGGGGGACACATGAGGGGTCAAGGGGACACATTGGGGGTCAGGGGACACCGGGGGAACAGGGGACACACGAGGGGTTGGGGGACATGGAGAGGACAGGAGGACACAGGGGGACAGGCAACATGGGGGGACATGGGGACATGGAGGGGTCAGGGGGACAGACAAGGGGTCAGGGGGCATGGAAGGGTCAGGGGACATGGGGGGACAGGGGGACACCAGGGGGGACAGAGAACATGGGGGCACAACAGGGGGACATGGAGTGGTCAGGGGGACACAGGGGTCAGGGGACACCAAGAGGGACGGGGGACACCAGGGGGGACAGGGGGGACAGGGGGACAGCAGACAAGGGACATGGAGGGGACAGGGGGACATGGAGAATGCAGGGGTGTCAGGGGACATGGAGGGGGCAGGGGGACACATGAGGGGTCAAGAGGACACATCAGGGGTCAGGGGGATATGGGGGGACAGGGGACAGTGGGGGGACAGGGGGATATGGGGGGACAGGGGACAGTGGGGGGTCAGAGGGATATGGGGGGACAGGGGACAGCGGGGGGACAGGGGACAGCGGGGGGACAGGAGACACCAGGGGGGACAGGGGACAGCGGGGGGACAGGGGACACCAGGGGGGTACAGGGAATTGAGGAGTTGGGTTGGGTTTCGGAGGTCCCCAAGTGCTGGGAGCTGCTCAGCCCCTGGATATGGGAATGGGATGGGGAATGAGGGATGGGGAATGAGGGATGGGGGATTTGGGATGGGGGCACTGGGATGGGGGCACTGGGAGGGGGGCATTGGGATGGGGAATGTGGGATGGAGGGGATTTAGAGGGGTCCATAAGTGCTTGGGGCTGCTCAGCCCCTGGATATGGGAACAGGATGGGAACTGTGGGATGGGGAATTTGGGAGATAGGGATTGAAAGATGGGAACCTTGGAACGGGGAATGTGGGATGGGGATTTTGGGCTATGCAATACAGGATGAGGATATCAGGATCGGGACCGTGGCACGGAGAGTTTGGGATGGGAAGCACAGGAAGGCTCAGGGGCTGTGGGGCTCTCACCTGTCCAGCAGCACCTCGATGGTGAGCTGCTTGTATCTGTAGGGACAGTCAAGGCACATTTGGGATCACAGCTGCCCCGGGAAGGCCCTGACCCCATTCCAGGCAGTAGGATACTGGGTGAAGGTGAGCGGGATCCCAATCTGGTAGTCCCTGATGGCGTTGAGGACCCGCAGGTCCTGGCACATGCGCACGAACCCCTCAGGCGGGAACTTATCCAGGAAACACTTCCCAAAGGAAGCTGCCTGTGGGATCGGGGGGGGGAAAATCAGGGAAAATCCTTCAGCCTCATCCTCCCTCCTCCTCCTCCTCCTCCTCCTCCTGCTGCTGCTGGCTCACCCTCAGCAGGGATTTCTGGGTTTCAGGCTCGTGCTCGTAGCCCGCGGCCTCGATGCACTGGCCCACGGCCTCGGGGAGCAGCTGCTGCTCGCGGATCTCCCGCAGGTACTCGTCGGCCTTCTGGCTCTCCTTCTGCGGGACGAGGGGAATGGGAAGCCCTGGGACACAGATCCCTTGGGATCCCAGCCCAGGGGGGCTCTCTGGGAAGGGGAATGTACCTCGTACTCCTTCTGTGCCTCCAGCAGCAGAGCGCCCGGGGCCATGGAGGCGATGCGGAAAATCTCCTGGCTGGCCTCTGCAGGGATGGGGACACAGCGGGGATCAGGGGCTGCTCCAGCCCGAGGGTGGCACCTGGACCCACTGCCAGGACCTGGCAGCGCCCTACAACTTCCATGACCTCCTTCCATGATCCCTTCCAGCACCAGGATCATGGAATGGGTTGGGTGGGAAGGGATCTTAAAGGCCAACAATTCCACCCCATCCATGGACAGGGACAGTTCCCACTGTCCCAGGGGGATCCAAGTCCATCCAACCTGGCCTCGGGCACTGCCAGGGATCCAGGGGCAGCCCCAGCTGCTCTGGGAATTCCAGCCCAGCCAGGAATTCCTTGCCAAGATCCCAGCCCAATCTCCCCTTTCCCAGTGGGAGCCATTCCCTGGATCCTGTCCCTGCAGGCCTTGTCCCCAGCCCCTCTCCAGCTCTCCTGGAGCACCTGCAGGCACTCTGAGCATTCCCTGGAATTTTCCCTTCTCCAGGGGAACATTCCCAGCTCTGCCAGCCTGGCTCCAGACTGGTTTGGGTGGGAAGGGACCTTAAATCCCATCCAGCCCCACCAGGGACACCTCCCACCATCCCAGCCCCAGTGTCCAACCTGCCCTGGGACATTCCCAGGGATGGAGCATCCACAGCTCCTCTGGGAATTCCTGTGCCGGGATCCCACACCCCAGGGGCCCAGGAGGGCAGGGAACTCACCTGGGATCTCGTGCAGGAACTCGTGGGTGCTGCGGGACAGGATCCTGACCCCGTCCAGCTCGGGCACCAGGTAGGAATCCTCATCCAGGACAAAGCTGGGCTCTGGCTAAGGGTGGCCATGGACACGGCTCCGGGGCCACCCCGGCACTGCCGGGACAGCGCGGAGAGACGGGAACATCCCATGGGATGGGGGAGGGCCTGGGAGCATCCCATGGGATGGGGAAAGGACCTGGGAACATCCCACAGGATGGGGAAAGGACTTGGGAACATCCTATGGGATGGGGGAGGATCTGGGAATATCCCATGGGATGTGAAAAGGACCTGGGAGCATCCTATGAGAAAAGGAAAGGACCTGGGAGCATCCCATGGGATGGGGAAGGATCTGGGAACATCCCACAGGATGGAGAAAGGACTTGGGAACATCCTATGGGATGGGGGAGGATCTGGGAATATCCCATGGGATGGGAAAAGGACCTGGGAGCATCCTATGAGAAAAGGAAAGGACTTGGGAACATCCCATGGAATGGGGGAAGGACTTGGAAATATCCCACAGGACAAGGAAAGGACCTGGGAGCATCCCGTGGGATGGGGAAAGGACTTGGGAACATCCCAGGGAACAGAAAAGGATCTGGAAGTCAGAGTGGGGTTGGGAACATCCCATGGGACAGAGAAGGACCTGGGAGCCTTTGTGGGGCTTGGGAGCATCCCATGGGTTGGGGAAAAGACTTGGGATCATCCCATAGGAGAGAAAAGGATCTGGGAACATCCCATGGGAGAGAAAAGGACCTGGGAGCATCCCATGGGACAAGGGAAGGACCTGGGGACATCCCATGGGACAAGGGAAGGACCTGGGGACATCCCTGGGGACAGGGGAAGGACCCGGGAGCCAGAGTGGGGCTGGGAACATCCCATGGGAGAGAAAGGCCCTGTGAGCACCCCGTGGGACAAGGGAAGGACCTGGGGCGTCCCTGGGGACAGAGCAGCAAGGGGCGCAGCAGTGTGGGTGCCAGAGGCGGTGGCAGCAGCCCCTGGAGTGTCCCCTGTCCCCAAAGGATACCGGATGCACTCGGAGGAGTTCCCCACCACCATCAGCTGCCGCTCCCAGGCCAGCACCACGGCGCGCTGCCGGCTGCGGGGCCGCGTGCACCTGCGGGACCCCGGCCCCATCAACCACGGCCCGGGCACCCCAAACCTGGGGCTGGGACACCCGAGGGTCCCACGGGGCTGGGGGAGCCAGCTGGGCACTGCCAGGGGCAGGGACAGGGACAGGGACAGGGACAGGGACAGGGGCAGGGACAGGGACAGGGACAGGCACAGGGACAGGGGCAGGGAACAGGGACAGGGACAGGGACAGGGACAGGGATGGGATTGGGGACAGGCACAGGGACAGGGACAGGGACAGGGGCAGGGACAGGGATGGGATTGGGGACAGGGACAGGGACAGGGACAGGGACAGGGATGGGATTGGGGACAGGGACAGGGACAGGGACAGGGGCAGGGACAGGGACAGGGATGGGATTGGGGACAGGCACAGGGACAGGGACAGGGACAGGGGCAGGGACAGGGATGGGATTGGGGACAGGGACAGGGACAGGGACAGGGACAGGGACAGGGATGGGATTGGGGACAGGCACAGGGACAGGGACAGGGGCAGGGACAGGGATGGG